>NC_071538.1:26079439-26695865 GCF_026979565.1 Vidua chalybeata
CAAAGCCAACAAATGTTCACTGCTATTAAAAGCTGTTTACATCAACTTCCAGTATTTCATGTGCTGAAGTTTATATTGTGTCACTACTGGGGTGCTTAGCTCCATCCTCAGTTCAGAGCAGGGATTTCTAAACTATTGTTGCTTATGTGTTAAAATAACATTCTGAATATGCCTTAAATACATGCCACCGAACTTTTTTTTCCTTTTAAATAGGAAATTGGTCATTGTATGCTAATTGCATGCTTTCAAATATTGTAATTGATTGTCCCATCTAATTTCCCCTTGCTTTTCCTCCCCCCGGTAGCCTCCTTCCAGCGCCTTCCCCCTGCCCATGCATGTCCCACCCGTGCTGCCCCTGTCAGGCACACAGGGTGGCTGCCAGGCTGGGCTGTGTCACTGCCTCAGCACTGGGTGCCCCACTGCTCCCTGGCCAACTGATGGAGGTGCTGGTGCGTGCTGTGGTTTGCTTTCATCCCTGAAATACTCTGAGGCATCTCCTGCTGTCCTGTTGATTAGTGATCAACACGTGGAGGTGACAAACGGACATTTTACACCTCCTCCCTCTGACCCTTGTTCCTGGTGTCTGCTTTACTGGAATTCCACATCCCTGCCTTCTACTTGCTGAAATAAATTAATTGGTGGGACACAAGCTTAGATCAGTCTATTGTTTTTCATGAGGCTGCAATAAAATTCTTAGGGAGACTGGTGAATGAAGAAATCATTCCAAAACAATGCTATATTTTGCAAGTGTGATTTCTGATTAATCATATACTGTTCTTGAAAAAACTGACCAAAAAGTGCTTAAAGCACTAAAATATCCCTTAATTGCAATGCTTTAAATAATCGAGAGATATAATATTCTTTCAAATATATGAGTAAAAGATCACATGCAAGCTGTTATGGATCTGTGGAGTGTTTGTTTGCAAAAAAACAACTTAATTAATTTTAAAATGAAATCTGACTAGCCTTTCCTCCTCCCCACAAGTACCAGATTATGGTATTAGAGAAGAACAAATTCAATCCCTAGCCTTTTCAGGTAAGAACTTTGTCTTTGGTTTGCACCCTGTACATCTAACTGTTACTGGTCACCATGCAAAAAATAATAAAATAGAAAAAAGGAACCTGAAAAACATTTTTAGACCACAAGAATCTAATATTGGCATTCATTACCTTTTTATAATATCTGTGGTGTTTATCCCAGCACATGTCATTCACCTGCATGTTTGTTGTAGAATTAACTTTCACAAAATGGACAAAAACATGCTTATTTCTTCTGAGAGGGAAATCCCATCATACTTTATGGTTTTTAAATAAATAGAGCTCTGCAGCACCGTAACAGGGCTACTGCAAACATGTTCTGAAGGTCCACATGGGGTATGCTAGCAATATTCTTTCAAAGTTGCTTACAGTTTGAAGATTTTTTAAGATGTAAATGTATGAATGAACAATTGAAACTGTCTGAATCTTGCTTGTTGTTTTAAAAATTTTACAAAACAGAGGTACTTCTAATAGAATGTAATGTGTTACAGAACTATTTTCCTTTCTGACAACAGCATGTGACCATAGTGTAAGTAAAAAATATTAAATTTTACTATCTGTTTTCACTATTAGTTGCCTAGGGGATATGGCAAATAGTGAATTTTCCTGGTGTGTTCTAGCTGATACAAGACTAATTCCTGTTCTCAAAAGCTTTGAATGTGAGATTCCCAGATTCAAATTTGATTTGCAAAACTTTTTAAAGTTAGGTCCATTTCATTCTGAGCTTTATTAGATATTTAACTTTAGGCTGTTTATTTGAAAATCTTGTTTGTAGGATTTTCCCCCACGCTCCTCAAAGTGTTGCAGAGAACCAGAACAAACTCCCCTGTTTTTCATGTTCCTCTCATTATTTTTTTGTTGCATAGCTAGATCTCCTTTCCATACTCTGTTGTACAAAGACCAAATCCTTGTCTTGGCTGACATCCTTAGGTAAAAAGTTACTGCTGTTACTGAATTTCCATTAAGTTCCACAATGCTCTTGTTGTTTTCAGAGATGAAGTGACTCCTTACAGACATTGTTTGGAATCTAATGGAAGGGGCCCGATACATCTCTCTGTCAGGAAAGGTCTGTGATTCACCTTATTGTCCTGAGTGGTTTTGGTCATTTTCCTGTCCTGGTAGGTAAACAGCACTCTCTGCACGGAGATCAGCTCCTGGCATTACAGTGAGTTTGTGTGCAGGACGCACTCTGGAAACACCAGGGTAAAGTTTTTGCATAATGAGGCTGCACAGTGTTCAATTCTTATGGGGTCAGTGCATCAGAATTGTGGAATATATGGAAGAAGTAGGTTTAAGTCCTGGTGGAACTGAAGGCATAGCATTTGAGATTTCTTTTCTGGAGAGTCAAGCTAGTTCCTGTGTTATGCTGGAACATGACAATAAAAGAACCGAATATTATTCTGCATTACAAAATGATTAATCTCTGATGTTTCCATCCCAGGGAGTTTATTGCCAAAACTGTAGGAAGTGGATGCATAAGGAAATGTTTTACAATAAAGATGACATCATTAATCTTCAGTATTTCTCTAAGCAAGACCTTTCCTGACCATGCAGGATGATAGAGAAAGAAATATTTTACTTGATAGAAGGGAACTCTGAGAGGTATTAGGACAGAAAACTCTTCCAAAGCCATGGTTTTCATGTTTGACAGGGGTCAAGCTTTGTGCCCAGTGTAGATGAGCCTTTTGGAGCCAGATTGTCAATCCAAACGCAAGCTGCTCCGTTTCCTGTTTATGCCTGTGCAGAGTTACACATCCTGACTCGCTTGCCTTCAGCTGCAGGTTTTTCCGCACTCCCTAGGAGATTTCTTCCTTGAAATGGTTTGTTATTTATCATTTAAGTAAGCCATTGGAATTTTGTTAATTCCTGTTTTATTTAACGCATGCAAGACGGTATCATTAGCTAAAGGAAGATAATGTTAAGGTAGCAAGAGTTACTGATACTACTAATTAAAAGACCTTTGCAAAACAAAATCTGATCAGCTTATGCCTGAATGTAGAGAACTGATGCCAAGTTTACTGCTTCACAGAGGACTGGCCTATTGTATATCTGACCTGAGGTTATCAGCAATTGAAACCTGGTCTAGTAATTTAAAAATAAGCTTTTTGTATATTACACATTTCCATTTTTCCATCTGTCATAAGATTAAACATGTTTCAGCATAAAGGGACATTCTTGGAAGAGCAGTTTGCTTGGTATGTTTAGGAAGCTCCTCCACTGACAGACTGTAAGAATTTTTAATTGTTCAGCAGTATAGCTCCTAAGTAGTAATCTTTTTTTTTTTTTTTTTTTTTTTAATTCCCCCATCAAATAAAGGGGACTGAAACCAAAGAGATCTGACAGTTCATGGTGCTTTGTCCTTTCCCTTTAAGTTGGAGTGCAATGAGAAAAAATTTTGATTATGGCAAGGTTAGGGCTGTCAGAGTTGTTCTGCATTGGCTAAGTCATGCTTTTCTTTAAAGGTAAAGTTTTACTAAATTTAGTGAGCTTTCTTAATAGGTACCAAAGAGCTTTTGTTAATGGCGTGTATGCCTGGCTTAAAAGATAAAGAAGGGTAGTTACTGAGGAAGGAGATTGCTAATTAGGCCTTACTTCCAAGCAAATGTGATAAAATGACTGACAATGAACTACATATTCCTCCCTCCACCTCTTTTGTTGCTTTACTGTAGCTAGAAATTAGATCTTTAACACATGCTACTCTGATTGATATAAAAGGACCATATTGATGTAAGAACGGATTTTATTAGTTTAACAGTGAACTTTGTGATAAAATAATTAATATATGGCATGAGCAGAGTGAGTGTGTAATAAAAAAGTCATAGTATTGTTGAACTAGCATAACTGCAAGGGAAAAGAGAGCATTTTGCAGCTTTTCTAGAAATTTGACAGAATTAGGAGGAGCCATATTTTCACTGTATTCAGTAGGAGCAGAATTGTACATGATCTTCAGCTGGAGTCAATTGGCCTAATTTCGAAGTTAATGGTCCTTTTGGCCTTTATCAAACAATATAACCTGTGGCAAACTGATAAAGACTGGCAAAAATAGCAGCTGTAATGAAAATGAAGAATTTCTTCCTTTGATCACCTTTCCTAGTTTGTGCATAACTCCATTAAACTTAGTATGGCTATCTATGCTTATTAATATGGTTCCTATTGGTATGGTATCTAAGTACTTCCCAAGGATTAATGAGTTTTAATTTAGTGATACCACTATGAGGCACAAAAATCTCACTGTCCCATTTTAGGAGACTGAAACTAAGTGACTTTGTGCATTGATTTGTCTAACTTAGTGTAAGACTCTTTGAGACATCTTAATTCCTTGGTGTTTCCACTTCCTGCTCTGAGGTGGGCTTGGCCACTCCTCCTAGAAGCTCAAGTACCAAAGATTCACACCTTAAAATCTTAATTCTGAACATTGTGCCCATTCAAAACTCTCCATCTCCCCACAAAAAGGAAACCCAAGGCAAACAAAAAAAACCCTACAAACCATCCCAATCCACAAGCCAGCTTTGGAAAAGTCATTACACAAAAAAATCTTTCATATGCACAAATGAATGAATTCCTTTTCTCCCAAAGCTTGATTATATTTAATGACAGAGTAGAGCTGAGGTTTAGAAATTTGGTTTTTATAGACATTAAACAAATCACTAAAAGCAATCAGGTTTTTTTCCTATGTTGTTTGAAGTCAAAAGGGTGGCTCTTTTCAGACATTCCCTGTTGTCTTGATAAATTTTCTTAAATAATGGCTGATGAGAATATTTATATCTTGAGTAATGTCTGCATTGTTTGTCTATATTTTTCTATTTTTATCATAATTTATTGTTTGCTTCTTACATTATAGATATGCCTGATGTAAATTGCAGAAAATGGCATTTTAAATGCTTTTCCTGAATTGTCTTCTAAGTACCTGTAAGATAATGAGAACACCCTGCAGTACCCAAGTTAACTTTAGAAGGGTTAAGCATCAATTCCCTTGGTGACCATGTTCACATTGTGAGATGTGTCAACACACATGTTTTGTCTATCAAGCCAAAAGAATATCCCATTTAGGGCTTTTCCCCACAGTAATCAAGGCTGAAGACAGCAAAACAGCATTCCCTTCAGAGGATGCAGCAACAACATGAACTCAACCTTTGTTAAAGCTAAGCTCTGCTACCAATTCCTTTTGCAATATGCTGTAGTATGACTTAGTTTCCTACTGTGAAGGCAGCCAAGGTAAAAAATACAAGACTGCAGAATAATGTAACAAAAATGTGCTGCTCTGCATAAAGCTCCTGAGTTTCAGACTTGCTGCTGGTCAAAGCTGGCCTATTGACCCCTGTCCACTCTAGCTGAGCAAACCTGCAAGTCTTTGCTAAGGTATGTTTGCAGCAGGAAAGGTCTTGGGCTCTGATTAAATGCAGAAGGCATGCAAATAGGCTTTCCAGATGGTTTAGTTAATCGAATTAATATAAATCTGAGCCTGATGCCTTCCTTTATTTTGGAGGTGAAAGCAGTGTTGGGAAATACTTGAATCTTTGAAAATGGTATTAAATGGTGTTTGTTTTTCTTTTTTGTTTTGCACTATTTTTTTTTACTTACAACAAAATTAATTTTTGTCTACAAAAACCATTTTGGCTGTCTCTTCTGGAAAAAAAATTGTCTGGCTTAAAAGCAAACAGCCTGTGGATTTGGCAAGGTGATAAACACAAAGATTTCTCTTGCATTTGCAGTAGAATATTGCATTATGAGAATCATGAATAGTAATGTCACTTCTATGCACCTCGAGATGGCTTGCTGGAGACCACTCAATTTTACTTCAAAAACCAACCAAATATAACTAAGGAAAACAAAACAAGGTATGTTCACAGCTTTGTTTAAAAATATCATAGGCATATTTTTACTAAGGACACAGTTTTGACAGCATCTTCTTTGTAAAATTCTCATCTGCTCTGATCATTTGATAAAGGCTAATTTTTCCACGCTGCTTTGCTTTTGTTTAGTTTATTTTTTTCTTCAGAATTCTTAACCTTTTCATACTTTCAGTGTATTTTTAAATTATTGCAAAAATTCCCCTTCCTTCTCCTGTGGCTAAGCAGGAAGCCAGCAGGATACTAATACTGCTTACTCACGGAAATTAAAAACAAAACAATAGGTAAGAAAAATAAAGAAATAGAACAAACAAGAGACACTATCTTTTCTGTTAAAGCTTAATGTGTTGTGCACTGGATATTCAATATACTGGACCTTAAAGAATTGAAACTTCTGCAGGAGAGTTTCTGCAGAATTTGACTCTTATTTATGTCAGTGTCTGCAGCTGAAACATGAAGATTAGTCTGTCTGTGTGCCCAAAGTCCAGGGAGAAAAAGAAGTAAGTCAGCAATGGCAGCCTTGCAGTCCAGAGCCTGAGTTAAGGGGTGATAGTTTTTTGAGAGGCATTCTGTTTACTGGTTTATTTTTGCCATAACCCTACTGGCGCTGGTGTTGATGGGGCTCCCCAGGCATGTACAGGCGATGCCAGGCTGTCTGGACATGTGTGTCCCTCCTACCCTGAATGAGTGAGGTGTCTCATTCTTGTCAAGTCTTTCCTGAGGTGCCTGGACTACTTTTCCCAAGCAGAAGCACTGTCCTTTGAACCAGCCCTGACATGGGCACAAACATGTCCCCTGCTTGTGCAGTTAAACATTACCTTAGGGATAAAGGAAAGGTGAAAGTATGCTTCCATCTTCTTTTCCCTTTCTTCCAGTGATGTGGTGGTGTGATCACCACATTTCCCCTATTGCCTACTTTGTCTATTTCCCCTTGAATCAAAATGCACCTCATTAGGGTGGCTATTTGAAACCTCTTCTAATGCAATTACTTAATTTATGTAATTTGTAACTCACCTCACCTTCAAAAAACACTGATTCTGAATTCTCAGGCTCCTGTTTTTCTCCAGTGTTGCCTGTCTTTTATTCTCTTACATTTTCATTTTTAAGTTCATATGAATGGAGACTTGTATCCAATTCAATATCTTCTCTCTTGACTTTGGGATAAATAGACTTCTCCATTTGCCACTGACATGTGTATGAAGAACAGTTCATAACATGATTGAACTCCATTGATTTTTCATAAAAGTTTAATAAGCTGATACAGGTCAAAAGCATTGCAAAATTTGTTATAAATTCCTGTGGTGATCTGAACAAGACAGTGGGGAGAGCTGGCACCAGATACACTTTGAATTACATGGAGGATAAATACGTGTTGAATTAAGTGGAGGGTAACAAGGACTTGAAACCTTTTGGTTAATTATTTTGAATATTATGGTTCAGATTATGAGCTTTATAACATTGCATGGCTCTCCTTGTTTATGTTCTGTATTTGTTTACAGGTGATTTGCTCGTAACTGCTTTAGTATGAAATGGATCTTGGAAAAATAATTGCTTCCCAAAAAGAAAACCTTATATTTACATATGAGCCCCCTGAAATAGTTGACTAACACTGCATGAATCCATTCAAACTGGGGGAGGTTCCCGTTGTGCTACAGTTTTTAATCAAGTCTGGGCAGAATTGTCTGATAAGTTCCCTGAACTGGTTGCTGTATGAGTTAGGTCATGTTTGAAAATTGCCTGGACAAAACGCAGAGCCAGTGGTACATCAGTTACAGATGTCCTTTGGGCTTACAGTGCAGAAAACACCCATGCAGAAAACCTCAGTAGCTTCTCCAGGAGCTTGGAGGTTGCCCCCAGGCCCCATCCCATTCTGTGACTGCAGTGGGGGAAGCCTTGCATGGCCCATTGCTGCTGCTGAGCTTGTGGCCACAGGCCAGAGTTGCAATCTGACCGCTGGCCACGTCAGTCTGGTGTGTCATCCCTCAGGACATGAATCTGTCATGAGCAGCAAAACCTTTTTATGGCTTAACTTTGTTCCTTGAGTGTGCAGACTGCAGAGGAACAGGATGTTTATTGTATGTACTGTGACCATTCCCACTGAAGAGGGAATCCTTTAGGATGGGCACAGCTCCGTTGTAGGAAGCACCTCCTGTACCTTGGCACAGAAGTGTAGATGTGAGTCCTGAGGACTTCTAGTGTGTGCCATGTTCCTCCCAAACACACTAAGAATAAAATTTATTACAAATAAGACACCATGTTTAATGTAGTCCTCAGGTCAGCATTATCAGATGGGGTCTCACAGGGTATGGTAAAATTCTTATCACTAGCTGATATTTTTGTGTCATATGTGCCATGTAGATGGCTTAATGAAAAAGTGTAGAATTTTCTTTCAAATTCAAAATTACTAAATATAGTTTGTTAAGAACATTAGTAAGTTTTTGCCACATGCTTTGTGGCATGGTGCAAGTATCCTTTAAGATAACCAAGAATGCCAACTTTCATATGGATCTAACACACTGAAAAATGAGCCTTGTGCTCCCTTACTAGCTCACCAGTATAAGAGGGGAGAATTCAGTGCATGAATCCAAAATCCTCTGGAAAGCCTTTTTTTAATGGCTCCAATAAAGTCCTGTAGCTATTTCAGTGTTAGCTATTGACACCAAAGACGCCTGAATATTCCTTAATGTACTGGAATGTCCCAGAGGGTCACTAGTAAGAATTGTGCATTTTCTGGTATGGCACACAGTTTATAAAGGTTCCTCTCTATTATCATCTTCATTGCTGTCCTCCAGATGAAAAAACAGGCAATTTCCTCTTTGCTTTATGCGCTGCGTCAGTGCAACAGCCGTGTTCCAGCGTGATGCACTCAAAGTGTCAAGTACGAAGCCAAAACTGTGGGGAGGATTCTGCAGGAGCTATAAATCCCTTCTTTTCCAGATGTTATTTCTGCACTCACCCTTGATGTGCAGAACTTATTTCTATGTTTGGGTTAATGTTTAGGGTTAATGTTTAGGTTTTCTTTATAGGTCATCTTTTATTCTAAAAACTAAATAGAAATCCTTCTGTTCATCTATTAAATTTGTGGGTTCTGTGTACTGTACAATATGTTTAAGGGAGGGGGATTTTCTTTTTTGAATTATAGTTCTTCAAGTGAATTGGTTATTTTCTCTATAACCTTTCCTGTCAGTGCCTTCTGAAAGGCAGTCCAGCAAATCACTTAGGTGTTTATATTTTATGGTTAGTAACTTATAATTAAAATATGTTTTCATATAATTTTAATTTATCCAGTCTATACATCAGGCTCAAGATCTTTGCACAATGTCTGTTGCTCCTAAGACACAGGAATTTTTTAGTAGCTCAGCATCTGATCTGTTCCACATTTCCTTCACACAAATAGGTCTTGAGTATATTGCCATTGGTATTTATTCTGCTAGAAAGTATTTATAGCAAGATTGGGACTTGCAGATGGTTAGCAGGTTTCAAAAGTCAGTGGAGAAGTGATCTTTTAGCCAAGGTGGCTCACCAAGGAGAAAACATCTTCTGAGCTGGGGATGGACCCAGGAAAAAGGTGTGGAGGACAGGACTTGGTTGCCCACTGGTGGGGGGATGGCACACATCTGGACTACAGCCTCCTGCCTTTGCTCCAGCTCTGCTCTCAGGTGTAGCTGGAAGGGCAGGGTACTATGGACCACCTAGGCTCGTGATTTATCCTGAATGCTGGACAAAGTAGGATATAGAAGCCATTTATTTTCCATTCCTGTTCTGCAATGCCCAAATCACAGTGAAATGTTCCTGAAAGTCACTCAAGTTGGATAAGTTTTGTGTGTCACGTGTCCCCCTGCCTGAGCTGTACAGGGGATTCATCCAGGTGAAATATTTTTTTGACCTATTGGGAAAAGAGACTGTATTTATGTGAAACTATTTGTTTGTTTATTGTTTTTGGTTTTATTTTTGTTTGTTTGTTTGTTTGTTTGTTTTTTGTGTTACGTGGCCATTGTCTTTAGACATGAGAAAAGTTATTTTTATGAATCCTTTCCTACCCTTTGAACATTAAGCACCTTTTTACTGTTGTCTTGGTTATATATTGTTATGAATCTCTTACTCTGTGAATATGTGTTATTTTATCCTTCTCTGCAAAGACTTGTGACTTTTCAAATGCATGTGAGTAACATTTATCCCTCTCCCTTCCAGTCATGTTTTGACTACTTATATTTTATGTTTCTGAAGGATTCAGTACTGTGGGAAAACATAGAATGCTGTGTAGAAAATAAATCAAAAAATATGAATGGATTCAAATGAAGGGAAATGAAAATTGAATCCAGACTCACATTTGCCTGTAAATTATTAGAATAAGCGCAAGTATAATTTAACAGTAAGTAACTTAACTGTAGCTTAGTAATGCTGTACTTTATCCTGTGTGTGAATAATAAGAAATGTGGTGTGCTAGGCAGGGAAACCAGTGTTTCTTACAGTTTGTATTTGACCACTAGAAAACAGTAATGTAGGGAATCTTAGTAAAAAATCCAGAAAAAACGAGTTGACATTTATAAAATTGGCTTATTTACGTACAGATGATACCAGAGCTGCAGTTAACGCCAAACACTCAGGAAACTTTCAACATGGATTTCTGTCACAGGTCTCTGAATTTTCTTCTTGTCTCTTTTTTGTCTTCTCTGCCCTCCATGCCATATTCCTCTTGTTTTCCAACTCCCTACTTGGCAGTTCCTGCTCCCCTTGCTTTATCTCAGCTGTCCAGGGATGTGGGCACTAATGCCAGCACGTGGTGCTGGCTTCCACAAGGCTGTCTGAAGGTGGAGGCACTCCAGGAGCCACTAAGTTGAGGACTGCCATTCTCACAATGCCTTTGTGGCCACGTGTAACCTCCACTGCCCTAAGCAGGGACAGAGGACACCCCGAGGGGCTGCAAGAGATCCCCACACCACACAGGCTGTGGGAGTAAGCCTAGAGAGCTGGTGAGGAGCAGTGACCTGTGTGCCAAATGCAGCCACCTCTCACAGCAGGAGCTACAGGAGCACAGAGAGCCTGGAGTTTCTGGAAAGCAGTGGGTGTGTAGGAACAGGCCTTGTCTTCTCTAGTGGGACAAATGTGCTGCCTTGGACATGCCACGGTGTTGAGCAGAGGGGGAAGCTCCCTGAGGATGGGCCTTGCCTCAGCTGTGGGGATGCTCATGGGAACTTCAGCCAAGTGCTTTAAAATGAAATGTATGCATGTTTCCTGCATGGCAAGAGCTATGCCCTGAGGAAATGGGCAGTGCTTTGAATGCAGAGGGCTGATGTCTAAACTAACTTTTCTGGTGCCAGAAAAGGAGGAGCGTGGGGCTGAGGAAAGGGAATGCAGCTGAAGGATTTGTGTGTCTTACTATTGTTTTCAGCAATAATTGTCTTTGAAGTACTTCAAGTTAAATAATTGAAAAATGTATGAATAAATAATAGGAGAAAATACTTAATTTTGGCCATAAAAATATTTCTTGACTAAGCTTTTAAGCTTTCACCTTAGTGTGTTAGGCTCTGTAGTATCAAAGAATGATTAAGTAGCTGTCATTAATTTTCATTTCCCTTTTACTGTGTAATTTGCACGGTTTGTCAGGGTTTGGGGCAGTAGTCTGTGAAGTGATGGGCACCTTTCCTCATGCAACCCGTGTGCAGAATTCCCTTCTGCCACCAGGCTCTGAGCCTGGGTGACAGGTGATCTTGTGCTTTTGCTCTGCTGCCTCCTGTGACAATCTCGATGCCTTGCAAGGTCTGTTAGGAGAGAGGGAGAAAACCTTTGTTTGTCCCTCAAAACAGAGGCAAGCAAATACCAAAATACCTGAAAGCTTGTAAGACTATGAGAAAGAGGGAGGTTCAGATACACCATTCAGTGTTATTGATGTGTCTGAGAGCCCCAATCCTCTGGTTTCTGCTTTTGTTTGTGCTAGAGGAGTGACAACAACAGAATCACAGGGGCTGAAGTTTTCCTTTGTGGATGTTGCTTGGGTACAGTTTTTCTGAAAGGCACTTCTTTCTTGTTTTTCTTCAGTTTATTTGTGAGGATTTTTTTTATTTTTCTCTCTATTTTTTAACTTTTTCTGTTTGCTTCTCAGACTATAATTCTCTTTTCTCCTTTCTGTCTTTATTTTGCTGCAGGCAAAAATAAAGTTTTTTTTTCGTTTTACATTTTTGTACTTTCTCATCTGTTATGTTCCAGTGTGTAGGCTGGTTTTGACCTTGAACTTTTGCAAAATATCCCTTCCCAAAACACACATGCCTTCAGAATCTACTTTATTTTGTGGATATATAAACTCATTGATCAGACTGGTTTTGGTGTGATTTTGGCAATCATGCAGGTAAACAGCAGGAGCAAACCTACCTATTCTATGTGAACAGTGAAATGCAACTGTATTATATCAGAGAAATTAAAGAGTAGTTTATCTCTACCAGCATTACCTGTATTGCCAAGTGATTGATGTTAGTACCTGCACTGACTAAAGCCTCTAAATCTCATGGAAATACATGATGCAGATGATCAGTTGAAGTTTTTTTTAAGGGATTTGAAACGGGGTGCAAGTTCTCTCTTTTTAAGAGGTTCCCCCCCGCCCCCAAGCTTTCCATAAATATTCTCTATCAGTACTATAACACACATGTCACTAGTATGGTCTATGTTCTATGTCATTAAATGATTAACAAAAAAGATGAAATTTTCATTTTAAGTTCTTCCATAGGTTGCCAGCAGAGGAGAGAGATTGGTGGGTAGTGCCAGGTGCATAAGTGATGAGTGCACACCTCACTGTTTTGGTGGACTTTTTGGTACATCACTGCAAATGTGAGCACTGATTTAAATTAGTGAATTCTTTTAAAATTAATTCAATCCCTTTTTTGGCAATACTTTTTTTTGAGTAAGGTTGTCTGTAAGAAACCCTTCATTTTACAATGCCATTGCTGGTGGCTTTAAGGAGGAGCTGGTTGTTTGCAGCATTCGGGTGTGACTGCAGAGGGGTGATGCCCCAGCACTGTGTGCAGGGGCTCAGGGCAGAATGGAGGCTTGACCAGCACTCCCCTCCTCCCCAGATGTGTGTACCCTGGCACAATGATCCACACTGTGGGTTAGGATGTTGTGCTGGTTAGGTAGTGGACTGTGAAATAGCTTCTTAGCTATATCAATATTTATGTTATGACCTTCTGTCCCTAGTGAATGCTTGTTTCTGAGAAATTAAAAAGAATGAGAGAAACAACCCCCCTCCCCCGCAACAACAAAAAACCCCACCCAAACTCATACAATGTAAATAAGTTGAAAACCCCACAAAACTTCTTTTGAGAGCTTTCTGGCTGTTGCTATGTTTTGGAGTAATCCATTGTCTGAGATACAGCACTGCTATGATGTATTAGACCAATATATCATAAGAGTGTCATGGCTTTGATGATGTATTAATGGAACACATCGTTAAGGTGCCATAGCTCTTATGATGCATTACTCCAAACATGACCAGCTGGGTGGGTTAGCATACAAGCATGTGTGTGTATGAAGTAGTGTTTCTCTACCTAAAAGTTCATGTGCAAGAAAAGATAGGAAGACCTGAAAGTCAGGAGCTTCTGAAGAGAGGGGTTGAGCTGGGTGGAACCAAAACTAAGGCTGGAGCCGTATGCTTGCAAAATCTCTGAATGTGCAGAAAACACGGGGAGGGAAGAAGAAATTGCCTTTACTGAAGCAACGATGAATTTTCATTCCCTTTCAAAGAGTACAGTGATATGTGTGGTATTACATGAACAAGTTCAGCATTTTTCAAAAATGTCTTGACAAGTTTTTTCAGGGTATTTTTTTCAATGTGCTATCATATTTTCTGGGAAAATTAGGTTGAATAGGTTTTATGCAGATTTAAACACTTCCATCATAGCGGTTATTCATCAGTTTTTTGTTGTGTATGTCAGCTATTTCTGGTTTCAGAAAAGAAAGTAAGGTAAGTTCTGGTAAGCAGTCTTTTAACAAAGTTTGTTTTTACCACATTTCCAGACATAGCCAGCTTTGGACAAGCTTTGGAGAAGCAAAGTTATAAATCCCCCTTACCGTGAAAGTGATATCAAACTTGAACAAAAGGCATTATAAAGCACATTAAATACTGATGACAATACTCACCTCCTTGTTCCCAACAAAGAGACTTTATGTTGTGTGTGTTTATACTTACAAACTTTCTTTTCTCTTGCCTTTTTAAAATGTCCTGTATTGTCATGTTATGGATGTTATTGACTGCATGTATGTCCTTGAATAGAGTCTATTCATTGCCTGGTTTTGTTGAAAATCCGGTTTACCATTCCTCCAGACTTGCAATGGTACACATGTAATAAATTTGAATATTACTGTTTAATCTAATTAATGTCTTGGGGATTTTTTTTGCCATTCATAGAGCTGGATGCAAGATTTGCCCACTATTGAGTCTTTTCTCCCTCTGCCATGCTTTAGAAAGAGAAGGATGCAGAGGAAGATGTAAAATACCACTTTTGCTAAATCTATAGAGGGGAAAGTGTGGGAACATTTCCAGGTGCTGAAAATCAACCTTTCTGGTATAAATTGCTCTTTTGCTCTTTATGATGAGAGGCATAAAGTATCCAGTGAAAAAGTTTTATTTTTCAGATTTCACAGCATACAATATTTGCATAACTTTGCCCACTTTTTACATCACAGTATCTTGAACACTAGATGGCATTGGCATTGTTAGTGTAAGTGGGGAGGAGATGGAGGATTTACTCAAACCTCCTCCCTTCAATGGCCCCTGTCTTTCTTCCTGCCATTCAAGAAGCCCGATCAGACAAGAAAATCCTCAAGTTCCCAGAGTTAGGACCATACCAGTGTTGCATTTTCAGGTACCCTTCACTAATTGCTGCCCAGTCAGTGCAGAAATGATCCAACCTACTCAGCAGATTTCTGCTGCTGGGTGGTTTTGCACTGCCTGTGCAGAGCTGAGATTGCACCTGCAGTAATCCCAGACATAACCTGTGGAAGACACTGTGCATGGACTTGCTAGGTACTGTGTTACAATGCATTCACAGTGATTAGCAGACTGCATTTTATCTTGGCTGGGATCTTGTTTTGTTGTTGGTTTTTTTTTTTTTTTGTTTTTTTTTTTTTTTTTTTTGTGGGTTCTTTTGGGTTTGGTTTTTTTTTGTTTGTTTTTTTTTGTTGTTTTTTTTTTTTTTTTTTTGTATTCTGTTAAGCTGTGCAATAGTTACTGCAGTGGTTAATTTCTTCTGATCCTGTCATCACTGTTGCCCGTAAGTACAGGAAATTATTATGTTAGTGAGTGTTCTAGGCATCTCTCATTAGAAGTAGCAGGTAACTAGGGATGTTAAAAGCAATCTCCATATATAGATTTGTATCTTTTTCAGGCCAGCAGAACAATGTTTTACAGCATGAAAGCTGATGTTAGAAAGTTGTGTTGCTGTCCTTTAATAGTGCTGGTATGACCTTGGCTTTGTGTTCCATTTTGTTATAGGCTTATTTATGAAAGTCTAGGTGCAGAGCTTGAAAAAAAATCTTGGGAAGCTGGTTGTGAGAGGTAATTTCTCTGTGTTGTTTCTGCTTCAAAGCTCGGTGTGAGCTGATACCAAGTGACTAAGTCTGGGATTAGATACCATCCCTGCATGGTATGGGAATTTGGCATCACCTCAGTGATGCCCTAGACTTTCTTCAAAGGTCTATTCTGACCCAAACCATTCTGTGATGATAGAAATTTAATTCTGTTGACTGAACCTGTTCCTTTAGGGATGAGTGTGTAAAAAGGGCTGCGAAAGCCATTTGTGCTTGGTGATACCACAGGATAAGATCAGTATTGGACCCACAATTCCCTTATTTCAGAAATGTGCTGTTTAAAACACCTTGGGTAGGTTCCATCCCTTAAATTTACATTATTTGTGGAATTTATATAAGTAGTAAAGGAATTGTTTGAGAAGCAATGCTTTGTTCCTACAATATAGCAGTGTATTTTATACAAGTTGCTGTAGTCTTTGACTGGGGAGTCATGTATAACCTAGTATTAGAAACAATTATTTTAATGACAGTTTAGACACGTCACCAGACTCGGAGCTGATGGGTAAATGGATTCCCAGAAAACTGTGCCTTTTGTTCTGTGATTATTATCTAGCTTTTGCTGATTAAAATTAAGACAGGAGGTGGCAAAATAATGAAAGTAATAGAGCCTGAATCAAGAAAGTGACGGAACTGTTTCATAAGGGTAGTTAGTAGTGGAGAGAAGTATGAAAGCAGGGCTGTCTCTTGCCTGCTATACCTTTATTAAGCATAATACCTTTTCAAATGCCTGTTGTGGTAGTAGCTAGGGACTCAGCCCCAGGTCAGGGTTTTGTCATGCTTGTGATTAACATACAGCTTCCTGTGCAATGGATGAAATTAGGGTTTTGTTTTCTTTAATTAGGGTTGGGATTTTTTTACACTATCATAGAGGTTATACCAGTGATATTATTAGAGAGCAGTACCTTTCAGTTGTAGACATGCTGTATTTCAACTTCTCTCAACACAAAAGCACTCACTGCTGAGGCAAGGTGATAGAAAACTCTCTCATTCTTAACATACTTCCTGTGTGTTGCATCATCCAGAGCTGGAGTGTGAACACACTTCTCAGTGTTTTTGAAATGCATTCTTAGGAAGAGCTGTAATAGCTGTGCTCTGTGGCTTTACCTTTCACAAATCATATGGCACCAGTCACATGGTCCTATGGCGGATGCAGTCCTTATGGCGTGTTTACAATGTTAAGTGTCCCTCTGGAACAGTGGTTCCTCTCTGAGGAACCTGTGAACATGAAGCACATGGGCACCCTCCCCAGGAGTTGTGTAGTTTGAACCCTTGGCAGAGTCAAAGAAGAAAGGAGACTTACTCTTAGCTATTGTTGAACTAGGAGGTCCGAAGCAGAATTCTCTGAGGGATGTATTTCCAGATTCATCTGCTTTCTTCAAGGAAACTTGGAATTTGTGTTCCAGGAATCTGTCTCCTCTTGTACAGATGAATTTAGTTACTACATTGTTGACACATTTGCTTTAATATTGTAAAATAATCCATTACTTTTTACTCTCTTTTCACAGGCTTAATGCTTCTAAAATGTTTGCTGTGTGCTAACTTCCTTCTATGGGGAAGGACAGCCGGGCACAGTCCTGCTCTGCTTGCTGTCCTGACCACCTCTGGCAAGGGACAGCCAGGCAGTCTCCTGAGGGGACATTTCAAAGCAGAGGAGGTGGGGCAGGGAGGACAGTCTGATGGCCTCTGTGACTACTGCCTTGGAGATTACCTTAGTAATGAAGCACAAACTTTTAGGAACTTTTAAGGGATGTTGTCTTGCTTTTGGAAATGGAATGCAATGTTTCAACGCATTTGTCTGGCTGCACTGCAAGGTTGCAATGGATTTGGAGAGTAAATTCTTAACAATCAGTGGAACTGATTGTAATAGTATGATGTGGGATCCCAGCAAGTGTTGTAGCATAATTTATCGATATCAGCGCTGGCTGTGCGTGCAAGTGTGATCTTCCTGAAAATGTGCTTTACTAGAAGCTGCCATGTTTATCTCTTTGACAAGAGAGGCTGGTTTGGGAAATCAAAATAGATTTTCTATCTGTTAGCTTCACAAGAAGTTCCTTGTAGCTGTAACCACTGGCCCAATGAGGCAAGTCCCCTCATCAACTGTTTTGCTTAATGATGTCTTTTATTACAGTTCAGCAACCCAGTTGAGTGAGTAGCTGCATGGTGAACTAAGTGCCTCTGAAAGCTCAGCAGTAAAATTTTTGCACATCAAGTGCTGCGAAAATGTTCTCCCATGGCTTGAATAGGCATTTTTAGTGTGGTTTAGGAGAAATTACACACTAGCAAAACAAATCAGGAGAATAAGTAGCCATCAACCTACAAGAAATGATCAAAGATCAGTTTGGTTGAGAGAGGTTTTACAGTGTGTTGATATCACCAAAGACATCTCTGTGGTCAGAACTTCAACAGCAAATAAAGAATGAGACCCATTCCTAACCCAATTTTTTCTTTTTTTTTTTTTTTAACAAACCCATGCAATCCTCCCTCCTGGCTCTTCCTTGCAGGAAAGTGCACTCTTCTGTGGATTAGCTTGGGAGGTTTCCAATTTGCAGTGTGTCAGGGAGCAAAAACCAAATAAACTCTGTTATGTGAATGGGCTGTGGAAATAAATTTCAGTATAAGAAAGTGAATTGACTGCCCTGAGTCATTCTCAGCTACTTTATTTGCTCTAATTGGTTTGCTTTAATTAATTACATTGTTTGCACTTCTGTTGTGATTTTGCGGGGCTTCTCATTAAGCCTTGCCTTTTATCTTTTCCACTCTTACTCATCTGTGCAACAGGTATGCTAACTACCTTTTAGCATCCTGGCTGGAAAACGGGAAAGGTTTCCCATCAGCAGTGTCTTGGTGGTTGTACCCATTCTACACATGCCATGTAAGTGCTGCTTTTAAACAGCCTGGGCTGGGGCACAGAGATCCTTTTGTAGTTCTAGAGGTAGATGGTGCCTAGGGAATGAGGCATGGCAAAGGTCTGAAACTCAAGGGATTTATTTCTGGGGAAGTCCACATCCTTAAGATAGTTTTGTAACGCAAGCTCAGTTTCTTGGAAAAGGCCCTGCTTAGTTTTACATTAATAAAAGATGTGTATTTGGCTTCATGTCAGAAACAGGAATTCAGAGACTTTGCAAAACCTTTGAAGACTGTTACAGCTGTAGTTGGTGTGTTTTGTCTTAGGTGAAGAATTTGAAAGGTTTATTTCGAGAATATACACTCTTAAGGGCAGGAACTGTTACTCACCTGTGTTTGGAAAGCAGCACCAACACAGTCTGGATACCAATGATACTACAGAAGGTTAAAAGAACAATTAAAGAGTGGAAATAATGACCTAAGGGAGGAACACTTAACTTTAGCACACCAATGACTGCACATCATGCGATTTGGGGAAATCAGAAGGGAGAGAGAGAGTGAGAGAGTTGTCAGAGAGACTAATACTCTCAGAAGAAATATGTTGAAATCTCTGCTTACATTTCACAGAAATTATATCAAATAACTTGAAGAAAAATCCTTTGAAACGGAAAGAGGGAATTTGTCGTCATTTGTGTTTTCTCCCAGGAGACCTTGCCTCATTTTTTGGTTCTTTCTCTTTCCTTTCTGAATACTTTGGGACAGAGGGAGTCTGTCAATAAAACAGCATCTCCAAAGCCACTTTATTGCGTGCAGGGAGATGCACACAAAACTACTGGGTAAATCCAGCTTCCCAAGGGCACTCTTCCAGAGCAGCCTGGATGCTCTGGAGCTAGCCAGCATCCCTCACATCCTGACACCACTTAGCAGCTATTTTTTGTGTTTCTTTCAGGTTTGAAGTGTTACTGAGACAGTCGTGTTTCTGGAACAGCACAGGATGTAGGTCAGCCTTGGCTGTGTCCTACAGGTGGGAGGATCAAGGCAATGCATCCTGGGCATTTTCAGGGATTGAAGGCGAGTTTGTGACTGAAGAGAATTACGAATTCCTGGGTTGTGTGCTCTGGATCTCCAGAAAACAACTTTCATACAAGCTGAAATACAGGCCTGTGCTTCAAACACCTCATGATTGACAGACCTATTGAAACAGAACAGAATTTTATATATATATACAATTATACATACAAAATCATAATAATGATAATAATAAAAATTAAGAATCATAATTTTTGAAAGGGAGAGAATTTTCGCTCTTTTATCCATCTTCTGGAACATGTCAATTATGTCTGTATATGCTTTTTTCTAAAGTAGTTCTTTAAACTACAAAGAAATTACCATTTTCTTCCTGGCTACATTGGTTTGTATTGTATTACTTACAGCTTTCATGAGAAGACATTAAAACAAAACAGAACAACTATAAAGTAACTACCAGGAAGAAAACAGGGTTTTTCTTGTGTTCTTGGCCTCGATTTTATCACCCTGAAGTGATCACTTCCTTTCTGGAGCTTTTTTCTTGTTTTGTGTATATTATTTCTGTGTGTAGTTGGTCACATGAAATCAGCTTCCTAACAGAGCCAAAATGTAAATTAAAAAAATTTGGTGAGGAGTGAAGCTAACAGCATCAGTAAAGTGATCCTTTAAAAAATCAATTATAGTCTAAATATCTGAAAACACCTGTTACGAAAATTCTGTTATTTTCTTCACAGCTCCCACAGGCAATAAGCAAACATTGATTCTGTGTTATTAATTACTTCCAAGTATATAAATGGGGAAACACATTTCTAGAGCCGCAGATAATCTCGCTCCTGTCTGTGTTTCCAGGCTGGCAGCTGCTGACATTGATGTGCTGTGCTGTGCTGAGCTGTGCAGTGTTTGCTTCCAGTGAGTGCTCCTGTTTTCTCCTTGGAGTTGCTGCTCCATCCTGAACAAGGCGTTACTGAGACACCATTGATGCTGTTCTGCAGGACCTTCTCAGGACTCTGGCACAGCAGGTGAGGTACCAGCCAGCTTTTCTGACAGCAAGGAAAGGTGTCTCCCATGTTTCACTACAGAAAGTACAATGGGTTTTCTTTTTAAATTTTTTTTTCTCTGCCAGATGTCCAAGGGGCTAAGTTGGGGCAAAGTTTGATAAATAATAATTAAAAACTTCCCAAAACAAAAAAACCCAAACAAAACCAAAAAACCACAACAAAAAAGCAATATTTTTTTCCCTTTCCTCTTTTGGCCAGTGGCTATTTTCTTGGTTATGTTGAACATTGCTAAGCATGTTATTAGTGAAAAAAGGGCTGTGTTCAAATAATTTAATCCTAGCCCAGATGCCACTGCTCTGTTTAGATTAGTCTATTAATATTTCTGTGCAGTTCTTGAACTAAAATTCTGGGATGTTTCCTCTTTCTGAAAACAATGTTCGGTAAGGACTGTAGGTTGTTTAAGTCTGTGGAAGTGGTCATTGTAAACCAAGACACAGAGGGCTGATTGGTGACCTTGTCTTGCTTTTGGCTGGAGCTTCTTCAGGTTGTTGTGACCAGGCCCAGAAGTTGCTTTCCTGTTTTGACATTGGTGGTCACTTTGCTGCTTCAGACATGTAGATAATATCATGTCCTTGACTTTTTCCATTCCTTGACATATTAAAAACTCTGCTGAAAATCCTGATACGTTGGTAAAGTTTACTTATGACTTTTGGTTTTGTTACAAAGAAAAGGAAAATTAAAATAGAAATGTGGCAGAGGGAACCTGAGTGGTACAAAAGGAGTGGGAACACAACAGAAGGGTCCTGTGAAGAAAGGGGGCTCTCACTGGGAGGGTGTGGGGAACATCAGCTGGGTTTTCAGTAACACAACTGAGCAGAAGAGGGACACTGACACAAAGGAAAAAACAAAAATTGTGAGATGTGTCCCAGCCCCACCTTCTCAGATTCAGCACCACTGAGCTTCAGTATCTGAGGTTCTGTATGCAAAAGCATGCAGGACTTGGGGGGAGGCTGCAACTGCAAATCCAGGTGTTGTGAGACTCATAGGAAAGTGGTAGGAAAATGGTCTTAGGAAGAGTAGAACATTGCTTTGGAATACTTCAACTGCATTGAGAATTGAAAAAACAGTTTGACACAGTTAGGCAACTGTAGTTTGATGCAAAATAAAAACATTCTCCCATAATAAGCTTCTGTTTTCACAGCATGAGTTGAATGAATTGATTAAATAAAGTCAATCAATTATTCCATGTCATGTTTTTTATCTGAAATTTATATACAATGAAAAATAAAACAAAGTTTATTAAATGAAAATTAAAATCAATATGGCTTACTATGGCAGGTCCCTAAATTACATACACAATAATTTATTCCGGCCTTGTTAATACTTCAAAGAAATTATAATAATCCAGCATATTTTATTTAATTTTTTTCTTTTAGGTTTAAAGTGAATCAAGATTAAATATTTATGAAACATAAATATCCTTGTGTCTCCTCCATGTCCATGTGCTTCCTTTTTCATTTTACTTTTGGAGCTATTCCTCCTCCATTATCTCTTTTGCTCTCTACTATAGTTTATGGACTGATCATAATAGACATTTACAATACTCTGTATTTTTTACTGTCGAGTTCAAACACAGGCAGCCCTACAGACCTTCTCTTAATGTACAGTTGTAGTGTGCTGCCTTGGTTTGGGAAGCAGAGCTCTCTGCAGAACTTCCCTTCTTTGATACATGTTGATCAAGATCAAGTTGTAAACAGCAGGACAGTGATGTAGTGCAAGGTAAAACACCAGGGTATTGATTTGAAATGCCTGCATCACTTCTCTGCTATTCTGCACCAACATTCTTCTGCTTTTATGAGTGGGAGGACACCACTGCAAAAGAGGAATTGAGCTGTGCGTATGACTGAAACTCGATGTCCCTCCGGGAGCCGTGCCTCAAAAAATATTTTATATAGGAACAGAAGTACTGGATGTTTGAGCATGCTTTAGGAATTCCCAGAGGTGGCATGTGGGGTGTGTGCACACGTCTGTAGGCATGCCAGCAGCTGCTGAATGGCCGTCAGCATTTTCTGTTGTACAAACAGGAGCTTGTTTGGGGTCCTTCCTACAAAAATGCTTTATTCCCTCTGCTGCAGAGTCCCTGTTTTGCTCCATAATTGCAACTGACAGCCTGGATTGGTGGTATCCAGCAAATGTTCAGCAGCATCAGTGGCAGGGTGATTGACATGAACACTGCACAGGGAGGCTTTTGCTCTGTGAAGGTTCTGGTCTGCAGGAGCATGATAAGCAATCAGTGTTACTGGAAGCGTTCTGACATGCTGCACCTCAGCCTGAGAGGCATTTCACCCATTTACACCCTGATCCTGAACACAGGGAGGGCAAGATGTCAATGGACACAATTTTGATTCCAGTGCTGTTTGTTTTGGCCTCTGTTTTATTAGCAGCTAATGGTAAACCCTGCAGTCCTTGTTGAGGCAAGGCAGCAGTGGTCTAGGCTTCCATGAATACAGACAGCTTCAGGAGCTTGTGCTCCACCACCTTGCTTTACCTCAAGTCTAAATTATTCCCTGAGGCACGCACAGGACTTTCACAGCAGTAAATGTAGGACTTAGAGAAGTTACAGTGAAATGGAAATGGGTCAGGACCTTCCTGGGGCAATGCTGAAAACTCACCTAGTATTGCAAGTTCAAGCTTGCATGCCAGACTTCAAAACTGTCAGTAAAATTGAGAGCATTCTGTTATGTACTGGAGCAAACCCAAAGGTTTGCAAAGCGTGTTTAGTGCAGAGAATCTACATCTTGTCCCACCAATGTGTGCCAGACCAGACTGTATCTATCAAGTAGCTTCTAGTGCTGCTGCCTTCTGCTGAGATCCACTGGCATCAGAATAGGCATCAGCTTTGTACTGCAAGAGGTCAGGTCCTCTTTTACCTTTATCATTTAGGAATAGTTTTTTTGTTGACAAATTGCCCTTAGAAAATTAATCTTTTTTCTACTCAAGTGCAACTGAATTTGCTTGGCTGTCACAGAAGTATTTGGGCTCATGCCAGTATCATAGTGTAATACAGCTCTAGGATCTGCCCCTAAAAGTTTATCTGCAACTTTCTTGGTTTGCTAGTTAGTTTAATGTCCAATTCCAAATTCTGACAGGTGCAACTATATGTAATTTCCCTGGAAAAAAACAGCAACCCTGTCAGAGAAGGTAAAAATATTGTTTAAACGCTTGTGATGTATTTAGACTATGGGCTTCAATGTAGGGGTTAATAGAGTGTTATTCAGTATTCCAGGAAATTGTCAAGATCACCAAGTATTGTACTGACTTGACCTGTGTTACATTGAACTCACTCTTTCCATGTTTCCAATAAAAACATACAGCAGATTGTTCCAGAAGCAGTGTCAAACTTAGTTAAAAATAAATCTCCTCATACTTTAAACATGTAGTGTGTATACTAAATATATCGCATCAAAATATATCTCTTGTAAGGAAAACTATCTAAAATATATCAACCCTGAAATCTCCCCTGGGTCTCTGCAAAACCATGGGTTTCTGTTATGATTCCTAAAAGTAAAAATAATCCTTCCTCATTTATAAGCCACCAAATCCTCTGTGTTTTACTCTGCTTTTATTGCAACACTAAACCAGCTTTGTTTCAATCAAGTGCAGGATTTGTAAATAACTAATTATAGCCCTGTTTTTTCCCTTGAAACATTAACATTTGGCACCTGAGAGAACAGCCCTGTTTCAACTACCAGACAGTTCAGGGGAAGCACTGGACTCGGTCTCAAAACAGTAGGGTACAGCTGACAAGCTCTCTTGCACCACTTCACCTCCTGCTCTCACAGCAGCAATCAAATGAGCCAGAGGGCAACTTTAGGAAAATATTTTCCTCTAGTAGCAGTAACATCTGTCTCCTTGGCAGCCTGCACTGGCAGTTGTGTTGGAAGCTGTGGGTTTGCCCCTGGCCCTGCCATGTATTTACATTGCTGAGAGGTTATCCTGGGCTCTGCTGGATCCTGTTACCTGATTTTCTTTTGTTCTGTCATTTTTCCTCCCTGATGCTTTGGCTGCTTAACTCTTTGTGGGTACATGTAAAGTGAAAACTACGTGTGCAAAGGTATTAATTAGAAAGTATGAAGCAGTAAATTTCTCTCTGATTAGAGATTCAGCTTTTCTAAACTGTTTTAGCTGTATTTACTTGGCTTCAGCCTAGGCAATGTCACCATTGCTGTCTGAGCGTTTCAAGGTGCTCTTCTCTACACTTGTGTTTTCTATTTGTATCAAATTCTCTTTGGTGCTCATATTCCTCCTGCGTTTTACTCTCCTCTTCTGAGTAACTGATTTTTGACTGATACTTCATTTCAGTGAAATGATGGTATTATAAAGACAATTATAAAGTAATCAGCACGGGCATATCAATATTTATTGAAATACTGAAAAAAAATAATTCCATTGGTGATGAGAAACTCGTGGCAAGAACTGACATGACAATATGTATTTCACTGATACAGTAAGAGAACTTCAACTTCAACAAGTAACTCACTGCACATTCTAAGAGTTGCATGGATTTAAATCCAAGGCAGCTGCAGAACATCTGTAATACAAATAATCAGACTTTACAGATTGTCTGTTTACAAACACAGAACAACTATAATAAACCAGCCAAAGCTAAACCTTTTGAATTTTAGTCTGCTTTTACTAATATATCCTGTAATCAATAAGGCAGTCAGAAGAAAATGCTTGGTTATAAAGTAGTTAACAATTAACGTGACTGGGTTCTTTTTGTGGTTTGTTTTGGTTTGTTCGTGTACTTCGGGCAATACGATGGGATTCTTGGAACCCCGGATATGGGCAAATATATGTTCAATTATCTGAAACCATTTTCATGAACCTAAATTGTTCCTTTCTTCTACATTCTTATTTTAATTCTTCTGTCCTGTATACGGATAATGGTGCTATGAATAGTTAGCAATATTTTTTCAGCTTTTTCCTTAATATTCAGTGAAGTTCACTGTAGCATTTCAACAGGAAAAAAAAAAGAGAAAATACAGAATGCAAACGCTTGAATTAATACTTCGCTTTTCTTTCTGAAAGGAAAGAATGACCACACTTATCTTGTTCGTGAATTTCACAGCCACCATCAATTGGCACCTGCACTTTACTGTTAATTTCGTTTGTTTGAGGGAGGGTACTGGTATTTAAATCATGCTTCCGTCTGCCCTGGAGGATGCTGAGGGGCTGTGCTCGCTTTGCTCGAGGTCTGTAGGACAGTACGTGTGTGCTGTGGTACAAGACAGACATGTAGCAGTTGCAGACACTTGGCTTTGCTGTGTTGGTACCCTATGCATGGACAGAATATTAGAGCTGATTAATACAGGCAATTGAAATAGTGTGCTTCATACTAATGCAGATGAAGTAACTGATGTCTTTGGTATACAATGTATGAATGGTTGGACAAAAGTGAGAGAAATGCACCTTTTCAAGTTCACATGAAACAGAAAAAGTTACAACTCACATAATTTACAATAGATTTAAATAAACTACATTTAGGATTATGAAGATTTACAGACATTTAATCAAGTGAATGATTTTAATTTGTAAAGACCCTTCTGTGTCCCTGAACTATGTTCCACTAACTTGAAGACATGCTACAGTAAACACATATATTTGGCTTCTTCATTCTGGCTATATCTTATATAAAGATGAAACCAAAGAACAATAAATTAGCATCATAATTGTCTACAGTGAAAACTATCATATACAATATAAATAAACTATTCAAAAGCCAGCAATCTTCATGAAAAAAATTAAAGTATTAGGATTTTATACAGTTTCTACAAGTGATTGTGCAGCCGATAATCTCAAAAATTAAAGTAAAAATGAAATACCCCTATTGATTTTAGTGTCTCACGACATACAGTAATTAAGTACTGGTAAAATAATTACCAATTTAAAAGAAAAAATAAGGAAATCACTGCTCTGCAATTTTATCACAGTTTTTTCCCCACAGGACCTAAAGAATGTAAACACTATGGTTTGTTAATGCTAGAGATTAATACTTTATTTTGAAATGTAAGTTGATCTACACCTGTGCAGTTACCTTTAAGGGTAATGAAATAAGGCAAGACTTATAAATGTGGCACTACATGTTAATACTGATATCTTCATTTGGACAGAGAGAGAAGTGTTTGTTCTTTTCTAATATTTGTTCTGCAGCAGACTTTGGCCTACACAGATACAGCAGTATCACTCTTCTTTCTTTACGTAAAATAGGTATATTACCTAACTTTGAAAACAGGAAGTTTTGTTAGATATTGGATGTTTGAATTGAAATTTAGTTTCCAAATTACTGGCAATTTTAAAGATAATTTCTTAATAAGCTCCATGGCATCATCCAGTTGTACAGTTCACTTGTCACTTCTTTTATCACAAAATTATTTTAAAATTTTAATTTTAGTTTTTTAACACCAGTATTTGGTGTTCTAATTTCTGTTTTCTTGTCAGAGAAAGTGTTGTTTGGGATGGCTAAAATATCTGTATTTTCTTCATTTGGAAACAGCCATGAATATATAGTGGAGCCATCTTTTAGCAGCTGGTTAGTATGCAGTTGAATTGGCTAATTTATTTTGGAGTATTTCCTTAGCTATTTAACAGGTATCTGATAGGAGCAGTAGAAGAGGGATACTGCCTGGTAGAGCAACATGAACACGTGACAAAACAAACTTCAGAACACAGTTAAGAACGCCAAGCTAACTGGATGCCAGACTCTTCCTAGGAGCAGTTTGAAGGCCCAACAGGCAGGCCCAGCCTTGGAGGGTTTGGTGGCCACAGCACACAGCACGTGGCCTAGGCCAGCTCTCTCTTACAGCTTGTTCAATGGTTGCCACATCATTTAGCACAGAAGAAGTAAGTGTTGGGTCCCTGCAAGGATGACAGAAGATGCTGTAGATGCAGGTTTGCATCTGTTGTAACTGTTTTACGAGTCCTTCTATGCAGTGAAGGAATTCAGTGCACTCAAATTCCCCACCATATTAGCTCAATAATACAGATCAGGTTTTTTTCCCACCTAGGTTTCTTCATGTTGGCAATCAGCAGAGTTAAATATACAATGATCATTCTGTCCTTTTTCTTGTTAACATTGGTGATGGTATCCACTTGGTAAGTTCACTCCAGTATAAAGTCCTATATAGATTCCTTTGGGGATGTGGAACATATGATTCACAGTTTGCAATACAAATACCCTGATACATCACTTATTTACTATTAGTATTTGATTATTATACCATTTTGCAAAGTCTTAAAACCATGTTTTAATTAGTGTTGCTTGGAGCAGTTCAGAATAATTTCTTTTCCTTGAAAGCAGAAGCTCTAATGGGTGTAATTTATGCTCTCTTTGCATGCAGCATCTCAATGAGAAGGTTATTACAGGGCACATCCCCGTTCAGGTGTTTGTAATAGAGGTATTCTTCGGCCTGCATACTGATGGCCCGGATTTCTGGTAGTCGCAGGAGAAGCTGCCCAAATTTGTCTGTTTGCTGTGGGTAATTACACATGGTGTAGTCCAGCAGAGCAGCATTCACTTGTTCCTGAACACCTTCCACAAGCTGGAAGTTCTCAAGATTTTTGACATCTGAATGATAATAAAAAAAAAAAACAGGTAACAATTCAGTTGCATTTTAATTCCTATTTATAAAGTCAGTGTTTCACTAAATGGATGGGGTTTTTTTGCCTCCTGACAAAAGCATACTTTACAAGCTGCTGAATATTCAGTGAACCCTTTTGCCAACTTTCCTGGGAAAATGATCACAAAAGAGCTTTAGTGGAGTGTCTTGTTGAAATTCTGCATATACCTCAAATCAATTAGACACCAATGGAGTCTGAGCAAGGTCAGCTCTTTTCATAGCTAACAAAAAGAAAGGTTGAGGATTCCTAAAGTAGAAGACCCATAATATATTGCTAGCAAATGAGTCCCAAGAGGAAGCCCTATCTTTAACCTACTATGTTACACAATTCATATAATTCTGTATTAATTTTTCTGACCCAAGGTGAAATCTGTGTCCAGGGTATGATGTAGTTAATTCTAATAAAAAGTGACAGTGCTCTTGTTTCTGTTTGACATTTTGAAAATGATTCTGAAAGCCTTTGACTTGTCTAGCCTATGTTAATGAACCATCTGGTACACTCCAGTGACTGCCAAAATAATATTCCCTACTAGAAACTCTCTAAAATATATATTTCACTGACTAATGATCTTTATAAAATGAAATCATTGTCCTTTGGGTGGAATACTAGATAAGAATGGTGCCCTTTAACCTGCATATGGTTTCTGAAATCCAACACTGATTATTTTTTTTCTGGTATTGGACAACGGGGCATTTACATCAGCACGGCAGGTACAGTTTGTTCACTCTGCCTCTGTTTGATTATCTTCTGTTCCTATACAGCAAGTTCAAGCTCAGAAATGCTGGTCAGAGATAAATGCCAGTATATTATCTCCTCATTGTTTGCTCCCTTGTGTAAAAACCACTCGCATGAAATTTTCTTTTAACACGTCTGGTGAATGCAGAAGTTATTCTAAAGCTTGCAAATTAGAGTGCTGCTCTAATGCAGGAAGAGGGAGCTGATTAGAGAGCACTTGCTGGGAGAGCTTGTTTTGGTTGTGTTTGATCATTTTTACCATCAGTAGAGTACTGTAGCACTTTCTTGTAAGGCTAAAGCATGGTGCTACTGGGCACAACTATGCTGCTTTTTCACTTTGTATAAAGACAAATCTGTTCATCTGTGGATATTCTTGGAGCCCAGGAGATGGAGAATTTTGCGGAATTTGGTTCATTGTAAATGCCAGCCTTTGATTGTGGGGAAATGAGTGTTTTCCTTTGCAAAACAGGAACACACATTGGTCACCCGATCCATCGGGAGCCTGGGAGGCTGTGTCAATTGAGTCTCACTGCAGCTTTTCCTACAAGTGCTCTAAACAGAGCAAATACTGGTTTCTGCACATAACTTCGTGCTGGAACGTGAGGGAAATGGTTGGAGGAGGCAAACATTGTCTTTAGAGCAAGAGGGTAGGAAAAATGCCTAGGTCCTGGTGGCAGCCAGTGGCAGCACGCACGGCCTCCAGAGCCCGAGTTCCAGGCTTTGAGCAGGAGCCCCTCTGGAATGTGCTGGCTGCCAGCTGCACGTTGGATTCCCTCTTGCATGAACCGGGGCCAGTGTTTCCTGCTGGGGTTGTTATTGCCTGCCTCTTTCCTGTCCCAGTTTCACTGTGGAAATGAAGCGAGTGACTCCTGGATTTGTGCTGCTTGTTTGGGAACTGGGGACATAACATCCACCAGAATTTTGCTAGTTGACTTAAGGAACTTGCCAGTAATACTGAAATTGTGATGGCTGTCCAACAAGAATCATCTGAACTTTACATTATCCCAAGTGAAGAGGACTGGAAACTTCAAAGCTGCTATGCCTGGTCCCTTAGCTATTCAAACTCATTTATCCAAAGTCTTTTTGCCAGTGTCTCTGGAGATCTTTGGATAATCATGTTTTCCTGTATTACACTGGACATTTTCTCATACAAAATATAGTTGTTTATAATTTTATGTACCTACAGAAAACTCCCAAGGTATTTTGTAGCTAGTGTAACCTGGTTTAAAAATTGGACGTTCTAAGCATATTTTTATAAAGTTAAAAAAGAAACAGTATCACCTATCGCAATTAGCTTAAATAGGTTGTTTCAGATGCAAAATATAATCATGAATGAATTGCTAGAACATAAAAACTCCCACAGAAAACAGGGACTATGCTGGAGATTAAACTGTTAAACAGCAAGGTAAAATGTATGATGATTTCAGAATCAGTATTTGGAACTTTTTTCCCTCTATAAAAATAACTTTAAAAGTCAGGAAGTTTTACAAACTGTTAGCTGATTCAACCCCCTTCAAATTCAAAGGGCATCTTTCTGTTACTCTCTGTCTATTTTGAGCCATATTGTGTATGAGATTGTGCTGGCTTCTTGGAAAACCAGGTTCATTTTTATTTTTACCCTCTGTTTAAATGTTATTGCATGGGTTATATATTTATTGAAAAATCACAATATACATTTTTACAGAGATAAAGAAGAAACAAAATTTGAGAATTGCAAAATTTTAATATTTTTCTACAAAAGTGGCAAATTTAATATATGTTTTAGAGCCACATATTCTTCTGTTTTAGCTGTGTTGATGCCACACTCCAAGTCAAGAGGAGGCATAATATTTTATGTATTATATATTAGCCCCAAACACAGGATCAGTGGCTTCTGGCAGTGGGTGCACCATTGCAGTGTGAGATGCTCCTGTACCCCTGTCAGCTCTGTGGCCTCAGGGAGTCCCATGGGCATTGCAGAACTGCAGGGGAAGGTCTGCACTGTTTTCTTTCCTCATCTCAGGGACAGTTCCTTCAATACTCACACGTGGCAACATAAGCACTGCAGCCAAGATGTAAAAACAAGTCCAGTTGATACTAACAATAAACAAAAAGTAGTTCTGGGCTCCTATGCCACATTCAGCCTGGGGAAATACTTTTAATGTTTTTCCTCTAAACAAATTCTTGCTATTTGTGGTGAAGCTCAGTGCTTGTAAACAAGATGTTATTAGTTAACCAGTGAAAATATGTAGATTTTCCTTACTTTCTATACTGAATCAGAGACAGTCCAAGTAGTCACAGTTTAGGTCATCACTACACAATTTGTTTGTGTGTAGATCTCTTCAGCACTGCAATTACAATAGTAGGGACGTAGAGGCAACCTGATTTGGGATGAGTCTCTGTGGAGTGACCAAGATCTCTGCATGTGACTTTTGATATGTGTTCTTATCTCATATACATTAACAGTAAATGTTGCAGTACAGCAAATGAGACAACCTGAACAGAGAGAAGTCAAAGGATATGTGCTGAGAGCACTGTGTAAAACTCCACTGTCATCTCTCAAGCTATCCTGGGATACTTATACATCATCAAAAATAGATTTGCTCAACTCATAATTGCATTTTAAAAAATGTGTTTTTTTTTTTTTTGAGAGAGAATCATAAACTGTAGCTCTGGTTAAGATGAGTAATAACAAAAGAAAATATGTGAATATTAAGTTATTTCCAGTAACTTCAAGTTATGCAGGTAGAACAAGAAATGGTACAGTTTTCACTGGTGGTGCTTAGTGTTGGTTGGTAGTGATACAAATGAGATTAAATAATAATTTTGGGGTTTAAGTAGATGGTTTTCCTGTGGTTTGAGTTTGGTTTTATGCTTGGTATTTATTATGTAACTCTGGCTAAACAGATTTTACAGTTTTACAAGTATTTCCTTTGATTGCTAAGGAGCTAACTTGGTGAGACACCAAGCAATGCTGGTGTAACTGCTGAAGGCAGTCGTGTACAATGAGCGTGAAATCTGCTACTGATGTGTACAGCACGACATCCCTTCTGCTTTCACATAATTCCTCATTCCTGTTATTTTTTTTTTAGACTGGAATGTCTCTTATCGATCTTTACATCGGTTAGTAATAATTTAAAGTACACATGTTTAAGCTTAATGCAAGAAATCATTTTCTGAAGTTTAGATGCTTGTAAATTAAATGAGTAGGAGTAGGTCCCCCCCTCCCACCCACACACCCTTTAAATCCTAGCAGCTAGAAAAAGTGTTTTGTGTTGCTACAGTAAGTATCAGTCTCTTAGCTCTTCTACTTTATTCACTCAGGGACTAATTACCAACTTTTTACATGAAACAGCCTTACTGTGAGCTCACAGTGGGGCGCGCATCTTTTTCTATCCTTATTGAAAAGTAAACCCTTAGGTCTTCTGGAATATATTATATGTTTTACAAGAAATAGCAATTGCTTTTCTGTCAAACAAAGAATTTTTGTTCTCTATAGCTTACTTTTGACGATTAAGACAAAACAGTATTACAGTGTGTCAGGATCTGCTCTGCAGTCACAGTAAAGATCTGCCAGTATTCCCAGATATCCCCCCATTTTGATTATTTTCCACAGCTGCCATAAAACCGTGCGTTAAGCTGAAACTGCATACCACATTCAGCCCAAGGAAAACACTTTTGCATATTTTCCCCCAAAATGGGTCTGGTCTTTAGAGGGGAAAAATATTTAGGTTTCAGAGAGATTTTCTCCCTCTCATATTCCAAACATGAAATACTGAAAATTTGGGGGTGTATTAATCTATAGAGAGTTTCCTTTGGTCTGGGAATTTTGAAAAGAAAAATGAAACAGAATGAGAGATTAAACTTTGAAAAATTCTAACTCCTTGGGAGCACTAAATATTTCCCAGAGAAAGCTGGTTAAATTTTACTGCTCCTATCTTTTATTCGATGCTTTTTCTACATGAAGCAATGAAGAGGTGTGAACACAGCTCAGTTGCCTCTTTGCATTTTGCTCCATTGCAAGGGCAAGATAAGATTTCTCCATGGGAAAGAGAATTTCTCCCTTTCACAAGGCTGCTTCCAGTCTCATGGATACTCCAGGCACTTGGGCTTGTTCCAGCCCTGGCCTGAGCTTCCTCACCCGAGGGGGCTGATGAGCCCCATCATTTAAGGACTTTATTGAAACCCAATGTCTCTAACACTTAGCAGCTCTTTGGAACGATTGATTAGCTCACTGATAAACTGTTATATCTTCCAAACTCTGCTGAGGCTGCTTGGGCCAGGATGGCCTTCAGGCTTGCCCTCTGAGAGGTTTGCCTGGTTCTTTCCAGCCATGCTGCATGGCTTGAGAGGCAGCATTGCCTCTGCCTAGAAACATTCTATTTCATCAGGGAAAGCAACAACGTGCCTCCTCTCATGGCTGGGGTTCTCATCAGGGGCTTTAGTGTGAGGCCAATTCCCATTTGAGCTTGAAGATGGAATATGTTAGTTCTGATGAAGGTTTTTACCCCAAAATAGTTCAGAGAAGGGGAATTAACCAGGACTGAGGTGATGTTATCGAACCTCCCTCTATTTGAACAGTTTTCCTACTACTTTTTCCTACTTTCTGCTAGCCCTACAAAATCTGTACAGGACTTAGAACACAGGTAGATTTTTGACATGTGGTAAAAATTTTTTTGAAGGCAAGTGTACTAATGGTTGATAAAGTGCCAATCTCTGAAAATTACCCACAATTCTCCTTCATTGAAACTAAGGGCAACAGCAGTTCCATATAGCACATCTGTCATGAAGGCAGATGCATGCCATTCTATAGCTAAGCCTTCTTGACAGACAAAATGCTATAATGAAGGAAGATTTATGGTAAAGATAAGCTCCTTACTGCAAAATTCTCCTCAATTTTATTACAGCAGGACTGTGCTGAATATTATTCACTTAGAAGTCATGGGAAACAATTCTTGATAGATGTTTTTTAATCAGTGATAAGCTGCATATATTTAGCACTTTCCAAACCTTGAAAAACCTCTACACTGTAAGAACAAAAAGCACTTTTAATTCTTAAAGACTCCCAAGTCCAAATTGAATGTGCAGAAAACTTTTCCTGTCTTTAGGATTCTTTTTTGGCAGTGGCTGAGCTGTCTGTAACAGTGCAACAGTCGATCTCTGACTATTTATTAGGGTCATAAAGTAATTTTCATTTTCAGTTGAACGTAACATCTGATAAAGGGCACATTGTTTTGAAAATCTTAATTAAATTCTTCTGTAGCAGAATGTTTCATTCATGCCCAAGTATTGGGCAAGACTGTATATATTTTTAAAGTGAGAACAAGGTACTTAGGAGAACAAGCTGTAATTCCTAGTCTGGATCCTATTTCACTCCCTCAGTTTTCAATCTTGATGGACTTCTGGTTTCTTTCAGAAGAACTATGGCTCAACTAAAACATTTTTATATTGCTTTATAGTGGTAGGCTTCTTTCTAATGCTATTTAAAATATTGAAGCCTATTTTTCTGTTCTAAAAAGATTGTAAAATGATAGATTCTTACTGAGAAGTTCCTATATCTGTTAAAAAACATGATTATTGATTTTGTGAGTAATCTTATAATTGCTTTTGCCACTTTTAGCTCTGCAATGGGAAGAGAGACGGGAACAAAAGGTGACTCCTCTCCTTGTGCAAGTGTGGAAGTGGGTTATTACATTTCAGTTGTTTCTTTTCTTACAGTCCCAGTAAAGAGAAAGGGCAAAGCTTAATTTGATTTCTTTAATCTTTATGACTGGTGTAATTACTGAGTCATCACTCAGGAAAATAAAACAGCTTGACTTTCAGCAGCTCAGGCTGCATTTACTCTCTTGCAAGTTAAACAAACAAAATCTCCACTCACTTCTTGTCCTGACACCCCAGGAACCAACATCCTTATTACTTGCACATGAGGCATACGTGATACGGTGGTCATTGAAACACAATAAAACAAGATCTTGCCAGGCCTCTGATGGAAGAGTCGCTCACAGATCCTGTCCCAAATTCCACAGCCAGCTACGCCCTTAAATACAAAGTCCAGCATTTCTCACTGCAGCTTAGGAGGGAAAAATACATCCAGGTACAGCCACAAAGCCAGGGGTGGTAGATCCACACAGCCAGGGGTATGGGGAGCCAGTGGGGATGAAACTATGCCCCAGCCCAGAAGATGTGGGGACAGACCACAGCCCCAAGCAGTGGTTCCACTGCTGACATTTCAGCTTTCTTGTGCTTAAACTCGACTACCACCTCACTTTCTTTCACTTTCTAAAGCTCCCTCCCTGCCTGCAGTTCTGCCCCTGTTGGAGCCCCAGCCTGGTTCCTGCCCTGTGGGTCAGCAGTGAGACGTGTTTCGTGTCTCTTGCTCATCTGGGACTGAGGGCAGCCCATCCATGGCCCAAAGGTTTATTCTGTAGGTATTTTAGTCCATGCTTAAGCATTTACTAGGATTATGTTCCATATAAAAGAGTAGCTGCTGCTTTCTTTGAAGACAGGACAGAGGAACAGGAATTTGGAGAGCAGTTGCTGTGTTGAGTCTTAAAGAAAATTCCCCAAACACCTGGAGTCTCTCACCCTGCCAATGGGTGGTCTCTATAGCTATTGCTTGCTACATGCTGCTCTCAGTGAAAATGTGTCTTCAGGTTGAAGCTCTGCTGGTGCATTGGAAAAATTAACCCAATGTGCTTAAGCCTAAATTTCCTGCCTGCCTTTGCAGGCTGGTAGAAAGTGCCTGGGCTGATGTGGCTTTCTGGTTCCTGCTTCTAGGCTTGTTTGTGTGTTTGATCTAGTGACCACTTAAGGTAAGTGACAGATGAATTCTAGAAAAAATGTCTCAATCTAAATCTCTCTTTTCTAGGAAAAAAATCTGTAACCACTGTCTTCTGGAGGTGTGGTCATATTTGTAGGTGAGCACACGTTGGTGAACTAGAGCAGAAATGATTTAGGGAAGGTCTCACAGGTAAACCGAGAAAGAAAGTGAGTCAAAACTCATTTTTATTTTTTCTGAACTCCTCACCTCATCCCTGGGCCATAATATATGTTTGGGCAATAAATGTTTGTCTTTGAATATTCAGTTAGAATATTGGTTTTGTTACATTGGTTTTGTTACATTGGTAACAAAACTACTGTTCTAATTATCATACTATCACCAAGCTTTGTACATACATACATACATACATACATACATATATATATATATATATATTCTTACATGCAGGCAAATCTGCCAGAGCAGTAGTATCACAGTATCATATTTCATAAAGGCAGAAATTAGGCTTCTGATAAGTTAAAAATGAGACTAAATAGGAAATTTATTGGACCAAAGATTTTCCCCAGTTAATTTCTGCAACATCATTTTAATCTTCAATAGCACACAGAGTTGTTGGTGTTTTAAGGGAATTATCTGTCAATGCCTACAATTTGTAGGGTGTGAATAGTTTAAGATGTCATAAATATTTATGAAGTTCCTGGGAATGGTGATAGGACATCATACAAAGTCCTTGAAGTTACGAACTGAGGCAGAAAGGGTGTTATATGCAAATTACGATAATAGTGTGGTATAGTTTTAAGAGGAGAAAAAACCAATGTATTATTTAGGTGAGAAGAAGCTGAATATTTAAAAAATAAGGAATGACAATTTTTGAGAGATTTGCTTTTACCTAGAAAAATTTTGCTCTGCTTTTGCCTAGACATTTGTAACTTTTTTGAATGTTTGCCTTTACTGGTCTCATGAGAAGCTGCACATAATCTATCCTTTCCTTTTCTCTCCCTCTCTTGCTATTGAAGTACCATTTAAAGTAGGAATAATGGAACAGATTAATTTCGAAGGTATTTCTACTGCTGCCACTGGAAGTTGACCAAGGGGTGATATAGTCCAAAAAGAAGAAATAGAAATATTTTCTGGAAAAATATAGGCTATAAATTTCTACTGAGGTTAAAACACGGAAATGCAGCTGCCACTGAAACCCTTTTGAGTATCAGGCTCTATCCTTTTATAAAGCCCATCTGTCTCTGCAGATTATAAAAAATGCATGATCATAAAAAGCAGTACTCCTTAGGGGAAAAATCTCTCTGTACTAATCTTGTAGTCACTTCACAAAACAGTTTTTAATCCCAAATTTGCATTTGATTTTCAGTCAGGAACTTTTGTGGTTTTTACAAAGTTTTCTTATTCCATTAGAATAAGATATGAGGTACAGTTTGTTCAGGTGGCAAGTCCAGACTATGAATAAACCAACGTTATCATATGAAAGAGAATTAAACAGGCAGATCCAAGTGGGGATATATTAAGCCAAATTTAAGCTCCAGTAGTTGAATTTAGCCTGTACTAGATGTCTGGTTTGCCTCAGGATATATTCAGCTTTCCAGCTAATCGACTGAGGAAAACTGCCTCAGGTATGATAAAATTTACAAGAGAGCTCAGTCGAATAGCTCTTGTTATAAATACTAGCTTAAAGGCATTCTTCTGGTCTTTGGGATCAGAACTGCATTTGCATTTAATTATTCTATTTCAAACTTTTTCAACTTGGTTAAAAATATTAGACCAGCCAGTTTGGATTATATCATTATAGTGCTTTCCAGATAATGGTTGAACTTCATACCAGATTTTTATTACTGGGTGGATATTGTTTGGCTTTATTATTTTGTTAAATCTAAATTCCCACAGAAGCAAAAATTATTATAGTATATTCTCATTGAGAGAAGGAGAATTAAGCAAAGGTGTTTTAGTGATGTGCCAATCTAAGAGGTACAGCACTCTACTATGATTTTCTGTCAACATAATTGACAAATAATTCAGAGTTTTAAGCCTCTTGCACTCTTTTCAGACAAGGCTTAGTGTGAGAACTAATTGTCTTTTAGTAATTGATTTCAAAAACCTCTTTTTACCCTTTTCTGAGACTTTTCAAGACATGGTTTTACTAGTTCTATGTGCCAATATTTGCACTAACAGTTTGAGGTTTTTTTTGCACTGAACCAAGTTGCATCAGTGGAAGCTGATTCTAGTTTAGAAAGAATGTGAAAAAGAAAATCACCTCTGCCTGTGTGAGATATGAGAAGTGGAAATCAGTAACAGAACTATTTTCTTTTATAATTGGGCTGAAATAAAATAAAATTAAATGCTTTCATTTATTTACTCAGTACTGAAAGCACTACAGTAGAAACAAATACATGATGCCTGTTATTCAAACACTTGAATTCTACTATTATTAAGAGGTGGACTCTACTTTAGGCAGTTACAGTTATTTTCTATGTAAATGTAGCTGCAGATGGCTCACAAGACATTGATGGTACACTGAAGCTGGTGCTGTTTCAATCCCCTATCAAATTAGCACTGACAAAAAAACCATGCTGGCTTAGATGAAAAGAGCCGACAAGTTTGGTAGTGTCATATACAGGAGTGACCCAGTCACCAGATCACTGTCACACCTGACTGCAGCAGCCCATGAATTTGCTTAAATGTGCAAAGGAGTACTGCCAGTATTGCCTTCGTGGACAATGAACACAACTAAGGGAGATCATTTTCTGCTGCAGTATTTCAGAACATATTGTTTCTGACATTTGATCTGAGTGGGAGTTGCAAATTTCACTTTTTACTGTCCCAGATGTCTGAGCTTAGTTGTGGAAATGGCTTGGCAAATGGGATGACAGAAGCCCAAATAGGGACACCTGCAACTACACTGCGAGTGTCGGTGCTTCCTGTAGGAAACATTGGAGAGGCACCCAGTGTGTGTCAAAAGAGCCTTTGGACTATTTTTTCAAAGACTTGGATGTGTTCTTCATCCTTATTCCATAAACTTTTAAACATACAGATATGAAAGCTAAAGAAAAGCCCACTTGAAAGTCCCCCTGGCAGCATGGTGATACATCAATCAAACAGGGTAGGGAAGTGAGGAATAGAGCAAATACTCTTACACCTGCATTTCAAACATGCAGCTCTTAGGAGAGAGTTTTATTTTTCAGCTGCCTCTGATTTCTTGACAGGAAATCCTGGTCAGAAAGGACTGGACACTCTCAGTAAGGTACTGCCTCAGCACATTTTTAACATTTCAATTGCTCAGTAAGGAACAGCAGCAGGAAAACTCCAGATTTGTGCTCAGATGCTCAGCTCAGACTGCAATATTTTGGTCAGATATGGATGAGATGTTTCCATAGACAACACAGTCACAGGCTTAACAGGAGGAGCATGAATTATGGGGCTCCAGATCCCCACTAGCCAAGAAATTGTGCTTTCCTGTAGCCTTGGAGCCAAGCAGACAGTGGGATAAGCATTTGGCAGGCTACAATTAATGTGCATACACATGTGCATCCTCATGCTTTAGTTTCATGGAAATCCACAGGCTTTCATTTTAATTTTTCATTATAAAAATGAAAATTTTATATCATTTTTTTATAATATAAGACTTTCAAATCTAAGGTACTGAGCATCAACCACTGCATTTACAGCTGTAAATCACCATAGTCTCAAAATGCTAAAGTTACCACGAACTCCAGCAGCAGAGCTGCCCACCTGCCCTGCAGGGACTCCTGCCCAGTTGCTGGGGAAATGACCTGAAACACTGAATGGCCTGGGCTCCTTCAAGGCAATGGACTCACATACTTACTGTTCTTGCCTTTCTTCATTTACATTCACTAATTGGAAGTTAATTTGTTCCCACAGACAGGCAAATATTTTTAAACCAAAAATTACATTTTTTTTCCAAAACTTGTGTTGGACAGCAACTCAGTGCTTTTCCTAGTGCACAGTCCTAGGAGCACCTGTGAGTGTGTGGTAACACTGTGCTGCCTCTTTCAACTCTATCCTGTTTGTGTTTAACACAGAGATTATTGGGCTGTTCACCAATCAGCTTGCTTTGACTAATAAGATAGACTAGTTCAACAAAGATTAACACAATTCTTACTGCTCTTGTCCAACCAAGTTAAGTGCAGCCCAGAAATTTATTTTGGTATTAATTTCCTCTGTCAACCTTATATTAAAAAAAATACACAGATAAGAGTACAGAAAGTACAAATCAAGACTGACACTTTGGGGAAAAAAGATCACATACTGGAAAACTTGACATAGAATCCAGTGGTGTCAAAATCTTAGATATTTGTTGTTTTCAATTCAGACATTCTTCATTTAGACCAAAATAACAGACATCTGTAGTGTACCTTACTCCTGGTGACTATTTAGGAAGTAGGTGCTCTCACAGCATGGTACTCTTTATGTGCACAGTAATGAAAGTTCACTATTGATTTTTCTGTAGCTGCTTGTAACTATTATAGTTGATACATCAATAGAAAAGGAAAGCACAATGTTTCACAGGAGGCAGAAAATCAGAGAATACATGATGCTGTGACAGTAAATCATGGCATAATCTCAAGAATTGATAGATGGTTACTGCTAACTTGAAACCCCTGGCTTTCTCTGAAAAGACTAACCTATAATCGTCCAATATGTTCTAACAGACTGACTGCCCATAATAGTGGTAAAGGACACAACACAATGTTTCATTTCCAGAATAATGGTTTCCCCAAACCAGGTTGTTGTGGTGGAATTCGTTTTGTGTGTTACCACAAAGGAGGGAGAGAGAGTGGTGGAAATGCCATTTAGGCTAGTAGTTACAGGTTGTAGGAAAAAGAAGTTTTTTTCAGAAAAGAGCACAGAAGGGTTTTGTTTAAAAAATAAAAGAGGAAGAGAAGTTGTCATTAATTTTTAACTTGCAAAAGTCTGCAGTTAGTTGAAAAGGAAATGCAAAAGAGCTGATTATTCTTGAGATCAAAATATTGGAGGTGTTTTGTCAAGAAAGGCAAATGCAGAGAAAATACATTTACTGTAGCTGTTTCCAGTTCCACAGTATCCTGAAAGGGAGCCAAAGGCACGTAAGCTCTTTTAAGTGTCTGCTTCTCTCAGCTGCATTTTTGAGGGGCATAACAATCTCTGAATTTTACAGTATGCCTAGTGAATTTTTAACAGGAAAGTTCTTAATTGCTTTGTTCCCTCTTTACTCCCTGGCTCATCTCTGGTAGCTTCATCTATGGTTTTAATTAATCGTGAGGGTCTTTTTTTCCTGTCTCCAAACAGAAAGCGAGGAAGTACTGCCGGTAAGAGGTGGCCAGCTGGAGCACAGTGTGCAGTCTGGATGACACTGCTCCCACAGTCACCTCTCACAATATTCCTCTCTGGAAGAAATTTTCATTGTGCAGCATTGTTTTCCAGCACTTGTTTAGGGCATGCAAGTTTGATACCTGCCCTTTTCACCTTTGCTGGTGACTCCATTCTCTAAAGACAAATGTGTCCCAAATAGGATGGTCCTAGACAAGAGGAAAGGTCTTTCTCAAGCTACCACCCATCCAACCTGCCTCAATCAGGCTTGAAGGACATTTGTCCTACTTAGGCTGTAGGTTTTCCTCTGGTGAACGACTGGATAGTGTTGTCTGTCTTGTCCCGAGCAGTTTGCTGATCTCTGTTACAATTTTTGGCTTTGGGGAGGAAAGACGCTGTTGTAGTCTCCTTCCCCATTCTGTTGTTGAAATCTTTCTCTTTGCTGAGATGAGACTTTCCTTCACTTGGCAAGCAGTGGTGTTATATGTAATATGTTTATAATACTCATCAAACCCTCCCCGTACTGAAGATGATATTAAATGCAGGATTTTCCTTAATAATCTTTGAATAACCTTATAAAGAAGACTCTTAAACTGCCCTTAGGATGATGTGTAAATTAAATTTTTGCAAGCCACATGGACTGTTTTGGGGTTTACTCTTTCAGTTTGTTCCATGATAAACGGCTCTGAACAGGACTAGGGCAATACTAGGAACTCCTGCTCTGAAAGGTTCATCCAATCTTGGTAGCAGCATTGCCAGAACCTAAGGAATTGCAATTTTCATTCTCCACCCCTTTCCTGCCAGCAGAAATCATTTGGGACACACTCCAAGCCACGAGCTTGGGAAAGAGTGCTTCTGCACAGTCCCCTTCTGTCGCCCAGTTCAACATTCCAGCTGTGTTCAAGGCTGGGCCATAAAGTTTGTTTCTGCATTTTCCTTCATGGTTTCATTCCTGTTTGCTTCTGTTTCCTCCCTTTCCACCTCTGGCTTGGCTTTGATCACAGTCCCATGGTTTCTCTTTCCTTCCTGGCCTTTTCCCCCTATTTTCATGACTCCTATCTCAAGCCCTCCAGTCTCTCTCTGTTCCTCTGATACACACCACTGCTGTCCCTTGTTTTCATCAATCACTCCTGGTTCTTGATCTGCCCAGATATCCTCTTCTCTGCTACTCTTCTCCCATCCTTCTTGCAGAACCCCTTTTTCACCTGTGATTTCTTTTCATTGTTCCTTTGCAGCAGTTCCCCTCTCTATTTTAATTCCCTTGTTCCTATAGAGTATTTCACCTCTCTATTTTAATTCCCTCAGAGACAGACTTCTGTTTCTCATTCAGTGCTCAATCTTGCACAAGCAGCAAGGGGGTAGGAGAAAGAGGGAAATTTGCCATAGTCTACAGTGCATCTCCAGTAAATGGCCAACACTACCCATGTATAAACTTTCAGGTAAGAGCCTCTGCAATGTGTCTTTTTAACTAGAAATACATGAGGCAGTTTTCAGTCTATGTATTCGAGTTTTAAAAGTATTTAATAAGTTGTCTGTTACTACTGCAAAATTAATCTCATTCAGTGAAACATTTAAGATTATGTTCAAATTAAGATTATAGGGTAGTATTACTGGCCCCAAGATTTAGGATATTCATTCACTTATCTGTATTTTAATATATAACCATTTATTCCCATGTTATGCTACTACTTCTTGACTAACAGAAGTAGTCGCTGATACTAAAGATTTCTGCCAGCAGCAGCTGAAAAGATTCTATGTAATACTGTATTTCCTTTGTTACCTATATAATACATTTAAACTTGCAACTTAAATATCTAAAAATGGTAAGGAATTGTAAAAGGATTCCAAAAGTAGAGACACCTATAAATATGGGTTACATGCAGGTAATTTTTTCCCCTTACAGGAGGTGTTTAAAAGTCATCCTTACTAGTATTCTATAAACATAATAGGGAAAAAGTGCAGAGCACACTGATTGGGTTATACTGAAATCCCCACTGTCTCCACACAAAGGCAACAGTACAGAATACAAATATTGCTTGATACCCATGTTTCTAATTACTTGCAAGATTTGTAGCTAACAAATATATGACCTAATTTTCTCTCAAGCATCTAATCCTATTGTTATTTCAAAACCTTGTTAAATATGCATTTTAGAAAAAAATAGACATGAAAAGGAAAAGTACTTGCAGAAGATGGTTAATCTTTTTTCCATGGCTTGCAGCTGTCAGACAAGCAGACAACATAACCAAGTAATGAACAGATTGAATCAAATTCATGCCTCAAATAATGCCATTGTACTCAACAGTTACATGAGGTATGAATTTGCAGCATTCATTGCATTTAATGAAATAAAATCAGGAACAAATCAACAGCAATTATTAACTTTCCTCTATAATTTAGTGTAGTTTATTCAAAAAACTCAATCAGCCATGAAACAGAAGGCTTTCTCTGGGATTCCTGGAAGAATTTTATCATTCACTACTCCTACATGCACGGCTGAGATGAATGATTAAAATTTTATTTATTAAAAAATATTGGTTTAATTTTGAATTGTTCCTTATAACCCCAGAATTTGTATTTTATTCCTTTTATATTACATGCTTGTTTTCCCAAAACCTTTGATTGTAGATTTCATTAAGACAGATACCTGGAAGATAGACACTGTCCTACTTCCTTTTGTACTGCCTGCACTTGTGTGCAACCTGCAGAGGAAGATGGACTAAAACCTGTCAGCTCACTGAAATAATGTTCTTAGGAGCAAAACATTGTCAAAGTCATCACTGTATATCATTTAACATCTTAAAGAAATTTAACCGGTTTTTAATTGTTTGGCTTTGCTGTGGGTTTTGACAGGTAAGAGAAATGAATATGTCTTTGTTTTTGTTTTTCCATAAAGAAATAAAAGCCAGGGCAAAAAAAAAAAAAAACCACTTTTTCCTGCATGTGCTAAATACACTTCTAAAATAGTCCCTCAAAAGATGAATTGTCAAAGTTTTAGACACTGAAAATGCAGCAAGGAACTACTTTCATGCTAAGTGATTTATAAAGGAAAGGTATCAAATTTTCTCAAAATTTAATCAAGACATTGTAAATCAGATTAATTTTAAAATGTTGCTTGTTATAAAATCTGTAGAGATTTCTGTCCGTGTTGTTCCAATCTGCCTCTACTCTACAAAGTATCTTTAATACTCTGGATTTCACCACTGTTTACAAAGATAGATAACTATTCCTTTTGTTTATCAGATTGCATAGTTGAGATATTATTTTAGGGACTTCAAAGTAATGAAGTGAGAAGCAGAATTAGAGACAAAAGGGTTGATTTCTCTGTTGAGCAATGCTGTATCCATGAAAGGAGAACATCCCTCATGAGATTATTCTGAAATGAGGTTTTGTCCATATTCATTTGCTTTACTTTCCCAGAGGGTTAAAGTAGAAAAGTGGAATAGCTCTTCTAGTGGCAGAGTGGAGTAGCCTGGCTGCTTTGCCTGAGATCCAGAGAAGAGTTAAATGTTCCAGGAGCAGACTGGCTGTTTAACTGTCCTGCTGGCCCTCAGCATCTCTAGTAAGAAATGGATCCCTGGTTTCCAAGGCAGTGTGGAACACACAGCAGTGAGGGACTATGTAAGATTGCTGGTAACTGTCCACATTAAAAGCTACCAAATTTGAATTTTTCAAATGCAGAAATATTTGTAAAACCTGAAATTAGAAGGCATGATAAATTTCAACTGCTTGACTATTTAGGGACAAGAAAGGACCCCTATAATCATCACTGTTACCTCTTTCAGTCTTCTGCACACTGCAAGCCATAAGTTTCCATCCAATGGTTGGGCATCAAGTCTGTAACTTTGGACTGAGCTCTGTCATAATAATATAGAGAAGCACCATCTCGACTTCAGATTTAAAGAAGCAGAGCTTTCATTATATCCAGAGATATCTTCCAAAAGACAGTGATCCTCACCTTGAAATTTGTGTATTCCTAATGCAATTTATCCCAAACTGATATTACAGAGCTTATCCTGCAAATGTATTCTCACTGACGTCCATGGGATGTGCTCAGGGGACATTATTTGGTTGATTAAATTTTTAACAGACACAGGTTACTTCAGCAGATCACATCTCAGTGCCCGAGCGTTTCATCCTTTGGCAGTGGCAAGCGGTGCTGCCAAGGTACCCTTCCTATTCATTGCTTCCCTGTCTTGGCAACTTTCCTTTCCCTGCCACATTCCTTTCCCTGCCACATTCACTTTCAAGGCCTTGTGGCTGTTCCTGCCTTACCTGTCATCAGTCATTGTGTCACAGGGTCACCTTCTGCCCTGGACTTGCCTGGAATACCATCTCCATTTCCCACCCACCACATTTCCAGACCAAGTTCTTTTCCACTTTCTCCTTTCTGCCTTTCATGCTTAATATGCCAGACCTATTTATCTACCTTCTTCTTTCTCTTTCAAAACTTTTTATAGTGACATCTGAGGGAAGCCTGGGCTGGGTGTGCTGGGACTGTGCCTGTGATCCTTGCACTGTCTGCCAGTCAACGCCTGTTCATCAGCACATGTGCAGACTGTGTACTTTAAAGGAGCATTTAAAAATGTCACCTGTCATTAAGGATTCCTCATCATAAAATTAGGATATGTTCCTATTGATAAGTTTGTCACAGTGAAAGGATCATCCTAACTAGATGTCTCGTTCTCCATTTTTTTGGGGTTCACTCCCAGACACTCTGCATATGAGACAATAATTTCAAAAAGTCTGTTTGAAATGATGCAAAAAACCAGTCAGAATCCAAGGGAGCAATTTTTGTGTCAGAAATTGGTATGTCAAAGGTACTTAAATAAATCTTGATTTTATCTATTAGTTAGCTGTCAGCTAATAATAAATTATGTTTAGTTCTTCCCTTGTTATAAATACATATTGATTAGTTTTAAACTCTGAACTTCAGAATGAGTTACAGCTGGTCATTGCTAAACTGCTCTCTTCACTAAGAAAAATATCCCCAACAGCTATTATACTGCACTTAATTAAGACAAGCATCAGCTTTATGTACCTTTATTTGCTTCTGCCAAGTCTCTCTGGTATAAATATTGAGCAGTTGCAGCTCTTGAATACTAATCGGTGCTTCCTGAATTCCAGATGATTACATAAAGTTTAGGAAGTGTTTCTTTGCCAGTGTTAGGCTCCAGTACATACTCTGGGTGGACATTAGGGTCAAGACAGCCTGAATCAGACAGGTATGCAATAAGTATTTTTGTAAATTCAAATGTAATGTGGGGAAGCCTGAAAGCTGTGCCAGAGTGCTCTCCAGAACCCCTTGACTGCTGGTTTACTGGTGTTTACCAGGTGCATTTGTACAGACATCCTTGGGTAACACAATGGGTGAATCTAAGAAAACTGCCAATGGTTAAAATAAAACCACCTCGTTATGACAGCCCAACTAAACACGTGTGATATAAACAACGCATATATAACAAGACCTATTGAGGTCTAACAAGACCTATTTAACTAAAAATAGTTGTATATTTACAAACTCCCAAAAGTAAAAAGATCAAGAGTGACCACTTTGAAGAAGGCATTAAACCCTAAGTACTGTTTGTCCCCGTGAGTGAGAAGTCATCTGTAATGACAAGTCCATGCCTGGATAAGCTCTCCATTAGTGACTTGCACTGGCTTGCCAAGGAACACTGTCGTGTAATGCTTCTCACTTCAAATTCACAGCACCTACTTCATCTTTCTCTGTAATCAAGATCTACATGCAAAATTTGCCAGGTTAAATCTTTATATATGTAGCACACCTAGTTATCTATAATTCTGCATGAATTGATTCTTGTCTAATTTTCTGGTCTTCTTTCATGTTTTCCTTTTTGTTTGATAAAATCCCTGCCTCACTAATTCCTTCATTTCATTCTCCTATTATGTTTGTTTGTATGCTCTTAACTATCATAATTAGTACAAAAATTTAGTCAACATTCCCTGTTATATTACCTCCAGCTGATGCTTATACTCTTATTTTCCTGTCTGCACAAGTATGATATTAAACCCTCAGCAAAAGTTATGAAGTGAAAGTATTGACAAGCTCATGTTTCATCATAGTTTGCCACTGTATTTTTTTAATATTTTCTGTGTATTTAGACTGCAAGCTCCCTGAGGCAGAGATTCTGCTGGTCTGTAGATCTAACAGAACAATGACTAGAACAACAATATTACATCAAGTACATTAAAAAGTGCAATAGCTACTTTTTTTTCAGTTGCAGATCGTTGTGAAACTGCATTGATGTGAGTTACTGCACCAGGTGGAACGGAGCACAGGCAGGCTTTGTGCTGCTGCTCCCTGAGTGCATGTTTGAAGGGAACACCTTCTAGTCTTGTGAGTGCTGGGGGTAGAGTCTGCCTTGAATATGCTTCATTTCAGTCTTTTTCATCTCCATTAGGACCTTAACAGGCACATTTATTTTCCATATGTGCAGATGGTAGGGGCTAGGACTTTAAATACATCCTCTGACAGTTCTGACAGTTTATGGAGACTAAAAGTAAGGAAAGATTCCTTTTCTAATATTCCTCTTAACCTGCTAATATTCCTCTCATTTTAACAGAAATGAGAATGGAGTGTTGCAGATCTAGATGAATTTCTGCTGAATTTTCTGCTTAAGTAAGACTGTGGTTTGTTTAAAAACTGAGTTCTTCTTTGCTAGTTTTTTTTTTTTTTTCTGTTGCTTAAGCAAGAACCCATTGTTTGATGTCTACCACAATTAAAAGTTTATTATTTTTACTGGACCCTCTTGTCTCATGTTAAGTGGGATGTGAGATCAATAGTGGCTCTGCAATTATTTGTCCATTGATAAAGCCTTCATTTCTCAAATGAAGTACATTTGTCTGCGTGCTGACAGTGATAAGGGAGCAGTACCAGTCAGCTCCTGCCTAGTCCAGCATTTAGCTCCACAGCCAACAAGTGCCTGGACATGGGTCAAACTATGTCTAACTTTTTCTTACTGGCATTTCACTTTACAAACTGCTCTGATGGGAGTTTGAAAAATCATCCTTGCTGAGTTCACATAATAAAAACTAGCAGCACAAATGGGAAGTTTTTGTAAAGAGAAAACAATGACTGATTTCAGGTTAAATGAAAATGACCAGCCCGTAAAGCTACTGGATGGTAAAATGAAGATGACAGAAAATATCCCATCTAAGGCTCTCATTTGGTTCTTTAAGCATAATTTAAATTTAGTAATTTGTCAAATTTAATTGATGAAAATTTCTTTTGAATTTTGTTTTGTGATAGGGAAGCAAATTTTGACTCCAGTAAAAAAAAAGTTAAATTCTCTTGGCTTTAGCGAGGGAATTTAAAAATGATGTTGTTCTACATATTTAACTATTCTATAGCACTGAACTAAAGAGATATCACAGTTAAGAGACTATTTACCAAACTATTCTGGCTTATTGAATAATTGCTGAGTCAACAGTACCATTATGTAGTTGGCAGTATTGGTCAGAGGGTCCCAGCCAGAGCAGGTGGCCCTGGAGAAAGGACCAGAGCTCCTGTGCCTGGGGTCTCACTCAGCGAGGTGGGGCTGTGCAGTGTGACTGCAGGAGGAGTTGTGCACTGCCAGCCACAACAGCTCCACTTAATATGCATCTGGCTAAGCCTCAGCAGCATCTTCTTTGATGCTGCCAAAAATCAAAAGGATTTTGCTGTATAAACCCTTTGGAACGCCTTATGAGCAGATAACGAACAATTACCTCTATATTTTAAAATCTTGCAAGCAAAACATATAATTTTGAAAAATTATTCTAAATACTTTGGGTTTTGAATGTGGCTTTACTGTTAGTTTACTAAGATAAGCACTTCTGAAATGTTAAAAAAAAAAGACAGAGACCAAATTCTTTGCCCTAAAGGAGATAGCTGTCTTTTAGAGAGACAGGATGGTAGAGACATGAATAACAAACAGCTTTACAAGGCAGTCTCATATCTATACAGTTATAAAAAACCAAACAACTTCTTCTCAACAAATTAATTCTGTGGATTAGTGACTTCATATTGCCTTTGTAAGGCTTTATAGTAAACATTTATTTTTCAATCAAGCACTGGACTAAAGAATAAAAGTAAAAGGTTTCAGTGGCTTGGTTAACCCTCATATGAACCTCCTCAGAAATGTAAAAAGGCTATGTCTTAAAGCACTTCTTATTCCACGAAACATTACAGGGACAGATTGTTAACAGCTGAAGTTTTTGAAATATATTTTTTATTAAGTGATACATTATTGGCATTAGGACCAGTTTTCTGTAGAGATGCCTAGGAGATGTAGGTATGTGCTAAATGCACCTAGATACTTAGATAGAATAATTGCTCCTAGTTATTTATGTAGAATTTGATGCTTAGCTATTTCTGACAGCCCCGTTGAATGCCTACCATCATTGTTAGACACTTCAATGTCTTCTAAATCTGACTTGCTCTTAGGCTGTGAGGTGTCTTATTAATTTCAGCTACATGATTCATTTGTTCTTTTGGGCAGAAACCTAGGTGCTAAGCTGGAAAGGGTATCTGTGTTTTTCATTTCAATCTTGTCATCATTCTAGTTAAGTATTTGCCTCTGTCCTGTGGGTCAAGTGGTAACATCTTTACATTTTACTCTTTGCAGAGTAACATCTAGCTCTGACTACTAGCAAATGGAATTCTGCAGTATGCTAAATAATGAACTAATAGATTTCAAAGGTGTCAGATCTGTCTTAGCTATATCACTTTTACAAGCAAGTGATGTGAATACAAGGTTCCTATTAGCAGCAAAATTAGCTTGTTTTATAGTAGCATAAATGAGAGAAAAACTGGCTAACTTGGCTTGGTACAAGTTTGCAGGTTATTCCTGCCCAAGTGCTTCAGAAGTTGAGCATAGTACCTGGCAGAAATAGAAGGGCTAGAGGTGTGAGAATGATTCCTAAACCAGTGAAAAGTACCAGAACAGCTGATGAAAATCATTAAATAAAAACCCTTCTAGATGTGAGGATTTTCCAAATGCACTTCATTTATTCAGCTAATTTGAAAAGTTTCTGAACTGAAATGAATTCGCTAAATATTTTATAAGAAGAAAGCTACAGGCTTTATTTGTGCCACTGTATAATGATTGAAAAACCTACTTATGAGGAATTAGGAAATATGAATTTTTGTTATCCATCAGATTAATTCATAAAACATAATTTCTGCAACAGATGGTTTGCTTTTGCTTTCCTGAATCTAAGATATTCAAGCAATGAAGCCCTGAATACAAAATTTTAATAGTTACCAAGGAAATCCATCATCTCTTCCTAGGATTCAAAATGGACATACCTCAGAATGATCCATTCCGTTAGCATCATTCTAATTTCATTATAATTTGTAAAATCTTTTCTATCTTCTGCATATTCTATCCCCTGTAGCTCTGAAGTATTGATCTTTTATCTTCCCTATATTTAAAGGGAGCTTTATCTAAAATTTTCTCAAGTAGGTTCAAATTCTGTAACACCTGGGAAGGACATTATTTAAGACTGTAATTGAAACCTACAGTGTGATCAAAAGTGTCTCTTTTAGTCTACTTGCAATTGTATCACAATAATTTATTTTTAGAATTTGATTAATTTACAGGATTTTTTAAAAGCTGGAAATGAAAGGAAAGCACTACTAAATGTCACCGCTGCTGATATCTTTCATTGTGTCCTTGGCTCACTTGCTCTCTTTGTAGACAAAAACACCTTTTCAGTAAAACAGGAGGCTTGCTATGGAGGCATGGCTGGGTCTGACCTTATTTATGTTTTTAAGTTTCTCCTTTCAACTGTCTGCCAGAAAAAAGCCACTCACTTGGGCAAAGTTCATTTAAACCAGCTTTACAACAAAGTGCAAACCTGAGACAGAGAACAGACAGAAAAATCTCTTCTCATGAAGTCAATAGGAATCCATCTCCCTAAGATCTTTTTTATTCTTGGCACCAGTGATTTTTCTCAACTGATTTATTGGAGGGCACTGGTTTAACTAATTTGTCTTGCATAGGTATCTTTCCCATTCTGTCCTCTCCACTAGTACAAAACAATCTTCCCTTTAAAGGTTATCTCCTAGCCAGATATGTCCTAAAGCTATTATCATTAATTTGCACTTTAGGAGTTCCTTTCACTTTTAAAAAACTGTGAGATACATTCCTGATTTATGGGTTACAGTGTGACAGCCATCATATGCAAAGAAGATTGTTTATACTTACCACAGATGCCCTTGAATAAGGGGGGAATTTCAACCATATCCCCACTCCATGTGCTTTACATAACTGTATTCAATATCACAGAAGAACATGGCAATCTGTATTTTCCACTGTTCTCTAGGATGGCTAATAGAATTTTATCCTTGTTCTGGAAAATTCAGTATTTGCATACCAAAATACAGAAGGTTTATAATACTCTGCAAAATTTTGTGGGCTTTAGGAGTAATTTCCATGGAAACACACTTTTAATCCTTATACATAATTTCCCTGCAACTGATAATTAAAACATTATCCTCAGATTGCTGTGAACCTCATTAAACATATTTCAAAATCATGTGTTTCACGAAAAATTGAAGAAAAGCAAAATATTTTCAATGTTTTTTAGAAAAAACCAATAAGTATGAAGATTAGAGTGTACCTACCTAAACTAAACAGCACCAGGAATTTGAGACAGACAAATTCTCGTAGGTCAAACTGCAGCGAACGAAGCTTTGCTACCAGTTCTTGTGCATGGCTCATAAGATTGTTGAGGGTAGCTCCAGCTTGAGATGCTATTACAGAATAATCCACCTGTAAAAGAGAATTGTATTCCTATCTGGTTTTCATGCCCACACTTTAGGATGTTTCAAGCAATAATATACAACCAGGATACTCCTGAATATAAAATCACTCTTAATTTAATGATGTTATCAAGTCAAGATGATTTTATATATAAACCAATTTTAACCCAATGGTATATATTGAAAATAACATTAAGCCATATATCTTAATGGTACATGACATCACTGTGAGTGCTGGTTTGTCTGTATTAGCTTTTTTTAGAAGCTTTAAATAGCTACCTATGACACTGGTAGCTATCCACATCTCAAGTTTTGTTCACTTGGTGTCTCCTGTTCCCATTGTAATAGTATGATACTGCAGAGAATAACTGATGGAGTGAGCTTTGTGCCTACCTTGGCTGTACTGCTCCAGAGGGACACAATGATATTCATGGGAAACAGTCCTGTGTCCAGAACTTGGCCAGAAACAGCTATTCAGGCCCTGAAATGTCGGTGTATTCCCACAGGAAACAGAGGTATTGTGTGGGTTGCTGCTCTCCTTGGCTACACAAAATCCCTGTGTTTGTTGGAGTTGATTGGAATTCACTTGTTCAGGCAAGTGCTGCCCTGCAGGGAAGGAGGGGTGGCAGGTGTGTGACAGCCCAGCTGCCCTCGCACTGTCCCCTGCAGTGACCGCAGTGCGCAGAGCTCCTTCCCCTGGGCTAGGGACACAAGTGCTGCTGCTCTGGGCTCTGCTGCCTGTCATGCTGCCCCTTGTTCTCGGGGCAGGCTGACCTGCCTGGGAGCTTTCCTTGTATGCAGAGATCCAACAGAAAGCTGGAGTTAATACACTTACTCAAAAAGGGAAAATTCACAAGCACAGGATACTTAAGGCCTGTCATTGCTGACTTATCCTTGAGTGATCCTTGAACCTTGGGAACCTCCCCAAGCCCAGCATGCTGAAACTGTTCTGGCTGATGCCAGTCCCACTGCAGGGATGTTTCCATGCAGGAGACTGCCCCAGCCCTTGCCACTCTGAAGGTGTGCCTGCTTTGTCACAGGATGGTGACCTGTGGGGAAGGGCACAGCCTGTGAGAATGCTGTGATGGGCTGGCTCCAGGACAGGGCAATGGCTTGGTGTGGAGCAGGGTGTAACTGCTGTAGCAGAACTGGGGTGACCTGAGCAGCAGCTTCAGCTTCAATGCTCAGGCCACTTTTCATCAGAGTGCTCCACATCCCCTGCAAGTGCCATGGACATGGCCTGCTGTGCTGCTTGCTCCCCACAGAACCACTCCTGGCCAACTGGCTGAGACCTAAATGGGTCAGTGGCACATTTTCAAAATGCTCTAGTATTACCATCACCTTTCTCTTGTAGGAGCCTCCAGAACAACAGGGAAATTGCTAATCATACCTCATCTAAGTCAAGTCTGGCTGTAAATTATGACTAAGCACCAGGTAAGTGCTTGCTTTGGATTAGTCATTTGTTTAATGGAATCAATGCTCTCAGCCTATCTCTAAGGTTTCCCATAATAAAGTATTTAATAAAGAATGGAGAGGTATCACCACAAGAAACAAACCAATAATACAAAATTTTGGTTTTCCAGGCTCTGATGCCTTAAAATCTGTTTTTTTTTTTTAAACATATTAAGTAACATATATTTCAATTTAAAAAAAATTATTTTATTTTAAAACTACTGAATTGATTTTGCTCAAGTATAAACAGCACTAAAACAAGAAAAAAAAAAAAACAAAACCTTGAAATACTTTTAACCTGACAAAATTTCAGCAAGGAAAGATAGAAAGGTGACTAAAATAAACAAAAATGAACTTTTCCTGGTAATGACTTTAATATAATCAATACGTTTCTGACTTTTAATAAGAGATTGCATTCATAGGTACTCTTATTGCTCTCTATAAACTGGAGGTAACTGCACAAGAAAAATGGAGGTTATACTTTTTGAATGGAGGTTAAGAATAACAACACTTTGCAGTGTTGGAGCAGTCAGAGTTGAGTTTGTGCTTCAGTTAAATCAATGGATTATGCTGAAGAGTCCTGTGAGGTATGTTATTACTCTCTTTTACACCTGGGGAAACTTGAAGTAGTGACATTAAATTGCTTACTCAGGGCCAGAGAAATCTGTGGCAAAACTATGATCTGATCTTTGGAAACCCCAGTCTATCCGTCTTTCAAAAACTACTTGCTAGTTCATCTCTTATTTATCACTCTTTCTATAGATGTATTTAGGCATATTTCTTTATGTATATATGCCTGTATAAATAATAAGAAAAAATAAAGTAACATACCTCAAATAATTTTTATTCAAAGATCAGTTTAATGTATTGTCATGGTTCAACTACTTCGTATTGAGAAACTGGTCACATATAAATATGAAATTTCATAACTTAATATCTCTTTTGTAATTGTTAAGAGGGGGCAAAAAGCTCCAAATCCCTTACTGAGCTTCCAATTTGTGGGGAAAATATGCTACTCACTTCATAAGAAGAAGTTAAGATGTCTGAATGTCAAGAATATCAGTGGCCTTAGTGCAGCGATTATGCCATAATGGAAAAACCCAGTAGATGCCTGGATCTCCCAGCATCCCTCTACTGGAGAGCTCTCAGGCAACCTGCTCCTCTTTCAGGTGCATTTAATATTTGCAGCACCAGCAAATTTGTCTGGGAGGCAAGTCCTCATCTGCCACTCACCAGGAACAGGCTGTATTAAATTTTTATATTTATTGACATTTCATTACCATAATTGACTGCAGTTGGTTCTCTAGTAGAAGGCACAGGGCTGCCTCCTAAGCAGGAGAATTGGTCCCTTGAGTAGGATTTGCAATTAAAAACAACGCAGAATGGATTTTTTTTTTAATTGTGTAAATATGATGAGTTGAATTTTCAGCTTTAACTAGAGAATAGTAGGTGTGCAGAAGGCTTTTTTCAAGAGTGAGCAAAATTATGAGTCAGTGGAAAGACGACCCCCAAAGGTGTCAATCAGTTTATACAAAAGCAACTGTGCATGAAAAAGCCTCAGTTAATGTCTATTCTGAAAAAGTGGCCACATTAAAGACTACACTGTTCTGCTTGCTTGGTCCTTTATGCAGAAATTGATACTAAAATGTGTACTAATTCTTTTACCTTCCAACACGATTAAAAGCACTTTTAAAAGACAAAGATTAAACCAGCTTGGATTTTGTGCAAAATGCTTAATTGCATAATGAAGTCTTAGCATTTACTTTATATTGTACATTTTACTTCATATTGTATATTGATTTCATTTAATAAAATCAAATCCATTACTAAAATATTCTTGCATCCCAATTAATACCACTACATTTCACATTGATTTTGATGTTGAGGATGTTATTTGGCATTTTTGAAAACAGCAGCTTTGTCAGAGCTTCCACATAGCCTAATTTGGAAGTACAACAATGGGCTGAAGTTATGGCTGCACAAACAGAAGTGGGAATTCCTCCTGTACCCTGGGCTAAATAAATGCTGTGGCTGAAGGTCAAAAATAAAGGGAGCACCTGTAGTTTTTTGTTTTGCAAATGGAGTTTCATGGTAATTGAAGATGTTTGAAGACAAATTACTGGGCTCAGTAATTTCTCTGGTGGAATCAGGTGGTGGCTTCTGGTGTCACCTCTATGCTCAAAAAACAGTCTAAAACTTAATGGTGGGATTAAGTTCCCTTTTTCTTCTAAAATTAAGCAGTGTTTGATTTCTAGAATATGACTGTGGTATCATGGGGAAATATTGTGTGGAACTGCACCATCCCTTTCAATGCTTCAGCAGGCTTGAAATTGTCTCCAGAATATGATTAGAGTGATTTTACTTGTTGATGGTGTTGCCAGGTGCTGACTATCCCTGAATGCCATTCCTTTCAGCCAGACAGGAATTGCACAAGTAAGGAATAAAGCCCCTGCTGTAGCTCTATTCAGTTTAACCTAGCACACTAAGGCAGTCCAAATTAATAAAAGATTGATTTAATATTGGATTTAGTAAATTAGACTACTGTGAGCTTGGGGTCCGAAGGCAGAGGCAGTGGGTGCCCAGGTGCAGCAAAGGGAGTCCTGCTCCTCCTGCTCTGTGGGGTGCAACCCTGGCCAGCACCTCTGGCTGCTGGGGGGCTGCTTCTCCAGTGCCCCCTCCTTGGCTACAAACAGCACTGAAAGTCTGGGCTGGCCCACACTGACCTGCCCTGGGTCCCTGAGCCCTGACCCTGCTCGAGTGGATGCTCAGTGGGTGGATGAGTCTCATGTCAGAAGCATGCATTCAGTATATAGCAAACAAACTCATTTACTATTGCAACCTTTCCACTGTTTCCTGAGAGACAGGTTTCACTGGAAACTGCAGTGGTTATTAAACTCATTTTGAACTTTTCATACAATTCTTTCATTAAAAACAATGCTTCTGTTGTATTTCTAAGCAAATAAACACGGAAAACACTTTGAAGAGGTGCCTACATACAAAAATTGAAAAGGTTTCAGAATGGACAAAACCCACAGATATGCTTGTATCTGCTGGTTATCAGGTTTGGATATATTAATTAAAATTTTGTTGACTTATGCAGCATAAGATGCTTGTCATTTTAATGTGAGACACAATAATGGAAGATAATGAATTAAGTTGCCAGTGGCCCTTTCCCCTAGGATGATATGGTGCTTGATAATTAACTATAATATGCAAATAGTAACACTCCAAAGTACTGCAGAATACAATAGAATCCATTTCTTTACCAAAGTGTTATAATGTACTTTTATGGGTTTTTTAATATTGAGATGAGAATACAAAATCACTGCTGTGTTTGATATTCAGTAAAGTTGATGAGAAGACCGAGAACCACTGGAAAAATTTTTGTGAATGTCTGGGTAACATCTCACAAGGCTGTGATAACTCAAACTGCTTCTTCAGGAGCTTTGAACCATGTAAGTAAATTCCCCCTTCAAGACCCTCTTATTTTACCCAAATTTCTGCTCTATTGTTTTAAATCCTTTCCCACCAATGGGTAGTCCAGACTGGATGTGCTCACCCTGGATCCCATCACTATCACTACTCCAACAGGCAGCTGGGACAGACTCATGTGGTGCTTTCTTCAAATTGAGTATCCGAACAACTTTGTCTTTCATGCTGGACAAGCTTAAAATCAGCTATGGGATTTTACATGATTTTGTGTTGACAGATTAGTTCTCTAGCATGGGACTGGTTTGGAGGACTAACAGGCTTGAAGAAATGCTGCCAGATTCCAGGCAAATAACTTTCGTTTTCTTTCTTGCAGATGGGAGCCATATGTATGAAATACAAAATAAATGTGTTTCCCATGAAGACAACAGAGTTAGTGTGGAAAATGGAAGAGTTCTGGTGTTCAAGGATTCATGTCAGGTGCTCTCTCCATGAACTTTTACTGGAACAGGGATTTTAGACTTAAAAATATAGTGCTCTGATGGTTTCATGGCAACACAGCAAAGTACATGTGAATTAGGATCAGGTTGTTCTTTGGTATGTCCACAACTACATGAAAGACTAAAAATATGTAACAAATATTTGGAAAAACCTGAATTCAGGGCCCTTCATGGTTATAACTGAATTTTGATGTGTTTTACCCAGTTTAACTGAGCACATCTAGTTCATCCCCAAGGAGCAGCCAGCATAGTATCCTCATATCTTCAGAAGGCCCTTTTAACAACTACCACAACCTTACTTTCCTTTAGGCAGAAACCACTAGAGTAAGGAAATGTGCAAAAAAGTTAATACTATACTGAATAGTGAAATAATGATTGTTTGACCTCATTTGTATCCTCCTTGAATCAAATCCTGTGTTTATTTGCTGATGTAAGGACTTCTAGATTTGGCCCTCAAGTGCCAATACCTCCTTTGTGCCCGCCACAACTATGAAGCTTCACTGACTACAACATAAATCGAATGGGAAAAAGATTCTTACTAATTTCTGAAAATAAAAGAAGTAATAGGTTTCCACTAGATAACCATGAGCTTTCTATACCTATGACTTGTGGATGTCCTTTGCAGCCACTCCTCTAACACTCTTGTGCTTTTGTACTTCAGTGATACATCTGCAAAGGTGATCTTTCTTGGCAACACCATCAAGATCTCATGCTCTTTCTCTGATGCTATGCTTTAGAATAGAAATCCAGGTGTAAAGATGCATTTGTGTGATGACTTCAACTAAATCAATAGTATCAACAATCTCAAAACCATCTGAGATTTGGACACATTATTGGACTTTTTAATTGGAAAGGCTTTGGCCAAGCTCAGCAGAGGGAATATTTGGCAACCATGAGTAGAGTTTAGGTATGAGCAAAGGGAGCAGATGAGCAGATGCACGTGTTGTGCATTGACTGTTGCAGGAAAATGCACAAGCAACAATATTCTCTGCAGAGCTTTAGCATCTACCTTATGTGTGCTGGGTCTTGGAAGCTGGCAGTGTATTGCTCATGTAGAAGAAAATGCTCAAGTTGGAGGAATTAAAATTCTATAATTAGAAATGGTCTGTTAAAATTACATGGCAAGCCTACAAAACACAGCATGTGGAGAGCATATTGGCAATGATTTACAATTAACCACCACATTGCAAATCACTCCTTAGCTGTTTTCTATTATGAAATTTTGAGAGTTGTAAAATGCATTTGTGCTACTTTATTTCCTTTTGAAATGGTAATTGCTACTGCTGAGGGGCAGTACTTAGTGCAGAAAATGAAGTGTGCAGCACAGGGAGGAACTTGTTTCTGAGGAACTGCTGAGGAATTGTAATGATCTGAAAAAAATGCTTTCTTGAAACACATACACACAAACGAGCTTCATTTATGAAACCCCAAATAAATAACAAAATAAAATAAAACAAAACACAGTCTCTTTTTATACAAGGGCCAAAGCTTACTAGTTTGTTGCTGACTGCGCCTTTTCCTCATCAAAGTGGGAACAGTAAAACCCATAAGTCAGTGGCTTGAGGGAAATGCAGATATATGGAAATGTGATAGGAGTGCCCTAAAGTAATGGGTTTTGAGCCAGTGTGTTTGAAAATTATCAAGTGTTCTTCTAACTACTAGCCCCTTTTAGATACCTAGTACAGCACTGACAGTGGTACCACCCTGGGGACCTGGATAAAGTTTGGCTTTTGTGTCTGAGGAACAGAGGCTGTGCAGTCTAAGTGGAGAGAGCAGGTATGTTCTAATTAAGTGATGGTAAGCTCCCCGCTTACAGCTTCCACCTTCATGGTGATTTGTAAAAAGGACAGTGTTTATGAGTAGCTTTTATGGAGGGATATATTAAAGAAAGCGAGGAGTGAGGCTTCTCAGTCTTAAATTCGCTAACTTGTGACAATAAGCGTGATCTCTCGGGTAATAAAGTTGGCAATCTAGCTCAGGTCCTCAGTTTAAAGTTATTATCTTTGAAAGCCAGGTGATTGACTGTAATTTTGCTCATAGTGCTTTGTTGGTAGCAGAAATAAAAACATCTACAGCACTTTTCATCAGAAGTGTCAGAGTGCTTTCCACACCTTAATCAACTAATTTTTATGAAATGGTGGCATGGTTTTTCCTTGTCTCTTTTGTGGGAACTGAAGGATCAGGACAATAATCAGAAAGTATGTGGGAATGGTGCACTAGCAAAGACTCATAATGCTCAGGTCTAGAAATGTGGCTTCCCAGAATTATTTTACAGTTTTTACAGAGTATACAGACACAGTTGTAATTGTCCTTTCATAAATACATTTGAACAGATGTTGTGTCTAAGAGTGCAACAGTCTGAGTCAATGCTTCCAAGATGGACCACCTTGACAGTAAGGAAAAGAGACAGTTGTATTGGATCAACTTGTCTAAAAAAGTAACTCACTACTGAACAGGGATGTGCAAAAGCAGTGCACAGCAGCTGAAGCCAGGAATGGCTCAGGATGGGTGATGTAGAAATACCATCCATGTCCATGTCCACTGCCATGGAGTGATAATGTTAAAAAAGGGTTCAGCTGTAGTTGAAAATTGCAAGGGATGTTAAATTGCTAGTCTGGGATAAACCAGGAAAATGTGGGACTGCAGCTGCATTCAGATGGTGATTTTGTGGCAGCAAGCACAGACCAGGCTGAAGTTCTCAGTGCCACCTTTGCCTCAGTCTGTCCTAACAAGATCTCCTGGGCTCTGCATTGCAGCAGGGCTCAAGGAGGAGGAGAGTTATGAGCACTGGGGAAAAAAAAAAACTTCATAGGAGAACTAAGGAAAAACTTTCTCCCCATGGAGATTGTCAGGCAGTGGTACTGGCTGCACACGAAATTTTGCAGTTTCCATTCTTGGATGTTTTCAAAGCCCAACTGGACAAAGCCCTGAGATACCTGGTTTGAGCAGGGGTTTGGACTGGTGACTCCTTAAAATTCCTTCCAGTCTGGATTATCCTATGATTTTCAGATTTGTAGCTCTGGCAAATCTAGATATTTTAAAACTTTTGCTTAGCTCACCCAGCCATGTCCATCTAAATAAGAGTTTCTTCAAGGAATGATTTTTACCCATGAAAATAATTTGAAAAGATGCTGGTTTAAGGTAAATGCTTTTGATGCAGAAATTGCCTACAAGTCATGTAGTGGCACAGCACTGGCACTGCTGCAGCACCTCGACTACCAGCAGCCTTTGTGTGAAACGTGTGCCGTGCACAGCCCAGTGGGGGCAGGCGCCTGCTCCTGGAAGCAATCTGCCTTTTCACGAGGATCCGCTGGGGCCAGAGCTGAGTGAAACCGGGACAAAACAGGGGCATTATGGGGAGATTTCAGAAACAGCAGCCAGAGACTGTAATTCAGGTCTAGGGTCTCCCTGTTTCTCAAAGAGAATCTGTGATACATCCATGGGAGTATGCTCTGCAGCTGTTAGGAATTGTGAAATGGGAAAAAGGACTGACTCTAGAGTTCTTGTTGCTGTTGTAATGATACCACGCCTGCTCTTAGCCTAAGTGCAAAGAAGAAAGTAAAGAAGGTGATAGGAGACTCTGGGGGTGCTTGCACCAACTTCAAAAGGACAAATTTTGACATAGGAAAAGGAAATTTGATTTAAAGAAGTATATGTATTAAAACTAGTTTACAAACATGAGAAAAATTAATGCAGTCATTCCAATATAGGCAGGTTTTAACCTAGTTGGAGATTGCCTGGAAATGCACAGCTTCCCAGTTCAGCTGCTGATTTGCAAGCAGTACATTTAATAAGCGTCCTGCTACCTGTTGTCCAACAGTGAAGAAACACTCTGCTTTGCCTTGAGATCATGTACAGCTGGGGTTTTTGTTTTCAAGAAAAGATAAAAGTGGCTAATGAGGTAAAAATTACTACTGTGGGAAAATGGGGACAATGGCTGGAATTTAAGGGTAGTTAGATACCTCTAATGATTTCAGTGGGACTTCAGCACTCAGTACCTTTAAAACAGTGCTAATCACATAACAAAGGAGACACTAATTTAGCAGTTCTCTCAGGAACAGAAACCTGTCCAATGTACTTATAGCTTTATAAATAAGCAACCTGTGTGGTAAATGAAATAATTTCCAGTAAAATTGTCTGTCTTGCAAAGCATGAAGTGGAAAGGGAATCGGTCATTTTCTCAATTGCACCAATATAAATCAAGAGTAATGCAACTAAACTAACTCTTGCTGATGCGATTAGGGAGTACAATGATATCTGAGATAGGTTAGTGACTTTCCACGAAGTGCGGGAGTCAGTTCCATAGATAGAATTTGAGTTTTCCCAATTCCTTTCTTGAACAAGTCAATAATTTCTCCCTTCTACTATAGACCTCTTAATCATAAATGCAAAGAGGAGAATCAGAATCCTTCTGATTCTTACAAACATTTCTTCTTAGTGTTAAGAAATGGCTGCAGCTTTAAAATTATAGCTAAAGCTGTAAGCAGATTCCACAACAAGAAGACACAAGTGGTGTAGCACAGGAAAGGAGCTCTTTCCCATGTGTGTATAAATTGAGGCAGTTCAGTTTGCAGCTACTTAAATACCAAAGAACCATCTTTTGTTTTCACTTCAAGACAGAAACATAATGTACAGGCACACTTTGCTTTTCTTTGATACTCTCTTTTTTTTTTTTTTTTTTTTTCTCCTTCCTGTTAAAAGCAGAATAACAATCTTAGGAATAAGATTCTTGTTTTACTGTCAAGATCATTTGCTTTGGAAAGCATAGTGGAGAAAAAACTTTCTTTTGTTTTCCCAATATTTACTACATTATAGCTCTTGCATTTTGGGAGATCCTTGTAGCTGACACATGAAGAAAATTACCCCTGGGTAGCTGTGCAGAAACTGCACGGTGCATGCCCTGAGAAAGTTTCTGAGACACTATCTGCTTTTGTAGCCTATGCACAGAATAATTTTCCTGTGATTAGATGTCTCAGCTGCCCAGTTTCTCACACATGTGCGTATGTCTCTAAAATCAAGGTATTTCTGAGGTAGTAAGCAGCAGGTTCTCTAGATTTCTGACCCAGCCAGTGCTTCTTTTCAGTAAATCACAATTCTGAAGGGAAGAAAACTATACGTGCTTAAACCTAAAGCATTAGGTTTGGCAGTGTTGTTGTCAGAAACCATTTGGCCCTAAGGAAATACTACTTCTAGAGAAACACTTCTCATCTGCTGCTTTTCAATTACTGAAGTATTTGAAAAGCAAAGTGCTTATGACTATATCTGCTTTTTTTAGGTTTATCTGTAATCAGCAGACTAGAAGCAGAATGCACAAGTGATTTTCCCTACACTACTTATGAAGGATCTCTGAGAACACAGTAGTGCTTCTGACCTAGTGAAACTCCTGGTATTTTGACAATTATTGTAAAAACAAGACATGACTATTTCTCTCAGACCACATACTCACTTGTTGCCCGGTAACCAGAAGGATGGAGCCTTCTTTCCCATGTACCACTTGCCGGTAAATGTGATCCAGAATTAAGAGCTCGCTCCAGCAGTTCTGAAGCAACTTCATTTGGTCATCAACCTGTAAAGGAAACACAAACATTGGTGACATCACTCTGGGAGTAAGTCTGACATCACACTAGGGAGGCAGCCCTCCTTCACACAGCTGGCTGACATCAGGAGAACAGAGATGCTGTCTAGAACTATTCATGCCCAAAATTGCTGTTTGCAGTTGAATAAACAGAGCACTGTTGTAGCCTTTATCTGTGAAATGTATAGAATTTTTACTCTTGATTAGATTCTAGTAAAGCAGAGCTAGGAATTAGATTCTACGAAAGCAGAATTTTGCATTGTTGTGCTAAGTAGTAATAACTGTATATTTATGGCAATGGGATTTTATTTTTACCCAAAACAAGAACAGCAGGAAATAATGCTGATGTGAACTTTCTCCTATTCCCCATCTTAAACCTTAGCTTCTGGAAATAATAAGGAATCTGCAGATTCACAAGTGTTATTGCTTCAACAGGCCCAAGTCAGAGACCGGTCTCTTGCAAATTAAAAAGTGAAGAGAGGTTAAAAAACTCTCTAAAAATGGCTGTGCTGCTATGAAAAGAGAACACTTCTTAATGAGCAGAAGCTGAGCAGCTTTGGGTGTCACTGGTAGGGCAAGAAAGGGCAATGCACAAGTCAGTGGTGAGCAGCAAGACACATGTGTGAGTGGATTTGGAAACAGAAGGAACATGCTGGGCACCCAGCACAAGGAACCTACATTAATATTTTCTGAAGTTATTTGGGATCTATGTCTTAGAGGACAAAGAAATTTATCACTAAACTGACTCTAAATGCAACTAGATTGCGTTCAGTCTTCTTCACTTAAAGACTGAAAAAAATTTAGGATTTCCAAGGAAATGGGAGAAAAAAAATATCACAAATTAGTGGAAGGTAGACTATGAAATTAAGTCACGGTAAGCATCAATATCCTCTGAACCTATTCTTACTGAGCTTCTTGATTTCTTTCTAAAATCAAAGTCTTTGACTTTAAATGGGTGCCCTGGACGAGTTGAGAGGTGCACACATTAGCCTTGCTACAATTCAGAGTGGTAATAGCACCTATGTAGTTGAAAGGACTCTAAGAACCTGCAGATAGGTTCCAGATAGGAACTGCTGAACAAATTTAAAATGCTATAGATGCTATAAATCTAGTTTCAATTGCTTTAGAACTAGATTTTGTCATACACAGGAAACCACACTACAAGGAGTGATCCTGCATGAGCTGAATTAGATAATGCAGTAGATATTTTCATGTTTTATCAAATATGACCTAATGAATTTTAGAACTTTATTCTTTCAGGTTTGTTTTCTAGTTGTGTAGTACTAATAGATTTTTTTGTAAGGTCACTTGTTACCTATTATTGTCTCTCTCTTTACAGTCACTTGCCACATAGCTCAGACTTTAACATCTGAAACATTGAAATCTTTACTTCTTCCATTTGTCTTAACTTCCCTTCACCTTTCAAAGGCACAAGAGGCTATGTGCTGCCATTCATGTTTTCCCACACAGATACCGAGCAACACTGATTTGGTATTAAAAATCTCTTGCTCTGCCCACAACATCTATTTGACTACAAAACTATTTCAACCAAATGATTTGTTGGCTCAAGAGAGGACAGTAAATCACCACATAGATACACTTAGGCCAGGTTAAATTAACACTTTGAAAAAGATATTTGAAATGTACAGATTCTGTTACTCTTGCTTTTTATATGAAACGATTCTCTGATCATTTTCTCCTCTGAACAAAAAGGGGTTGAAAAAAATCACAAAAATCAAAGACCTCATGCTAACAGGATAATGTAACCCAAATTACCATTTCACACAAAGCTATCACAGCTTACATCTGAAGAAAACAAATTTTGAGAAGTTTAAACCTTCAGCATCCATGTCATAACACCTAATACCTGAATAAGAGGTCAAGCACTTGACTGTACTATAAATGACTATGTATTTCCAGTGTAAGCCAGCTGTCTGAGCCACAGGCTTTTGAAAACAAGCTACACTTTACAGGTCTGGCTTTCTGAAGATCCCAACAGCAGCTACTCAGCAATCAAAGGTTACCTCCCAAGCTTTATCATGTCATTACTGAGCCAGTGCTGTGAGAACAGTGCGAGATGGCAAAATCACAAAAAGTTATTTTGCACATAGTCTGTTCCTGCTGTTTTACAAGCCTCACAAAACTAGCACAGTGAACATCTGCTAGTGGTTCACAAAATCTGCTCCTCTGTATTCGCTGTAATTTAACCAGTGAAAGCCCATAAAATGGATAGCATAACCAGCTCTATACACATCCCAAACACCGTGTTGCCTGCAGAAGATTATTAGATCCAGCTACTTTTGCCTTTTTAAGAAAGATGGTGGAGCAGCAGATGCCTCCAATTTGCACTAGAAGAAAGAAACATGACTTTAATGAGGATTGTGTATTACTAAAAGGTAACACAAATTACCAGTTCCAGCCTACTTCTGAAAGACATGTAGATGAGGAAAAGCATTTATATCACATTGAACAAAACCAGTAATGTACCACTTCTTATGTTAGAAGGAGCTGGTAAAATTGATGATGTGTGTAAGTGCAGCAGAACACAAACACCACTGTGTTTCCATGGCACGTCAATAAATGTGTTGCAGAAGCATGTTATCTGTCAAAATGGGAAAATCAGCCTTTGACCAAAACAATTATGTGCCTGAAACTGATCCTGAAGGCAAAGAGACGGAAGTTTGCTTCTGAAGAGGAAGGTCCTCCTGCAGGAAAATGCCCTTATGGACTTCAGTCTTCTGACTCCAAAGCCAGTGAAGGCTGCTCTGCCATTAGCAGTGTAAGCAGGAGAAAAGGTAAGATTCTCTCACCAAAACACTTAAGTCCAGTCTGGGACTAGACATAATCAACAACATTTTCAATTGTGGTATAAAATGAATTAAAACAAGCTCACAAGCTTTTACTACTGGCTAAGTTTTGAGGGTTTTTTCAGTTTGTGGAGATCTTTAAGAGTATTATCAATGTTTTAACACCAAGAAAAAGCTCCTGTTGTCCTAACTACTAGGAATGCTTACAAATAAAAGTTAAACATCATGTGGCCAACACCTCCCTGCTGCAAGAACATTCCCCAAATCTGCTCCTGTCATAATAGGACACTGACATGAGGATAATGTAATCTGAGTCTTTCCTAAGCAAGTTGTCAAATGAGATGCCCATTTGACAGCTATCAAGCCTCAAGCAAAAGTGAGTGAATACTGTGCCCAGATGGTTACATTTAGGCCCTCTCTGGCCAGTGGCACTGAGATGAAGACACACCAGTGGGGACAGCATAACTGGAAATTGTTGCTGAAGAAATGGCTTTTAAAGAAGGATTTGGAAGAAGGTAAAGAAAGGTCTGTGACTTAAAAGAAGTAGAAGATAATTTCCAGCAGGCAGGGTGGCATTAAAGAGGAATAATGTTACAAGTATGAAATTAGTAAAACATCACACATGTAAAACTGCTCTTAAGTGACAAGGGAAGCAAAGGGAATGCTTAGGAGGCTGCTTTAAAGGAAGAAGAAGGTGGTGGGAGAAGACAAAGGGGAGCTGGATATTGGGTAAAACCTCAAAGATGAGGAGGATGAGATGTAGACTTAAAGGGTTTGTGTGACTGCAAGTGATGCTGCTGTGGCAGAGAAGGAGCAAGGACTGTTTGTTAGAGAAGCAGAGAATGGTGGTTGACAACAGTACAGGTGTGGTATTGTTCATCTGCACAGTGAACTTGATTCTGTCAAGTGTCTGAATACAGGTTTGAACACAGAATTCTCTGGTGGCATGTCAGAATTCTACACTGCCAGCTGCAATTATAGGTGACTTTAAAGAATTTTTTTCTGAGTTTTCCACTAACAAGGGTTGGAAAACAGGCATGCATGAGAATACATTTAGATGCATCTATTAGTTTGCATAATTTATCTTGCCAATATAATGCAAGCCACATAGTGCATTTCCAGGAGTGGAGGAAATGGATTCCCAGTTTTAAAAGGAAAGGTCTAACCCTGAGCACTGTGGTGACACACTATCTCTTGGGAGAAGAAGATAGGAATGGGAGTGTCACATCTGCCTGCTAAACCCTGGCCTCCCCTCAGCTGGGCCCTGAGCTTTTGATATGGGATTCAATGGAAGTTTGTAAGTCTCTCTGAGGCCTTTATTGACACTGAAATATACAATCACACCTTATCAATTATAGTTAAAGGGAGGACTTATCTCAGAAATGCTGGTTACTCATCTGAAAAACTATTTGTGCTGATGTTATAGATGAGGAAAGCTAGTGTGACACAAGAGTAGTATTGTTGTAGAGTGTATGCTTCCCACAGCACAGAACGTTAATCATTATAAACTTTTGTTTTTTCTGAAGAACAACACTGAAATTGCCAAACAGTAAAATGAAGAATAATGTGTATGCTTTGTTGAAATTCACCTTAATCTTATCAAAACCACACTGTGTCTTTCTTTTAGGAAAGTGTTTCACAATATTTCGCACTATAACCAACAACTGCAGATTCATTGCAATTTTTCTTCTGAAGAGGTATTTTCATCCTGAAACTTGATGAATTACCTGTTAAAAATTTCAGGGTCATGGGGTTTTTGTGTTGTTCTAAGTTAAATATTTTCCTTATAATTATTGCTGTAGATTCAGTCAAACAATGTGCTCACCTTTTACCCAGTTTACACCTGCTTTTCTCAGAAGCTGGAGAATCCTTTTTCATCTCTGTTCATTTAAATCAACTTGCCACAGTAGCTTTGGGCTTTTCTGCTACTAAAAATTTAAAAGTGTATCTAATGATTTTTAAAAAACACAATAATTGAAATTTATGTGATAAAACTGTGCTGGATTCAGCTGAATTATTTTTACTTATGATTCTAAGAGGGAATGCAAATATGGAATAACTTGAAGCATTCATCTCATAGTGCCACTTTTGAATTCTATGGCCATTGAATAGCCATTTCCTAGTGAATGTGAAGTGATTAAACATCTGTCTGAACTGTTCAGCCTGAAGCACATCGGTTCAAGGAATGGTTGAACTTTCTTTCGAATGCAGTTAGGAGATCACTCACAAGTCATTGCAGACATATAGTTTGAGTTGTTACTCCATTTTCTTATGCTATTGTGGTGCAAATCACCCCAAATCAAAGTTTTATAAGACAAGTGCACTCCAGAGACTATTTTTTACTCCTGAATGCATGCATGGTTTCCAAATCATTATATAGGTAGGAAAGGATTTGGACTCTCCAGATGGCTTGCTGCTAACAGTGGGAAACCTCCTGTGCAAGGTTGCTGTCAAAAAGCAGCACATAACAGCCAATGTGATTTTAGAAGTGAATGCACATAACTTTCAGAATCAGTGAATGCCCTAATAAAATGTGATTACTACCTATAGCCTCAGTAATAAAATGCTACAAAGTTCAAGAAGAAATGATTTAATATTAACTATCATTGTTCCACCTCTTTACTAGAAAACTGTGGGTTATAAAAATTTCTAGGTGAAGGCAGGGAGTGATCTTTACAAGTCTGTGTTTGGTTAAATGACTGTCCTGTTTCCATCTAGCTCTAGCATGAAGGGAGTATAAATCTATTCAAGTTTGGTGGCGCTTTACATTTGTCTCGATTTAAAAATTAAAAGAAATACAGAAATACTTCAGTGTGTACCTTTTCCTGCTTCGTTACAGCCTGTACAGAGACAGTTACACAAGTGCAGTTGTACTTGGAATGTGCCTCTGTGTGTATGTGTAACTCTTTCTCTAGTAACTCCCGAATCCACCAGTCAGAACCAGAGTATTTCAACAGGAAGTTTTTCTATCCAAGATACTAAGTTTCTATATGCTTTGTTTGAATCTCTGTCCACACAGAGGAAAGTAACTGCTGAATGCCATGCTGAAAGAAAGGTTAATGTGCCCATCCTTTCTTCAACAGCAGGGGGAAGTGAGAAGGAGGAAGAGAGAAGGACTAAAATGCTTCATTAACTCCTTACTCATGGAACCGTTACTATTTGGAATATCAAACTACTTCGGAATTTTTTAAAGGACATAGACAAGGAATTTATAGCACAAAGCAACGTTTGAAAAGTCCCACACTCTTTTACCCTTCCAAGCTGTGGAGGGGTGCATGTGTGGTGCCCATGTTCTAGAAGGCATGCAGTGTTTCCTTTAGGAAATGCAGGCAGGGAGAGCAATGGCTTTGCCACAGCTTCTCCACTCACATGCCCCTGGACAGCTCCCTGTGAGATCACTGGGAAAGAGGGGATGAAAGCAGCACTGCCCAGCCAATTTCCCAATTTCAGTGCTGATCTTCCAGAGAGTCAAAATACTTTAACAAAGCAGCCTTGAGCATCAGCTCACACTCATCCTGTTTTCTTGCAGGAATAGAGCACCGGGTGCCTGCGTCTGGGGGCCTCAGATTGCTGAAGGAGTAGGGGCAGGCAGCAGATGGTCATCCTACTAAAGAATAAGATCTCTCTTTCGGATCTTTGGACTCCATTTAGGACTTATTCCCATCTATTAAGGAGAAGGTAAATGACCAATCTCATTTCTACAAGCATCAGGTGAAAGGGCTGTTACAATGAGTTTTCTGTGTATATAAATCTATTATATAGGGCATCAAATGCGACACATAGCACTCCTATTTATTCTCCTTTTCCTCACATTTATCTCTGTGCAAACTGCATGAAAATGACTTGGTATTTCACAGTCAGCATTATTTCTGATGAATTATGAATGTGTTTTTCTTAGGTTCTCTTTTGGGTGGTTGTGGGTTTGTGTTTTTTATTTTATTTAACTGAAAATAAGAGAAGTATTTCTTTTTAGTCCCAACTGAAATTTTTGCTTACAATGCAGTGTTTCTTGCCTCTCAAAGTGAATAGAAAGATAAGGAAAAGGGAAAATTAATTATTTTTGCCATCTGTTTCACAGAGTGGAGGTACACTTCTTTAGCACATAGAATTTACCTTCAAAATCCTACTCCTGTAAGTGTTTCTATAGATGTTAGTACAGCCTAAGCTTATGCATAGTTGGGTCTAGAATTTTAAAAGAATTAGATAAAGCTATGTAGTTTATGTAGCAATTTTGGTGCTAGAGCTGTGTTGATCCCTTGAATTTCTCTGGAAATACACCTGATTTTTTCTGATGTCAACAAACTAACTACAAAATTGTGTTGGACCATATTCTTAACTCTTAACTTGTGTGGATATCAGTTCATTGACTTGCAATAAAATCTGAATTAGTCCCACCTGATGAATTGTTAGCCTTATGGGTCTGATCTGCTTTTTAGGCTGCACAATGATGTCCCTTGGGGAATCAGAAGACAAAACTGAATCCAGTAAACCTTATGGTACTGCTGGTGAATTTATTCTTAATATATTCAATTTCACTCTGTTTTAGAGCAGCCTGTGATTAAAATCTTTGTGGTCTTCTCCAAGTCACATATGTTTTAACATTATCTGAGAAGATTTCTAATGTATATATAATATTGCATGTCTAATGTCTATATAATGTTCCTTTCCTGTTTGGTGATGAATTGGTTAAATTATGTTTTTATTTTTCTTACAATTAGTGTATCGCTCCAGATGAAACTTATTCTAAGAGTCTACAAGTAAACTCCAATATTAGCTCTCATTTTTAAATTTTCTTAGATATCACAAACATCAAATCTCAACAGAGATCAACACAATATATGGGGTACATTATTAATATTAAAAGACAAAGTTCTAGTAAGAACTAATGTTATTTTTGAGCAAATAAATGCTCTGTTAAAACTCAATCAAGTAGGCATCATATAGAAAATGTTTTTAACTTGTGACTAAAGACACATGCTAATTTCAGAAAGTAATCTTTAATATGGTAACAGGCAACCAGAGTAATTTCTCAACACACTTAGTGTCCCATTCTTTCAAGTGCTGCATGCCCCAGAACACTGTTTTTTGGCATGAGTTTTTAACAAGAGTTACTTAAATCAGCTCTTATTTAAATGACACTATGCGGTTACTCCTCTTTAACAGGGTTAGTGTTTATTTCCAGTACAGCTGTTAAGTGGGTGTGGAGCATGGGAAAAAGGCAAGTCATAAGTGAAGAATAATCTTACTCCCTTTTAACAGGTGACACCTACAAATGTTGGTTGGTGTATACACTGTGGGACTGTATTCACGATTACACCAAGGGGAATATGCAAATAATCTCCTGAAGTCATGACTAAAAAGAAGTTTAATGTTTAATGTTAAAAGAAGTTTAAAGTTTAAACTTTAATGTTAGTGCACCGTAAATGAGAGAACAACAATTTGCTAGGTAAGTATTAGTGACAGTCAGGGTTGGACACTGACAAACCACACAAAGAATCCAATACATTTAATGTTTCATACCATTTGTAGTTTTCAGCAAATCAGTAGTTTTTTATTTTAATTGTTCTTTATCTTTTGATTGCATGGCACTGCAATATTTTTCAGGAATTAAAATATGTTGGTTTATATTTCAAAGTCCTCTTAAAACTTTTGACAGACATCCAACTATGGAAAGGCAAGTATTTCTTTCTGCCCATACTTGAATCAGGGAAACATAAGGATGTAGAGTCTCCAGACTGAGGGCTGGCCACAGTCACCTGTAATACACTTTGGCAGTAGAGGCTGGTGTTACACTGCACTTGCCACACAAATGTATTCCACTATGTTTTCCTCTGATTTGTAGTAGAACAGCCAGAAAAAGCCACAGCAAAAGCAGTAAGAAATCATGAGAAACGGTATCTTCAGTCAAGAGGTGAAAGGAGATGGTATACTGATGAAGAAAAAATACAGAAATGTTGTCTTACATCCTGAGGGCTGCAGCAGTAACAGTAAGTCACTGGGGCAGAGATTAAATGAGAAAGAAGACCCAATGCTAACGGAGAAAATGAAAGAAAAATCAGCCTTATGAATGGGTGTTGTCATGTATTAAACCAGTATCCATCTGACTTGATAGAAACAATTGCTTAAAAACACTGCCAAAGGAAGCTGAAGCCATACAAGAAGGTTGTGGAGGTGTAGTGATGCATGATCCAACAAGGTACACAGGAATGATCTGAAACACTTACTACTTCTCTTTTTATCTTAAAAGCATTGCAGGAGGCTCTCAGCATGCAGCTACTACCATCTAGCTAAATCCTTTCAACTAGGAGCATCGTCTTCAAAATATTACCTCTTTTCCCAACATAGCCAAGTGTGAAAGAGCAGACAGAGCCATGTTATTAAAAATCACAGGAAGCCCTGATTGAATGAATGTTTAAGGAACAGGCAAGTGTGTATTAAAATGGTTTTTTTTTTCCATTCATCCTTTCATTTGGCTTTGTTTCATTTATTCCTACTTCCTGTTTCCGTAGTCTAATTTGGAAATCTCTGAAGTATCATTAAAATACAATTGTCACAGCTCTGCTTGGGTCCCATATTGTCATTAGCTCTGCAATTAGGATTAATATTAATTTTAAAAAATATCTTTGAAGATACTGGTTTTTTTTGGGTTGTTTGGTATGTTGATGAGAGGAACTTTTGCAGTACAGAACACAGAATGAGTAGGAACCTTATAGGCAAAAATGACAGTAGACTGTGACACAAATCAGTCAGCCTCTGACTTTCTCTGCTGTCACAGCTGGACACAGGTCTGTGAGTCTCTAAATTGGGTTCCTACATGTCTGCATGCAATAGAAGATTAGCTGTGTGTTTAGGAAAAATGGAGAGAGTATGTGCATCTAACTTATTGGGTTTTTCTTAGCTTGTTTCTGCAGGACAGCAGGGATGATGAACAATAAAATCAGGCTGCTCTAATTACTTCCTGTTCACCCACGGGTGCACCACACACCTCAACTGCAGGAGTTAAGTTTCAGACTGGTAGGGGCTTGGCCAATGGGCAACAGCTTGCAATAAAATGGAAACATTTTCTTCAAAAAATCATTTTTGCATTGCTTATGTGCAGGTATCTGGAAATCTATTAATCTAGGTCTAAGAACAAATTCCTTTGGTTTGTAATTAGGTTTAGTATGAATTTTATTACTGAAGGTTTGACATGACTAAAAGATTACCATAACACTTAAATGTAAGAAGTTTTTGTTTAATCCCAGGTTTATCCTGGTTTTACCAAAGTAGAGTGCATGATGACTCTGCCTCTAATGAGTTTTTCTGAGCTGTATTAGAACTTCTTAAAATATGGCCACTTAAATCTATATCAGGGCAATTTTCCTGGTGCATAGAATAGCTTGAATGATTTAAAAGTATAAATGAATGCAAGATTATACAAATATTCAGCATTGTGTCACTGACAGGTAATAGACTGAATTCTGTCTTTGGCTAATCTGCCTGAGGGTCTGTTTCTTTTAGAGTATAAGGTCTTTAGGGACAGACTGACTATTACTGTCTTTGGGTAGTATCTGCCTATGTTACCATAAATCAAATAGCAGAAAAGGGTTGCCTGACTGCATAGAGCATACATGAACACTTCTCTGTAAATAAAATTATCAGTCTTTCAATCTAAACTGCCAGCCTGCAAAACAAACTCAGAATGTCCAGTTAAATAATACAACAAGATATTATTAGTGAAACTCACTGACTCCTTATATAAATATGACCATCAGTTTGGCAACACCACGAGAATATTTTGCTCAGTAATTTTTGCACTGCAGCATAATCATATAACCTGACATCCTATGTAACTATGAAATACCAATAGTTGTGGCATTATACAGAATCCTAAGCTTGGATGGTGCACAAGAAATTCTTACATTATGAATGTCTTCAAGACTGATTCTGCAATTCATATGCAGACAAAAATACAAAAATGCCTGGGTTTCAACAAAAGGCTTCAAGGAGCCAGTCCTTACTTTTATTGCTTTGTATCTGTAAGGCCTTTGATAATGCACACATTTTTAAAGTACACCATAACATAAACCAACTTCTAAATACAGCTTCATGAGACAGGTCCTTTTGTATTTCCTCTTGCATGACCACACACTGCACCAAAATCCAATATACTGTATCAAATTTATGCATTTTGCAAATATATGACTATTTGATAAATGGAGTTGAATGTGGGGGTTTTTTTTGGTTACTTTTAGCAAATGAAGAATGTGCATAGTTTAGTTTGTAGCTCACATGTTACATTCAAATTGACTCTTTCTACAGTGCAATGTGCATATGAAGTTCTCTGAGATGTCTGAACTAGATTCACTGTAAGTACTTATCCAGAATATGCAATTAAAATGTAATTAATTTCTAGATATCATCAATATTCTGTCATTGCATAAGGGGAATGGACTAGGTGACCCATGAAGTCTATTCCTACCCTCATATCTATTATGATTACTTTATATTAGTAAAATTGCTTTTTAAGGTCACTTTTATGTCATGGTTCCCCTTACACAAATATTTGGTACATTTGGCTTTTTATGTGTATTTTTTCCAGTTCTGCTTTAGAATGTATTCAGTACAGGCAGAGCACCAAATGAAGGAAAGCCATGAAATTTTGTTGTAAATAATTCATAAAACAACGTTATGACCCTTATTCCCCATGAGGCACCCAGATAATGAGCCACCCAAATGAAGCAGTGAAAACATGCACTTCCCCTGCCATGGGTGTGCCCCTGACAGACTCCTCAGGGTCACAAACCCATCAATCTCTTTTCACACATGAGCTAATCAATTCAAAGAGGGAAGTGCCAATGAGCTATTAGATCAATATGGTGAAGTATGGAGATTGATCTTATCCCAGAGTGACTACATTAACAGACTCGTCAGTGTGACCTCTGCCCTGCGGCGCACATTATACAGGATTGCAAGTCTGAGATCTGAATGAAGACCTCAGGTCATTGCTTTTAATAATCTGCTTTGCTGAAAGAATTAAAAGTAAATCTGTAAAGGGATGACTAATGAAAATATGAAGTGCTTTCTGCTCCTCTAGTCTTGGAATGCTTGCAGAAATGACACCAGCTTTTCACAGCAGCCGGCAGCATCGGCTGTCTCCCACAGGCACCTGCTCAGCCGTGCCGGGCTATCGGCATTTGAGAGAACAGTTTAATACAGCCACTGAGAGAGAGCGTGCTCTCCAGAAACCAAATACAAAAGGATAAGAAGTACTAGCTCTGTCAAAATCACTTAAAGTCTTGGCTGAACTGCCAGACTGAGAGCTGGACTGGAGTCCTGGTGGTCTGAATTATTTAGCTGGTGTAAGTGGGATGGCAGGAGCTGCTGCTACTCTGGAAGTTGCTCAGAGTGCTGCCATGCACTGAGTGTTCCTTCACCAAGCAAAATGCTCCCCATACTTGCATTAACTCAAGGTCCAGCCCTGGGAGTCAGTCCGCTTTCAGTTAGGCCAGAGGCCAGTGACTTTGGGGAGAATTGATCTGATCAGAGGAGCCTGGTTCACAGAATTTATGAGCAATATGTGCTGTAATGCTCTGCTGTCCCTCAATCAACCTGTGCTGGTAAACATCACCAACTCTGCAGGAAGTCTGTACATGAAGTGACCAGATGTAATACTGTGTCACTCAATGTTTGTGACACAAACATTTCAGGCATCTCATTTTAAAGACACATTCTTTTCATATATAATTTCAGAGATGCTGAAAAGAAAGTACACTTTTTTGTCTCAGAGCATGATATTAGTATTGTTAATATTTTTAAACTCTGAATAATTTCATTGCAATGAAACATTTATGTATATAACACACTTTTAATACTGTATTTTTATTATACCAAACATTTTTATTGTTCATTGTATAATTGAATCAATGAATTAGGAAAAGGTTACTAAAAAAGGATTAATGCATTTTTAATGAAACTAAATTATATAACTTCTGTTAGTCACGGAGAATAATGGCAGATCTATCAGGTTTAAACAGATAAGAGCTTTGTGAGTTTATCTGAAAGCCCACATAATGGCCCTCATTTAGCTGTAACCTAGAAAAACAGCTCTAGCAATCCTATTCAGGATTTTAATTCATTGTTTATGTATATGATCTCTCTTCCGCCTTGTGATCAGAACACCTGTCTAATGATGCAAATATGAATCTCTTTAGCAGACACATCTATTTCCACTTGTAAAACACTTACTGAAAACAATGCTCTTTCAAAGTCTAAATGGAAGAACCAAGCAATGCAATACCACTGGGAAATGTTTCTGAACTCAGGCTAACAGATAGGGAAACCAGTGAGAACTCTGCACATTAATAGTGAGAATGTGAACATATCAATGCTCACATAGCTCAAATCCTTAAACTAGCAGACAAGCCTAAATTATAAACATTTTTCAGGTAGAAACTACTGTGCTTAAAGATATCCCAGTAGAAAATCCTTATATTGGTGTAACACTGATTGAAAAGTGAACGCTGTACAAATGTCAGGTGGAAAACTGTACGGCAGTTGCAAACTTAGTTCTGAATCCTACAGAGACATTAAATATGTGATCTTTGCAACCTAGCATTTAATTTTTTATTATTTTGGAATGGATATAAAAATAGATAACAGAAGGTTATATTATTACAGGATATACTGGAGAGGAGGGACTTTATGATGACACCCTTAGAAATATATTTGCATTTTTTTCAAGTGGAGGTATGTTACCAAACTTCAAGAGGATGATTCTGGTACTTTTCCTACCTTCCAATAGAAACTGAGAGTATGCAGAACATGTCTGGTGCACAAGATGCTGCAGTATTGCTCAAGAACTTGTCTGAATTCTGTGAGACCACATAATTCATAGTGGTGAGCCACAGTTACATAAATCTCACCACCAAAATGTGCATACTTTTTCCTACTACTAAATTGTGGGTTTTACACCATATCCTTTCCAAGCAAACTAAAAATCTGTGCTATAACAGAAGTGTTTTAGATCTAGAAGGGGTTTAAAATCCTGATATTATACTTGTACCTTTCCACTTATAAATCAAGGAACCTAATACACATCGAACAGTACAGGTCTCAGAAGGACTTTGATTCAGGAAAGCTCTTGTCCTTACCTCACTGATGGGAAGCTGGTGATTAAATATTTTCACTAAAATGAGGGTGATTCTCCTGAACATGGCCAAGGGTAAGTAAGGTTATAGCATATACAGAACCAAAACACCTTTTCCAGAAATAATAATAACACTATCTTTTTAAGATTCAGTGCCTCACACTCAACAAGTGCTAGAAGTAAATGCTGCCTCCCAATGGAAATATAAAGTTTGTTTCGCAATAAAACAACCATAGAATTTATAATCTGATTGTTAACCTACCTCTAGTAAGAAAATAACAATTTTCATTCTGGATTTCACAATCAAATGAATTTCATACCAGTGGGCTCACAATGTACTTCTGGAGTAAGGCCATGTCTTTTCCCTTTAAAAATAACCACTTAAAAACTGGTCAGAAATACGAGGAAGCAAAACTGGAATAGTGGTAGAGTTCAAACAAGGTCATGAAGTTCATGAGAAATACAATTTATCTTATGATTCTGCAATTTACCATACAGCCTCACAACTAATAATTGCAATATCACTGTCACACATGTGCTATCAACAGATGCATCTGTCTGGTCACAGAATCTGTGGCTGCATTAGGGATATCTGCTAGTGGCATCTATTTAGATACTTATTATGTATCTGAGTGCAAATAAGTAATACACATTATTTTATAGTCAGCAAGACATGTCACTAAGTTCTCTGTAACACAGGAATGGATTTTAAAAAAACCCACTCCAATTTCCACGGCAAGCAAGAGCTTATAGGAAGAGAACATTTCTGAAAACTTTCAGAACAGAAAAATAATCTTCTGGGAAAGTTACAATAGATTCAAAATACATGTCTAGAATCTAAATGCTTCCTCAGCCTCGATAGAATAAATAATGCTTTCTAGGTAAGTACTGCAGCTCTTTTGATAACATATATATTAATAAATTAAAAATGTCTCTAGATTGACAAGTGCTTTGTGGGCTTATACTGGAAAGCCAATAGCTAATTATGAAAGCCTGACTTGACTAATCAATTATTCAGATGAACATTAGGTGCCTATTATATGCGTAAACATGGGAATTATATTTCCCCTAAGTAACTTTCTAAAATAACAAACCCAAAACATGTAAATTTGAAACAGACAGAAATGGCACTATTATGCCCTTATTGCACATGCAGAACTCCCACTGAATTATTCAGGGAACAGTGAATCGGGAGTCTCGATCTTCTGACTCTGGGCAGCACAGCAATAGCAGCACATGCCATGTAGTATTTGTTATGCATGCAATATTGATTTAGCTCATTCTTGCTGGTCATGTTTCAAATTCATTTCATGTTTGGGAGATAGGGAAAAGGAGTAGTATCTCTGGACTGATATTTGCAATATATTTTTATGCCTGTTGAACACAAGATTATCTGATAAATTAGTAACACCATGTCTTTGATTGCAGGAAGAACAAGCCTTTGAAAATGAGCACCAGTGAGGTAATGAATTATGTTTTGAAAAGGTTTATACTTGCTACATTCCCCACCTCCTGTATGTAAAGACTCGTGCTCGTACTACAGAACGGATTCACTTACATTTCTTTAAGGCACAGACCACAACACAGTAATGCATAATTGTCCTTTGCATTTAAAAAAGACCACGCTCTTAAACAGCATACAGCAACAGGGAAACCAGAAATAGATGTGACCAGACACCTGCTGACAAACAGTGACAAATCCCACTGACACTGCAGTGACCCCCAGTTAGTCAAGATTTAATTAAGGAGTATAATTAAGTCAGTGGAACAGAACACTAATGAGTGGTGTTTTTTTATATGGGTAATTACACATAAGAATACAAAGTAAGCTAGACCCCTACATATATCATTAAAATGAACAGTATAGAAGGACAACCAGGGCTTAAACATTTTTGGTTTTTTCTCCACAATAATGCAGGTTGTAACACCCCATCTTGCCAAGCGTATGTAACATGCTAACAAATGCCCCTGGCCCAGCCAAGCATGTGTCTAAGCATGTTGGTAACATGACCTTGGTGGCACAATGCACATCACCATGGCTACACATGCATGGGTCTGCCAGGCTCTGTCTATCACTGTGTTTGCCTGTGTTTGTTCTGGGCAGGGGTCGCTTGGGCTCCTTTTCTTACAAATGACATTCTGTTGCTATTCTCTTACAAGTAACACAGCCTCTGGATTTCATTTATCACGAGTGTTGATTACGGGAAAGACATAGGTTACAAATTGTTCCTATGATTATCTGCATGTTTGGCACAATATACCTTTACAATCAAATGACAGAGATTTCTTACAGCACATCCAGATCCAGTTCTCTGGAATTTATTCTGGGAATCTTCAGGCAGTTGAATGAAATAGCTGAAATATCTCTGACTATGTGGTATTTGCTGATATTTGCTTATATTTCAAACATAAAAGTATTGTAAGGTAGATTTACTAGACCAACATTTTAAATTAGGGTGGAAAACATGATCATGAATAATGATGACAATGGTAGGGGAAAAACAACTTTCCTATGGTCTTGAAGATTTAAAAGAATGCCTGTGTAGTTTGGGGCCAGCCCTCTGCTGGGATTACTCTATCTGCTCCCAGCTGGTAGCCTGCAGTTCATGACAGCCTTTTATCCGTTATCAAAGCAACAAGTGGAAAAGCAGATCCTCCTGCCTGCTAACACTCTGTTCTGTTCTCTCTGTAGAATTTCTGCTTCTAAATCTTTCCTTTTAACAACTCCTCAGATTTCCTTCCTATGGCTGCAGGAGACACTAAATATCTCTTAAGTTTCTAGCTCACTTGTCTAACTTAAACTGCAGAACACTAAAGGAAGAAAGAATAATTGCACTGCACCAACAAGTTTTCTACAGGAACTGACTGAAATGCAGAATGAGCCCGATCTTCTCACACTGGAGAGTTTAGCAACTGAGTTCAGTGACAGCAAAAGAAGAACCTAATTATGCAAACAACATGGTACCAATATAATGCTTTTACAATTTAAGTACAAGTTTTACTGTTGAAAAAACAAAGCAATCAAACTGCATTGAAAACTTATTGCTTTTTTAGTAGCATAGGAAAAATAAAAAATGGTAGAACTAGGAGATATTTAAGTGTATTTAATGCAAATTCTTTCAAGCAAAAATTTGTCCACTGAAACGGAACAGTTATTTGTTATTAAAACAAATATAAATGAATATATTTTATATAGTAAAAATATATATCCCACTTTCTTTAAAATCATGCTGCCATGGAGTAATAGGCCTTAGATACACAATCCTGTAACAGTAACTACAATCAGGTAAAAATTAAGAGAATTTAACAAGCTGTTATGTAGGCTATCTTAAGCAAAAATATATGTTAAAATTTTGGGGTTTTTGTTAAAAACTTTGGTTTTTAAACAGATTTGACCACAATTTATGACAGTCATGCAATGACAGAAGATGCCATGGGAATGCCATCGTGGCAGTGATTTTGGGACTTGCTCCCTCTCTAGACCCAGGCCTTTGCCACCAGGCTCCTCTGTGCAAGCCAAGGTGCCCCTCTGAGCTGGCCACAAGAGATAGGGCAGGGCCAGGTCCCACCAGCACTGTGCTCTGCCCACAGCAATGTCCTGTCACACTGAGCAAAACCAGCTCTGGGGCCTCTGGTTCTTCACTGAGACATGGGCAGTAGCATCTCATTTTCATGAGGTGCCTGAGGTAAACATTCTGGAGAAGGACACAAAAATTTCAAGACATGAAGTTTCTATCTTAATTTTATTCCCATAAGCTGAAGCACAAGCAAAAACCCTAGCAGAACTTTAATACAATAAACCAAGGGAGGTCATGAAAATTATGCAAATTATTTCCCCATTTTCATTTTTCTGCAGGCATGTGCCAGTATAAAATACGGGGTCAGCAGGAGTGACTTCTGCATGGGCTGCAGACACACGAGTGCATAACGGGTCCCTGACGTCTTCTTCTGCCCCATGTCTGTCCCCACGAGGCTGCCCCTGCCCGGCCGCGTATGAATGAACAGAAGTGCCTTTCATCCCCCACTTGCCTGGCGCTTCAAAAGGAATTACGAAAATAGCAGCAACAAAAATCCAGCTGCCTGCCAAAAGGCCCGCACACGTCCCATTCTCACAGGCATGCAAAAGGTTGGAGAGCTCAGCAGAATTTTTATGTACGGGAGCAGGCCCAAGGAAAACTCACACGCCATAACCAATTGTGGACAGAGGATCATCTATCAGCAGACAAATGCAGGAACTCCAGAATGTCTCTCCTCAAATGAAATAATATATCTTTGAAAGCCAATGCCCGTTTTAGGCCTGAGGCCCATATATCAAGCCTGAGAGGCTTGTGGATACGCTCCAGGGCCATTAACCTTCCACCTGTTTCCCCTTGTCCTTCAGGATGAGACCCTGCCCTTGATTTTACTCCCTTCCCCTGTTCATCTTCCGACAGAGTGTAAATGTAAAGCAGAGGGCCTGCGAAATAATTCAAAGGCAATGGACCAGGGACATGGTTACAAATCTCTGCCACTGGCACTGTGACTTATGCAGGCAGTTTGTCACACATGAGCCAGGTGACCTCTGTGACATAACAGAGAAAAATATCGCCCGAGATCAAAAGATGAGATTCAGAGCACTCTAAGTAACTCTGGTGTACACAGCCACGCTATGCGGTGGCCAAGGGTTTCCTCTCCTCCCAGTGCTGCTCGCTCCGCTCACTAGCGGCGAGACACACTGCTGCTAATTTCAGTAATCTCTTTTTCGCTCATCTCTTTGGAAATCTTTCCTGTAACCTGAACATCAACATTTGTCTTCTTCAGAAGCCCCTCTTTTTCAAAAAATATAATTAAATTGACAAGGAGAGACAGCAAAGTGTCATTCAGACGATAAAAATTAATGAAAAAAATGAATCATGATTGAAAAGGGTAGATTAGTCACCTTTGTAAACAGATCTATTTTAATAAAGTAAGTTTTGAAATTTTAAGTAATTTGAGCTCTCGTATATGTCTAGTATATGTCTCTAGTATTGCAATAAAAAGTGTTCAAAGTTCAAACTTTTATTGGGATTCAACTCTCATGATGGTAAAAATGAGAGTGGAGTTAGTATTAAAAATTACGTAATAGACCCAGATAGCACACTTCTGTACCTATTAATATTTTACAAAGAGATACACTACAGAATCAGAATAACAGTCACTTGAAATAAATCCAATCAGTTTCATTTTTTTAAAAAAAATTTGAATTCATTTTTCAAGCTGTGTGCTGCATAGGAAGTTTCCCAGCTGTTTTGTACATTCAGGACTCTCTGCTGGGTGCAGACAAAAGAGTAAGGCCTAATACAGTGTTTCTCTTTCAGTCCCCGTAACCTAATGGTATGTCTGGTATGGACATTTAATTTTGTCTATTTCATAAATTAAAGAAAACCCACAACTGTCACAGTATCCCTGGCATGATGATGAAATGAGAAATACAACTGTAGCTAAATCAGCCTAAATCCCATTCTAATCCTAAATCACTTTGGCACTTGCCAACGTCTACTTGATGAAAAACTCAGTTTAACCCATGAATGTATATAAAAATATACAGACACACACACAGAGAAATTCAGCACATTGATTACAAGAGTGCTAAATGTTACCTTATCAGCTATTTCATCCTGCTTCATCTCCTGCCGACTTGGAAAATTTTGCTATGTTCAAGCTCTTTCTCAAAATCACCTTGTGTTCCACTATGGAAATATATCTAAATTCACTACATCTAAAAGCATAAAAAAAATCTGGACAATGGATAGGTTTTGAGGCTAAATCGTGCAGCAGTTACAAAGAAATGCACAGCTGAAAATCATTTCATGTTTCCCGTTGACTAAAACCTGATGTACAGCTTAAACCACTCTGTTGCAGAATGCTGCAACAGTAAACACAGTAAATGCATAATTAGTATTATAAAAAGATTACTGTGAAGTGTTGCCACATGCATTTGTAAAAATAAGAGAGCTGTTTGATTTTATAATGCTAAAATCTTTTGCTCTTGTTCAGGCCATATGATTAAACACACATTTTCTTCTTTTTAATATCTCTAAAGAAAGTGTCAGAGACACAACAGTCAGCAATTACAGATCACTTTTGTCACCAGTTTCACTGAACTCCAAGTCAAATTCCAGATGTCTTCATTTTTGAAAATATCCAGTGTTACTTTTTGTGTAAAATATAGGTGTTACAACCAAATTTTCTGGCAGTCAGATCTTTAGCTCTTTTACACTCCTACTGAATATACTAATTTTTATTTAGTTTTGGTTTCACTTAGGCTTTCTGCATTTTTTAAATATATTTGATGTATCGCTGAAAAAATTAATATTTAATTTCAAAAGCACCTAACCCAATCCATTTCCTTTTACAGTAAGTATGATCTAGTGCATCTGCTTTTGTAATATTCATGAAATCTGGAAATCAAGGCTAGGCATCATATGCTACCATCATATGCTAATAGAAGGTTTTGCTCATTTGAGTGTTTGATCTGTTTTGAATGCCCAAATGGCCTATTAGAATTTCCAAGACATAAACTACTGTAAATGTTATTATATGTATAAAAATACTATTATATGGTTATAATAAATTTTAATTTTTATAGATACACACTGAGATTCACATGAAATAATTTGTCTCATTTACCTCCTGCCATTTGCTTTTTGTGTAAATAGCTGGTGAGTTATTTTATAAAACTGAAGGTTAAATTATGCTCATTCTAAAGAAGAGAATTTGACTCTTGGTTATAATATAACAGAATATCTTGTCTTGAGGAAAAAAGTCTTAAAATAATTGGATTACATAGTACACACATGCTACAAGCCCAGTTAATTGTATTTTTGAGTGGATGTGCCTCTCTGATTCAGGCATTTGAAACAAAATAAAACAAGGTGTGTTTAACATTAACAGTAATATAACAAATAATAATAATTTGGGGCATGACTCATTCCTTACATTCCTTTCCAACTACAGACAATTTCTGTTGGGAAAAGTGCCATATAGTATCGACAGTGACAACAAATTGTATTGTCCGCTGAACATCTGTTTCCGACTCCCACACTGATACTGCAGGTTGGCTACTTCTGATTTAGTCTTCACAGGCTGCCCAGCCACAGAGGAACTGGAAATTACTGGTACATTCAACTTTTATTATTGGAACACAGGAAAACTTTATCATCATGCTGGGAAGGTCTGTGTCTTTTGAAATATTGGAAGGAGGATTATGTGAGCACAGAAAGCCACATGTGACAGTTCTTAGGAAGAAGGAGAAAAGTGGCTCCTGTTCATTGTGTCTGTCCATACACATGGGTATGAATGTCTGAGATTAAAATCTCAAAATGGAACAGCATTTCTGTTTTCAAGATGTGATGTTTGATGGTGAGGGTTTGGTGGGGGGGTGTTTATTCTTAATAAAACCAGCAGCATTGCAAAAAAGGACTGGATTCTCCCAGTCTTCTCCCAGGTAGCATAGTGTCCCTATACAAAATACCTCTGGAGTTCAAAGCAGTTTCTGAGGTTTAGTTTGAATTGCAGGCTCTAACCCCAGAGAACTGAGCTGTTCTAACTGGTATTTACTTCACCAATTTACTATGATAGCAATTGAAACAGTAAGGCTGTGTTAACTAGCTGAAATTACACCTGTTAAAAAAAATCAAAGCCAATACTAAGCAATTTTTTCAAAACTAAGGGGAGTTTGTTACAATGATCGATGCCATTTTTCTCATAGTCACACCACCATTGCTAGAAAAAGGTTAAATTCCACTTTGGCTGTAAAAAAAGAAAAGAAGATACATTCTTGACAGGCACCATGAACCAGTTTGATAAAGTTCCAACTCCTGATCTGTAAACTCTTTTACAGAGAAAGGAGAGCAAGAAACTCCACTGAACTCCTGTTAACACTAATTAGAGTTGCCAGCATGCAGTGGAATCAAAGGCAAAACATGTGGAGCTCCCACTGAAGTCAAGAGGAGAAGGGTATGACTTAAAGGAGAGGCATGCAAATTAAAAATAAATGTGGTTCAACTTTACCAAATGAGCTACTCATGTAAATACACACTTTGAGATCCAACCCTTCCTACTGGGAACACTCTCTCTGCAAGTTCATTCCTAGTCAGGAGACAGCATTGTCCTTGACCACACTTGCCAAATGAGAACCTATCTTGTAAATTATGGGTCCAAGCCATGGGCCATGTAAAGCAATTGCCATGTGTTTCTTTCTACTTAAAGTTGTTACTATTGTTGCTGTTGTTAATATTCTTCTTGTTTATTCACTGTACTATAAGCAAGAACCATTATTTTCCAAGCCCTACCATCAGAAAGGCAGTGCTACTTCTTACAGCAATTTTGGATTTCTCAAAGACTTGAAATTCTAGGTAAAATCTCAGCAATATGGCAAATATTCCAAATAGTGTTAGGACAACCCACGTCCTGGCCTCAGATACAGAAAATTGCCTGTTCTTGTTTTTCATGTACTAACCAAACAATACTCAGTAGAATTTGTTTGTGAGCAGCTGGTTTTCTGTGTCCTGCTCTTCTCTCCATGTGTAAAGACACCTCAGTGACTGTGGGGTTGTCAAAAAAGAAACTGAAACTATTTTATGCTATAGTGACTTGGGTACAAGCTACACATTAGTTTTGGCTTCCACTTGCACATCAGACTATTTGCACCACCTAATTTAGTCTCATGTCTCCTAGCAGCCGGTCTAATACATCCCTGCCATCTCCCACAGTTCTAAGGGTTGTTATTGCCCTAAAACCACTGCACAGACAGGAGCAGAAACAGAAACTTTGGGCAATTGTCATCTGTTATCCTTTCTACATGTTTTAGCAGTTACGTGAAGGAAAGGTAATACTTCGGATTAAATAACTTTGTGGTTTTATTGTGATTTTTACTGAGCTCTAGAAATATCAATATGATGACTGCTGGCCTTTATGATCCACATACCATGAAACTTTTTCTCAAATATTTCCACCTTTTTCAGAAAGGGTGCACAAAGATTTTGAGGGCTTGTCACTGAAACCACTGACTGATTGAAGCAAAATGTCAGTGGAGCCCAAAGCCACAAATAATTGCAGTTACTGCTGCCTACGTAGTGGCCATGGCACTAGCACAATTCCCAAGAAAGAGAAAGGAAAAGAAGATAAAGTAGATAACAAGGAATTTAGAAGTAACATGTAGCAAATGAAACTTAAATGCTTGACACAGGCAGCTTTACAGAAGAAAACAGAAAATGGAAATACAGTATTCAAGATCTTAACTTGCACTTCTTATTTGGCATTGGTTACAGTAAAGCTTTTTCTGATATGCAGTACAAGACTGGATCCATAAGCACAGCCTGACTTACACTGAAAAATTCTATATACAAGGCTGATTTGTTCAGCTCTTTATTTAGGAGAGCGAGCAGTTACAGGCACTTTATTTTCTTGCACAGCGAATTCTGGCCATAGCATGGGGATGAGGAAGGTTCCCATCACTGTTAGTCTTTTCTGCCCATACCTTGAAGAGGGATGAAGCAGATAAGCACATGACCAGACAGCCCTGTCTCTGTCTCCCCTGAAGTGCTGGATCATCCCTCAGACTAATCAGTTACCTAAGAGATGCAGAAAGCTGCTTCTTGAGTGGTGAGGGATTATGACTCAGCACCACCAGTGTGCTCATTACTCAGGACAAACTGCGAGACTGCAGTAAGCATTCCCCAATAAATACCAAAAGGTCTCCAGATGAAACAAAGAGATGGTATTGACTGTAACACCAGAATAAAGATACAATTCTTCCTCACATTCAGTGTCACTTAGTCAGGATGATGTTTCCTGTACTCAGCGAACACGCCAGTAAAAGAATTTCCTTGGCATAGGGACAACATGGAAATGTCCTTTTAAAATCAGTTAATACCAATAGAACTCATGAGCTAGCTGGAACCATTTCCTATGCTATGGAAAGAACACTCAAATAAGGTTAACCAAGACATTTCACCCTCCCAGCCTCCCCCCTCCCCATCTATTTCTGGATGTCTTCTTTTGTTCACCCTTTGCTAATTATAGTGGCCTTGCTTAGGGGATATTTATAGTCTTAAAAGAGTTGCCTGACTTTTAGAACACTTTATTCATGTATATTTCCTGTGTTTATTGTTGCCTTAACTAATTTTTAAAAATTAATTTTACTTGATCCAAGATTTTATTTAGCAACAAAAATCAAAGTAACTTTTCTTTCAACAAATGCAAGAGCTGTATTTAGATGTGAAAAGCATTTTTCTATTTCTGAATTTCCGAACACAGATTTTAGTTTCTTTCCCTCTCCAAGTGATGAATATGACAGAAAACTCCAGAATCAGATAAAATGAAATTTCTTTTTTCACTGCAGCATGGTTACTTGGTATTTTATTTTAATAATTTATCCTTTTCTGTTGGTAATGGTTGCTTTAATGAGTGGGGTGTTTCCAAGACACAGTGTTAAATATTTTTTTTTCCGGACAACTCTAATGTTTTCCTAACCACCTATAACTGAAATTCCACAGGTTACAGAAGTGGAAAAAAGGCACTGAGAATATCTACATGAAATTACATCTTCACTTTCCCACCTCCACCATATTTCATCACTTTTGTAGTTTTTCTTCATTCCTTCTTAAATCTGCCCTTTTGTTTCTTCTGCGGTTGCACTGAAAATGTGCCTGTAGTGATGCCAGTAGCAACAACTTTCAGTCCCTATTTCAAAATAGCAAATAAAGAACATTTTAGGGAAAAAAAAATTGCCGCGTGCCTTTCAACTTTTTTTGACAGCAGTTGGATTTGGGGAAATGTCAGAGCAAAACTAACTGGTGCTCCACCTTTCAGCAGAAAGGCTTTCCCCGTCCCTGGATGCGGCCGCGCAGTCAGGCGCGGACAGCGGAGGTGAGGGCGGCACCTCCGCGGAGAGCACCTGGCAGCCGCGGCTGCCGGCGGCGCCCGTGTCCCTGTCCCCGCGCCACACAGGAGCCCCTGGCTGGGCTGGCGAAGGGCACGCAGCCCGCCGCAGCCGCTCGAGGGGGGGACGCAGAGAAGTGAGCGGCCCCTTCGCTGGGAGGGCCGCGGGAGCCCCTCAGTCCCTCGGGGCTGGAGCCCGGGGATGGGCACGGACCCCGCCACACGCCCGGCCCGGCCCTGCCCGGCCCTGCCCGGCCCTGCCCGCGCTGCCCGGCGCTGGAGCGCAGAGCTGCGGGCCGCACCTCGGGCTGCCAGCCCCGACCCTCCCCTCGGTCCAGAGGCAGCCTCAGAGGAGCAGAGCCGTGGCTCGAGTTAGCCGCTTTTTTCGGCTTTTCTCCCATGTTATTTGCTGATGCCTGCGCTGGGCACAGCCCCTCGCCTCACCTGCCGGCCCCAACACCCCTCATGGCCCCACCTGGGCCCCACCCACGGCGCCACTGAAGCTCCAGCCAAGGCCCTGGGCTCCCTCACTGCCGGTACGTGACCTTGTCTCGTCCCTTCCAGTTCTGCCATGTCCTTGGGGCTCCCAAGGCTCTCTGTGCGGGAGGTGGGGTGGGATAGTCCTGTGGGGGGATGGCGGCCTCTGCCCCTCAGTGAGGCTGAGGTGATGCTGCTGTCCTGCCCAGCAGTTTCTGTGGCACATGGAGAGCAAATGTTTCAAACCCATTTTGTAATGGGCTAAAATGGTGTGTTGTGATTTACCCAACATTAGCTCTGAATAAAACTGCTGGAATGGAAAATACGTAAGTCCTCTAGTATGTTCCTGTGGTTATACAGCTGAATAAGGTGTCCGACCTGTTCTGAGTGATCCTACAATTTGCAGCACAGTTTGAAAGCTCTCAGCTTTAGGCCTTCTCTCCAATAATGAGTCTGATGACTGAGTGCTGTGGAAAACATACTTGTGGTGCTACTAGAGACAGCACCAATAACATTCATGGTGAGGAACTACACAGTTTCTCACTCTCCTAGGTATGTTGTGTTCAGATATTGTACTTCTACATGGCTTTCATATGTCTGTATAGAAGAACATCCATTTATATGATGCAGCTTCAGCAGGGCTTAATAGGAAGTCTGTAAGTGACTTCAGTATGGCTGGGATTTCATCCTTACTGCAGGTGATCCTAAAGGCTACAGGTTGACAGAAGAACATCCTTAAATCTGACCAACTTTGATAAATCTATAGAGGCAAACTTCCACTGTAACTGGGAGCCATCCCATAGATCAGAAATATGATACAGATATTGTATACAAGTGCTGGTTCTGAATGATACAGACACCATACAAAAACTCTGGATTGGAACAAAACAAGTTCTCTTCCTGCTCTAAGATCTACAGCTGGTTATACAAAAGATCATAATTTGCAGATGAAAAAACAGTTCTTTTTGGGATTTGTTTTTTTGGGCAAAAACTTGCTAAAACTAGAGAACTTTGCAAGTGAAGCTCTGTCATTCTGACAATAAAAATGTGACCTTACTAAGTGAAATCAGGCAATATATCTGATTTTTCCAAGAGATTGGAATTGTTTAATTTTCAATGTGTAAAGCTCTCCATCATTTGGCAGAATGATCAGGCCTTCAGATCAGCAGAAAGCAACAGCTAAAAATTGTGTGAAAATACAACAGACTGTCAACATGGCTAAGCATTCCCTGTTCAGTTTCTTAGTACAGGAGTTACTGTTGGAGTTAACTTTAACATCCCTTTGGACTACTCAGCATACAAGATCTAAAAAGCACTGTTTTTTCATCTCGCCCTACAGCAATGTGATCTACATTTGCTAACAAACCCAAGTAATCTTTCTATGTCACTCACTGCTGGCAATTGTCAAACTTAAATTGGAAGCTTACATTTTGAAGGAAAACAATTAAACTGTAATATTAAACTTCTGTTTTGCGTAACCAATACCTCAAACTCAGATTAACTCAGTGTCTGCTTCAGGACTTGTAGCAGGAGTGGCTGTAGCTGTGTAACTCATTGTGTCCATAAATCAGGCTATTACATCTCTACTTAGGGGCTGGCAACTTTTTGGATTGTTACTTGCTCAAATTTTCTCTGTAAGTAACAAAACTTTGTTACTGTACCACGGCTGTTCATGGTAACTTTGCTGGTGAAGTGCTGGGGGCAGGTGCACTCAGGTGCAGAAGTGGCAGTGCTTCCAAAAACACCTACATGGAATGTGGTTCTTAGTCACGGTATGATGCTGAACTGGGTGTTAGATAGAAAACTACTGAATCCAGAGAGACTAAACTCAGTCTCCTGCTATCAGGGGTGATAACATCCTACACCAGAGTGAAACTGAAGTTCCAGCTTTGACATGGAAGGGCATAAGAGAATGCCATCTTTCTTTTTATGCCTAAAAAATGTGCCAGCCCTGAACAAACTGTTTAGAAAGGCTGCAAAATCACATGCCCTCATGATGAAATACAGTGTTTAACTTGCGTTTGTCTGGAGAAGAGCCAGATCATCATGAAGTTTATTCTAACAATGTGTTCCTCTACATTTTTAAGTGTTTGAGGAATATTTTTCTTAGATCCAGATACACCTAAGCCAGACTAAAAATCAGCAGTTACACATGACAGCATATTAACTAATCTGATTACTGGTATCAAGTGTATTCCTGCACCTCAATTTCTGGCAGCTTCCATGACTGAAAGAGCACTACAGAAATTTTATTTCATCCGCTATGTGGGTTGCATTTCCTGTCCTGATAAACACAAACTACAAAGTCCAAAAGCACTTCAAGTTATCGAATTGCACTTGATTACTTAAGTCTTAATAATATATCAACCTTTCATCATCCTGAAAATTTTTAAGGTATTTCAGCGCTGATCTTTTTCTCAAAAAACAAAACCCCAGCAGAACCCAAAACTATGTTTTGCTATTCTGTGCTAATTCTATTTAATTATTTGATTTCTGTTGTATAATTCCTTACTTTCTATGCATTCATTGATTCTCAACTACATATGGACTGAAATTTGAAATTAAAGCTGGTATATAAGTATTACATTATTACATCTGTCTAAATTGATTTCACAGAAGAAATCAGGAGCCTCCAGGAGTTTTGTTAATCCTATTCAGATTAAGTTTGCACTTACAGAAATAAATTGAAACTCTGATAATATAGTTTCACTTCTGGGGAATATGTAACACAAAGCTAGGCCTTTGTTAGTTTATGAGCTGCCAAAATATTTGTGATGCCATGTACAGAGCAAGGTCCTTTGGAGATATGTGCTTAAACTAAACCACTGTTTCTTTGAGGGCTACAGCTAATGTAAGCATGAGCAAATTTACACTAACCCCAAGAAATCTGGCTTGGGATTGATACATCAATCTGACATCAATGAATGGTCTAAATTTGCAAACTCAGTGAATAATTGCAGGATGAGCTTCTTTACCATGAAGTGCACTGGTTCTTCCTGCAATCATTCACTACAAGGTTTGTGCTCACATGGTACTTTGACCTATGACATCCTCACTAAAATAGCCAAATAAGGAAAGGTAGGGGTTTTTTTTGTGAGTCACCATTCTTTTAGTGCCTTTTGTAACTATTAACATATAGTTGATTTTTTTCTGATCTTCAGCCAGAAGAAAGTATCCTGAGGACTGTTTTACAATGCAGGTCCTGTGTTTCTCCTGCTCTAGGCAGAGACTGCTTTCTTTTATGGGTTCAGTAATAGTTAGCTCTGGAAGCAGTCTTTGAATTTTCCCTGATGTGGGCTGATGAGGAAAGACCAGTCCAGAGAAGCTGTCTGCATCATTCCTTGGGGCCAGGCAGCCTTTGGACTCTAGAAACTCTTGCAATATTTTCTTTTTAGCTTTGTACAAAGACCTTTCACCTGACTAAGACAGCTGGCAACAAATCTAGCATCCCCAGGGCATTCCTGAGTTTTCTTAGCTGAGGATAAGATGGATATATCTTACTTTTATATTTACTGAGCTTTCAACAACTCCAGAATAGCAAACAAAGGCCTTCTTTACTATTGCTATTACTATTACTATTAATTACTATTACTATTACTATTGCTATTGCTATTATCCTGAGTCTCTTGGGATGTAACCTCTGTATTGTTTCATCTGTGTATAAAGAATCAAACAGAAATATATCTCATTATGAATAAAAAAGTAATTTGTAACATCAACCCCACCAGAATTTATGGCTTAATTATTCTTTACAAAGTATTCTGACTTCACAAGACATGTAGGGATGTTTGATATTTTAGTAGGTGTTAAATTCAAATTTACTGGATTGCAATTGGCTGCTTTGGATTTTAGTCTGACATTATTATTAATCCTGACTAGTTGACTTCTTTAATTTTTCCATTAGTTTCTGATATCCTACATGAAGATGAGAGGATCTGCTCCTCAGCAAGTGTGAAAATTACCCTTAAATTGCATTCTGAAATCCATACATAGGTGATATTCAAATGCAGTGTATGCTGTGGGTAGTTCTATGCAGTCCATATTTTTCCCTTTTACATCCTCAAATTGTGACATATTCCAAAAGAGGCAACAAAAATTTGTAGATCAACAAGTGAGAAGATTGTGATAAGCTTGAACTGGTAAAAGCTTCCGAAAATAAAGTTTTAAAACAGATTTTTTCATTTGAGATTTCTTTAAAAAAACCCCAAATCTGCAGTCAGAAGGAAAGAAATAAGGGAAACTTTAAAGCTGTTGCTCAGTGGTAGGATTTTGTTATTAACTCTAGGGTAAATGTGGCCTAAACCACTGCTGGACTGGGACAGCATTTTAATCATATCCTCCCCCTGAATTCTGCTAACTACAAATCTGTACATTTAGCAGAAAGGAATATGATTGCTCCTTTATATTAATTGAAGAGACGAGGATGTAAGGCAAAATTTACAATGAAAAGATACAGTAAATAATTGTAGACATGCTCCTAGTAACTAATGGCCAGTTGTGCGAGGCACTGCTCATCATGACAAAGCCAAGATGAACTGCATACAAACCACATTTACAATTTTGTGCTGTTTAATTATTTGAGTAATTTAAATTTTTAGTCCCAGAAATCTGGTAATGCACCTGTCTTATCTGAAAGACATCTCAATATTCAGTTGTTTAGACAGGTAGGAACAAGAGTAAAATATCTTTTTTGAGCAAATACATACTTCTTAGCTGTGAATAGACAGGGAACAAAGTTAGGTGTTCTGAAAATTGCATCTTTAAAATTGCATCTTTATCACAGTTGCCTCCCCTTCCTTCTGCATTTAAAATATGTCATATTCTTAAGTGGCTTTTTTTTTTACCCTCTCTCACAGGTATTCATGTCCTGTGGAGCAATCTGAAGTAGCTGCTTTTGCTACCTTGATCAGAAGAACCTGAAATTGTGGATGGATAGAAGAGAACTGCACTCAGGAAAGGTTTGGAAATCTTTTGCTTAATAATGTTCTTGTCCTTTCAACTGTAAAGAGAGATTTTGTTACCCAGTGCTGTTAAAAAAGTAGGGTCTGATCTAAACATGGTTTTGAAACAGAAAAGCTTAAAGTTCTTAGCACTGTGTATAGTCTGGTCCCTAAATTTTGGATGTAGATGCATTTATTAATGAGTTGTTATTGTTCTGGAATGCTGTGCAATTTTGTTGATCTTGTCCAGGTAAAAAAAATAATCTGGATATGCCAGAAGGTATGAAACTGTCTGACCTCGAAGCTTCCAAGATACAAAGGGTACAAACACTAAGGTGAAAGCAATGCCTTTACAAATGTGTGAAAATCAGTTCATAAACTAAAGGCTCTATGTAGCAAATTTTTAGAATATGTGCATTTCCAGAAGCCTGTGTGTGCATGGTAATGTATAATACATCCAGAACCAGGAGAAGCTGGTCAGCATTTTCATAAACAAATTTCTGCATCTTTTGTGTCCATACTAGTAAACATAGGTTGGTTGAAGAACATAATCCAGGCTGAGGTTGGAGGTGAAGGCCATCTTTAAAACTGTTCCCTGTATAGCATGTTGAATGCTTATAAAATTTATCACTTTAATCATAAATGGAATTTTAGGGCAGATTGTAACTTAAAAGTTTATATACTGAAAGGTATATGCAAGACAGTATTTTTTAACTCTAGAATACTTTACTCTTGACTAAAGTACTCCCCAATGTGTGGATAGAAAGATCTGGTTTCAGATATTTGCTACATATTCTATTGGAAATATAACATGTTTTCAATTTAAATTTTTTTATTATTTAAAATGAGTAGCATGGCTTATAGCTGACTACAAAATTGTATACAACTGAGATAGCAAACATGTGACAGTCTTTTACTCTCTTTAATGCAATTTGGTTTTCCTCTCTAAGTAAGTTTCCTCTCTTCTTTCTCTTTGAATAGACTGAGCTTTCAATGATTCCTGCAATCATTCTCACAAAAAAATGGAGAAGCTGGAGTTGCATATGCAGCATATACAGCTTGCTTTTCTTATAATCTGGTTTATGTCATGCGTCCATGTCCTTATGGTCATGACAGACATACAACCACTCTGAGTGCAGCTTTTCAATGGATCTCCCTTTTGTGCACTTAACTCATGTAGATTCAATTCTCAGTGAAATCCTACAGTAACTGTTATATTTGGAAGCTGAGTTATTTTCTCTTAGTTTAAAAGTAGTCAGAAATTACAGGAAGTCACAAAACTTTACAGATTTCAGTAGCAAATACTCGTGGCAAAAACATCTCTCTGTAGCAGACAGACACAGTAACTAGCAATGTAACAGGGAAACTCAGATGTGACTTGAGTTCACCATCTTGAGAGTTTTTTTGAGACTGAAGATTATTCTTTCCAGAGCTGATTTTTTTATCAAGACAGTGGTTAAAAACTGTAGTTCATATCTATTGTCTGATCTCAAATTTCTGGCTTAAAATTTCAGACATGAAATTTCAGACATGCTCATAACAGACCACAAAGCTGCTTTAACAATAAGTCTGAAAAACATAAATGGTGAATTTCTGCCCACCAGAAAGCTGTGCATGAGGATTTCCTGGGTGCTCCAGCAAAAATAACAGCATTGAGGTCATTGTAGCAGCCTAGACTAAGGGAATCCCTCATGTGTCAGTGGCGATGAGAACCAAAAGGAGTCCTTGAGATATCTACTTCCTCATTGCTTTCTGTTCCATGTATATCCTGCTTACGTTTCAGCCTGCACAGTTAATTAGACACACAGGGATGCATAAAATAATATCCCACTGAGAAACTGAATATTCCAAATATGGACTTATACAGTATGAATGGAGGTGGACAGAAATGGCATTCTCCCCAATGTTAAATAAGGTAATGAAATAATTACATAAATGAATGTGGAATGGTGTAACAGGTGTGCTTACAACCTTGAGTACAGGTCAGACAGTGAGTGATGCTGACAGGGAAGGAGTAGGATTATGTGAGGCCCTATGGATGTTAACAATGGTTGTGATAAATACTGCAGTACAGAAAAGCTGAACTGAATATTGAATCTCTTTGCTACAGCTAATTACAGGCTCAGGTGGAAGTCAGCGGCCAGTTTCCCCTTCTAATAGTCTGCCTACTTCAAGCCAAATAAATAAAGAATGAGATGCTTTGGGGGGAGAAAACAAAACTCATGCTTTCCTGCTTGAAGTACAAGATTGTAAGAAATAGTATTTTTTTCTTGACTGAATGATAATATAATGTAAAATTGTTACCTACCTTAAGTTCTCTAAAGAAGATGCTACTCCTTGCCCACTCAACAATGGAGAACAGGGTTTGGTCAGCCATTTTACACATAAGCCCGAATGTGTTGAGCTTCTCATGTTTGCTTCTGTTGGCTTGCTCTTGCTGCAGATATGCCATGATTTTAGCTTGGACTTGTGGCTCATCAGGCTCACATTTCAGGAGTTCCAATATCAGATGTGGGATACTTGCTGGTGAGCTTGTTTGATAACTATCCATGTATGAGTAGCCCATTATTGACTCTGGTGAGCTAGTGTAAGGGTCAGGGTACTCGGACTTGATAGCACGGCTTGGAAAATGGCCATAGGTTTGGTAGCCTTGCAAACTGCCGTGGGGTGGCATCGTCATGCTGATCGGAGAGGTCACAAAGGGACTCCTGTCATAGTCTGTAGGAGGCAAGGCAGTATGGTTCAGAGGTAGGCCTTTAGAAGCTGAATGGATATTCTGGATTGCAGAGGATATTGTCAGGTCGGTTGGCATTGCTTGGATCACCTGAGTCATGGCTTCCAGTTTCAGTCCATTTGCTCGGATAAGAGCTTTCTTCTGCTGCTTCAATGCCCTGTCTCTCTTGTACATTGGTCCAAACTTGTTTCGACCGCCACGCATTCGGTCAGCTCGCACAGCTGTCAGGGGAAAGGAGGAAGTAAATCATTACTAACACTTGGAATCGACATTCATAATCAAACATATATTAGGAAGGAGCAGAAATGTAAAAATTTAACTCTTCTTTTTTTTTTTTTTTTACAAATTCAGAGTTGCACTTTTATTCCTAAGGAAAAGGATTTATTTTGACTTAACAAATGTCACTTTTTTCTAGTGATTTAAATGTCACATGCATATATTACTAACAAAGAAGGACTTCTCTGTACATTGATTAGGACACAGGGACAAACACAATGGATGGCTACAGGAATTTCACACCTGCTATGGGATCATGTGGAAATCTCAATGTACATTTGGGTTTTTATCAAGCTACTATGTCATTAAGAAACAAGGGCTGAAGTCCAGAATTTGTCTGAGACGTATCCAGCAGACCACATGTCTCATTATAATCATTCCATTACTGCCTTCCACCGCAGCAAAACATCTGAAATGTAAATTGTGAAATGTTCAGTAGTCACAAAGAGGAATACATTTCTCTTGGCAAAAAGGAAGCATTTCCTTTTGATGATTCTGTCCAGGTTGGTGTAAAACTTTGAGATTTCTAGTTAGTTGAGCTCTATGGTAATGTTTAGCTGCAGTTGGAATGTGCAGAGAGAAAGCTGTCAGCTTGCTTCCTTCTACGTGGAAGATAGAAGTGAAACAGAAACTATTGACACTGTTCTGGCTTATAATATCTCTAGAATTAGAAATAATTAAAACAAATCCTACTCAACAGCTGCCTTGGGAGTCATACTGGTGGTCTCTGTCACCGCAGTGTCTGTCACCATGGGATATATGTGATGGACTAGTGAGGAGCTTTCACCAAGCCCACCTTGCCCAGCGGCAATTAGATTGAAAGAGGAACCTTTGACAGCCTGGTGACATGTTGAGACTGCTGAGATTGCTGGAGGTTAAGTTCTTGAGCTTTTTATCTTAGGGATTAGTAGGACATTAAAAATTTATTATGAATGCTAGATACGCATAATACTGTACCTTATCACATAAGGACTTTAACGTTTAATGATTTTTTTGGTCCATGGTAATTTATGAACTCGACTTTTAAGGCTATATATATCACTATCAGGGAAATACACATATAAATGTCACAAGTATTTACAATTAAGAGAACACATGCTCTTCCAATTTTCTAAACGGGAAAAGAAGTTGTATGGATGTGTAGATAAGAAAGCTAAAGTACATTTTTCTGCAGTACCTTTAAAACTACAGGTGTTTTGCTTGAATTTGTAGGAAAAATGAGCTGCCAATATTACTGCTGAATGTTGACTTTTAACAAAATGCATTAAATTAATTTTATCACTAGTAAATGCAATTAATTTAAAATCTGTATACACAGTATCCTCACAGGTACTCTGCAATTAAAAACTGTGAGCCAAATTGGATTAGCAAGTGCTTTGGTATACATCCCACTTAAATTTAAGGTGAACTTTGTGTAATGACAGAAGACAAAGTTTAGTCTTATATCATTGTCAGCAAGTGAGAGGAGTTAAAAGTAGGAGTAGACAAATGTATTTTATCCTTCTTCTTAATGCCAACAATGACAAAAGGATTCCACATGTCCTGTAATTGTACTGTTTGAATTTGGAAGCACATGCAATGATTCAGGATGTTTAGTGCAATGTGTCAGTGCTATCTCAGTCTTGTGGGCAAATACAACACTATTGAATCAATCAAACTGCAGGAGGCTGATTTTTCTGTTTATCTTCACTTATATCAACAGCTTCCCTTTGCCAGAGCCTGGTGACTGCTACTTGTCATTTCTGGTTCCCTTCATGGCTTACAGTTTTCCTCCTTGGCCTGATTTTTTTTCTAGTTGAGCATCTAGGGTGAATGTCATTTCATACAGTTGCAACAGTAAGAAATTTAAAAGCTTGTCCTTGGTCAAGGAAAAATGTCATCTGCTGTGAAATCTGAATTTTAATATTTTATATATCAAAGTTAGAATAAACCATGCATGTTTCACAAATTCAAGTTGATGATATCTTTGCATTCGGTTATCTCAAAGGGTATTGTACACTTTTCATCTCTGTAGATGAGAAAGTGAAATGAAGTCAAAAAGTGTACTTCAAAATGCCTTATCCTCTTTCAATCGCAATGGCCTCACAGGTGCAGCATCACAAAAATATAGGACACAACTTTAGAGATTATTTGGTTCCTTAATCTCAAAGGTGAGTCAGTGTGAGAAAAACCCTTATTTTATCTGTTTCTTTGTGTTCTGCCTTGTTATCAGAAGAATATATGTAAAAAAACCAAAACAACCCTAGATGAAATACAAATAAAATCAGATCACTCTCCATAGCAAATGAATATTTTTTTTTCTAATCTGGACAGTTGTTTCATGTTTAATCTAAATTAAGTCTTTTTTAAAAGCTGCAAAACTATTCAATCTATATCCATGAATTCACAAACTTTAAAAGCCTGAAATATCAAACTATATACTCATATGACAAAATGGATTATGGTTTTGACTGGTTCCTAAACGATAGTGATCTACCATTTACGTATTAGATTTTTTTTAATAAAGCAACAATTTCACTGACCATACAAAGTAACCTTTTATTAACATTTCAAAGCCATTATTGTATAACTTTTTAATATAAAATACAATGCATTAACATCTTATCCTATAATTTTATAGTATAGTTGAAGATATCATCAAGACTATAGCTCTTACCTTCCAATTTCATTCCAACACTTAGACATTTTTGAAATCGACAGTAAGGACATCGTTTTCGCTGTGTTTTGTCAATCTGGCAATTCTGATTTTCTATACATGTGTACCTTTTGTTATTCTGGACTGTTCGCTTAAAGAATCCCTGTATGATAGACACAAAAATTAGCCTGTTTTGCTTGAACATGTGTTTCATTCAGCATTTTATGGAAATCATTGTAAGATAATTTTCAGATGCTATTCAAGCACTTACAAAGTTACAAAGTTACATAGTTTATTTTAAATTAGCCAGCTGAACCCAGGAGATAGCCACCAGATTCCAGAGGAGGTTTTCTTGTGTTAGTGCTATGTTTTATAGACTTAAAGCTTCGTGAGACTTTAGGGAGGCTGTAGCCTTCTCTGCTTCTAACACCAGTGGCAGAAATAGTGACAGTGACCACTTCCTTTTGTATTCTTAAATCATGGCAGAATTATTAAAGTCTTCATTTTCAAGTAGTTTTACATGAAATAAGTAGTTGCAAAGATAAGAGTAGTACAGAGTACCTCTGGCTATTTTACATCCCAGTGGGGCATGCTGGAGACATAGTAAGTGCTTGTCATTCACTTTTCATTGATTATTTTTTTAGTGAAAATGTAGTAGGCTTAGATAATTTTTCCATGCAACTAAATGTTTTAAATTTCATTGTTCTGGCAAAGGAGCTTCACTTGCTGTACACTGCTTAAATAACTGTAAAAACCCTTAAAAAGATTTTACATGAAAAATCTGACATAAATTCACAATTATTTAAACTTTATAGCACAATAGACCAACACAGGTATATTCATCTTTCTATATGTTAATTGGTTACTTGACTTTGTGTGTCAAAGTGACAGTTACAGTTTGCATGAAAAAAGTGAGTGGTCATTATAATCACAGAGATCTACACTGCAATACTGAAGAATGAAAATAAAAGTCTTAAGAAAGCTGCATTAGATTTTGCAAAGCTGGTCTGCATTCAGGATAATCTTCCTACTTTATCCTCCAGAAAAAGAAATATAAATCAATTAAAACCAGTATTTAGCACAGTTAGCAATGAAAGTTATTCTAGAGCTACATCACGACAGCAAAATACTAAAAAACAGTGACAAAACTACAATGCAAAACAGTCCAAGTTGTTTGCATTTTTGCAGGTGTCTCTCTCAAAGAGACTTCTACATCCTAAACCTTTCTGGTGGTTAATTATTTTATGTGAATATATTAAGGAACATATCAATAAAACCCAAAATATTATACATCTGTTTTATTTATTATCCTTTTTTTTTTCCCTGCTTGCATTTGAAGCATTTTTGCTGTACTTGTGTTTTTATGGACTGATTAGTACAGAACCTTGCAGCTTTCACAGGTGAGAAGTCCATAATGGTACCCAGACACTTTGTCTCCACAGACTGGACACAGCTCTTCAAGGTCTTCATCATAAGAGTAATTCACCATTTTAAACTGAGACACTGGGAGAAAGGAGAAATAGCATATTCAATTAGAATTTACATTACTAACTCAACTATTCTGCAACTTTCTCATCTAGAGAGAAAGCTTACTTAAACAAGCACACCAGTGAAAATAGGGAGGAAAAAGTTTTATTTAAAAAACCAAATTGCAAGGAGACATGCAACTTCCCATCATCAGCAAACCTGCGTGGTACTTCGAAAGTGTAATAAAATGCATCAACTTATAAGTTTTATGTTCTAAATATTTATATTTATAGAGTGCCTTTAGCCTAGTCCTTATTTTGTGGAATCGCAAACTGAAAGAATTAATTTAAATCTGAAAATGATCAGGGGCAAGCTTTAAAAAAGCAGAACGAAAATATTGTCACTTGTATATTGAAAGTAATTATTTTCCGTTAAAGTTTTCTTTCAACATCAGCCCGCAAATTTTTAGCTAGACTAAAGCTGTATCTCACAGACCCAACACTTCTGCACCGTGTGAAATCCAAGTTAGTTACTCGCAAAACCAGGTTAAAACGACGTCCTCCGCGCCTCCCAAGCCCGTCGTCTCGGGATGGCCGCCACCCCTGCGGGCCAGGACAAGCGCTCCGTGCCGGCACGCCTAGCTGTCGCAGCCAGCAGGTCCGCGGCCATGGGGGACACGCTTTTTAGCTGTTCACGTGTCGGCAGAGACACACGAGCCGGGACGGCCGTGCTCGGGGGATGCGCTCAGGATCTGCTCGGCCGGCAGACTCGGCGTCCCCCGCTACCGGGGGCTGGAGTGAAACCTGCACGCCGGCGCCGCCTCAAGTTTCTGCCGCTCGGGGAAAAGGAGGGGAGAAGTCGGCGGTCAGGAGGGAACGGGGGGCTAAAATATGCGGAATGAATGCCCGGAGTGTGCCCACTCGAGCCGGGCTGCCTTCACGAGGAGCCCAGTCAGCCGTTCCGGTTACTCCTATGAAGAAACCCTGCTGCTCAGTGCAGGGCCGGTTTCCTACCCCTTCCCTGCCGCTAAATCTCCGACCTGTTCAGCAAGCACTGTGGCAGCGGAGGACTCCTGAACACGGCGAGAGGCGCTGGGCATCGCCGCTGGATTGCTTAGGATGTCGCCTCTTTGTCTTTAACTCTGCGGTTGCCACAGTTCGGGGTCAGCGGGGCGGTCAGACTCCGCCCGAAGCCCCCGGCCCGGGCGCCCGGCTTGCCAAGGCAGGGGGCTGCACCCCAGCGCTCGAGGGAGCTCCCGGGGAGTGCGGGAGCATTATCCCGCCGTCACACTGCCGGCAAAACGTTTCCTGAGCCACCTCGGCACGGCCGGGGATCGCCGCCTGTCAGCGGCGTGGGGCGGACACGGGGCGGCCTCAGGCAGAGGAGGAGGAGGGCCCGGCCCTCCCCTCTGCTCCCGCGGTCGCGGCTCCAGGGTCCGGCGCTAGGACGAAGTTGCCCTCCCCGTAGGAAAAAGTGGGAAAGCAGGGGTTTTCCGAGCGCCGCGCCCTTGCACGGAGCTTCCTCCACAGTAGCGAAACGGGGCGGTCGGGTCGCCCCCAGCACCTCCGAAGCCCCCGGCCCACCCTGCCCCTACTTCCCAGCAGGCTCCCAAGAGGAGAGGGGACAGTTTCTAAAGAGCAGCCGGGACGGGAGTTTCTGCCCCGGGAGAATCGCGCGGGGCGGGGCGGGGCGGCCATACCGGGCTGCCGGCTCCAAGGCAGGGAACCGACCCTTGGCGGGGTCTGCGCCGCCTCCCTCCGCCCCCGAGTACGGCACCGGGAACAGCCCGGACCCGCTACCCGACATAGACGTTTCCAGCGCCAACCCAGCTGGGGCATCCCTCTGCCTTCCTGGGTACCCCGCAAATCCGCCACAGAGCTCTCTCCTGCGAAGTTTCGCGACACCGCCGCTGCCACCTGCACGGTACCTGCGAGCGCCGCACCCGCGGGACAGAGCCCTCAGGTCCCGTTTCGGGACGGTGTGTGACACACGGGGTGCTCGCCAGAACTTCCACGCGTACCTCCACCTGCCTTAAACTTCGAGGCAGTTTTGCCCGGAATGGGGATTAGATCGAGTTCCCTGGATTTGCAGCGGGGCCGGACAGCGTCCGATGGGACGTCTGCACCCCAGGGTAGACTCGCGCCGGCCGGATGCTTGGTGGCTGCTCGGCCCCGTTTGCACCTTCTGAGCAGGGCCTTGTCGTCGCCTCGGCCCTGGCACCCCGGCCCCCGGTACGCGCTCGAGCCACCCTGAAAGCTGGCCCGCGAAGGCAGGGGCTCGGCGGGGCGCGGAGCGGGCGGTGACGGGGCAGCTCGCAAGCAACTGCCGCAAACTTTTTTGGCAAGATGAAGGGGCGCTTTGCGAGGGAAACCCGAGCGTGCGCGGAGGGGGAGCGCCCTGCGTCTCCCCCCTTACCTTGCATGTTTTCCGGCATCTGCCCCTGTTCCCCATTCGATCGGGCGAGTCCCAGGGCCTCCGTTTCCACTTTGGGTAGCATGACAAGGCGGCTGCGGGCCGGGCTGGGGGCTCCGTGTCCGTCCGCGACACCAGCACCTGGACACGGCAGCACAGATTTAACTGGAGCAAGGGGCGCTCGGCGGCTGCTGCCTCTTCCCCCTCTTCCTGTTTTTCCCTCCCTCTGCTCCACGCCAGCCCTTGCCCAGTTGCAGCGGGAGCACCGAACGGCCCCGGCCGCCGGGAGGAGCCGCCGGGTGCCCGTGGCTAGGGGAGCCGCGGAGTGGTAGTCGAGCTGCAGGCGGCGGGGGGCGGAGGAGAGAGAAGGAGGAGGAGGAAGACCGGGGGTGCTGGGGAGGAAGGAGGAACCCCGGGAGCCCGCAGCAGCTCCGCCCGGGGCTCAGCACGGCGGCAGCCCGGAGCACCGATCCATGCGGAGCGGCGCAGTGCACGGGAGCACTCTGCCGCCGCTGGTGCTGCTGGACAGGGTTCCCACCCCCGTCCCCCTCCTCCCTTCCTCCCTCCTCCTCCCCCTCCTCCTCCTCCTCCCCCTTTTCCCCCCGGTACAAGTGCGGAGGTGCCGAGTCGGGACCTCTAGCCCCGGGCCCGCGGGGAGGCGCTCCGGGAGCCCGGGGGCTGCAGGGAGCGAGGTCTCCGGCGGAGGGGGGCCCCGACACCGCCGCTGCAGCCAATAAGGCAGAGGCAGGATGAGCAACACCCCCAGCGCACACACACGCACAGAGCACACACAGTGGCTCAGTGCAGTCACCCCTACCCGGTTCTTAAACGGGGCTGCGGTGTGAGGGTCTGGGCTGTTGCCTCCCCTCCCAGCCCCAGAAGTGCCCGACGGGCCACCAGCCTCGCCAAGCCGGGCTACGCCTGCACTGCCTTCAGCGGCCATGCCTCTTTCTTTTGGGGCTGGCGGGGCAATGCCTCCACCCGGCCAGCGCCAGCTGCGGAGACCCCGGCCCTCGCCTTCCCTCTGGGCAAGCGGGGGTGGACAGCGGAAAGCGCTGCCCTTGCGGACACGTTGCCGCCGCGCAGCCCTGGAGTCTGAAACAAGCAAGCGGGAACCGCGTTGGAGCTCGCTGTACCTATTCAGGCTTTTCTTTTTGGGTCTCCCTTCCCTAAGCGTCTTGCGAAATCGGTCAGTGCCAGTCGCATCCTTTGCACGGAAGCCAAAGCCTTGGCAGAGCCATCGCTTGAGCCCCCCTTCCCCAGCTCACAGTGCAGCAAGCGGCACTATTTTCCAAGTTGTCCTAAAGAACTCGTTTCTCGCGTGTGCCTCAGCGGCTAGAGCCGAGTGGTCCCGCGGCACGGAGATGCGGGGCTCTGGGGGAAACTGGGTGCCGACTGCCCGGCGAGCCGGGCCGGAGGTCTGCCTGCCCTCGTTGGCCTTTCCACCCCTCTCTCCGGGAGGGCCCGGGGGGTTCCGCGCCGTTCCTACTGCGCCGCATAGGTTTGATGGTGTGGGATGAGAGATATTTGCACCTTGGAAGGCATCCGAGCCCCTCGTCCCAGCTCTCGGTTGCCCGTTCTCCTCTGACTCTTTAATCTGTATAAAGTGTTGGAGGAGCTGAAAATGTTTGGCGGTGAAAACTGCTTCCGATGGAAAGTGAGGCGCGGAAGTGTCTCCATCGTGGAGTATGGCATTTCCCATCGGCTGGAAGAGCGATAGTGAAAACTGGCGGTTGTTGTACCTTATTCAGTAGTGCTGATGATCGCAGGGTGAACCCGCGCTGGGACAAGCGCTCCACATGCAGAGAGCGGAGTTGGCTATGCTCTTAACTTTTTTCATCCAGTAACCGGGACACCTTTGCTACCTCAACTCAGATTCTTAGCCAACCCAACACCGGCACCACCGGAGTAGAAGTCTTTTCCCTTCTCTGTGCAGCGTTTGAGATCTGGAGGATGGATCAGAGAGGCCCGGACCTCTCTGTCTCTTTCCATTCTCACCTTTCGCCATTCGCCTTCGGGCGGGAGCGCGAGCGGGAGAACGAAACCAACACGTTATTTCTCAAGTTATAATTGCACAATTAAACAGGTCGTCTGCGACTAAGTTTTAGGACAGCAATATGGCAAGATTCGGGACCGAGCAGTTCGATGGCTAAGACGAATTGGCTGAAAACCATCTAGAGAGAATGACCCCATTTCTCGGCAGAAGTAGCTCGGGTTGAGACCCTGTCTCGGCCCTTGGGAGGTTATTGCCAGGTGCATAAGCTACAAACAATCCCTTTGTCAGGCGCCGCCGTGTAGCATCGCCTTGCGCTGATCCCGGGCGGCTAAACACTGGAGGCGACAGCAGTACAGCGCCGATTCCGCTCCCTCCCTCGTGCGCCCGCCGAGAGGGCTGCGGGTCGGGGGCCTCCGCTTCGCGGCGGGGCCGCGGCCCTCCGGCCTTCCGAGCCTGCGGCCGGGCCGGCCGCCCGGGCCCGACGGGCGGCCAGAGCGCTCCGGGGGCGGCTCGCAGAGGAGCGGCGCCTCCTCGCAGCCCTTTCCCGCAGGAGAAGAGTCCTCAGAGCACAACTCCAAGCGCATTTACAACAGACCATCAGGACACCTGCGGACCTGGGTCCTGCAGCCCGCTGGGCTCCATGGGGGACAACCGGTCCCCTCCCTCTCGCTCGCCGCCGGGTGGGTCACGCCGCTTGGCGATTCCCCGACGGGGCGCTCCGTGCTGCCACTCTCGTTACTGCTGTTCCGGGAAGGCAGCCCCGTTTTGGGGAAAAGCCGAGAAAGGAAACGCCGCATCCGGACAGGGCAGGCGAAACCAGCCCGAGTGCTGCCGGGGTCAGGCGGGCTGCGGCCCCCGCGGGCACCGCAGCTAAGTGCCCCAGCGGGCGGGTGGACCGCGCAGGGCCGGCTCTCCCCGGACAACACTCCCCCGCGGGCACGGCCCTAGCATCGGTCCCCGAGCTCTTCCCTCCTACCTGGGGGCTTAATGTCATTTTGCCAGGGAATTGTTTGGAGCGAGTTCCAGCTGTACATAGCAAAGTAACTCTGCGAGCTATCGCTATGGATGAAAATACTTTGGAGTGGTTATTACACATCCACATTTCTCCGAAGTAACAGTTTAGGGCAGTACATATTATAAATGATACCTGGTCCCTTGTGGCTGCATTTAATTTAACATGGAGTTCTAGCTCTCACGATTGCCTTGAGCAACCTTAATTACCCTTTCTTCTAATCTTCATTCCTTACCAAGTTCTCCAAACTTTTTTTTCTTTCTTTCTTTTTTTTTTTTTTTTTCCTTAATGCGATTTCTCTCCTGAGTTTGCCTGCCTTGTTCTGACTTTGCCTGAAGGTCTTGATTGACGCGTGTAATTATAATTATAAAAGATGATGGCTCGGGGAGCTTCCAGCAGCCTTGATTAGTGCAAGGAGCAAGACCTGGAATACTTTATGCTTCCCTATTTAAATGTATGTACATTTACATTAAAAAAACCCCACTCTCTAATGTTAAATAATCTGAAGCTTTTTCCACCTCTTTGTTTCCAAGGTAGAGGCTTCTGTGTAATGATATTTCAAGGCAAGCTCCGATTGCTTACAGCTTCCAAGAGGCCATAGAACCTGAGTAAATTTCAAAGTCTTTTTCCCTAAGCAGAGACATTGCCAACTTGTAGTGGTCTGCTCGATGAGAAACAAATAGCATACTGTCTTCGAGCTTTGTGTCGGGAGGTGTCCCGGAGAAGGTTTAATTTAGCTTCCCAGCAAAGTAGCGAAAGAGAATGTTTGTGGGGTGGGATGAGGGGGGGAGACAGGGAGGTAGATGTTCAAGAAAAACTTCCCAGAAACAAATGAAATAAATAAATAAGCGGAGGACTGAAACTCTTCCGCTGGGAAGTCTAAATCCAAAACCGATCAAAAAGGCTTAAAGGGAAATATTTAAGGAGGGAAATCCTCATCCTGTCTCTCTGTCTCTCCCGCTGAACATTCCTGTTTGCCGCCAGCGCAGAGCGGCTCTGAGACATCACTCAGTGAAAACAGTGACTTCAGCCAGGCTCGGGGAGGGAGTCAGCATCACGCATCCTGTCCTCGGCATAGGGATGAAGCCTCGGGCACAGGCTGTCACTGCCACGGGCACGCAGTGGCGCTGCCTCGAGAAGTGCCCCGGCGAAGGCAGCGTGCAGCAATGCGGCCGGCACGGGATCCATGTGCAGCTGGGAAGGTTCAGAACGCGATTTTGCTGCTTGACCTCACACACCTGTCACGCCCAACTTTACGAGACTGTTTACACCAGGAAAAGCATGGCTAATATAGTTCCCCTCTCCTCTCCTCTCCTCTCCTCTCCTCTCCTCTCCTCTCCTCTCCTCTCCTCTCCTCTCCTCTCCTCTCCTCTCCTCTCCTCTCCTCTCCTCTCCTCTCCTCTCCTCTCCTCTCCTCTCCTCTCTCCTCTCCTCTCCTCTCCTCTCCTCTCCTCTCCTCTCCTCTCCTCTCCTCTCCTCTCCTCTCCTCTCCTCTCCTCTCCTCTCCTCTCCTCTCCTCTCCTCTCCTCTCCTCTCCTCTCCTCTCCTCTCCTCTCCTCTCCTCTCCTCTCCTCTCCTCTCCTCTCTCCTCTCCTCTCCTCTCCTCTCTCCTCTCCTCTCCTCTCTCCTCTCCTCTCCTCTCCTCGTCATAAGCAGATCATCCCTACAGTACAAAGAGCAGACTACCTCGAAACCTTCCAAACCCCGTAGCCAACAGTCTCGTTTCATCATTTTGCCGAGGCGGTATTTTATTCAGTTCCTAAGGATTCATTAAATAGAGATTGCTAGTGCCTCCAACTCAGGCTTTGGGGAAAAAACTGTCCCTTCTAGAAAAAACAACAACAAACAACCCAGAACAAAAATCTCTAACTTACAAAATCAACCCACTCCAAACACAAAAATATATTTCCTACTCCCCCCCCCCCATTTTTTCTTTTTCTTCTTCCTTTTTTTTTTCTTTTCTTTTTTTGTTTGTTTTGGTTTGTTTTTGATCCACTCTCAGCAAAACAGAGTAGATGCCTCAGACTGAAATACTTATGTAATAAAACGCACGCCACAGAGGATCACGTCTGTGCCGGTTGCCTTTTTTTTTTATGCAACTAAGCATTAATTTTTGCTTCACGGAGACATCGTTCCTCTCTGGTCCGGCATAGAGAGCCATTTCCAAACGGTCAATTATTGACTGAAAAGCTATTTTTCAAGCTCGGCCAAGGCTCCTGCTGCCCGCCGGAATGCACTGCTCTCTTATGAGCACCTGGCAGCACCGTGATGCAGAATGACAGGAGACTTCGGAGTGAGCAGGGCCAAGTGGGTGGTAAAGCATCGCTCCGATTGCCTTTCTTTTATTGGTAAGTGAGTCATCAGTGAGGTGTCGTAACACTTCACCGCGTCCCGCCGACGTCTGCTCCGTCCCGCCCGGGTCGGTGCGCGGGGCCCCGCCGTGCCCCCGTGAGCATCGCCCGCTCGGGGCGCGCTCCCTCCCGCGGGGCCGCCCGCACGGGTGCGGGCAGGGACGGCCGGGCACTTGTTGCTGCAAGGCATGCCGACCGACATCCTGCCGAAATGACTGGAAGGCGTGGAAGGGCTAAGGTATGCCCGGGCGCCCTTCGGGACGGGGCGAGCCGTGCCCAGGGCTGGCGGCATGGCTTCCCTGGATCGACCCCATCATCAGGTCTGTTTCACTCAACACTTAAAGATCCAGTTTTGCAAGCAGGGACTCTATTAGAAATTCCCCCATCCCTTCTCGCCCCGAAATTACATGAATTCTGTATGGAAAACGCCTTCTAGTTCCGCACTGTCTGGACCTGTTGCCGCTAATGGTGCGAAGGGGAAACGCGCTCGCTCTGATCGCTGCTGTCTGCTGCGGGGGCGGCGGCTTCCCCCGCTACCGGAGGTGGGGAGGCGGATCCATCAGCGGAGCTCCTTTCCGCGCCCGGGAGCGGAGCCGCTGCCCCGCGGCGGCCGAGGGACTGCCCGGACCATCCCGACGCTCCCCTCCGCCGCCGTCCCATCGCCCCTTCCCAGCACCGATAATTACTATTCTGATGAGGCTATTTTGTTTCTGTCTGTGCTGCCCTTTTGGAGACGAGTGTGGAACCTCTAGTTAAAAAGCGAGAGCTTAGTCTAGGAATAGAACTCCAAATATATTTGTATATACCGCAAGTCTCCTGTCAGGGCTGAGTGCCGGTCTCTGTATCATAAGAGATAATTGATTTCTATCCTGCACAGACAGGCTTAAAAATGAAATTTCTTTTGCTGAGGCAATTGACCTTGATCTGTTGGTGGAAAAAAGAGATGGTTTAGGTCTGCTTCTTCCCTTCCTCCATGTTTCAAAGCTTGGAAAACTTTATTTAAAAATAATTTTTATAGCTGATCTTTATAATGAAAAAAGTTTAAGCTCATACATAGCTATCTGTCCCAAGATTTATCCACACACAATGTAAAATAATAACTATGAGAAGATAAACTAGGCATGGTTTACACTGAGAAATCCTGATAAGGACTGTGTACATTTGCATGTCTGCTCATTGCACATTAGACTGTATTAATATATATTAATACATAAGGTTGCATATCTATGTAACATGTTTATGTACTCATGTAACATGTGAGTAAACTCTAGACATTAATAATGATCTGTCATGAGCAGTTTTAATGGGTTTCCCCGCAAGACAGATGTACACAAATCCTCCTGCAGACACTTCTTCATTTTTACCCTATATATATAAGACAAGTTTGAGAGCTGACCTTTAAATTACCCACACAGACAAGTAGCTTGGGGTGTTTTGTCAGTAGTGGAGATATCCCTCAGAAGACCACAGGCATCATCTTTGCCTCATGTATTGTGGTATTTAAAATCAGACTAACAGAAAAAAATCTGATGCAAATGTAAATACTGCCCCTTTTGTAGTTAGCTCATTTGCAGTATAAGCAAATGAGAACAGGAAAAGTGGGAAGAAGATTGATAAAAAAGTAACAGCAAAAGCCCAATGATATAAGAAAATAATCTGTGGCATGTCTTACAGTCCTTACACAGCTCAAAATGTTCACTTCTGTGAAAGTTTTGCCTGCATAAATGCTGGTCAAAATCCTGATCCAAACTTTTAAAGATAGTATATGTTGTCTTTGTTAATCATATGAAAATGCTATTATTCCTATTACTACTAAACATAAAAACTAACTTTGCCAAACTCATGAGTCCTAATTTTAATACTATTAATTGCCTGAGGACATACATTAAAATGAAGATGGCAGTAAGTATTCTACAAGCTGAAAAATGTCACAGTTGGAAACTACAAGTAGATTATTTTTCCTCTTATATAACCATTTTTAAAAAGTAAATGAAACAGTTATTTCTGTTAAATAATCATAGCTAATGCTTATAAAAATTGCATAGTGTCCCTGATGGCGCTAAGACAAGAGGCTGATTAGAGGAAAAATAATACTAGTCAACTATGTTTGTTTTGCCTCTGAATCTGGTAGAAGAAAAAAAAAATCATGGCCCTTCCATAAAAAGCATTTATAAGTCCATATGTAGTTCGTCATCTGGAAGATAGGATGTACTATTAAGATTTTGTGAATTCTGGTTGCCTCTTTGATCGTATGACTATAAACTTAAAGCAGGTGTCAACAACCGGCAGTGCCCACTCACACTCCAGCTCCAGGCTGGTTGTGTTTGCTCTCCAAGGGAGAGGTCCACTGCTATTTATATCAGTGGAGTCTGATTTGCATTCATGGGAGCTGGAAGATGCCCTCCTTGCTGGGAGGAAGCTGGGACATGTCAGTGGTTTATAACAAAAACTAACTTATAGCCAGATGGGGGAATGCACAGAGTGCTCCCTGACAAGGGCAACTCAGCCTCTGTGGTGGGAAGCAGCAAATGTCCCTGTCCTGAGGGGCTGGTGGGATGAGGGTGCAGAGGCTGTGACAACCTCTCACAAACCCACCCACTCTGCCTTGGTTAGAAAGGGAAAAGTGAAGGAGAATGCCATGAGGGAACAGGACAAAAGCAAAAGTCTAGGGATAGGATTTGCTCTTACGAGCATATGACCCTGCTGCTGATTGTACTTCTACCCTGGGAGGACAGCTTTTTCTCCTAAAGAATTACTCTCCAGTGCAAATAAGAACGGAATCTGACTACTTCCTATTTGGTTCCCCCAGCTCCAAGCAGAGGCCCTCAGGTTGTGCAGGTTCCATTTAACCCTTACAGGTACGTGGTGATCAGTTCACAAGGCTGAGTTAAGTGAGCTTTTCAGGGATGCTACCATGGGTTCTGGCTCAGCAGTGTCATGGAAGGACAGAATCCTTCCCCTGACTCAGACTACACAGGATATTGCAAAGTTTCACAAGATTTAGGCCTGCTTATTTCTGGGCCATGATTTGTGAATGTGTCCTGGTGTATTTGTGACACAGCGCATGTATAAGTGGTATGGTGACAAGAGTCTCTTCTACTCCCTGTAGCAATCTGTTTTCACATAGCCACATGATTTTGGGAACTGAGACCTGCCAGATTTCTGGAAACCATGAAAATAGGATTTAATTGGTCTAAATATCACAGGTGAGTTTCTTATTTTCCCTTTTCCTAGGATTTTATCCTTTCACCTTAAGAAACCTTATCTGGGCGACCATTCTTCAGATGCATGAGATGTAAAATTATTTTACTATTCCTCAAGAGAGAGAACTACCACCCTCTGTGGCAACCAGAAAGAGGAACAGTTAGAGAAAAATCTGGAGGGGAAGCTGGACTTGCCACCTTTTCCATGTATTTCTGGGGGTAGAGCTGTGCATAGGAGTACCCCACACCTGTACGGAAGCACAGGGACTCTGAGGGGACATCTGGCTGAAACACAGTTAGGTCCAAGGTGGGAGCCCTTCTCTGGGAGAAGCAGCAGCTCTACCCAGAAGATAAAGATCAGTCATGTTTGAGGCTATTTCCTGCAGCTGTTGCTGTGCCCTCCATCCCCATGGTCCCAAAGCTTCCCTTGATGGCAAGGTGCCCACATCACACCCAGCATCAGGGTGAACTCCTCACCTGCCATGTGATGACGCACTTTGGGGCAGGAGGAGGAAAGCGTGCTCTGATTCTGCTTGTGGCCAAAGATCCCTTCTTTCATTCCTGCCAGGAAATGCTGTGATGAGGTACAACCTTGCAAAACCCTGGGCTGTGGAACCTGCAGCGCTGCTAGGCTGGCTTGTGAAGCGCCTTCTGCTCCATGAAGGAGAGTTTTCCCCTGGTAAGCCTTCTGCAGCCCTGCTTGGCCCCAGTTTCAGCCTGGGCACAGCCTGGTGGGACAGGGGATGTTCGCCCTGGCAAAGGAAAGACACCTCGCTCCAGGTGTGTGGTGAGAGACGACAGAATGGCCTGAGACAGGAAATGTGTGGAGAAGGGCAGGGAGGTGGTGGGGACATGCACCCGCTGGGGCTCAGCCACAGCCACCACAGCCTGGGACAGCCTGGGACATCTGGCTGTGCAATGGCCCTTGTGCCTGCAAGCCAGAGTAACCTGTGCCTGCAGGCTTTCTGACAGGGAGCGGGTGCTGTTTCCATATGCCACTGAAAGTATTCACTTCTTTGCTGCTCTGAGGTCTTAACTGACTTCTATTATCCAGCCCACTTCCACTGAATGACATATCTTAATTTGCAGCTGTGAGAGAGAATCTGTATTTGACAGAAACTACAGTACTACTGAAAAGACAAAACTATTCCTGTGGTTTTCTTCAATATGAATTATCAGGCCAGAAGCAATTTAAATCTAATTTTTGCAAAAGTTTCTACATGCACACACATAATTTCACAGTTATTATCAATCATAATAGATAAAAATACTGTTAATTATCCAATGATAAATATTTGATGATTGCATTATCTCTAGAGAAAATTGTTACTCTGTGATCATCATCTGTTCCCTTATATTTTTACATGGTATTGTAAAAGTCTTTCTAGCCTAAATATATGTGCAAATTAATCATAGGCTCACCCAACTGTAGTGATTTTTTTTCAGTTTGGATACCCAGAAATCGAATATATTTACACAGAATCTTCAAAACAGTTAGAAAACTGTTACTTACCAGCTGATGTAAGTCCATGTTTTATAGATTCCTGTATGATGACTGCGTGAGAACCAGAAGACATTATTAGGTGTAAATATACCGTACCCTTGGGTACAAGGGGTACAGCATTGAGTACAGGAGAGGTGCAGCCTGTAAACTTTTCTGGCCTTGAGACCCAGGCTATGATAGCCTTCAGTGAAAGTCGGCGTGATGAACAACAACAAAAAAAATATCCAAGAATTCAGAAAGTAACAAGCATGTCTTTGAGTGGACTCTGTACTTTTTCCAGCATTAGTGACCTGCTGTAAACCATGTATCCCATTTCATGATAGTCTCTAATCAGAAGAATTGCAACTTGTGATAGGTTTGGCACTATCACGTGATTTAGTACAGCTTGATAAGAGACCCTGTTATAAAGTGACAGCAAAAGAGATAAGAACTGTTGGCAGATAATGGCAGAGAAATGATTAACCTAGAGTGGAGAGGTGCTATGAAGCCCAGAGAGGGGAAGGTTGTAAAGTTGTGGGGTCATAAGATCATACTGAGTGGATGAAAAGCCATACCAACATGAGTGTAATGTCTATAAACTCAGACTTGTGACCTGTCTTCTTGATGTCATCACCTCTTTGCACAGTGGACAGCAAGCATGGTTGTTTTGGCTTCTGTAAACACTCTTTGGATGGCAAAACAATCAAGCATTAATTCCTTAAGGGAGGCTTCTGAATGCACTGGGGATTCTATGCTCTGACTAACAGCACCAGCAAATCTCTCCTGATAGTTTGTCACACAAAACCATTTTATTGCCCCAGTCCTCAGGCTGGAGAGTAGCTCCAGGTTGTAGTCATTTAGTTGAAAGCGTATACTACTTTCTCACTAAAGAGCTTTACAACATGGTTAAACATTGATATCCCAGGATTATGATACGTAGAGTATTGCACTCACCTCTAAGGCTGTGAGGCACAAACCCTACCCACAGAATGTCAAATGGCTGTCAAGTGTTTGGCTTTAAACAATTTTTACGAAAGTGGGCAGCTGTGCAGATGTGTGATGGGTGCAGATGGGTGATGTTGCAGCTCAGCTGGGGGTGGGTCAGATTCTGCTTTCACCCTGTCCAGAGGAAGACCAGGGGCATGCCAGCTCCCAGCCTGAGCACAGTGTGCCTTGTTCTGCAGTGCCACCGACAGCCTCTGCAGCTCCAGCCCAATAGATTAAGTCTACATAGACTTTGTGAGATCAGACTCAAGCCTGAATAATCAGATGGTATTTTATATTTCATTTCTCTTGAAAAATAGAGTGAAGCTGTTCCACTGTGGGCTACATCTGAAGCCTCTTGAAGTCAGTGAGAGTTTTTTTTCTCTTTAAACTTGCTGTAAAGGGCTGTAAAGCAGCATGTGCCTTTTTATATACTTTGTCATGGTGGTTAGATTTTGGTGATACAGCGGCAAACAGATTAGCTCATGCACAAACTGAGCTGCTTCTCTTGGCTAGGATGAGAGCTTGAGAGCTGGTCTGAAAACGGGGCTGGTGTGGCAAAGCAAGCAGTGACTGGGCCTTACAGCCAGGAACCCTGAATTATCACTTGGTCTGTGCAGTACTGCCCTCCTGTAGAGGCCCTGTTAGTAAGGAGGACAGGCTGTAGAGGGAAGGTCTGATTTCCCAAATTCTTATCTTCATATTTGTCACTGGAAAAAAAATTAATTTACAAATCTGCTTAAACAGGTACTCTATTTTTAAGGGTCACTGATATTTTTTCAGTGATATTATTATCTCTGTTTAGACTGAGTGAAAGGTGGAAGCCAGCTTTTAAAAAAGATTTCATATAAACCTAAATAATTGGACTCTGTTTCTTTTAATTCATTTGGTTATCAAATAGATTTTCAATTATATTCCTAAAAAGTGGAAAGAAACATTTATCCCATCAGAAAAGGCATGTCATTCGGGACTGGGGATAAAATAAATGAGAAATGCTGCAAATGATACTGTGGTTAGAAACTTTCCATTGTATCATCAGAGACATTGCTGGAGCACTGTTGGCCCACCTTCAAGAGCTTCTATAAAGGAATCTGCCGTATGTGGGGGAGAGAGATATTAAATCATAGGAAATATAGAGAAACTTCATGCTTTTGGCTTCAAACACTGTAATTCCTTTCCTTTTTTGCATCAGTATCAAATGTCAGGGTCACTGAAAAATGTTCTATTTTTCCATTTCTGATACTTTGTCTCCACCGACAGAGGAATGTATGCCAGGTGCATAACCAGACAGACTTTCTTTGCCTTTCTTTATACCTAGTCCAGTAGGGGAAAAGAAACTCCTAGGGAAACTGCAGAACAACCTATATCAGGCTGTGATCCAGCAGCTCGATGTGTTTAGCAGTGATCCATTTGGAGTCCAAGTGAAACGAATCCATAATGAGGCTTATGAGTTGTGCCACTGAAGTACCCGAGCTCATGGCTCATTACTTTGCTTGATCAGGAATTTGGAACTGTAACATTTCACAAGTAAGCCCCTGGTAAGGCAGCCACCAACCTCACCCAGAACAGCTTTTCCTAGCTGTGCTTGGAGCATTATAGACTCACCTTATATTTCCTTGCTTTTCAGTACTCCCCTCTGCCTTTCTTTCCTTCCCCTGTTTTCATCCTGAGAAGGTGAGATGAGTTAATTTTGTTATTTCAAACATGCTTTTCTGTCTCAGATCTTTCAGGAAGATAATTAATTGATAAACTTTTAGTTTCTTTTTTGTTTAGCCAATTCTTGTGTGATGAAATTGTCCCTTGTTTGTCCCTCTGACAAATGTCCCTCAAAGAAACTGTTCCTGATTTCAAAAGCTTGGCAACAATCCCTTCTTTGACTCTTGCACATCAAATTATTTTGCAACCATTTACCAAACAATGTAGTCAAAAGGAGCAAAATGCTCTTGTGGGCATTTCCATAGGTGGTTGTTCGTTTGGGCACATAAGAATATTAAGAAATAAGCCTCGAAAATGGACTGACTGAAATTAAAAATTACCTTTTCAAAGAGCTTTAATCCCTGACTTGTATATCTTGGTGTAAATTTAGTGAGCTCAGTCATGATTTTGTAATTTTCCTGTAACATTTTGGATATTGCTTATCTGAATTCAGCATGTTCCTTGTCATTTTCCTATGCCATCTCGATGTATTGTTGTTTTTATTATCAGTACAACTCAGAAAAGATATGTGCTCAGCACAGCACACATCAAACGAGGAGCATGATTCTCATTCTACTGGAAGTTCAGGGCAAACGTGGCATTGATCTTGGCATGGCTCCCTCCAGGCATGAGCTTTCTGGTCATGAGAGTAGTCCAGTTGGTTTCAGCTGGAGCTTTGCATAGATAGAAGAGATTTGCAAACTCTGTTTTTTGATCTAGAAATCACTCTTTTAAAACTTTTCTCTATTTCAGTCATTCCAACGTTCCTCCTGATCTATCACAGACATTTAAAATTCTTTTGGATGCTTCAGTGTATTTTCTCCACCTTTGTGAATCTTATTTCACATATGCAAAACCAAGTCATTAAAATAGCTTTATGCCTTTTCCCTAATAGTTCTGTAAAAGAAATTGGGAGAATCTGATATATCTGATTATCTCCACCCTTTGGATTTTTCAGTGGTTATAGTACTGAAATAGAAGGTTTAATCCGTTAAGGAATTTTCATCGGTTGATCCTTAATTCCTGTTTGGTCTTATGGTACAACTGCACTATTAAAATTCCTTGTTAGCTTTGGTTTTTTACTTGTATGTATTTTACACATTATGCTTATCATCTCAGTAGAATGCAATTGCAATAAAATGCATTTCAGTGTCTGTTACTCCTTTACTCTGGATTTTCAGCTTATTGGAAAGGAACTCTGAAGAAGAGAAGCTTCTGCATGGTACCTTCTCTACAGGTGTCTAATATAAACTTTTTTACATTTATCAGAATATGTTAGTCTCTCATGTTTCTGTTCTCAGTTTAGATGAATACAATTTAATATAAACCATATTTGGAGATGAATAATTAAATGTTGGAATTATAAAATTGCTTCCTGTGACTTTTACTTAATATTTACAAAAATTATTTCAGTGAATATTTCTGATGATACATTAATGTCTAGAGGAGGAGGTAAGTACAGACATTTGTAAACACTTTTTTTTTAGGTTAATTGAGCAATCAGGTAACCTCCAGGATTGCTTAAAAGGAAAACTCAATTCCGTGCAGATGGAAGCATACAGTTGTGGATCACAAAAGTTCTCTTTTTGCCTTAATTATAGGAATAGCATGAGCTTTTGGGACCCATATTTAGTGCTAACTCTCTGCACTGGAAGATAAAACTTTTTCATGGCGTGAGGAGTTTCATCTGCTGGTCTATCTGTGTAAGTAGCTTCAATTTAAATTTCTTTTACACCTTCTTTTTTTTCCACTAATCTATCTTATTGGTGTACAAAGAGAAAGTTATTAAATAGTTATGGACCTTTACAAAGCTTATCTAGGAGATATTTACTGGTAATGGGAGCAGAGTGTTTGACTTTGTGAGAAAAGAACAGATTTCAGTGAAACAAGCAGGGGGAAATTACTTGCACGTATGTAGCAGTAACAGGTGTTGTGAACTCATCCATCATCTCACACAGCACTCAGGAAGAGATAACAGTCTCTTCGTAGAACACTATTAATAATATATCAGGAATTCATTACTTTGAAAGGAGGAGAGGAGAAAGAGGTGTGAGGGAATCTTGAAGTGAATCTGAAGTGGAACTTAAAGCCTTCTGAACTTGGTATCTAGATTATTTTTTTTTTTTAAGATACATACGTACGATGTAGGGATAACTCTGTTTCCACCCCTGTCTCCCCACCACAAAAACCTTCCAAAATCGTAGTTGGAGGCAGGATGGAAATACTGAGTCTTACATCAGGAATCTAATTTGTGAAAGACCCTGAGTGCTCTGATGAGTTTCTGATTAATTTCTACTCCTGAAGGAAGCTGCATGTGTGCTACACCACACAGATTGGCTTTGCTTGAGACCATGAAGTAAGTGCAAGCTGAATACTACTGAAAGCTGAAAGACTGGCAGAAGAGAGCAGTTCAGTGGCATTTCATGTCTAAGCAGAGGGGGTCTCCTTACTGAAACTCATTTATTGCACTATGAGCAGAAGGATGTCAGGAGGCTGATGAACTGTAGAACCACATGTAACACACTTGACAGGCCACATTCCAGCCAGAGGGAGGAGAAATCAAGGCTTAGTGCCCGAGTGGCTGCTCAGATCTGGTGTACAGGAGCACTCCCACTTCCTTCTGTATTCCCAGTGAGCACGTGCAGAATTTGTTCCAATTTCCAAGCTGAATTTCATCAGGAAGGACACTGGGCAGGAGAGAAAAGTGGGGTAAAGGCCATTCAGAAGTAAGGATTTCTGATCATTTTATTAATAACTGTGAGAAATGTAGCAACTGGCAGGAGAGATAAGTGGATTTTCCTAAGCTCTGTTATAGGCAGGTAAATATTGTTCTGGTTTATGGCACTAATAATTAAACAGAACACTAGTCTGTCTCTTGGCAATTTGAAACTTAAGGTGGTTGGTTTCTGGAGGCATGTGTTGAAATCTGAACAAAAACTACTTTACATGTAAGCTTTAGAGGGCTGTATATATTCTGTCCAGTGGATATATTTCAGGAGCATATATAGCACTGAAATAACACATTTTTTTCATTGTCTTTCAAGTCATCTAGGCACCACTCTTGGTAAATACTGCAGTTCTTAAAAAACAGACCAAGTAGACTTAAGATCTGAGAAATACTAACTCCTTCAAGAACATTGTCTCCATAGTGCAGTTACATGAATAATAGATTGGTATAATATTAATTAATATTTTTGTATCTTTTATACAATGTGTCCACAGTTTGTTAGACAGTATACTTATTTTGTGTGCTTAGATCACAGTAAAAAAATGCAGATGGGCCTGGAATTGGAGTACCTATAATCCTGGGGAAAGCAGTAGCACCTGGGACTTTTGAGAAGTCCTGACTTTCAGAAACCGGCTTTAAATTAGACTGCTAATGAGTTTGCAATGGCATGCAAATCTTGTTTATAGTGCCCAAACCAAGTTCTGTGTCTCAGACTGGGGCTTCTGGGTACTTCTACCTCAGAAAGAAAAATGAAGTTGTTCAGGTACCCTTATTAACCACAAACTTATATCATTGTCATCCTAAAATTGTTACTCTTTCCTCTGGTCACCCCTGCCAACAATCTAATTAGACTGAAAACTTTTCAGTGGTCCAGACAGCAGCGTGTACAGCTAAGATGGAGAACTGCTCACAACCTCTGGAAAGTATTGTTTTACAAAGATGTGTAGTCACTTGAAAGATCTTTACTAAAGCAACAGTAGGGTGATAAAAAAAAAGAAGGTTTTGTCAGGGCCCCAGGTCACTAATGGGCCTTAATGGCCCTGATCACTTTCACCTGGGTCCCCCTCATTTAAGCCCTAGCTGGGTGCATAGCCCCTTCCCTGAGCTGGGCTGGCTGGGGACATGTTCTCAAAATTATTCTGTGGATTTTCTGGTGTGACTTCAAACTTTGGCTGCTTTTATTGCTTCTGCACAATGACCATGGAACACCAATAGGACTTGGTGCTGCTCTGCTTGTCTTCTGTGGGACTGTGCTCTGTTGGTGAGTTCCCTACCCAGTCTGTGTTCTTACTGCCTTTAGCTCCAGGTTTGCCTCCTCTTAGGGTGCAACTGCCTCTTGCTTTCCCCTGCAGCTTTTTGTAGGTGCTCTCCTCATCTCTTCCTACAATCTGGCAGTAAGTACTCCTATAAGGAAGCAGAGAGACTTGTGGGGGGCTTGAAGTCGTTTTCAGGTAGAAAGTGGAGGCTTTTCAGAGCAGTCTGAGTGTCTTAGGCTTCTTCCTATAAATAGATAGTTATGTGGTTTTTTTTCTGTTTAATTTATTGTTTGTCTTTTCTAAGGGGGGAAGTTTTTGCTCCGGTAGCTCACAATGAGAGGCAGTTAAGAAGACTGTGCTCTTTCCCTCTGGTGAAGCCTGGGCAGGACACTTACTGACCCTCACAAGATCTTGCCTATGAAAAGCTTGCAGTAGCTCCAAGCCAGGTGGTTGCTGTGTGGATGCACAGCCCGTCCTAGCTGCTCACTAGCGTCCCAAGAGGGGACAGAGCACTTGATAGGTGAGAAGCTAGGGCCAGGACATTTGTAATGTGCAGCTCAATCATGCTTCTGAACAGCAGCCTGTGTGCCTTGTTTTACCATTAACCCACTGCCATGTCTGACACTCGGGCATCAGTTGATGGGCGATAGTGGCTGAACAATAGCTATTGATTTTTCATTTCATATTAACGCCATGGCAAGCTCTGAGTCTGATAGTGAGGGTAGGATGCTAGTGTAGACATTCCTGTTTGGCTGTGAAAGGAGTCTCCTTGCCTTCCTTGGACCCTTACCTTGTATAGGATTCTCTCATTACAGCATCAAACTATAATATATATGTATGTTTTTGCTGTTTTTTTTTTTTTGTCTTGGAGCAAGTATCTGTTAAGCTTAAAAAAATAAATGTTTATCAATTATTGAACCAAAGCACACTGAGGGAAATGGCAACTAACAGAAGAGGGATGGAGTAGAGTGGAAGTGCTTTCTGATTGGAGATCAGTGTTTAGGCAAGTACAGAGAGACACTGGCTTCATTTAGTGTAGAGTTCAACAAGCTCTGTGGTTTTCTTTATAAGAAGAAATATTGACCTAGAATCCTTTCCTAACTTATCCTGGTAAGATCTGTTTTAGTCAAGTCACTGGCACTAGTATAAAATGTTGAGAAGAGATGAGATATTGTTTTGATATTTCAAAAGTTTGCAAAATCTTTGTAATTTTGCAACAGATCCTAGGATTTTGGCAGCAAGTTAAGTGGAATGCTTTTATAATTTCTCCTGTAGTATCAGCAGACTTAAGACTAGCAGAATTCAAGTGAAATAGTTTTAGCCAACAATGTTTCCACAGCATGAATAAAAAGCACAGGTTGTTACTTCAAACACAAACATTTTAATCCTTTGCTTTTTTATTCTGTTGCTGTTTGATTTTATTCCCCCTCCCTTCTGGCTGTAGATGTTATTTTTCTCTCTTTGCCTGGCCTGTCACTATCTCTGCTCGTGGACAATTTTGCTCTGGGTGCTGATTCCCTGAAATCTTGGTATCTGCACAAAGAATCACCTGCTATACAGATGTTGAGGATGTTTCTATGTTAGACTTTTTTTTGCTGCTTGCAGGAATAGACCTGCTGCTGTTAATAGAAATTATTATATTTAAAAGGGTACAGTAAATAGTCTATATATGCAGTACTACAATAAGCAGTACTAGCAGTCTAAGTCTGAGCTCTTGTACTGTAGTCTGGAAAAGTAAGGATTGCTTTTAACCTTTGAATTTATAGTATATTCTTTACCTCCTGTGATAGCGTTTGCCTTAATTGCAGTATGGCATTTGGTTCTGCAGGTTCTGCTGGAAAGTTGAAATCCACAGTGTTTTGGTTTTCAAGTCCCTCTGACTATTCTGGATGCTGGGGGTATTGGGACCCCCTTCCTGGTCTGGGCTATTTGAGCAGAACAATTTGTGAAGCTACAGCCTCAGTGGTTTGCAATGTGGAAAGGCCTTGTCCTGCTTTAAAAAAACCTCAACAATAAGAACCAACAACTTTTTTTGGTTGGTAAAAACCACAAACTCCACAGCAATGCTAGAAAGCTTTAGCTCTGGGGCTTTATAATAGATTGTTATGGGATTTGAAACTAATCCTGATCCTTTAGCCAAAGGTTGTTGAGAAAGTCTTCAACTCAGACAACCATGTCAATACATCTAATGGCCTGTATTGCAGTTTGAGCAACCTGTGCAAAATCTAAGTCAGACCCCAGAAATACCACAGCTGTTTTTTGATTCTGTCAAGTCATCTTTGAGATGAGCTAATTAGAAAATACAAATTACACATGTTAAAATAAAAACCTTCAAGAAAATGGAGTCTTCTATGCAATGCCTCCACATATACAGGGAACCTCTGAGACCTGACAGAGTTTTCCAGCTTGGACCTAAAAGCCTGCAGCTTTCTGCTTGTGGAAGGTAAAAAGAGGCATCCTTAAAGCAGACAGACCCAGGTGGCTGGCTAGTGAAAGAGGTGAGCCTCACTTTATCTTATTTGATTTTGTTGCTCACAATGTTGAAAGCCGTCTGCAATGTGTGGTACTTTATGCTTCTCCTTAAGCCTCAAATGGTTTTATGCCATTGTTCTTAGAGGCTATTTAATTGTTCTGAGAAGCCATTTAGAGAATTTTGAACCACTGTGATATGATTCAGCCCTAGAGTCACTCTGAAGCACAAAGGTCCTATTGTCCTACCATGTTACTGAAGTGTTGTAAAGGAGAGCTTGCTACTCGTAGTTTTGGAATGGTTTCTCATGTTTCAAGCATGCCAGCCAAGAGGAGAATCCTTACTAAACTATATGACTTTGAGATGCAACCTCCTTGGGACCCTCCCCACAGTGTGCACATGCCTTTGGGTAAGGCACTGCTGTCTACCTGCTTCATAAGTGGGTACATGTATTCACTAATATGGAATTAGGTTTTGTTAAATGGTTTTATTAGGGTTTAATGGTCTTCAGAATTTAACACCAGTTTCACAAAAGTGTGGTGCTGAATTAGGGCTATAGTGAATTGTTATCCTCACAGCTAACCTAATTGGAAGTATTATTGTGGAATTGTACTGATCTATCAACATTTGCCAAATGCTTTAGCAACATCATCAGCTTAAGTTGTATCCATCCTAAAATTGCACTTAAACAGGACAGTTACTATAACAGAAGGGGAAATTCACTGAAATATAACACAGATCTTCATAATCGGAACAATGTTTTAGAGGCTAATAGAATTGGCATAGCTAACTTAGTTTCTGCTGGATTTATGAGTGCCTTATTTTCCCCATTTTAAATTGAATAAAATGTTAGCTGAAATTCAGCAGATAGCTACTTAGGGTAAAGTTGTGGTGGTGTGTGGGAGAAGGTAAAGCCCCTTCCTACTTCCCTTAGAAATCTGAACATCAGCAGGGCACAACTGCCTCGTGCTTCCTGGCTGACTGGGCAGAGATCCCTTGAGTACCTAAGGGGCCAGTCATATTCCTACAGTGTCGTGTGTTTTTACAGGCAATTACATCACGTTCTCTGGACTCTTACATTTCTTATTCTTAACTTTCTGTGGACTTCCTTTTTATCTTGCATTACTTTATTTCTCCTTTTTTTTTTTTTCTTAATTAGCAAATGAATTCAATCAAGTCTTTATTGATGTTCAGGAAAGACAATAGTGTGAGGCAGTGGTGTTTTCATTAATATAAACAGTTTCTATACAAAAAGGATTCAGCTCTGTTGATAGGAACTATTCTGTAGCAGGGTTTCCTGTACATCTGTGCTAAAGTGGAGCACATCTCATCCCACTGAGGGAAGTGCAACATATGAAGCTATTAGAGAGAACCTATAATATAGAATAGAAAAGATGGCCAGATGAATGCATAAAAATCCCTTTATCGTACTGGAATTTGTGTTGAAGCAAACAATTTTATAACCTGGGCTGCCCTACCAGCATGAACACTATGAGAAGGCAGAGTAGTTTGTTGGTCTGTCTTTATTGTGTAGTGTATATATAAAATGCAGTGGAGTTAATTTGAAAAGTGCCAAAAGTGCATTTTTAACTGGGTGACATGATTTGATTTAATGGAAAACACTCCAGATGAGACATACGTTATAGTTTATAAAATCCACAAAGTTGTTAAATACTTCTGGTGAACTTTAATCAATTTTAAAGTTCTAAAAGTTTTAAGTTTAAAACTTTAAAACTTTTAAAGTTTTAAGCTTTAAAATTGCAATTCAACAGGATGTTTTTATAAAATATTCATAACCTCATGCCCGAGACCTGCTGCTTTAATGTCATGTTATTGTGATATGTCCCTTCTCTGTCTACAGGATGGTACAACATCAGTTAATCACTCTACAGGTAGCATGATTTAAAACACTTGTATGAAATTCAGTATTGAGCTATGGTGATTCACACTTGCTGAAGATCTAGCCCAAGGTTCATAAAGTACATTGAAATAAGGGATGGCAGGTATCACAAAAATGCAAAGTATTCCATCAGTGAGATAAATGGAAAAAAATTGTCTGCAATTGTTAACAACGGGAAACACAGTAGTCTGAAAGAAAATACTATGTACATCATCAGTATGCAATGACTTCTGTTTGTCTGGTGTCAGTTCTGTAATTTGTTATACACAGCAAATTATCCTGTTAAAATTTAATCTGGTTCCTCCACTCCAGATTAACAATAGACAAACTTGTCCACTTGGAATTACAGTTACTAGATTTTGGGCATGAGGAGAGGTTTTTAAAATCCTTTTGCCTCAGTCTAATCATTAGAAACTGTTTGAAATGCTATTTGTACTTTCCAAATGCTTGGTCAGAAAAACTGTTCTTTTCATCCTTGGTTTTCCTAGGGGAAATTAACCTCATGATAGAAATTGGATTGATCCCTCTATAAGCTCTCGTGACACTAATCATTGAGAAGAGGGAGGTGTCTCAGTGCCACCCATAGTGAGTTCTGTCAGTCTTGAAAGTTGGCTATTCTGTTTGCTTTTACCCCAGTGAGGTACCTGGGAATTTAATTTGGAAACCTTGGCCAAATCTTGGGACCCAAATCAGGAATGATGTCTATTTAAACTGGCAGAGATTGAATGACTGATGTTGAGTTTAAGTAATCTATGTTGTGAAACTTTAAGGTGCCATTAGTTTTGAAGCAGTACTTACTGTCGGTACTGCTGAAATACTAACTTTTTGAGACACAGAGGTCTGTCCTTTTGAATATTCTTGAATAAAGCATAAGGTAATCCCTCTTGTAGGCATTATGCATGTGCATCCCATGGTGAAAAATGTGTGTCCTTGGATCTGGTGGGACAAATTCTTCCCTTGGTTACTTGAGAGAAAGTGCAGAGTAAAGTCATAGCTATTGCTGATTTCTCCAGTACTCAGTGATGCAAATGAGGGCTGAATTCATTTCACTGCCTGTATGTGTTATTTTGCATAGAAGCGCTCACTGTGCTGAAACATACTCACATTTGCAAGAATGTGTCTGTGCAGTTTACATTTCCAATTTTAATTTTTGAGCCATGTGTAAGAGACTCCAGGGAACAGTGTGTACTGTCAGCAGAAGTTATCTTTTTGATGAATCAGGCACATTGTTTGTAACTGTGCATTTGATAGGCATGTTGTAATAAGGTCCTGAACTGCTTACTGTGTCTTTATGTACCTTCCCCCTCAGCAGTTGTAACTATTGTGCTGCTTGACCTATATTAATGGTACTACAAACAACAAGTTTAACCATTAACTTGTGGGCCCTGTTTAAATGGATTTTACCAAGAGATGAGAAGTGAAGATTTAAGGAGGTAAAAATTAAAAAAAGGGCTACCCAATATGATGATTTTTAATGCTTACTGATCTGATATACAGGGTGGGAAGGAGCTCAAAAGCCCAGAAATAAGGGCTAACATCATATTATTATGGTCTGAATGACTAGTGCCATTAAAGGTATGGACAAGCCTTCCTTAGATGTTTTGTTTATTAAATAACTTGTGAATTTATCTGTGTGGTTATTTCAATGAGGTTTGCTTGCTGTATTTGCTAGTCTATACACACTGGAGCAAGAAGAGGCTGAGAGGGTTACACTGATGAGGGGTAAATATTGCCTGCTTGTGCTGTCTGGGAAAAGGAAAACTGTCTCTTGAGTAACGTGTGAGGAGACAGTGAAAACTAGAAAGAGTCCATGTGGAAGGAGCCAGTGTCAGAATAATGTTTTAGATATGGAAAGAGCTGAGCAGCTTGATTTACATGGACTGCATCTCAGGAGCGTAAGTTCACTGTGCAGAACTTGTATTTTAGACCATTAAATGAAAGCCAAACTCTGATTTCTGACATATATGACTCCATAACCTCAAGAACAAGCAAACTGTAACAGCTGATTTATGCTAAGTGACTCGCGTGCACAAAGCCAACAGCAAACCTGTGGTGGTTCAATATCTGATGTAATTTGGTCCTTCATGGAAAAGTAATTCTCTATTTCTAATTTATTGACATCAGTGATCTTTGACTGGGGTCCTTAAAGGGTAGGCATGCAGAAGTTAAACTGGGGAATGAGGGGGTGGGAAGTGCTGTGCTCTGGGATGTGCTGGCAGAAGCTCAGTTTTCCCTGATAAAGCTGCCTCATCATATGCAGGCAGGGCTTTAAATGTGCTACTGTTTCCATTCGGTGCTTATCTCTGTCTGCTGGGATTTCACCATTCTGGCTCCACAGGGCATGTGCAGGTGTCTTGTGCAATCCAAGTGTGTCCTGCTGGGTCCTGGTGATTGACAGTGGCAGAAATGTGTGCTCTAGCTAAAAGTAGCAGCTGGTATTCATAGGTGCAAATGTCTGTGGCTCATCGCACCTGAGCTGTTGTTAGGCATTGTTAGAGCATGGAACAAGCATTAGGTAACCCTGTGTGTACAGTCAGAACAGAATCTGAGTGAAAATCCCTCACATTGACTTGAGGCTCTTGCAGAAATGCAGAACTGCTCGTTTTACATAAGGTGCACCAAAACCTGCAGTTAGAAACATCTCTGGAAATGTATGGTATTTATGTATATGATCTTATTTCAATGTAGTGGAAGCAAGGTGAGTGGAAATGTACCTGTCTTGTCACTCATGTAGTTTTTTATTGAAACAAGTTCTTGTCAACCCTGACCATTAGGAGTTGTTAACAGACATCTTTGGGCCTTGATTTGAAGATTGTAAACAGCTTGGTAAACAATTAAATCACTAAAGACTTCATAATAGGAAGGGAAGCAGTGAACGAGACTGTCAAACATTAAGTGATGTATAAGACAAGTTGGGGAAGGAAGCTCATGATTTTAATTGCCAGACTTCTCTTACCAGGGACTTCCTTGTCTTTTTTGGATTCCTAAAGACAAAGGGGCACCAAGTCACCCTTACAAGGAAGTGATCTCAATTAGAGTCAAAGGGAAAAAGCCAGAAATATTGGGGAAAACTTACTGTAAGCAAACAAAAATGCAACTGTGCCAACATAATTTTTCTTGACCCTAAGTTTCTGCAGTTGCACTTTTCTCTCATGCCAGTATTTCCCATGGTTTCTGTTTAAGTAAGTTAAACTGGTAAAAGCTGGTGTATATGGAATTTCTGAGGATTATTCCTATTTTCAATAGTTATTCCTAACATTCTACAGGAATAAGTTTAGCTGAGGAAAATCTGTTTTCAAATTTTTCCATATGTTTAGTGGCATTAATTTCTTTAATCTGGATTAGCAGGCACAGTTTTGCTTCATCCAGAGCAAAGGTAGGAGCAGGGCAGGCCCCAATGGCTACTCTTGACTTTTTTTTTTTTTTTGGTCTTTCTATTCCTTCAGTCTGGAAAGGGCCATGTTCAGAATGAGGTCACAGCACGGTGATTTTGTTCTGAACATTAACTTTTGTTCTAGCAGCTGTGCTGGCTGGCACCCATGCAAGGAAATTTAGCATTTCCCACTGTATTGGTACAACAGTATGATTTTTATTTTGCTCTAATGGGCACGTTCCGGCTCGTAATCATGAGAGGGCCTGGCAGATGAGCTTTTGAGATGCTTGTGAACAACTCTGGTGAGAAGCTCCCCCCAGTTTTGTGTGTTTAAACTAGCTTGCAAGTCTTAAGATTTTTCTCCTGATGACTCCAGGTGGGAATATTTGTTTACTTACCAGTTTAAAGCACCTTGTATAGGTTCACGTGTTACCCTGATGGGAAGGAAGGCAGAAATCTAATTTAATAAACTGGTTGTTTTTTGCCAGTTCTCAGGTATGAGGGGGAAAAAAAGAGCAATTTAGTCACAGAAGGTGACCTGTGCAAATAAGAGCAAAACAGGTTAAATTAAAGCAGCAGTTTTAAGTTCATGTCTTGTTATAGCTTGCAAAACAATTGTCTGCCAAGAAGAGTATTCTGTGACCCAGTGACAACAAACTGACTAAATGAGCAAAAAGTAACTGAACTGTGACACTCTTGTGTCAATCTCTCTACCTTGTAGTAAGTAAGCCCCTCTATCCTGCAGCAGCTGTCATGGTAAGACTGCATCTTTTAATGTCTTGATACTTCTGTGCTAAAAGTTTAGTGTGAGCTGTTTGAGAGAATTTTGTCTTGTATCAGAGCTATAAACCTTATCTCAGTAAATAGACTAAAGCTGGCTAATGATCACCAACTCTTTCAGGGGATAGGCTTGGAAAGGTAGCAATTTCTTTTGACACTGCAGAAAGTTTCATAGAGAAAATAGTCTTCATTACATATCAGTAAAGATAAGCAACCTTTTTCAGGCTGTATTTTCCCGTAAAGAGTACAGGTATGGTGTGTGTGTAACTCGCTTGATGCTCTCTGTTCCTGGGAATCTGGATCTCCAGCCATACTCTTACACAGAATTTAGGAAGTTGTGCATGTCTAAGGACTGTGTGATTTTATTTATTGCTATATATATTTTTGATTTTTAATTGAAGACATCTCAGATTAACTCATTAGAACCATCGGGGGAAATGGAAATAACTTGTTTGATTATGTGGCTCTTCTGAAATGGAGGGTTGCCAGCTGGAGGCAGCCATATGTATGTACAAGATTGCAGCTGGGAGTGCAATCAAAATTCCTTAAAAAGCAACTAGATGGTGCTTGCATTTATTGCAAATAGTGTAAGGTAAAGCTCAGGAGCAGGGAAGTACATTGTGGAATGGCGAAAAAGAATCATGTTTGCAAACATCTTCATTAGAAGTATGTAGCAGGACAAAGTGAGCATTATATTGAGATCTCGTGAGACACCTTGGGATCCCCATGTGCATGTTAAGCACAGTTAGATAGAAAAAAGCCGTACAGGTCAACAATGGCTCAATTTATGCCCAAAAGACTGAAGTATAATGTTAGTTATCCAGCAAAAATTGGGTTTTCTCTAGCTCTGTGTATTTGGACTTCTAATGATATTTGAATTGACACACAGAAGCGGGTCTTTTAGCCCAAGAATCTTTTCTTTCTTAGTCTCACTTAATTGCTTTAGCTCTGGGCTTCTCAGTGCTTGCTTTCCTAGTTTGATCACTTGCTCTGTCAGAGTATCTTTTTTATGTAAGTTTCAGCTGTGCTATTCATTCCAGTGACCTTATTTGGAGATATTCCAAAGGATGTACTGGTTTCTAAATGAAATAATTCTGCTTCATTTCTTTTCTTGTGCTCATATCTGTTACCTTATGAACTCTACAGTACTACACACAGATTATCAAAAGTTGTTCTAATAAATTATGCATTAACCAGCACTATATGTTTACACTGTGCATGTTTAATGTCATATTACTACAAATACTGTACAGTATAAGGACAGCAGCTTAGTAAGAAGTATATTATTATGAGGTGAAAACCAGAACTAATCAGGGTTTGAAACTCTGTGTGAAATGAGAAGTTTGGATAGACCAGCTCTGGCAGTTTACACACTAGAAAATGTACTCAGTGCAGATTGTTTCCCCTGTCTCTATGTAGGGAAACACCTTGAGCTCTGCAGGAGCTTTACCAGTGTGAGGATTGTTGGGCTGGAGCTCAGCTGCAGCACTATGAAATTTTACCTCTGCCAAATTATGTATTTTGGAATGATTTGAACATTTTTATAACTGTTGATGTTTGGAGAATATTTTGGTGCTTTTTGGAGCAAGCACTTCTACCAGCATCACAATAAGGGGTGCTGAAAGCAGATGAAGACTCAATATTACAAACCTCTGAGAAATGCAATTAAACTGTTGATAGATACATAAGAGGATGTTCATGAGAAAACAATGCATTTACTGGCAAGCTGCATCAGGAAATAGAGATGTATGTCTGCCTCTGGTGTCCTCTGTTGGTTTTGGTTGCACGGAACTGCCATCCAGGCATGCAAGCCAATCTCTCCCTGTTCTGATAGCTATTAGTGTGTAACAGGAATATTAGCATTTTCTCTGAAGTTTTTGTGATCCTAGGACACAAAGGTAAAAGCAAGGGCTATATTGCTGTAGATTTTGCATAGGTCTAGGTACAAAGTGATTAAGTAATTTACCAAGACCATATGAGATGGGAAGCTGACAGATCTTTTGATTATGGTCCTGTGTTTTCATCTTCATAACAAAGGGCACACTGCTTTGTAGCTGAGGTATTTTCTTGCCTTTTAAATAAGATTCTTGCTAGACAGCATAAATTTTGTCACAAACATTGGTTTTTGTCACAGCTGGTCTACCTGGTACCAGGTGTATATGACCTAAACCTCCTAGTTTTGGGCAAACACTCCTGGGCTTGCTTCCTGGCCATTCCTCTATTCCTATAAAATATATACCCCATAATATTCACATTGCAAGACTTAATACTTTGAGAGTAAAGATAAGAATTTAAATGTTGTCAGTGTGATGGCTACACTGTACACAGAAGACACTGGTGAATTCTGCATTAGAGTACTTTGGATCCTGAATGTCTCTCATATATTGGCAAATATAAATTTGTTGATAGTCTCTGGTCCAGGGCTGCTTGTGACTGTCCTTGAGTTGCCAGCTGTGGTGTCTTCCAGTGTAGTGTTCCTCAGGATGTAGGGTGGGAAGCAGGCATCAAACCTCGTGCAATTCTGCTGTAGTGCTCTTTTTTTTCCTTATTCTAGTCAAATTGATTTTACCATTTGGGTAACTGCAGCTGGGACAAGGTTTGAGGGACTGAGGATTTGGGTTTTTCTCATAACCAAAAGAGGTCTCAGTATCTTTGACATTGCATGGGACTGGCATCCCAAGACCCTTGTGTTATCCAAACCCATTGAAGAAGAGTCTTCCTGGAGACACAGGAGAACTAGAAAGATGAATTTTACTGGATAATAATCCTGAGTTCCCCCTGTGGTCCAGATTTTTGGGATGTGATAGAAATACCCTTTAAGCTAACTTGTTTTTTGGCAAATATTGTTTCACTACTTCCACCCAAAAGTCTTTAATTCACAGTCAGGCCAGCTACTTTTTTGTGATCCTCACTTAAAAAAAAGCGACATCTCTTATTATGAAAGACTTACTCGTGCTTTTAATAATGTTTTTAATACTTTATTTTTGGCAAGTAGCCTGGACATGTTGCATATTATGAAATGAGCCAAATGGCTCTTCACAATAGCCGTGGTAAATGCACAAGTGATTTTGCTGCTTTGAAAACAGGAAAAAACCTCGTGTTGCATCATTCTGGCTGGGAAGTGCTCAAAGTTATTGTGACAGGACCGTATTTTGAGCAATTGTTGGTGATTTGTTTTTTAGCACACAAAGAAAGTAATAAATCTGTCACCCTGAAAAATCAGGTTGTGACCTAAAGGAAGGAGAAAATTGTGGCTTTAGGTAAAAAAGAGTGACCTGTCTATGAGGGTCATTTATCATTATAACAAAATTGCTGGTGCTCTCCTAGCTGACCAGGAAGAAAGGCTGTGGTAAGCAGAATTGAGGGATGCAAGCGTCCGAATATTTTTAACTGATCAATATTTTCAGGATTTACAAGCAGCCAAAAACCTGTCAGCATGCAGAGTAAGTTCACTGTGCATCTGTTCTAAGAAAGAAAACAAGGGAGAAAGAGTTTATTTTGGCCATTAAAAATTAAATGTGTTTGATTTGGCATCAATAGTTCAATTCACAACTGTATCTTAGTACAGATGCCTTTAGCAGCATGTAAGTCTTGTAGTGATACAGAAAATATGTATGAAACTTAACTCCCAAGGAGGTTGAAAGCAATAAATAAAATAAATTCAGGGTGGGGTTAGCAGCACTAAGTGTCCCAGAACTCACCTGGGGTATGTGGTTTCATTGTTTGAAAGTAACAAGACCAAAGTGGTTTTGGTTAAAAAAAGAAACAATTCCCAAACATTAATTCTTAGCTCACCCTCACTTATTCTGCATTATCCTATATGTAAATAGATTTGCATGCATCTTATTAATAAAAAAAGGCAAGTCGAGTGCCACAACTGAGGTTGGTAGAGATTGGGTCCATTGCAAAGGGTGTGTTCAATAAGTTCATGCGACTTGCATGGAATAACAGCTGAACATGTCTTGAAATACAAGATTGACAAGAAGAATTATTTTTATGTCATTATTCTTAGGTATCAAACGTATCTCAAAATTTAAAATACTTCTGGTTAATTCTGGAAAATAGTTTCCTACTGTTCCATCAGTCCTAGTTGTGAATTTTCACTTTAATCTGTTTTTATAGAGTTCACAAAGGCATAATGAGAGTGCAGGGAGAAAAACCCAATGCAATTTCTTGTACAGTAATTTTCATGCCAATTGCTAGTTTTCACTGATTGCCTTAGTGTAGGAGTGTCTTATCAGACCAGAACATCCAATGCTAATAAACCAATTCTAACATGTTTAGAAAAGCATTTATGATTCAGGCTATCACTTATCATTTGGCATTACCAGCATTATACGGTACTAGGAATGCCTAACAAACCTATTTTAATACAATTTATGAGGGCATTTTAGTGTATCAAAGCTGGTAAAGTACTGTACACTTTACAGGCATCATGAATGCATTAAGATAAAAATCATGTAGAAGGTAAAATAGGAATTAAAATAGGAATTTTTTTAATGCGCTTTGATAATACTGCTTTTATTGGGGCTTTATTAAGGAAATTACTTTAACATAATTATTTTTAAAATATTAATTCTATTGATTGATTCACTGTTAACTACATGACAGTGCCAAACTCTGGTGTAATTCTGTACCAAAGTGCCCTGTCAGATTTTACCACTGTGTGGAGGATGAGGCTGGACTAGAGGCACTTAACTGAAGTTTCACCACTTCTTAACTGAAGTTTTCATGCTCTAAAACAGATTATGCTCTTTTTTAAACATTTCTTCCACTTTGAGGAGTCAACAAAGCTACCCTCGAAAAAAAGGCTCCCTAGACTTTGAGACAGCAACATGTTCATCTCACCCTTTCCTGAGGATGTTGAAAGTGACTTTTATACTGATAGTATGATTTTTTCCCTCCCATACTTCTAATTTTAAAAGAATGACAAAGTTCTGTCACCAGTATACCCAGATATACTGTATTAAAATTTGGCTTGACAATTTCATACAAAATTTTGTGAATCTGTGCTCAGACATATTTGTTATTTATATATATGTATATATATATATATACACATATATATATTATTTATATATATATATATATATATATGTATAGTATTTCCTGAGGTCAGACTTCCAGAAAAGCCTTTTCCTATTATTTTCATTTATTATATTATATATTCTGGTTTGGGTTTTTTGCTTCCATTAAGCTTATATTTACAAGGTCATGTAGTGATAGGACAAGAGTGAATGGGAGTATGCGCAACTTTGATGTACAATCCAGGTTATTAGGACCCTAGATTATTATCAAATGTGTGGATAATTCTTCCTTTCCAATATATAGAGGTTGATACTATTAACTATCTGTGAAACTTCCAGTCAGAGACTTTTACTTTAGCAGATCAAATGAGGATGTGTTAAATGTTCTGATTTCTTAATGTCTTGTTAGAACAGAAACCATTGGATGGTGTCTGGAACACCCCTGTTGTTATTTTGCTCATATTTATTAATCTAATTCTAAATTGCAACACATTTTCCTTGCATCTTTTTTATTGCTCCTGATAGGACTCATAGCTGTTGCTAGAGAGTTCTTTTTATCCTACTATTTTTGAAGAACTTCCTGATTAAGATGTGAGGTGTTATTAGGACAAAGATGGCAGGTTTTATCTGGGCAAATTTTCTTGCTATTTTTAGGAACAAATGTGATTGTATTGGGTACCATAGATTGGCACTTAGATGAGGCTGGGGCAAGCAGCTAATCAATCATATCTGGGTAATAGACATCAGTGATATTGCTTTGCAAGGTTTACCCTCTTTGATTTATACTAGGGGATTGTTTTTTATGGGACTTTTAGAATATTTGTCACTGAGTAATGTTTTCATGACCAAGCCACAAACACAAAGCCAATATTTCTTTTAAAGCTGTCGATCAAGAGTTTGATTAAATTTGTACATATTTTGAGAGCATTCAGACTGGATGCCATCAAGTGCGATGAACAGAAGATGCTTCTAAAGCAATAGTGATGCTCGGCCTGAATTGCTATTGACCATCACCTTGTAGAGTCATTTACAACAGGAGGATGTGAAAATACAACTAAGTCAAAATGCCAGCACTTAACAGGCAGGCTGTATTCTGCTTTTGTTGATCTAAAGCTCTGTAGAAACATAAGCACAATGGAGTCTTGAGCCATTGTCCGTTAAGCATCACAAAATATTCAGCTAAAACACTTTGACTGTTTCATTGATTCTGAAAGGTTTAAAATCTTTACTATAACTCAATGCAAAGAAATAGCAGCTATGACTATGTTTATGAGCACCTCATTATTTCATCTACTTTTGGGTCCTGCCCAGTACAGGAAAGAAGGGATTGAACTGGGATGAGTTCATTGGAGGCTGTCAAGCTTCCTGGGTGCTGGAGCAGTGGCCCTGTGAAGAAAGGCTGAATACCCAGGACTTGCTCAGCCTGGAGAGAAGGCAGGATGGAAGCAGGGAGAAACCCAACAGCAGAAGATGGACCCAGGCTCTCACTGAACTTCACGGCAAGAAAACAAATGACAGGTTGGAAATTGAATCTGGATGTTTGGTATGGGGAAAAAGAGATCACTAGGAGTGTAATGAGATCACAAGTGCAATCAGTCTTGGAGATTTTCTGGAATTGGAAAAGCCCTGAGAAACCTGTTCTGGATTCAGTGCTGAAGCTGCTCTGAGTGGGAGGCTGGACAGAGATGCCTCAAGATTCCAGTTGGAATGATTTCTTGCTTTTCTTTTTTCCTCTCAGGACTAGGTGTGGGGACTTGTAGAGTGGTCCAGGGCATCTGGATCCTCCAGAGGACTTATCAGATGCATGCAAAAGGATTTGGAGCATAAGTAGGCTGTCTTTCCAGAGGTGAATGGTTAGAGAGGGCTGCACCCTTGGGAATCTCCACCTTCATTTATATGAAAGGTTTTAGTGATTCATGTGAACTCATTGAAGTATACACAGAGCAAGTACTCTGCCATGTGATGGCAGTGTAGAACATTAAGTGACCAGTGAGGCAATTGAGGTGAAAGCTGTCAAAATCTGCTGGGTAGGTGATTAGGGAAAAATTTATTCGGGCACTACGGAGATCAAGTTCTCTTTACATCACTATCTGAGACTTGGCTACACTGATAAGATAAAACTAAGACATTACAAGTGAAGCAGTGGAGATTTAGCTTGTAGCTTACAGTCAAAATTAAATGCTTTTTAAACTGTATCCTTGAGGGAAATTACAATGTAAAATGATGAGAACTACATGTTCCTCAATGCTATGCAGAGGAGGCATCACAATGAACAAATCTTATCTCCCTGTTTGTAAACTAGTGTTTTGTCTTTAATCTACCAGCGGACAAAACTGTTCTGATGCCCTTCTGTTGTTCGTTATGTTCACTCTGATCCCCATGTGCTCAGCTTGATTCAGCTCCAAAGCATCCTTTCTAACCAAGACATTGTTATTAGAAGACAACATATTTCTGATATTTTGTTAAGAAAGACTGATAACATTCAGCAAAACAGATTGCAGTTTTACAGTGCTTGGCTCTGATCAAATACATTTGCGGCAGAGTATGGCCAGTCAGGGTAGGGGAGAGGAACAGCATCCTCATTCCCCAAAGACAAGTCAATCAGAAATGCCACATGCTTCCTTTTCAAAACATTTGCATTTTAACACATGAGCTAGTATTTCCTCCTGCTGTCAGACTGTATCCCTGGGCTTAGGACTCCACAGTACAAGAGCTATATTGGGATAGAGCTTTCTATATAAGGTTGCCCTTATATGTTGTAAAAATGCTTGTTCTAATTTTCCATCTTCCCCTCGTGTGTTTGTTATGCTACATGAATGGAAGGTCAGGCAGAAAGTAACTAGAGGAGTCATATTTTGGGGCTATGTAAATAAATGCAATAATTACTCCAAAATAAAGGACAGCAAGGAACAGTGCTGGCAATACTACCTCTATTATCTGGATTTCAGGAACTCTGCACTTGGATATGACACAGCTACAACCATCACCAGAAGGGTGTGGAGAGATTTGCTGTATGGGTCATTGGTATGATGAGATGTGCCTATTCAGGATGGCAGCACAATTTTAACCAGAAGAGTATGGCAAACCTCAAGTTTAGCTTAGGGATCAGTTTTTCAAGAACAGTTACGTTTCCAACCTTGTTTCTTAGCACATGGCATTCTTGCTGAAGGCTTGGCTTTCACCAATCAAATCACTGTTCCTTCCTGCATCTCTTTAGCTGTGAATGCTGCTACTTAATGAGGTTTAGTTTCCTTCAATAGAAGTCTGTAGTTTATGGATTACTTTTGCTGTCACACCTTGTAGCATCTCTGGTTTGAGAGGACATAAGCAGAAGTGGATTGATGATAATCTGCTGGTTTTTAGCTGCACATCGATTTTGGACCATGTTGCAGAGCATATACAGGTGACTGAGATGGAATGGGGCAAACCAAATGAACGGAAAGTGTATCTCAACACATAAGCACCCACTAAGCCCAAGGGGGGGCTCACAACTTTCAAAAACAGTATTGACAGGAATTTCTAGTGAAAATACACCTTTTGTGTAGCTATTACTGTGAACTCTTAGTCAGGTTTTTTTTTTTGTCACCCTGCCTTTATGACTTGGTTACTACAGTAGTGAGCCATATAATGGCAAAGGACCTGGCAAATTATTAGTGAAATGCACTTTATGTGGTCCACTATCAAGTGTGATTTTCATATTTAAATAATCTCCCTGTTTATTGAGGTGTGTGTGCAAATAACATCCCTATAATATTTTTTAGGGTTTTGTTTTAACAGAAAGGTTTATGAGCAGTCAGATATCAACTTAGACAGCAGTAGCTATTCGCAGGTTGTTGGTTGACAGATGTGCAATATTATGTATGTTTGAATACAGAAATCAAAGCTGTATTTGTGTTCTTAAGCCATTCTAGAGCTTTATGAACAAAAAGAAGACAGGTTTCCACCACAGATAGTTTGCTGTACTGCTATTCTACTCTGCAGAAAACACTTTTCAGTAGATCAGAATAAATTTTTTCATGGCTAACTCATTTTAATGAACTATTAAATAATTTACCTACCTAAAATAATTTTCAGCTTAACACCATTCCATATACTAAGGAGCAAATAGTCCTCAGGGGAAAGGATACTCAAACTTACTACCAAACTTCCAATGTCATTGTTGCTGTGCCATGACACTGGCATTCATGTGATGACATTGACTTTCTCTCAAAGCATTGAAGTAGGGTGCAAATGCTACTGAATGTTCTGTTACTATTTTTTTGGTGGCACTTTAGTGCTAAATGTCTCATTATTGGAGTGACATGATGTTGAGGATCTTTAGGAGCCATAGTTTGTAGCTCAAAATGCTTGATTCATAGAACTTTTTACTGGGCTTTTGTGTGGTGTAAAGTAAATGCACAAAGCAGAAGCCTGGATTTGTATCAATAAAAAATTATTAATTAACTCTAAACAGGCATGTAAAAGTGAACTAGGCATTTCTTCTTTATATGAGAACTCTCTCTGATTGTTGTAGAGGAAAACAGTGATATAGACAATAACAAGTAATATGAAAGAGGTGTTAGTTTAAAGCATTTGCTATAATAGTTTTTTAAGGAAATATATTCAACTCTTAGCATCTGTGAAGACCACATTACACTTGAATGCTTGCTTGCTACTCTGGGTGGGACTATAAAAACTAAAATAAGCTTTATCAACAAAAACCTGTCCCCCTGCCACTTGCAGCCTTAGGAAATTAAAATTTTCATGTCAAATCATATAAAGGGCAAGATTTAAGGTAGGTTTAAAACTCATTAATGAATAGCTGAAGATTGTAACTTGTAAACCTTACACTGTTAGGAGTAAACATGAGGAGGAAACATTTGTTATGGCTGAAATAAATTAGAAAAATAACTTTGCTTCATTGTTGTTTGTGCTGAGCCAAGTATAACAGGAACAGTTATCATAGAGAGCTTGCATGTTGCTGTCATGTCACAAACTCGAGTGCAACAGGGTGTGAAGTGTTCCAATGACTCGTTTAGGATGGTAAAGTGACCCTATAACACAGCCAAGAACCCCCTCAAGTACTGGTTCCTGGTCTTGTGATCTATTCCCAGGAACATTTCTGCTGTAGTCTCAATAAGGGAACAATATACCTTTATTAAACGTGGAAGATGTACAGACTTCTGACAAGAGGTATAAAGACAAAAAAGTCTTTATTGCCAGGCAGTGCCTCTCTTATATCCATTTTTAGCCTCAGTTCCAAGTTCATTTTGGCACAAGTCTGTTAGCCTATACTGATGGCTATCAGTTAGCAGACTTTGGATATTTGTGGAAAAGTTTTCAGAGAGGGACAGTCTTCTGTACCCAGAGCAATTTACTGAGAGGGAATGCTGACACAAAAGTGGTGTGATCCCCCAGCACACAGCCTGTGGTGCAAACTTCGGGACCAAACTGAATAGAATAGTATGGGATTGACTAACGCTGGTGTGGTGCCTGAGCTCTGTCACAGATCTGGGACTGGCCTTTAAGACAACATTTAAGATAGATCTCCAGCACTTAAGCTAACAGACCATATCAAGGCAAGGAAGCCTGTAGTGTTGGCTTAAAAGATAACTGTGGGTAACAAACTATTAAGGAAGAATAATAGTGTGAAATTAAATTCATCTGTGTAAATATATTTATTCATATATATTTGTCTGTATTAATGCACAGAATATTGGGAACACTTTTGTGGGGATTGATGATGGTTGTTTGTAGGGTTTCTTTTGCAATATGAGAATTAGGGAATTTTGAGAAGGAAGGAAAAAGAATAAGTCGGAATATCCTAGGCAGTCTGATTGTCATGGAGCACTGTCCTGTTTGGCTTTTCCATGCATACTCCTTCCGTGTTGAATACCAACTTGAAAAAGACAGAGCTGAGAGTACACATGTATGAGGTTAGATGCCAGCTGCATACCAGACACTTAAGACATAAAAGAAAACTCCTGACTCAGACAATGCTTTTAAAGCTGTTGAGATAAGAAACTGAAATTCCTAAAATGCAGGATGTCCTGCTGCAGGAGGGGCCATTGAGAAGGAAGTAGAAGGAAGCTGGACGATCCCAAAGAAAACCATTCACACAAACTTATTTTCAAGACCAAATCCAAAACCCAGCCATGCAAAGTAAACTTACATAAGAGAAAAGATTGCAGCAAGCAAACTCTCTGCCACCTGTTGTCTTAAGGGGATATTGGTAGTGTTGGCAGTTTTAATGAAGGAGCTGAACTTATTCTTAGTAATTCAATAAGTTTTAATAAAATGAAGATATGTGATTTAGCTCCCCAAACTGAGAGAAACATATCTCTTCCCATATATTTTAAGAAGGTTTTCTGTGGTGTGTAAATATACAAAAATTTAGCTATACAAAGCAGTCTATAAAGAAGCTTAGGACCTGTTCCTAATCCCTCTAATTCATTCAATGAGTCTTGGTAATGTGCTTTAGGTCAAGTCTTAACACTCAGGAATATGTTTTTCCTTATTAAGCTGTTTACTTGTTTCATTTTTGCTAGTTGTCTTATAGCCATGGAACTTTGGAAAGAGAATTTTATTAACAAAATTTTTAGCTAAATATAGACATTAAATCCAAATGTGTAACTGTAATTGCTCTGTACATATTTGCATAGATATGACAATGAATTTAATATATATAAAGCTCAGTATTGATATACGTAAACGTATGTGTATGGATATGAAAATATATGTACAAAAATGTAAAAATACTATAGCGACTTGCTCTTGGTAGTTATTTTTTGAGAGAAAAGAGGTTTGGAAACAATTAAAGAATCCATCCAATAAAATTTAATTACTTCATTTAGTTAGGTGGAGATTTTTGCAAGTAGGAGGACACATGCCTGACAACAGAAAACCGTATCAGAACACTGCAGTTTGACACAGAACACAGAATCAATTTGTTTTAATTCATTAAGATACATAGGAAAACATGATAGAATATTTTTGGGGCTTTTTTTTGCATTTTGTTTAATATTCATACATTTTAAGTGTTCTCCCCTGTTACATTTTTAATTATGTTGGAGAAATGTGCAGTGTAGATTTTTCCTTCTCACATGAAGCGTAATATTATGGAAATATATTAAACTAAAGAAAAAAATAATCCTGGAATGTTCCCACTGGCATCCACGAGTGTGGTTCTAAAATATCAAATGGATGTACATGACAGTTAGCTCAGGCTTTGCCTTAGAGAAGCACAGAACAGGATGCTAAAGTTCCTATCCTACGATGCAATAAGTTCTTTTCTATTAGCAGAGCTTCAGTTTTCAGTTAAAAACAATCTAAACTTGCTCTATGTACTTTATTCTCTGTGATGTGACTCAGTGCTCCTTCATGGAATAACTGTTCCAACTCTTCACAGCAATTCCTTACGAGAGAACTGTTAGCAAAAACTGATTGGAAATTCAAATACTTTGAGTGCAGTTAATATTGATTTATATTTGCAAGAAAATATTTCAAACTATCATATTGCTGGTTACATTTTTTCCTATGTATTCTACACACATGGAAAAGTAATATTATCTGTGGAACATCAGTCATTCAATAGACCCCATTTCTTCTGTGAATGCTACTTCTCTTCTTAGATTTTTCCATGCAACTGCAATTTAGGCAGATAGTAGTGTTTAATGCATTTGCTCATTAAGCCAAAAGTAGCAATAATTTTGCAGCTGTATTCCCTCAACATATGGAATATTGTCCCATGTTTTGAAAAGTGTAATGCACATCTGTGGCATACAAAGGCATGTTCTTTAGGTAGATAAATGTTTTGGAGGATTAGGACACTTGCCCTAATCAGGTTAAATGTCAAATCATTGCCCATTAGGCACAAATGAACTATGGACACTCTTACAAAATTGAACTCTATCAGTCTCAGAAATTATTAGTTTTTAACTAGACCTGACACAAGAGCTGATGGCAGAACTTGGATTCTGCTAAGGTTCTGTTTTGCTGGTACTGTAGAAGAGTTTGTTAATGATCACAAAATTTCCAAGTCATTCCCATTTTGGAAGCATACATATTTAGTGTGTTTATACTACAGAAGCAATTGCACATGGTTTCCGTGATTTGCCTTGAGATTACTGAAGATGAGAATTCAGCCTTAAACTCTGACAACCCTTCAGAATGTGCTTACATACTGTCTACATGAGCATGCAATGACTCATTTTAATGCAGTTCTTGGAGAATTTTTTGCAGTTCAACTTCACTTAAACCCATGGCTTTTCATCCCTGAAACACCATCTCTTCTATTCAGAAATGGGTCCTGTTTGGACTGCCCTGGCACCAGTTTGGGGTATTACTTACCTAGCAAGGAAGTCTAGCCTTAGGTCACACTTTTTCCTGTGGCTACTATCATCATGTGACATGGTTTCTAATAGAAAAAGTTACCTTTATCCATGTCTCTCTAGTGACTGATACAGCAAAATACCTAAGTTTGTGCTGAACCTTAAAAGTCACAAGAAGTCCTAAGTACGGGGAGCCCATGTTTTAAATTCAAAACAATTAAAATCAATCAAAACATTGTGCCGGTGTAACTCTTTGGCACTATTGTTTTGGCATGACTTCAGCTTCAGCATGTTTTGCTGCCCTATCATCTTTATTTGGGTAAAAGTTTAATTTTGTCTGATAGCTCATGGAGCAGGGTTTTCCAGTCCTCCATGAAAGAGCTGAATGCCTCACTGGTGAATAAAAATACACAGGTGTTGGTAGTATGGGGACTACCTGACAGTGGTGCATACTGAAAAATCTTGTCTGCATTTTCCTTAAAAGACAGACTTTATTTTTCCTGTAGGGCCAGTAAGTTGCTGAAGGACTGATGGCTTTCTTTCCTTCTGTTTCAGGTCAGTTTCCTTACCACCTCTCTCAGGTGTCAGGGGAGACTGCACATCACAGACTGATGTGTCTGTCATAACTTGGTCATGTCTCTGCTCTACCTCCCGCATTTTTCAAATGCCAAGCACCCCAAGTGTTGCACACCAAATGCCAAGATTTCCTTCAGTGTTGCTGGTGGGTTGTGATTTCCCCTCTCCATGAGAATGAGTAGCTGATAAAGGAGCTGTTGGCCAGTGCCTCTCTCTCTCAGGCTGTGGTCAATACCTGTGCTCCCCAAAGGAGTGCAGCAAACTCTGCCTTGGCTAGTTCCTGGTTTCTACTCCTTAAGGTAAAGATTTTCCTGAGGGCCACTGGAGATTTGCATATGCTCCAGGCCAAGAGGGTAACTGCTACTATCAGTCACATTAGAATAATCTGCACTCTGGTGTGCTAGAGATGAAAAATATATACTGATATTTCAGAATTAGTGTACAGAAGAAGAAGATAGGAATTATTTTACTGCCCCAGGGCAGCTGAGTATTGCAGAGTCATTACTGAGCTGTACCAATACTTTTTTCAACTGAATAAGAACCCTGGAAGCATCATCAGGATTATAATGATTTTCTAAAGTTATACAATAATTTTTGGTGGGGGAGAGGAGAAGGGAAGGCACATGGTGAAACAGTGCTCAGGCTTGCTGGGTGTAGATGTTTCTTGCAGACCTGCCAGCTGGTTTCTGCAAGTGTTCTTGTGTAACACTGCTGGACAAAACCACTGTAGGTGAACAAGTCACAGTTATTTTAAACCTAAAGTACTGCCAGCTCTTTTCTACATGTCTTTGGAAAGGCTCATAAATTTACCTATTACTCTGGTTTATTTAGTGCAAGAATTTTGCTATAACTTTTTCTTTGCTAGCTCAGCTTCACGCCCATGTGGCTGTACTTGGCAGCTGAGCTGTGAATGTGCAGGCATTTTATAAATTGACCAATAATGCAAAAGCAATAATAAAAAATGAGTGAAAGAATGAGCTTGGGAGAGCTTTTTCCTGGAAATACAAACTCAAATGTGCGATTAGTATAGAAACACGTCACAGCTTTTGTACTTTTCTCTGCTGGCAGCTACTTGTTTGGGGATCAGCTTGCACACATGCAGGCTGTACAGCTGTGGGGAGCCTGACTGCAGCCTTGGTTGAGTTTCCTTGGGAGGCATGTAGCATTTCAGAGGATGGTAGGAGATGAAAAGTTGTCCTGCCTCTGTAAGCACCGTATGACTTCTGCTGTCTTATCTGTATTGGTAAAACAAGTCACAGACTTGAAGGGGAATCCAGTAAACTAGTGAAAGCTTGTATGTCCTTCCTTTCAAGCAGCTATAGGACTCCAACAAATTGTTTTCCTGAAATAAACCACTAAACTGCTTTTACACGATTTTGTGTATTCTGAGGCATATGTATTTAAAACAGAATTTTAAAAGGAAAATCAGTGTGAGCTTTGGTGTTAAATTTAAAGTACTTGCTTTCATTCCAACCTCTTATAATCACTATTACCTGATATTTTTGGTTTTTATTTATATGTGCTGATGTGTTCAAAAGTAGATGCTTATGCTGCCACCTGCATACAATAATCAGCTTGTGCAACCTCAGGGATGAACTCGGCTGGTGGCATAAGCAGAAGTGCTTTAACCAGGACGTGTGCTGATGCATAATCTTCTATGCCTTGATAAAAGTAGATCTGAGGCATCATAGGCATTGAGAGGCATAAAAAGCATGGCCAAGACTTGACGGGAAATCACCCCTGCTTGGGAGAATCAGAAAGTTAGGCCAAGAGTGAGGTGGGAAACAGTCAAATGCTTTGAATTTCTAATGCAGCAAAGAACAGCACAGGCTGCCTGACACCAATCTAGTGCCACTTAGGTCTTCTGCTGCCTCCTTGTGCTGGGCTGGGTGCTGGCTTAGATCTCTTGCACTTTACAGTCACCTGGCAGCAAAAAGGGGAGGTTTTCCTGTAGGACAGAGAAATCTGCCTTAGCTGCAGAGCTTCCATCAGGTCAGAGAACATATTAAAGTTTCAGGGTGGTGTGTATGAGAAACAGAAGAGAACCTATGGTTTAATGAAAGATCACTGTGAGTACCATGTGAATGATTGCTAGATAAGGAAAAACACAGTCCAGGGAACACCATAATGTTACTAGAAACTATTCAGTGCATCACAGTACATGGCCATAAATTTCATATGAAGGTTATAACAGTTTTCTCCTCAACAATTACACACTGAATGACTCTGAAAATGATAGTGGGCTCATCTGACATGTCTTTATAATAAAATATTTTTAAAAAGGGAAAGTAGGAATGAGAAAAATAAGGAGAATGAGAAAAATAAGGAGAATATTTGTATTTTGCCTTCTTCTGGAGTATCAGAGAGCTATATGCAAGGGTGCTCTATAAAGTCATATGGGGGACAATGATGGGGAGAAGTGAGGATTTTGTTTCTCATGGCCACACACAAAGGCAGAGACTGGCACTTCTGTCTAAGGTCTGTGCCAAGAGGGGCAGAATACAGCACCAAAATCTGGAGAATAATACTCTCCATTACCTGGGTATTCTGGAATGCCTTTCTTCTTGCAGTCTGTGCCAGGGGTGTTTCAGTAGCTGGCCTGTTCCTGCTACAGAGTCTCACTTTTCTGTTCTACTTCCTGTCCCCTACTCTCAAGGGTGTCCTTCAGCATTCAAAGGTTCTGGGTCCCAGCTGCTCCAGGATCAGAACCATCTCTCCTAGGTAAAGCCAGTAGCTTCAGCAGCATCTGGCAGGACTCAAGCTCCTGTTCTTTTCCTTGTTCTCTCCTAATCTCACATATTAATGGAAATCTCTTCTTCAGAATGCATTTATCTTTTTTCTTTCCTCTTCTTAGTAAATTGTTTTTATCTGCATTTTCATCAATTCAATGCATCAGACAAAATCCAGAATCAATTTTGACCCAGGAATGAAATCAGTTAAGAATGTTTTTAATTTGAATATATAAATATTTTATTCATAGATCACATTTAATAACATGAGCAAAACCATACTTGTGTTGTGCCAAGAGCTGGAGTTGTTATACTGAATAATATTCCCATGCAACCTGATGATTGAGTGGTGCTCCAGGGACAGGCAGTATTCTACAACACTGTGGAAAATACTGATGTTAAAAGTTGGTGCAGTTTTACTGTGACCATTGTTGAGAAAATAAAAGAAGCTGCAATCTACCTTTGGTGGAAGTGAATTAACTGGCAGTATCTTCATTGTCAATTTGTCAGTTTTACACCAAAGCTTAATCTGGTTCTATAAGAACAATCTCAACACAAAGAGACTGTAGTAGGAAGCTGCAAACAATGACTTCTCCCGAAGTTCTTCTATCCCTTAAACTTTTACCAGGGGTGATTTGGCCAGGTTTCATGTAGTGTAGTTAAACTTCCTTCTTTGGTATTGCACTTTTTTTCCCCTTTTCCCTTTTTAAACACGTGTTTTTTCTCTCCCTCTCATACTAGCAGATGGTCTCCAGTTATATGCAGGAGCTTCTGTTCCCTGGGTTGCTATGCAACAAAATGCATCCTATCTGCATCCTTTCTGCACTGTATCCCGTTTCCGTTCAACAACTCAAAATAACCAGCTTAGTGCTTCAACATGCTGCTTCCTCTTTTCTACAGAGTTGAATATCTATCAAGTATCTTCCTGGGCTTCCTATCTCTTCCTGTTACAGCCTTGAAAAAAAATGTGTTTGCCCTGAATTGATTTTCCTCATCACTTCCTATTTACATCAGTCCACTTAGTGCTAAGGCAGGCAAAACATACATAAATGAGTCACGCAGCTGCTAGCCCATAAAAAAATAGTGTCAGCCAATTGTGTGGTGTTTGAAAGCAAGATTCTTCATTGTTGTCAGGTGTGGAGTTCCTGTTTGTCCTTTTTATCATGGCTTTGTTTCCCTACTGATACCAGTAAGTTGAAAACAAACTTTTTCTTTTTATTTTTTTCTGCTGGACTGGTGAAAAGGAAAATACTAATCTCCAGCACAGCAAGGGAGAAGATGTGACAGAATTAGTAGCATGATTTTCTCTGGCTGATAATGAGGGAAACTTTTTGATGGGGTTCATTTTGTGTTACTGGACATTGACCACTATGGTTGCAATTGCAAGTGTTATGAAGTATTTGTTTAGCATTCACTGCTAACTCTAAGTTTTGCATGTTCTGAAGCATCTACACTGCTTTTTAATGCTCATCAGGCTAAATGAAACTTACTTTGCACTTCTAATACTTTATAGATGAACTTAATTCCCATTTTAATTATATGTTGGCTTTCTCCACGGCAGGCAATGTAAGCTCTGGAAAACGTTTTGTTGCTTGCTCTATAGATAATTTAGTAGGTTAAAGGACACAGAGATTTCTTTTTTGTAACTTGAGCAGTCTAAAGTCAGGCATGTGGTGTGTCCTCAGCACCTACACTCCCTCTCTAGTCAATGGAGAAAGAAACACCTTCAGTAAATGAATTACAGTAATTCAGTCATTCACTGAGATAGGTGGGATGAATCATTGAGACACAGGATTTCTGTCTCTTTAGCAACAGTCAAAAGAATTTGGCTGACAGCTTGAAATGTCTGATTCGCAAATTGCTGAGATGAATCTGGATGTTAACAGCCTGTTTTTGTATAATTACAGAATATTTTTCTGTTTCTCAAAAATAATTTCCATTTGTTGGTATCTTATGCCATCATTTCCTGGTACAAATAATTTGATCAGTGTTAAAACTATGAATATGAGTAACCACTCTGACAGTTTGGCTTTTTATAATTGTTTTTCAAGGGTAATATATATATAACTAAATATCTGGGATTTTCTGTAGCCTGAGCTCAGCCTATGTTACGCAAAATCCATTCTTACACTTCTGCAGCAGAAGTGTGCCTAAAAACCCTCTTGTTGCCAATAGCAGTGCCCATGCTCACATAAGGACTAGTTAAGACCAGCTGAGTTTCAGTGCCTGAATCTGTCCAGCTTGCAGTTGAAATAAAGCTTTTGGTGAGAGATTATTTAAGGCAGTTAGATGATGCTTATCCAGAGCATGTTTTAAACTATGTAGAACAATTTTCCACATTGCCTGAAAGCAGAATTTTTACCACCATTACCTTTCTGAAGGAATCTGACAAGTTCTTTTATTAGATATCATTAGTTTTCTACATATCAAGTGGACTTTGGAAGTCTATGCTTCCTGCATGGTTATTGACTTTTTATTTTATTTTTCCTAGAGCTATCCATCAGTCATTCTGGTTTTGACTCCCTGGCATGACACTCCTTCAGGAGCTGGAGGTGCACAGCAAGGCTTGTGCTTCTGGGGTTATTGGGCTCCTGCTGTCCTCACTGCCAGTGCCTCTCTCAGCCCTCTGGCCGTGGTTCTTGGCTTTCCCCTTCCCTCCCACAGCCCAGGATAGGCTTTGGCAGGGACAGGCAGATTTCTGCAGCTTGTGAGGGATGCCTCTGTGTTGCCTCTCTCCTTGGAACCTTCTTGGCTGGCGTGAGGAGCATGAAGCAGAGCAACTGAATTCAAAGCATTCCAGGTGGAGATACAGCACTTTGGAGTACAGCATTTATTGGGGCCGAGGATCCTCTGCTTGCTCTCTTTCTTGCCCTGCAACAAAACCTGGGCACTGCCAGAGGATGTCCTGGGAGCAGCTTTTCCTTCAGGAAGCTCAACCCCCTGCTGCCACTTACTCTGTGGTGGCAGCCTGTGCATGGGTTTATCCTTGTCAGAGCCCAGTCTCAGGGCTTCTCTTTTTCCTCCACCTCCCCAGTGTGCTGTAAAGTTGAGGATTCCCACTTTTGCTGCTCCCCCTCTACTCTGCACCAAGGAGTTGGTTTAGAGGCTCCCACTCTGCCTTCAGGAGAAGCACAACTGATTCTAGTCACCAAGTTATAGTTGTCCTCATTCTGAGACAAACTAGATGGATTTCAACTTGCTACAGAAATAGCAGTAGATAATAAATAGTATACTTATTTAGAAAGTGCCAGTTTCAAACTGACATTAATAATACAACAAAATTAATACACAGAGGAATTTTTCCCTGTTGGATATTCAGAAAACATTTACATTAACGCAGGAGGAGAATGCTTGCTCTACACCTTGCTGTAGTTCAGCAAGGTGTGTCTAAAGGACTCTGTATGTGGAAAGGCAGCCTTGGGTGTTCATGCTTTGCTCTAGCTGTAATGTTTTGGAAGCTGTGCATTCAAAGGATAAGCAATGAAGGAGGATGGTTATAGAGAGACTGTCAGAGATCATCCTTTTAAGTAATGTGAGCCATTTTCTAATGTCATGAGAAAGGAGAGGTGTTAAATTCAGGAGAGGTAAGGAAGTTCTACCCAGTAGAGTGACTTTCACAGCAAAGGGTAAGATGGGTTTTGCTCTGCGAAATGATGGAAGGATCACTCCAGACAGATGGTGTCTCTTAATGAGACAGGATACAAACTGGAATTTGGATTGTAGCCCACAAAATTTAAGAATAAAAAAAAAAAAGGCAAGGCTAACCTATACTTTATTCCTTCATTCTGATTAGTACCCCCACAGCCAGACATCTCTGATGTCCCAGGATCTGTGCACATGGGGACATTTGAAAGCTTAGGCCCCATATTCAGCATATGTCAAACACAGAGCAGTGGCAGATGTGCTATGACTGGTGTTGCTATTTTATCCATGTGCATTGAAATGTGTACCACATTAAAGTCCATATTAAGATTTCTGGACTCAAGGCTTACTTTTGCTAGCATGGCACATGTATAAGTTAAAGCACAATTGGTTCTTTTTGTAGATCTTTCCTTTTAATAGAGCAAATGTCACCATAACCACAGAATGATAGGAAATGCTTGCTGTGGCCAAGTTATTTCACAATCAAGTTTTTATTGTGAAAATGATACTTCCTTTTAAATGAGCTCAATGCTTATTGCTTCCCAATATGGAATTTAAAGTCACTATAAGAAAAATATATCCTCAAGACATTATTGGTAATTAGGAGATATAGAGAATACATATATTGGTTTATGACTTGGCAAACTTCTCTTTAAAAGGGAGCTCTGTGCCCTGTTGATGTCTGTCTTAGAAACATGCAACCTAGAAAGACACAGAAAAACCAGCACAGACTAACACATCTTCAGTTCTTTTAAAGCAGTGGAAGTCCAGGTTTCATGGAGTTAAAAAGTTTGCTTGCAATCTTCCCTAGGAACCTGATGCAATTTGTTCCTATCTGAACTTTAAATTTAGCAGGCACTTTTCCTGAGTGTTGGCATGTTTTTTTTTAATTGCACTAAAAGGTAGGTTTAGTCCCTTTTAAAATACATTCTGTCACTCATAGGATGGTAAGGTCTTTTCTAGCTCTACCTAGTAGCAATATAATGAGGGAGTCAGAGAAACAGATGAATTCATATTTCATATGACAAAAATTTGAAGAAAAATGTTAGGAAAAATCTCCACCAGACCAAATGTTTGTACTGTCTTTGCTTCATTATCCAATAACAAACAGGAACTCCTGAAAGAAATTAACTTCACTATGATTTTTGTTTATTTGTTTTAAAAAGTCAACAGGGCTAATCCTTGAGAATTAGAGGCCAGTCAGTGGGAGGTCAGAGTGGAAAGCAGAAGTGCAAAGCTGCAACTCATTTAACAAGAGATGAAATTATGTCCATGTGTTTCTCTAATAGGCAATTTGCATTAATCACTTTCTGGTAGCTTCACTAGCATGTGTCCATGGAGGCATGTTCTTTCCCAGGCATTGATTGCCATTGTACATGTGAGTTACTTTCAATGTATTTTCTGATTATATTCAGTATGCACATAGAAGGGTTTGCAAGAGGAATATTGTAAACAAGATTTTAAGAAAAATGACAATTACAACAAAGTGTTTCAACACCAGCTCTTTGTTATTGACACAGTAACAGAAGAGAGGCAAGCACAGTCATTAACAAAGCAATCAATTCCAGTGTTATGCAGATTTTCTGCAAAGAAAAGGAGACTGTTCTGTTCACACATCATGGATTCTTTGCTTTTTGCTGCCTTATTTAATGTAGCCTGGTCATTAGGGCCCATTTAAGAAAGTCTGGGAATTCATACTGAGTTTACAATCTGACTATATGAAATCAATAATATATCAATAAACAACTTTTGTTATATGTAAGCAAGCTATGACCAATATATTGATAGGGATAGGCCAAGTTCTAGCTTTCCCTACTAAATCTGTATCTGAAATTCATGCTGAGAATGAGCCCCATTTAAAAAAAAAATAAGAAATGGTATTCTCATGCCTCTCCAGAAAGAGGGGGGTAGCATTGTGCTGCAGGTTTAGATTTCATATGTAAGTAATGTGTTATGGCGAGTGCCCTTGCAGGCTCCTGCTCCTAACCTGCTCCTGGCAGTGGTGGAGCTGCATCCTTCATCCCATGCAGGTTACTGTCACTTCAGGACTGGGAATTCAACTGGCACTAGCTGTGTGGGCAGGTGGAGTCAAGCTTATCAGCACAGTGTCAGGGTCCAGGCAGGGCCACTGTGGCCTCTGAAAGCTGTAAGGAAGCTTCAAACTCTGGGTGGGGTTAATGTACACGGTATAGGCCATGGTATGATACCTTTACAGCATCATGTATGTCCTTGAATATAATTGTTTTAATGAAATAGAATTGCTTTGATTGTCTAGCTTTGATTAAAAGTGATTTGTCCCATTGCTGGAGATATTTCTTTTTTAAAGCAGACCCAGTAACTAAACTAAAATTGAGAAGCAGTTTGGTTATATAAGTATATTACCTCTGAGCCCAGAGTGGTCCTTCTCTGTATGTTAAGTTTAAAAATATTTCTAATGCTAACTCTGTGGAAGGTGCTCACAAGGGACAAATAGCTTAATATTGACATAGCCTTAAATATATTGAAAATACATAAATCAGAATAATGAGATTCATAAATATGTTAATATTAATGGGGAAACCTTTTGGGAAATGTAGTCTAAAAATCAAAGAAAAATATGAACTTGAGATGTAAGCAATGATTCTAGTTAAATGAATAAAAGATTGGATATTTTGTTCCTCAAGTCAGAAAAAGGCATTACATCCTTTTGAAATTGTGCTTATGTCTTTAATACTGTCATAAACAGACTGCAAAAAACAGTAGGGGAAAAACCTAAAGGTATCTGTAAAAGCCTGATAATAAATTAAAACACTGGAATGATTTGGTTTTCGCATCATGGAAGGAGGAAAGCACCATGAAGCCTTTCTTTCAAAAATTCTCCCTAGAATCGATGGACTAATTCTGCACTGAATTTCAAGGCTATAAAACTTTATTAGCAAGAAGAATATGTATATTGTTATTCATTTGTTCACACTGCAATGGTTAAGGTCCTGTCAGCATTTCCATTAAAAACCCCTATAATTTTACAGGAAACTCCAACACACATAAAAATACATTCAGGCTGCATTTGACAAAAGGGCTTCTCTAACCAGGTTCTCAAAATTAATTCTATTAAGATGTTTTATAGCTTGAAAAGAAGTGAGTCATGTTCTTAGAGGTACATACAATCTCATACCTTCTGCAAAGTGCCACCAATGTCAGCAGCTGCCAAACCAGAGCTCTTTATCCCCCCTTTCCTGGCTGACCCCACTGTCCATCCACTGCTGTACAAGGAAGTCCATACCTACTGTCCTGCTTCCAGTTACTGTGCCATGTTTGACTTCTCTGCCTTATTAACCTTTGTTGGGCTGTGTGATTTTTGTCTTGCAAATTCTTTCATGGAACTTTGGCACTGGCCAGGGCATGGGACAGATGCTGTATGCAAAGATCCTGTGTTGTCTGGACTGATCTTCTAATGAAGGCTTCTAGGGCAGCTGCACTGTCTGTGGATGAGGACCTAGTTCTGCCCCAGGCTGGGGAGCTGAGGGTGATGCACAGAATCCCAAAGGGGTGCTAGGCTGGCCCAGCCTAGTTGTCCCCATTGCAGAGGTGCAGGGGCTGAACCCCATCTTAAACCCTGCACTAAACTCAGCAAGTGCACTGATGTAGAGGGACATCTTTGCAATCCCCTCCTCAAGCAGTTTGAATATGAATGATCACATCCTCTGCAAAAAGCTGAATTTTGTGTCTTAAGACCAATATATTTTGATATAGCAAGAAATGCTTTACTGCTAATGATTTAAACAGGTGCTTGTAGTATGTGTGTCTAAGGCAGAATACAAGTCAGGAGTGTTCAGATAGAGTTTTGTTAGCAAAGTAAACTTTGGCTGTTGAAACTACCACACCTTCATGCTTTAAGCACAGTCAGTGTAGGGGCATCACACCTCCTGGATAGCAGACAAGCCCTGGCTCTGCACTGATCACTGTGCAGAACAAGCTAGCCTTGTCAGGGTGGGAAACAAGATAGTTCAGATGCTTTTATGTTTTCTAATTTTTCATAAAGTCTTCAGTGAATGTCTCAAAAATCAAGTTGATTAAGATTGCAGAAATTAATGGGGCTTTCTGAGCATTAATTAAGTTGAAGTTGTTTGTAAACATTTTCAGGTTCTCTACTGCTTAGCTGAGCTGTCTGCTGTGTTAACAGCAGAAGCCAGACTGTAAAATACTGTTTGCTCCATTTCTTTAAAGTTCCATCAAAGATCACTCTCATTCATGTGTAGTTGACTACTTTACATCAGCATTGTTTTAAAATTTCAAATCAATATTCTCGATGCTTTCAGAGAAATTAATTAGTCTCACTGAGGAGTTGCTTTCCTAGTTTGGAAAAAGCCCCCTTTGCTCCTGTTGGTATTGACTGCACAGTCAACTGGATGGACACAATGTTTACCCTCCTAAGAGGTCAATTTAACTGCTCCAGGCACTACAGTAAATGCAAGAACACACTTTTCTGCTGTTTGGTTTATAAGCATTGACCACACACAGACTCTTGGTTAAGTAAAATTGTTTTGGGCTATTTGTTTCACTACCCATTTTTATGAATACCTATCCTTGATTCTAACATGATTCTTAAATTAGTAGTTTTCTGTTTAGAGATGGTCACTTCCCTAACAGCAGTATGTATAAAAAAATCTTTATTTCAAGGGAAGCAGACAGATTTTATCAAAAGGAAGTTTTATGATTAAATAAGACATCTGAACACTGAAATTATGAAATCCTACAACGTGCATTAGGAAATAATTTTTGAGTACAAAACAAAAGCTCATTAATATAATTTGCATCTGTCTCCACAACAGTACTTATATATTTATAGTATTTTATAGTGTAGGAGTGATGCAATATTTTTCCCAGAGTCAGAGCTGTCCTTCACATTTTTATGTCATATATTTCTGCAGGAATGTGCTGCCTTCACCATGTAACTTAGAGATGTGCATTTTTAAAACTACATGAAAAGTATATTTAAGCTGTTCATGCTTACAGGGTACAGATTTTTATGAGAAATTGATGGCTCCATTGTAGACTTTGGATGGATGTTGCAGTGCATCCAGAGATGCAGACTCCCACCCCTTCTTCTCATGTAAAAAGTTTGGAAACTGGGAAATTTCGTTTTGGTATTCCTAAAGAAATTGTTTTATTTTATTTATTTCATTTTCCATTTTCCATCAGTGAACGTTTTCCTAGAAAATACCCAGCAAACCCCACAAAGGAAAAATCCCAGCAAGCTTAAGTGGCCTGAAAATGAAAGGATGTTTGTTGGGCTGCCTTGCACTGGCTTTTAACCATTGGTCTTAAGGTCTCCAGTTTATAATGTTAGCATGTCATCAGGAAATAAAACCAGTAGTGAAATTCTCCCCTTATCTGAAATGTCCTAGCTCAGCTGGAGTTTACTTCCCAAGAGATAATGTGAACTGTAGGACCACTGAACCCTTTGTTTCAGCAAATAGTTCAGTGTTTTGTGTGTCTCAGGAGCCAGTGAGACTGTCCTTTAGCTTACTGTTTTGGACACATTCTGAGCAGAGAGGAGACATGGATCAAGGGCCTTGAGCAGGAGAGGAATTCAAACACTGTTTTCTGGGGGGAAGTGCTCTCACCTCTGGGGTCCTGCTGGCCAGGGAGGGACTGCTTGCGCTTTTTAATTTTTATTTTTTTTTTTATTTTAGTCCTTGGTTATTTTGAGGTGAAACTGTAACTTTGGCAATAACTGAATAGGTCTTTGCCAAAAGCTACATTTGATGAATGCTTTATTTGCTGAAAAATCCCTCAACATTTTGTGAATAATTATGAATTTAAGTGAATTCACTCTAGAGAGTATATCAGATCATTTTAGAGTGCATAGAGTAAAGTTAGAAACCCAGAAAGTGTTCTGTAGTCAGCTTCCTGCATGTCTATTAAAAGTGGGAAGCCCTGTTGGGTTTTCCTTCCTATGACAGCTTGCCCATAACTCTTTAATCAGTTTTCCATAGCTGAAAAGTGTTTTTGGCTTTGTTTATTACAGAGAACTGTGAGTCTGTGTTTTCTTCTTGGTATAGCCAACATGAATCATGGTTTATAAACATCCTGTTGGTATTGATGGAATAACTGGGGACTTAATAAGACTTTGATCTTTTCAAGTAGCTCACATATAAGGCACAATGTCGGTACTCTTCAAAGTGTTAACATAAAAGAACCAAAACCAAGAAACCCTCATACAGGAAAAAAAAACCTCCATGAGTGTAGGGTGTACACTGAAATGTTATTTCATGTGCAGAGTTTCTAAGAATATATTTGAAACCCTCTAACATATTTGGATCCAAGGAATACAAAAACTGATTTGATTTCTTTCTGCTATAAGAATATATTCAGGAATTTGTTGCAAGATGTATGAGAAGGATAAGCTATTTTGAAATCCAAAAATTTTAAAATTATTTTTCTGTTTTCGTCTCCTTTTTTTTAATCTCCTATATACACAATGGCTGACATAATTTTTAGAAATGGTTATATATATATATGGCTATATACACAGTTATATAATTATTCTTTAGCAAAGCCCAATTTCTTCTTGTGTCTAAGGCTGGCAAACAGTGCTGCATATAAAAAGAGTTTTAAAATGGCATAATTGATGATGCAAGTATTCTGAAAATAGAACATTTGTGAACCAGTCAACAGTTATGAAATAGATTTTAGAAACATCATTTACAAGGTGGGGTTTTGTGTTGGCTTCTTTTCTGCAAACTGGACAGTCCTTTAAAGATGACCCTGTGGAGTACAATAGATGGCACAAACAGTGAGAGACAAGTTTCAGATTGCTTTTGAATAACATCTAAAGCTTCGTGGTGGCCCCTTTGATGTGAGTCCAATGGGACTGACCACCTGTGTTGCTTTGTTCAGTGATGATTTGTTAATCAGGAAAACAAGAAATACAATACAGCCTCAAGTAAACCTTTAAGGAATCAGAGATTAAATTTAGCTTTTTTTCATGATCCTTGTCAGTCTTTATACAAAAGAAATAATTTCATCAACACTATTAACTGCTTAATTCAGTGATTCTGCATTCAGACTTCCAAGATCATAGATTTTTCATTTTAAAAATTATTTTACCTTTATCTCCTAGAAAAAATTGAATAAAACAGGTTAGGTTTTTAAAAAGCACAATCAATGTATATTACAGCTTTACAGATGTGAAGTTTACTCAGGGATTTTTCACTTCACAAGTCATTACAGATTATTGAATATATTTCTGAAGCAGCCACTACTATAGTAAATATCCTGTGGCCTGATTTGTTCCCTAAAAATAAACAAAAGGACTAACCATTATTATTTTACAGACATTTAGAAAGATGAAGTAACCTGATATTATAGGATAATAAATGATGATATCCACACTCTTTCTTGTTTCCATGGATTTCAATACTTATCAATGAGGCAATGACAGGTATTTTTCAATTTTTATACTGGCTGTAAATCAACCATTCTGCAGTCATCTCAAGTGGTAGTAAATACCACCTCTTTATAATTTCCTGAACATAAAAATTATATCTATTACTTCGACTAGGAAGTTAATGTCAAGAGGATATATTGAAGCTTGGATTTCAGTAATAGAGTGCTGGACTGGTGAGCATTATAGTATTTAAGATATTTGCCAGTCATTTTTAACTTTTCAGAGAGGAATTGCCAAGGGAAAGGAGAGGGTTTGTTACAGATGAACCTACAGAATACTGTCTTCTACAATGTGTAATATTCTTTCTCTACAGAGCGTTCCAAACAATCAGTAATATAAGGTTTTCTTCAATAATGACATTTTAGCTTGTCATATATCTTTCTAGAACACATATCTGAAGGAAAACTCATCATAGATGTTTAGGTGTATTTATCATGAGAGAGAAAGTTGCTAGGGAGTACTTAAACTACAGATATCCTTGGGTGAAGGGCAGAGTGATTGAGAAATGCCAGTTTAGTTCAGTCAAGGACACAGAGCTCGGTTCATGTCTGTAACACTGGTATAAAGGCGCTTTAAGGCCACAAAGTTACACTCATTTGAGTGTTAGGGAGAAAGCATCAATGTCCTCCAGACTTGTTTTACAGGTTGGTAAGGCCCCAGGTGAATTTAAGTTTCAAATTGCTTACAGGCCTTCCTTCTTATTCAGGACCTGAACTCAAACCTATCTTTTAGGATGTAGGCTATTAAGGGATGAGACCAAGAGGTTCTGTGGTGTGCTGAATGTCTGCTGAAAGAGAATGTCCTAAAAATTCCTTCAACTTTTGAGTCCTCCCATCATAGAGGCTGGGAGAATCTGAGAAGCTTGGGGCTGTAGCTGTCCCAGGTTAGCTGTAGGCCCCCCAGCTCTCAGTTCATGTCCAGAGCACTTTTAGCCCACACCTGCGAGTGCACATTGTGGCTCTTCAACCCACCTGGAGCATTCAGAAACACAGGCATGGGCAAAGGTGGGGGCCCATGCCAATCAAACCTGTGTCTTTGGGTAAAGGAGTTGACTCCTTACAGAGTGGCAGCCTGCTTAAGAGGTAGAGTAGAATAAAATGACATAAGCACCAAAGGACAACAGTAATAAAATTGCATGGGCAAAGTTCTCTTACTACTTTGTGCTGCAAGTTTTATTTGTAGGCGTCATTCTTTTATCAAAGTATGCCTTTCTGATACAATTCCATGTTAAGGATCTTCTATTGTCATCCAGATAAATGGGTTTCTACCTCAATGCTACTGCAAGCTCACAAATTCCACTTAGGATTTGTTTAGTTCTGTTTAGTAAATCTTTTCAAGTGAAGTGTTGCTGTTTTTGCCTTGCTTACTTTAAATCCACCGTTGGGATTAGTTTGGTTATTTACTCTTAATAATGGAAATAAGTCAAAGGGGAAATGCTTTTCACACTGAGCAGGCACCATGTTCTTCTGGAATGAGCATGCTTTTCCTTTGTTTTCGAAACAATCTTTTGATTTCTTTGGTTTTCCTTTCATGACATTTAGGAGAAAAGGAAACTGCTGTTGAATACGGGATGCCTGGGATTTCTGTTTTACATTAGACTTTTTAAAATATTTGAACTCTGCTTTGTGACGGAACAAATTAGAGCTGAAACCACAGGGCGGGTAAGGAGTTTCAAGGTTTCCTTATTTGATTTTCAGGGGTCTATATTTACCCTACTCCATTTTATACTGTGAAGTACCCTTTCTGCTCATTCTATGCAGTCTTTTTATTGGTAGCAGGCTTCTAAACTCAGAGTTACCTGTGCAGCAGCTGCCAATCGTCTCTACTACTATGTTTAAAGCAAACCAACCAAACAACAAAGCCCCAACAAAAATAGCAGATTTCTTCTGCTATGTGCTTTGGCAGACAGATGAAAACTTCCCTTATGCCCTGTTTCATTTTTGTTTATTCTCTCTGCCTATCTCGAAGCACAGTTTTTAGTAGCTTGATTTCAGCTTTATGAAAAGTTAAAGCAGTGTGTTTTCCCTTCCTTAGTAAGCAGCTGGTGAATCACAGACCTGCGTGTTGCAGTTTTGTTCAGTGGGACACAGCAGAGCTGGCACTGCAAACTGGTGCCTTCCCAGAGTCTCAGCAAGGCTCCATCTAGAAACCAGTACTCAGTTCAGATGCTTGTGACAAGGGGATGTGTAATGTCCTTGCTTCCGTATTGAGTATATTTGCTGTGTGATAGAAAGTTGAGAGAGATTCACTTGTTCAATAAAAAGGCAAGTGAGATGAAACTCATTTCCTAACATATTTTATCTATGCCAGCAGTTTGGTAGTTCTTATATACAGTAAGCAATAAAACTAGTTAAAAGATCATTAAATAACTCCCATGAAGTTATAACAATGCAATAAAAAATCTAACCAACACAGAGCACCTTGCATCATGGAGCCCTTTAATCAGTCTTTTCCTGGGCTGTGTTCAGACCCAGTGGCCATAAATCTATCAGCTATCCCATCTCCAGCACTGCATTTCCTCTTTTGCTCTGAGATCCTGGGCCACCATGGAAGGAGAGCTGAAATCTTGCTGTAGTCGCTGTGGTGTGCCAAGCAGCTGTTCAAAGCTAGAGAAATTGCTTTGAACAAGGCACAGAGAAGTTCTGATTTTAAACTTCTATATTAAAGTGGTAATGAAATGTATTTTTGTACATAGCTTTGAAAATCCCCACTGTGGAATCGTGTGCTATCAAGGGTCATTTTAATAACATTGATTGTTAAAAGACACAGATCCCAGTGTAAAACCAAGACTCATTAGAATTCAGGATAGAGCTGATTACAGAGGAATGCGTAAAACTGAATATTAAGAAGATTAAGAAGAGCTGGATATCAGTGCTATATTCCAAAGGGAAATCCACCATGTACTTACTGTCCCAATCAGTGGTACCCAAAGGCAATGTGTACCTCTGTGAGTGTACCCTACTGGAGAGGGAACTCTCAGAGTTTGGCCAAGGGTAACTATAAATATTAAAACCTTTATTATCAATGTTTGATAGAAACATAAAAAATTTATGGTTGTATACAAATTCTTTCTTTAGCAGAGGAGACACATGAGATTTTATACTGCTACTGTTAAGTCACTTTTTTCTTTCAGACAAAATCTAATTATTTCCACCCAAATTTCTTTTTTTCTTTAACAGAGGTGGCATTATCCAAAAGAAGTAAAATAGAATGAATAGCTGAAACCGTGTATATAGTTAAATAGCAGATTCTGTATCAAGGTCATTCGGATAGGCTGTTCTGCTATGTTTTGTTTATTTTTCTTCTTTTCCCTTTTTTAGTTTCCAATCCCCTTAGCCTCTCTGCCTCCTTTTGCTGTTCAGTATGTGTTTGTCACAGATTCTCCCTTGGTTAGAAACAAATGCATTCAGACATCTTTGGTACTTAGAAAAGCAGTCTGAAATTATAGCAATCATTAATGTACCAGGAACACATAGGAGTTATCCAGCATATGGGAAAAAAAACCTGGGAAGACTTCAGTGCACTCTCTAACTGTACCAGATGGAAATTAGAGGTATCTACCCAAATGTGGATTTCCATGCCCCTATAACATGCAAATGGAATTGCTTTCCACATTGTTGAGAAAATTTATTATGTAGATGTAGAATCTGAAGAGGGAATCTTGTCTTGTAGTGGGAAGCTGTATGAGATGTAGTAACAAGTAACACCTATGTATTTAAAATATGATTATCAGAATTGAAATGCAGAATTAACCAACCTTACACTATTTATGCTAATGGAACAATAAATGTAAACTTCCTGAAAAATACAATGTGCAGAGAAACTAATTTAGAAACTAACAGTCAATAGTAGCACTAGTATCATTCTAGAAATATATTTCATAGCTCTGTTGTGAAGTATACAAAAAATCAGGACATATGGGGTATCCACATTTTACTACAGTTTTCTACTTTCTCAGCTGGTGCTTTTTAAGTGGACAGACAGTACTCACTGGGACCCTTTCCCCCTCCCAGCATCACCTCCAACAAGGCCCCAGAATCTCTTTGTGACACCCTTCAACACATAGCCAACACACATTCATCTCTTTAGTTTGTCTTGGGCCCTCTGCAAGTCCAGCAACATTATTGTTGCAGAAGCATTTGAGAAATACGTAGAGGGGATAAAAAAACCCCCAAACCAACAGAAACCAAACATTTAAAATATTCTTCTGGGCTGCCTATTCTCCCATTTAATGTTACTACCATGCTGCCATGGTCCTACTACAGTTATTTTTCTTGTGGAAATTGCATGAATTTATATTTATATAATAATAATAATAATAATAATAATAATAATAATAATAAGATATTATTAATTATATTAACACCACAATATTATTAATAATATCAATATATTATTAATAATATTAATATAATATTTATGATAATATTATAATATATATTTATATTTTTCTTGTGAAAATTACATGAATTTGCTTTCATGCAAACTACACTGTGTGGCCAACAGAGTGAATTTTCATATATTTTGAGCAAAAATGCACACTTAGATGTGGCAATATGTTTGTAGTGACACTGCTATTGCACTAGTAAGTTGCAAGATTCGTTTTACTTACATTGCTATAAGATTATTTATTTTAGATTAACAAAAGCCATCATAGTATTAGGATAATCACAACTGTCTAAATAATTGAAGCTTCTTTTGAATAAATCAATTTTTGAGTAGACAAAGAGTAGAATACACTTTCCTGCAATTTAAGACAAAATGCTGTATATAAAAGTTTCAGTAACTGTCCATGGACAGCCTTTGCTGTAAATGAATGTTTTTGAATAACACCAGTAATCTGAAGGTAATGAAAGCAGTTTATGTAAGGTGCAATAAACAGCCATTGTTGTGTCTACAGAACATTACTTTATGCTACTGTGAAGATTATGTCTTTTTAGTCTTCCATCTGTTTTGAAAAAAAATAAAATTCAGAGGCCACTAGTCTGAAAGAAGCAAGGACAAGATAATAACTAGAGACACAATTAATCCCTGTGCTTTGGAATAGGACAAATTGTTACAACAATCACAGAGAAAGCTGTACAGAGGTTACAGGAAGGCAAGTTAATGCAACGCTTAAAAAAGGGAACAAAGAGTGTTAGAAAGAGCTAAATTACTAAAGCAAAGAAATTAAAATACAGCTTAATAAGGAACAAATGTTGCATGCTGTGTATTAACAGTGGAATGCTTGCAGAAAATATGGAAAAGTCTTTGTTTACTCAACCCTGACTCATGGGCAAAGGTTTACATAAACTGAACTTCTCTTCTGATCACAGGTATGTGAGAAGTCCTGTGGGGATGGGTAGTCAATAGGGCTTCTCACTCGAAATCAGACAAATGTTTGGATTCAGTCACTCAAGGTACACTCAGGGTTGCATAATTGTCAGCAAAAAGCTCCCATTTTATCCCTGGGGCCAAGATCCCACTAGTGCAGCAGGCTCCAGCTCCGTGGCCAGCCCTGGTTGCTGAAGGAGCAGCAGAGTGCTGCAGCAGGGGCTGCGGCTGGATCTCAGCCCTGCTCCCGTACGGCAGCACACGGGGCTCTGTGCCTTCCCGAGCTGCTCCCGGGGCTCTCCTTCGCTCACTGACAGCAATGAGCTTTTGTCTTATGTGCAAAGGAGGAAATGTTAGCAATAAAAGTCCTGATTAATGAATATACAGAGCACATCCTGCTTTCAGTCATGCCCTTTCAACCACACTGAAGTTGAGGCTGTCTTGAATCTCATCAGGACTTTTTCAAGCCTGCATCACCTCCAGAAATCCAGAGAGCCTTTGGGATGTTAAGGGCCAGGACCAAGAAAGCAGAGGTTTATATAGTGGGACATCAGAATGGGGAATAGAAAAATGCATCTAGAAAGGAGCACAGCAGGTGATGCAAACCCTTATTACAGTCTACAGCAATTTAATGAAAGTAAGTCAGAATAAATAAATACCTGAGGTGGAACCAAGAGGCAGCTGACCCAGCCTAAATGGGAACTAAATTGCAGTTGACCCTATTGCATCACTAAATTACCCTCCTCAAGGGGAAGGAATAAAAGTTCCATGTTGGTTTTTTTTTTTTTCTGCTTTAAAAAAAGTTTTAATAATTCAAAGAAATGTCTACTGTTACTAAATGTGCTTGGTAAATACTTGATAGATTGAATTCATTCACCTCTTTGCATGCTGACATCCTTCTTGCTGCATAGGGAGATTCTACAGATGTACAGAAATGCTGCACAGGATGGGATGTTTCTTTATGGCATTTCCGTGTGCTTTAAATCTCCGAAGAGTTTTCTGTGTGTGTGCTTTATATTGAGTCGTTAAATACAAAAACAAACTTATTCACAAACCAGCTTTGATCTAGGCTTCCTGTGATTTATCTCGGCTGCCTATAGCATTCACTGAAATCCTACCTGATTGTTATTAGCTCCCCAAATATTTATATCACTCCAGATAATCAATGCTTATCACAGCCAATACAGATGTTACGAGTTCCTCAAAGAAAGGCACTGTCAGCATAATAGCATTTTAATTATTGCAGCATATGTTTTCAAATAAGTCATTTCTTTCCAGTATCAATTGAACAGAGTAACTATACACATCTTATTAATAGATGATGTTAAAAAACATTATACATGTAAATTACAGCTTTTCCCACTAAGCGTAAGAAGCAATAATGTAATGTCTTGGAGGTATTAATGTTCACTTAATTTAAATCATGTTACTCTGCTGTTTTCTGTTCTCATTCCCTTGCGTTTGCACTCTCTACAGAATGTTTTTCATTCAACTGCTGTGTAAAACAAATTTGCTTGTGGGGGTTTGGTGATATAAAGTATCTGACTGGCACCAGTGCATTAGTTATTCTACATGTAACTGAAAACATGAATTCAATATTTGGAGAAGTAGAGATAGCAGCATTAATGGTTTAGGAGATGCAGATGACATATTTTTGGTTATCAAGTGTGCTGCAAGTTCATGGGGAAGTTCAATGGAGAACACGCTGAGCCCTTCTGTCCCTCAGCTTCCCAACTTTATGTAGCCTCTTACACCCTGCACCATTTTGAAGTTCTCCAAAAGAAAGTGCAATGCTTTTTACTTTTTTTAAAAAAGATATTTCAAAGAAAATAGTATTATTTACTTTGAAAGGAAGACTAAATATTCATCTGTCTCCCCAGAGAATCTAGGCTAGGAACCCTACGGAAATACTTCTGTAGGCAGCATAGTCATGCTTTGAAAAGAGGAATTACTCTTTATCTCTTTATAAAAGTACTTGCTGCTCTTGCAAGATATTAGGGACTCAGCCTGAATCAGAATTCTGACTCTGTCTTCTGGATAGATACAAAGCAGAAGATAGATATACAAATTAGCATGAGGACTTTTCATGCCTTAACTACATAAAACTTTGACTCTCACCTAAAACAAAAACAAAAAAAACCCACTAAATTAAAGTTAAAATTATTTTTGAAGTGGTTGAGCATATTTCTTTTATTGCTGTTCTCGTGCCATGAGTCTGTAATTTTTGGCTCTGATGTATATAGAATATACACACACGTACATATATGCAGCCACATGCAGACATACAAAAGTCTGCTGAAATTCTTCGTTCTTCCAACACCCACTGAGTACAATAATCAATTTTTTTCCTGAAAATCCCTGTTCCTGAGGTCATTGGATTAGTTCAAAATTTCAGCTTCTGTTTGAAATGCAGGCTTTATGGAACCTCAAAACCACCTGGTAATTCTGGACCTTTCATGACTGACTCAAAAAGCTGAAATGTAGCAGTCGTAAGTTATCTGTATATTTAGAAGGAAAGAGTAATTTGGATAAGCAGTTATTTGGAAGTTTATAATGCATCTGAATGAGACTTCTATTTTCTTTTGCAGGCCTTACAGACATACCATTTTACAAATCATGCAATGTAATCAATGTAGGTCCCCACAGCCTATATTTCTAGTCATGTTACCTGTGAAAGGCATGTTTCTCCTGCTGGAAAATATCTTATATGTCATCTTTATTGTTACTTACTAGAATAATAGAATTATTTACGTTAGAAAAGACCTTTTAGATCATTGAGTTCAACCATAAATGAAGAATTTGGCTGAGTGTGGTGGGGTTTTTTGAAGGAACATTTTGCTTTTCTGTTTTTTTTTGATAGTTTTTTTTTGATATGGGGGTTCTTTTTTGTAGGTTGTTTTTTTTTTTTTTTTTTTTTTTTTTTTTTTTTTTACTTTCCAGATTCAAAATGATGGTTTGAGCTCACTTACATGGTGATATTAGATCACTGATCACCATCACAGGACTGCAAACTAAAAAGAAAGCTAAAATTAAGTTGATTTAACACAGAATTGAATGTAAACTCTTGTTCCCCAAAAAACAATTGCATGTAAGTGGGTAATTTTCAATGCAGTGAATAAACTTTATATTCTTTCATAATTCATTTGATTGTTTCTGTACAACAACTCTGCTGGAGGACTCTGACAAATGTGATGCTCATGCTGTGTGAATGTCTCATTCATGTGCAAACTGTACCAGTTCAGGATAACAACCAGTGGGAATAAAGCACTACCTGCTGACCTATAAACATAAAGGGAAAAGAAAATTAGAAAATAAAGGACCATGTTGGGAATGCACATTCCATTTTAGAATTAAGGAAATAGTCACTGGAAATAGTTGTGCTTGAGCAGACTTCACCTCTGTTGATTTCTATTAGAAGTGTATGAATTGTTTCCTTTACACTATTGAAATGTAGAAAAAGGGTTTTAATGCAGACGGTTAAATTCATGGTAACAACCCCGATGTTAATGTGCAGAGGTGTACTTGGGAGCAATATCCTTGTGGCCTGGTCTGTTGCATGGATCTCTGAGGGCAAAAAAATACCAGGAGATTCAGTGCCACTTGCACACACCTAAATTGCAGTGGATTAAAAGTTGATCCACTGTTTTCCTTCAGCATATATTGAGTCTCTTCAAATAAAGTTTCAGGTCACTTCTGGAGCATCATTGCAGGTAAATGAGCACTGTGTTTATTAGTCTCTCTGGTAGATAAGGAGGTTTCAGTTTTAATGACTGCAAGATCAAATATTTGACAAAAAGTGAAAAGCAAAGACCGGACATATATATATATTCTAAAGTGAAAGAGGGAGGAGAATAATGAATTTGAAAGGAGTAAAACACAGGCTGCTCTGTAGAAAAGAATGCTACAAAGGTCTCTGTGTGAATCTTCGGTTCCTGGAGTTTCTGCCAATTCCTTTTATTACTATTTCAAGTAACCAGGTACATATGGCATGTTTGTAAGTAAAGCAGTCAATGAAGTTAGTTACACCTCTGCATTTATTACCCTACCCCTGAGTATTATTAACTTTTACATTCCTCATAAAATATAATTTATCACTTAAATAATTTGCTTTGTGTCAGGGTTCAGTGTGCTCCAGTGCTTTCCTGCTCATTAAATGAGATATTTTTACTTAATGAGCCCAGAATGTCCTTTGCATGTAACATTAGAATTGATTTCAAACACTCCATTTTTCTAACATATTTGTATGTAATTTCAGAATGTGGACTTCATTCCCCAGTCTGACTCTGAAGAAAAAAGAGCTACAAAGAATAATGACCCATGAATTCTGGAGAGGAATGTAGTAAGTATGTGTGAATATTTAAAAAAAACCCCTATTATCTGCCTCCACTTTGCATTCTTTCATCTAGTTTGAAAGTCTGAGTTACTATTTGAGCCTGATACTGCAGTTATTGCAAACATAATTCTCCATTAGGAAAGTGTTTTTAGAAGGGACTGCAAGATATGTATTTCCATGAAATTAACAGCATTTAAAAATAACCCCACACTTAGGTGTATGTGTGTGATGCCCTGATTGATATAGCAGACAGCTAGTCTTCCAAATGTACACTGTTCATATATAAAATATATATTCATAGGATAAATAAACATCATAGAACTCTAACAGTGTGCACCTAATGGGGATCTGGCTCATCTCTTTGCAATTGCAAATAATCACTTTGCAATTATTTAATAAAATCTGAGTAGAGAGACCCTCTGTTGTGCAGTAAATCATTTGCTCATAATAATCACTGGAACCAAAAACCAGCCCAAACCTCTGAGCTATCTCAGCAATTCCAGGATAAACACTGTGCCGCCACACTTTAAATGGAATTTTGCCACCAGCTAGGTTTCAAGGAGTCAGTGAGTAGTAGATGATGGATTCACAAGTGGGTGTTCATTTGAGTCCATTATAACAAATGTGACCATCTGTGCATCAGCTGTACACCACTGACATGCAGGGTGCAAGTCTGATCAGTCAGGTGCTCAGGATCTATGGCAATTTGCATGGCATGAAACAATAAAGGACAGGAAAGCTGAAATTCAATTCCATAAAAATGCTAATATTGTAATATAGATTTTTTTTTCTTCTGAGTGAAAAAAGTATTAACTCATGAAATAAGCAGAAATGTATTTAACAGAACTTACAACTTTTTTGGCCATCATTAAGTTTCACATTTTCCCATGGTTGCTTGTCTCACCTGATTAAGAGCTTGGGGCTCTCTTTGTGTTTGCTCCTTGGGTTCCTTGCCTGATGTCTGTTTCCTACAAGACACGTGCAGCCATGTACCTGTGGTGCAAATGTTTATTGCGGGATGTGCCGTGGCTACCATGGCACACGGTGGGCAAAGGAGCACGAGCAGGAGGTAGCAGTGGGTAGGCAGTCTGTGCCTTGGTGTAGCAGCCTTCCTTAACACACTGCCATGTTTGCCAAAGGAAATCTCAAAATTCTCATCAGACTGACACAACCAGCCTATTAGGAAAAAAAAAGTTTTTAAAGTAGTGCAATACTGTTTCACGAGACTGGGTCATGCCTTGTAGGTCAAGGAGAAAAAGAAAATTTCCCTGGTTGTGGCAAGGAGAAAAAGAGAACATTTCCCTGATTGTGGCAATAGGAGTTAACAGTAGTGTGATTATCCATACAAGTTAATGAAATGTGAGATCTTCATCTTTGTCATACAGGGAGAGAAAAACAAAGGAAAAATTGGAATCAACTGTTGATTATAGTTTAGTGAGGGGTGAATACAGCCAGGTTGTTTATTAAGGCCATCTCATCATTGAAAGGGCTGCTAAGTAACAGAATAGCTCTGACACAGACTGGGGAAACTATGTCACTGAATATGTAAAGTATGAGGGAATGTGTACTCTTCTCTTGCTGTTACCCATCAGAGGGTGCATCACATACCCCTAAGAAATCAATTTATTTTGCTTTTCTTTACAGTCTATCATTTTGTCTATTTGAGCTGCAGGCAGTTAAGGTTGATGCACTCAAGCTGAATGTGCTTTTCTTTTTCATATTTTTTACTGTAAAATGAAGAGTGTTGGTGTTTTGTTTTATGCTTTATTTTGGTTATGTTCCCTCTCCTTCCTCCCCCCCCCCCCCCCCCCCCAATAAAAAATAATGCTATCCTTTGCTCCAGGAAAATAGTGAAATATCACTTTAGATACTGAAGTCTGTAATATTGTAGCATATTTATATGGTCTGATGAATTCTCAGATGATAAGAGACTTTTTCCCTTCTGATTCTATAACAGCAGTAGACCTGCCCTTCATTTCATTTTTTAAACTTAGACATGAGATATTTTAAATTTCACTTGAATTAATTTTCTAGATGATAATTATAATTGATTGTTATGTTTCAAATTCTAATGTCAAAGAATTACTTTTTAAATGAAAAATAAGTGATTTCAGTAAAATTTCACTAAAATATCTAGCCAAAACAATTAATTTTTAAAATATATTTTTATCTTCTGCACTGTGAATGTTCAGTTACTCTGGATGAATAATAGTTTGATTGTTATATCGTATAAATCCTGGTGATGTCTCAATGTGTGCAGAAAGGAAAATGTGAAGCACCTACTTGAGAAATTTCTATGACGAATCAGTAAGTCTTTTGGGAGAGGGGATTGCTGTGTTGCTTAGACTTGAGACTGGACCTATCAGAGGTGCAAAACCTTTGGCGTGTACCACTCCTGGAAACACATTATATTTTAAGAAAATTCAGGTAGATTATAGAGGAGTCACACCTATAATATTTCCTTTATTCCTGCAATTCACAGTTTGCATTTTATTAGTATGTAGACAGCTGATCTTGGCATGGGTATTAAGAAATAATTCTTTTCATCAGGGGACTGCCAAGGGTGTTTTTTTGGTTGCTGTTGTTCTAGATCCTGAGCCTGGGGAAGAGCTCAGGAAAGTCTCTGGCCAGCAGTCACATGTGAGGTATTGCAGAGCTGGTCACTGGCACCAATGAGAAGGCACTAACAGGTGCCTGCAGCCCAGCTGAAGGGTGCTCATATGGGGCACCTCAAAAAAGCGAGGAGCACAGCAACCTAAGGTCATACCCTGATTTTTCTCTGATATTTGAGACCCTTGTCTGTGACTAGAAATGGTTGAAGAGGGAATAAATATCAGATGGATACAAGTGTCATTTAAGGGACACTTCTCCACTGGGCTTGTATCAAAGGATCCTTTATATGCATCTGTAAGCAACAAATATTACTTAGATTTTTTTTTTTAAATAAACTATTTGTATTTCAGAAATAACATATGTAGTTTCAAGAGAGGGGAGATAATGGTGCTTATCAGAGTCTTTTTGGGAATGGCAGTATTTTATAGCTAGTTTCAGTTAACATAAACTTTCCATAAATCAGATACATAACTTTTTACACATGTAGACTAAGGCCAAAGGTTCTCTTCACTCTTTGAGAGCACTGACATTAAATTTTTTATTAGTACCCATGATGAATAATGCACTTGACTTCAGTTTTAACAGTCCTATTGAGAGAAACTACTGCATGTTTCTTGCAGAAGTACCTAAATAGCCAACTTTAACGCTGAATAAAAATTTATTTATTATTAAAATATTTATTTATTATAAAAATGAATTCTTTACTCAGTTCGTTACCTTCTGAGAGCTGCAGCCTTTCTTGCATTAGTGGTCTCCGTGTTGCTGCCATCATACTGTATGTTCATGGCTTGCTTTCAGGCTATCATTTCTTTGTGTCTTGGGGCTGTGTGGCTTGGTTTTACAAAGGGATCCTGGATCTAATATTGCCACTGCCATCCACTTTGCCACTACTGTTTATACTTGCAGCTGTCCAGAAACTCTTGCAGAAAAATACAAATTGCTATTCTTAAACATAAACACAGGTTTTCATATTATATACTATTGGCCACTGTGCCCAAGTTCATCTGCAGTTATTTGGACACTCTCCTGCTTTTATAGCTCAGATTCTTCACACTTTTCTATTTGAGTCCTGTGATGCTTTGACTTCTCTGCTATGTTTGGGATGCTCCCATATTGTTTTCAATTTGGCTGGAGTAGCTTTGCTTGCTTGCAAAATCTCAGGCTTTATTTTAGATCTTTGGTACACTCTTTCCAAGTGTTTTGATACACTCTCTGAGTGTTTTATACCAAATGCAAAGCACCATCCAGCTTTCTACCAGGAAGCTAACCCTTCCCTTCATATTGTGAGGTCTATTGCAGTTCAGATCAGTTAAAGGCTTCTCTGTGATTTCTCTCTCCTTTTCTATTGCTTGCTTGAAATTGAGTTTCTTCGTTTTTTTTTTTTTTTTTTTTTTTTTTTTTTTTTTTTTTTTTTTGCATGGGAGCATTTTACATGTAGCCTGATTCATATCTCCTTCTAACCATTGCAAATTTTAAATGAACATTAAATAGTTGCTGAAAGTTGTGAGTGGCATAGGGCAGATTTTCTTTGCATTCTGTGTTCCTGGGAAGTTAAACTGCAGTAAGAAATGCTAAGCAGTACAGAACTTTCACCAGAACTTCTGAATTTTCTGAACTGTCATCTGAAAATTGTAACTTACAGAAAATAAAACCCCCGTAAATGAAATTGGTTCTGATGTTCATGAATCTAACTTTGCTATTCTGCAAGTCTCCTCCTTTTATATGTGAAGTGCAAAATGATTCTATGAGGAAAATGAGCTTGAATCTCATTAGACATCGTCCTGTATTAACTGGTTCACTCATATTTTATTCATTAAATAATATTTGTCAATGTGTTTTTCTATTTTAAACTCTTACTGTAAAAGAGAGCATTATCACCTCAAAGTATTTGTTTCCTAGAGTGAATGCCAATATTATCCAGTCACGCCATATTCTCCTAATTATGCTGTGGGTTTCTTTCCTAACGGCATTTATTTTCGGGTGTCAACAATACTTCAGTTAAATGTAGTGTAAAGTGCACTTATTTAGCAAACTTGTCCTTCAGAAAAGGTTTTTTTTTGTCTTTAAAACACCACTAGATTGTTTCTTTCTGTCAGTGCATGATACAATAGAAATCTTAAATCAATAACACTTCTTATTCCTATGCAATTGATGCATAACATCCTTCTTCACACACAGGTTTAATGTGTTGTAAATTAATTATCTGGAATGCGTAGAGGGTCAATGGACCTTGGTATGACCAGGATGTAATGTTAAAGTGTTCCATTTCCTTCCAGCCCTGCTCGGCTCTCTTGCCGACTCCTCTCTCTGTGTCAGCTCTGCCATCTTCTGCACTTTGGTCCCTTAAGTGTTTTTAATGCCCCTCGAGGGCTTGATCGATAGGAAAAATTTGCTTTACCATAAATTTGTCCAACAATTTTCTTTCTTCTGAAGATGGAGTACCTTTCTAAACTGGGCTTGTATAATGCTCCTTACTAAACTATTCTTACTGTCAGAGAAATTTAAAATAATAGCCTTATTTTAAATCATAATGAAATTGCAGAGATTCTGCATAAACAAATGCAGATCTAATTTTTGGCTTTTAGGTGCCTAGAAATGAATCAACTATGCTTCAAATGTCTGTTAGGAGGAGTTTTGCTTTACTGTATCTACACATCGAACCATATAGATGACTAAAACCGTTATTAACTGTGAAGAAATGCTGAGGGAGAGATTCTCAACCATGAAGAGTGCAATTAAAACATGCATTCGCTGGGTTTAAAGTAGCCAATTTCCTTTAAAAATCAGAGAGGCCACCTCTATTACATTTTTTGAAGCCAGCTTGGCTATTAGTTGCTAGGGTAACAAGATCCAAGACAGTGAATAAGTCCTGTCCAGGCAGCACAGTGTTATGGGTGTCTGAGATGAATGCAAAGAAATGCTGGTAGGAACATTCAATTATGGATTGGTTTAATTTTTATTTACCCATCTTTACCTTGTAGTCCCTGACTACAAAGATGGTCAAAATATGTATATGTTTGTAATTAAAAAGGTGCTAGTGTATTTTAATTGGCTGAGTAACAGATGACACTAAACTATTAAAGCAGAAGATACTTCAAATCTCAATAAAAAAAAGAAAGAGGTGCTACTTAAAACTCCCAGCATGTTGGTGGGATCAATTTAATGTCCTGTGCTGTGTCAATGTCACTTTCATAAACTTTTGCTGAAGTGCCTTTCCTACTGTATGTTGAATGATGTTGTCAGGACTGTGAGTCGGGGGTACGGTGGATTTGAGTCTACTTTACTTCCCTTGATGAAAAGGTCACTGCCACTTGTAAATCTGTTTTACTCCCTGCACAGTTGTTAGTGTCAAAGTCTGTCAGCTCTGTGGGATGTTAAAATTATACAACTGTGGTAGGAACAAGGATCACAAATTCCCAAGTGGTACATCCCAAGAAAAAGTCTCTGATCTTTGTGTAAAAGTTCTGTGGAAAGTTTTTCATTCAGGATTTTCAGGTCACTTTGGCTTGATTGCAGAAATAAACAAAATTTCTGTTCTGTTCTTCCCATCTGGTGGGCCTTCCCCACTGATAGCTCATCACAGGGCCACTTATGTCTGCAGCTCATGCTTGCAAGTGAAAAAAAAATCTCTGCTTTATTTCTTTAAGGCTGCAAGGGCTCCAGTTAAAGCACAATTAAAACCTGGCCTGTGTTGTGTTATGTGATTATATTTTGACAAATCATCACTTTAGATCAGCTTCACAATTATTCATAAGTTATTTGGAAAATGCAAGGAATAAACACAAAGTAAAATATCTGGCCAATTTAAGGGACGACACCTGACCTCCAAACCAAGCTTCCAACCAGTGTAAGAAATGCAAATGAAAAAAGCTCCAAAAACCTAAACTCTCTTTTCCCTTACTCATAGCATCATACAAACTGTTCTGTCTATATGCAAAGACAGTTTTTTACTCAGCACTTTTCTCATGTGAGTTGTCATACTTTGCCAGTATGCAGCAAATGCAATGGGAGCACAACCAGCTGGACTGCCAAGAGCTGTGGCTGTGTCCTCTGAGCTTGATTGATTGCAACATGGAGTTTTTGAAGTTTTATGCTCTGGCTGTGCAGGAGATGGACACAAAGTTCTTTGCATGTGAAGTATGGCCAAAGCTTTTAGGTGGTCAATTGCCTGCTTAATCCAAAGGCCCTTGCTAAGACAGAGTGAAGCTTTTCATACCGTGAGCTATTTCCATATGACCTTGCGACTAAATTGATTTTTGAACGGAGTAGTTTGCTGCTGAGGAGACAGAATGGGACCCGAAAGGGGCAAACACTGAATCTTTTTGGCTTGACTTTCAGTCAAGGTAACTCACTGGGGTCCTGAAGGTGATGCAAGTAAACATCTGCCAAGTGAATCTTCGTGTCAAGGCAGTCATTGTGGGCAAACTGGGATAGGCAGCTGTGGGTAAACATATATCAGTGTGCCAAGTAACCATCAGCATGATGGGGAAGAGGACACACTATGATGCTGATTTTCTTTTGCTTTAATTTTGATTGGAAAAATCTCTTTATGTGGTACTGAATTTGATCTAGAAGCTGTCTTGGGCATTTCATTCAGTGATATGAAAGCAAAATCTTTCATATGAAGTTTTTCTTATTGTCAAAGATTTGAATGATAGGTAAACAAATGAGAGAAAAAAATTTTAAAAACTGAAGCTTTAATTACTCTGATAAAAAAAATTTACTGCCATCTCTATCAATCACTATCTTGGTTTTATAGATATCTTTAAAAATGTCATCCAATTTGCCCTTAAGATCACAAACACTTCTGCTTAATTCTCCTTCCCTGTCTCCTGAGAGAATTGCAGCATAAAAATTCACCTGTTCTCTTTCTTATCAGATTCATTTCTACTATTTGAAATTGTCAAAATCCAAATGGCAGATATTTGTACTTACATAATTAGAAAGCTGAATAGATGCCTGTCATATCAGTGCTTGTGTTTTCTGAAGACTCACAATGTTAGACAGAGGGCATGTCTGAGGAATGTAAACAAACATCCACCTTATCAGGACTTTTACAACTGAGAAATAGAAAATAACATTTTTTTCCTACCCTCTGCCCTCCCTTATCCCTCCAATTCTCTAGACTTTGCTCAATCTTTTGCAGTTTCTAATTTTCAGCTTCTCTAGGCACAGGCAAATGAAGTACAATTACAAACTCTTGGAATGATTCTTTTAAACAGGAAGAGTGGTTCCAAACTCTCAGGTCTGTACACACTCATATATTGGGTATCTGGTATATAGCTACTTTTTCACTCTGAAATAAAATAATGTCCATATGCTAATGTATCTGCATACATCTTGGAGATATTTTTATTCTTTATAAAAACAGATTTTCAAAAGCTGATTATTTATATTTCAAGATAAAAAACAGATATCAATTTATGATATAAATAATCAGATTCATTTAATTATTTTATTCTGGACCAGTCTTCTACTTTTATTCTAGGCAAAAGTAAATAGAGCTTAAAGCAAAGACTCTGCCAGGATTTTGAGAGCTTTGGAAAAGTTACTTACAGATCAAGTTTACTGACTAAATACCTGAGATAATTTACAGACAAAAAAAAAAGTTAAGGCCTTGTGTATCACTTTCAGCCTTTCCAGAGAAAGATGTTGCCTAGTTGTACAAATACTCAGTATCAATGATTTAACCTTTCCCGTAGTAAATTAATTTGGAATACTGAATTTTAAAGTGGTTATAAAGCATTGTGGTCCTTGTGATAAAAGAGACAATATTTAGGTGCTGCTTTGAGTCTCATTTAGCCATTGTAAGCTTCATACAGATGATCTAAAATGGGCTTGTCACACACCTGCCCATGAGTATCCCCCAGGTATTACTGGGCTTTTTGCTTATGCTTAGCCCTTGCCTTTCTTCAAGTTTTCAGTCATGTTCTTACTGCTTCCTTTCATGGCAGACAAAATTGCACCCCTTTGGACTTCCTAAATATATGTATTCTACATCAGCCTGCAGAGGTTTCCTATTTTCTCAGTCTCATGGTATTATTATGCATCCCCTCTCTTTTATTAGATTTTAAATAAATATTTCATCTTTTTTTTTTTAATGCACTGAAACACCTTTTCACTTTCATCACAATTTTCCAGATCTCCCATCTGCTTGCACAGTCTGTGTTATCCATGTCACAGCATCTTTTCTTGGTATTCCAAGAAGGCACTTTCTCCTTGCACTTTGTGTTCTTAAATCTTGCCCAGAAACTTTCCTTTCCCTCTTGGCTTACCAGGCAATATTTTGGGATATTCTGTCAGATACACTAGCAAGCACCACCACTTTATTTTATGGATCCAGTGACAGAGCCCAGAGTAGTGCTACGAGGTAGTTCTATAGGTCTCAGCTGTGTGTGGATGAAGGACGTCTCTTGTTTCGGACTCTCTCCTGATTCTGGGGAAAGATTTCCATTTTTGCTTGTTTACTTTGGTCTAGTCTCCAGACTGAATGTTGCCTTTGCAGAGTTGAACCATTCTCAATTTCTCTTCAGCTAATTGTTATTTTTATTCTGAGAATGAGATCTTTTGATATACATGAAGTGAATCAGGCCAGGTATGAAGCGCTTTGCCCCAGTGTGAGTTCATGTGAAGACTCCTTGTGTGGATTCTTACACCAGCAGCCCAAAGAACCCCTTATTTGTATGTCCAAGACTAAAGGACTAGATGGAGACATGCAAATTTGCAGTAAGTTTTCCAATATCTGATATGAAGCATCAATATATTGGTGTTAGGCTAGAGGACTGCGTTTTTTTTTGTTTTTTTTTTGTTTTTTTTTTTTTTTTTTTTTTTTTTTTTTTTTTTTTTGAGAGAAACAGATGTGTGAGATGTGCATCATGTTACCAGTGGTAACATAAACAGCATTTTTTGAAAAAACTTCAGCTCAAAAATGTGGCTCAAGCAGAGACTGAAACTGAAGCCTCTGCTCAGCTGAGATGGGAAATTGTATTTGGGAAGAAGAGAATAAATACCCATGACAAATTTTCAGCTGCTCTAATTCATAATGGAAGTTCATACCCATAATGGAAGATCATTCATAAATGATCATTACCCCAAACAGAAGCTCTCAGTAGCAAAAGTAATTAAGGCTGTAAGCAAAAACTATTATGTTAATCAAACTATATTAAAGGAGGAAGTTTATAAAGATTATCAATTTGTGACACACCTTCTGCTCTGAAAAGAAAGTTTATACTGATACTTAAATTTGCAGAAGCATATAGTTTTTATAAAACCCCGAAGAACCCCCTAAAACCTGTAACACTTTACCCAGTCTCACTGAATATCTCTTCTGCAGAGATTTTGAAGGAAAAACAATTAAGAAGAGCTGGTGTATGCATAAGTGCTAAATATGTGGAACATTCCCAGCCACTGCCACATGACAGCAACCCTGCCCTGGGGTCAGGCTGCTCACTGGTAATTTCAGTGTGAGGTATTGTGGGGATGGTGAACCTGCTGAAGAGGGGAAAAACTGGTGATCTGCCACTCCTAAACCAGGCTATACTGTGCTCCTATACTTGTTCATTCAAAAATCTGTGTCACAAATCCAGCTAAAGTGTCTTTACTGCTAAGATGCAGAGCTGAATAATTTTATAAATTAATTCTTTTGGAAACATCTTTCTAATTGCTTCAACATTTTCATAGCTTCATCTGGAAGCATTGTGTGTACCTCACAGGTGCAGTGGCATTCTGCAGTACTTATACCTAATATTTGATGTATCATTTTTAATGCAAAAAATTAGTGCTACACAAGTTCCTTTATATAGACCAAAAAAAGAAGGAAAAACCCCTCTGTCATTTCCATACGCTCACCCTCCATGTTCAGTTATCATCTGAGTTGCCCCTATTGTTGGTTAATGTATGAATAACAGCCTGCACTTCCCACCTGCCATCAGGTTTTACTGCAGGAATAAAGCAAGGTCAAAATAATATCTAATGTTTAGACAGCATGCTGGTAGCGTCCCCGCCAGCAGACTATTCTTAAATAATAGCAACAAATTAGCATTAAAAGCTCTCCACAACAAGATGTGCTAAAATAGTACTGGATGCTCAGTGACCTGTGCAAAGAAAATGTAATATGCTGCTTTCTAGTGCTCTCAGCCTCAGCTGCTGTAGTGTCAATTATGTCACTACAGCTTTTCCAAGGTGGAACCAACATGACTCAAGAAAATAAAACAATAAAAGAAAAAAATAAACAAAAATAAACTCTGGATACAAGAAGAGAGAGGGTTGCAAGCAGAGAATGTTTTACTCCAGTGCTGAGTTTGAAGGGGTTGCTCTCTTTAACACAATGGGAGCCAGCTTCCCTGCTGTGCTCTCTGAAGTGGCTCATTGCAGCACAGCAATATTATATCTTAATAAGCATAACACTCTGAACTGAAGCATATTTTTAAGTCAGACACATGGGAGGGAAACAGAGCAGAGCAGAGCTGTGTTATTTTTAATGGAGCATGTGTTTGTCTTGTAAGTGTGTCAGAAGAAAGGAACAGGTCTCAGGTTTCTTCTCACCATGTCTAATGTAGGATGGGCACTCCAACTGCCTAAGTGACATCAGCGGTCTTTGATATTGCAAATGACACTGGATGGTCTGGACTACACTTGTACCTCACATTCAGTGACACTGAATACATATTGTGTGTTTCAGTGCTCATTGAAGCTCTCCTTCAGATGAAGCTCTTTGAAAACCAAGATAGTTTTCATTCGATAAACAAGATTGTCAGAAGAGACTGTCCTTTTCTCAGCTGTGCATGGGTGGGTGGTACAGGTGATGGGGCACATGCAATGCAGGAAAACATTTCTGTTTACATTCAGCTGGAAAGTAGATCTTGCAGCGTGGAATTGATAATTGCCATGTGTACCATACTGCAGCCCATGCCACTCACCTCTCATTCTTAACATCAAAAACAATATTAGAGTAAAAATGTTTGCAATGAAATTCCTAAGGAAATTTTACATTTCAATTAATATTGATAATGGGTTTTTAAATAAGTTCTAGGTCAAGATGTATCATAAATCTATTTTCCACAGAGCACAGAAAATATATACTTATTGTGTCTTTGTGGTATGACCGGATCTAGTCTTACATCCAGCAGCCAGCTGAGGCTGCTTGTCTATTATAGTCTCTTCCACCATTCCTGACAAATGAACAAATAACTAGATGCCCTGTGAAACATTTTAAATAGAACTGTCTCCTGAAAAAGCTGTTACTGACAGAGACAGGTTCGATCCAGATCAAGGGAACCTGCTGTGGAGTAGAGAAGATCAATACTGCTTGCTGCCTTTTTTATTTCAGATTTCTTTTTTTTTAACTAAGCATAGGTAAAGATTATGATGACTAAAGTAAAGCAGAAAACAAGCAATCTATGAACTGAAGTGCATCCTTCTTATTAAACCTTATTGTGCTCTTAAAGCAGTAGCAGAAGCTGTTGCTATGAACTCTATCATGCAAGAGGCTTTCAAAAGAGCATTTAAAACTATGTATTAGCTAGAAACCACTTTGCCCACAAATTCTGAATGAGCTGAAAGTAGCTTTTGAAAAGGAACCAATGTATTTCACGGCAGACCAAATTAGCTGTTCTTTTTTAATTTTGAAGTATTTGATCAAAATCCAGTACTGAACATAGTGTCTTAAATTAATTCTATTTAGAGTGCTCCTCTGCTGGTTGCAACCTGGATCCTATAGCACCAACTGCCCCCCCCCCCTTCCTGTTGTGTTCTTTGGTGTACACACAAGGATTCCATGTTTCCAACGCCAGCTGGAGGCGCTAAGGTACCATTCTTATCTTTGGAAACAAGGCATGGGTTTGTGGACAAATCTAAAACTTGATTGTTTTTATTTATTGTATTCAAATAGCATCATCCACTCTGACTTTGCTTAGCAATTGAAAATAGCAATTAAAAGTCACCAAAACCAAATCAGCCCAGCAATGAAAAACTATTACCCAAAATTTGACAGGTTTTAGGAAGCAAGGCTGGCATTATAGCCACAATATTCTTAATAGCCTTTGGCTAAGTCCAGGAATTCAGTTTGCAATATAATCAATCCTCTACAACCCACAAGTATTAAATTCATCATTAGAATGTTGTTTTCCCCTTCCCAAACCTTCCATGTAACTAGCAGCTCAGTAAGATGAAAGGCATTTGTTACTGAGAACAGCCTTAAGGAAAGCAAAAAGAGCAAATCTGGAAAACAGATTCATATTTTTCTGGAAATGGGTAGTATTCATAAAGCATTTAGCTAGTTCAAGGTCAACTTGTTATCCTTCTGTATACTATTCATAACAGGCATTTGACAACTCAGTGACAGTCAATCTAGCAGCTGAACTGAATATATTGGGCCATCCATTTTAAATAAAAACTAAATCTTCATTGTGAAATGAGCACAACAAACCCAAGAAGAGCAAAGGGCTTTCCTATTTCTGAAATTCCAAATAAGATCAACAAATTACAAATGAGTTACAAATGAGAAGAAATAGATTTAATTTTGATAAATAAGCAGATGTATGTATAAATGGCAAGAGGTTATGATCCTTCACACCATGGTGGTGTTGTCTTCTCACTTAAGCAAAACAATAATCCTGAGCATTCTGCAGTTTTTTTTTTCAGCATACCATGTCTGCAAAATTATGTAACATCAATAAGATATTGACATTTTACAGTTATAATTATTCTGAACTTGTCTTTCTGGTCCCTACACAAGACCACCCTGGAGTTTTTTTAATATTGACTGTTTCTCAATATGCTCTGGGATACAGTAAAAGGTATCCTCTGGTGGCTGTTGTCCTGCTGGAACACTCATTGGATTGGAATAATGAGATTTTTCATCTGACTTCAAAACTTGGTGAAAATAGCCGCTCAAGGAGCCACAGAGACATATGTTTTGGAAATCCCGGGGATACTGAATTTTGTATCCATGCAAATTCTGAGTTTGGGTCCATTTTCAATTCTAATACTTTTCTTTTTAGTTACTGTTATCATGGATCTTAGAGAACTCTTTGTCATGTACATTCCAAAAAAAATGGATAAACATAATGTATACCTATCTTTTATAACAAATTCTTCTAACTAAAAATTAATCTTAAATATGGTGTATGTTGAAGAGTGACAGTCCTGAACAACTAGCTCATACCGTCCCTCCATCACTTCCAAATGGCACAGATATTTCTAACAGTGAAAGTGCATCATAGCACCAATTGCTTTTTCTCTTTCAGCAGGACATACAATGAAAATCAACTAGCAATTATTTTGCATGTGGGTTCACAGATTAGAGATTGACTATAAATTGAGAGGAGTATCGAGTTCACAATATACTTGGTTCCTTTTTGGAAACCACTACCTGGTTTTGTTTTTAAAGCTGCCATGGGTTTTCAACAGGATTCTTACTCTAAGCACTCAGTATCTTTCATCAGCTAGCACCCACTGAATGACTACCAGGGATGTCAGTGTCAAATTCCTCTGCAGACGTCCAGCTGGACTCTCTACAGGGATTTATCTAAAAGGGCTTGCTGCAGGAATGATGTTACTAACAGTTCCACCTTCCCTGCTTTGCATCTTTCAAATATCAGCTATAAATATCTTGAATATGCTCATTATTTAAAATTTTAGACCTCCTCCCCAATTTTGTCAGGTATTTTAGAAGGCTTTCTGCCTACAGTTATAATGTATGTCTGCACTCCAGGAAGACAGCTGAAAGCACAATGGCTCTGCCTCTATATTTGGAAACATCTGCTGTTTCATTTCCATGATGCACAGTGATGTGCAGTTCTGAGAGGAAGAACAAGTCTGGCACAGTAGACATTAGTCTATGGTTAAATATTTTGATACTGAAATTAGGATTCCCTCTTATCTAACCCTCTGCTAGTACTTGTCCTTTGAGTAAAGGATGCTGAAATAGTTGCTCAATGGTCCTCTGACTGTTATGGAAATAAATCCCACCCCTAGTGAGGCAGCCTTTTCAGGTATCAGCAATTGGCTTCCTCCACATCATTTTGTCATTCTTGAGAGAAGCATAGAAGCAATAAAGTGTGATATGGAGTGAAAACAACTAAATTGACTTAGGAGGAGCTTTGGTTTGAGGAGTGTCTAGATTGAAGGTGAGATGTTGAGGATGTGGAGAAGATTTGCTTTGCTGCAAGTTCTAGGAAACAATCGTGCCAAAACTCCATCATGTAAAAGCCTAGTTGCACGTTCAGAAGTGCCCTTTGATGAGTTGAGAAAGTCTGGCAAAAATCTATTCTTTATAGTGGTTTATTGTTTTTAATAGCCTGTCAAATAATTTGAGGAGAAAATTGTGTGAATAATCTTAGCAACTCTTTATGAGGGGCTAAGGCAAATTGCAGCATTGGGTGCTGGGGATAGTTTTGACTCTTATCCTCAGCTGACCTAATAAAGGGCCCTTCCATAGGTATTTCCATGGTGTTCAACTGTTAATCACTGTTGGATCCAGGACATGGCAGAACCATTACACCTATGGACATTTGTTCCAGATAAACCTTGCATGGCTTCAGAATCAGGCCATGGATTTCATTCTTCTCAATAGTGATTATTAATTGAAAATTTAAATTAGAGCCAGGAGAGAACATGGGGGCTTAGGAGACCTGGGATAACACATCTGGGAAATGCTGTTTGGTATTCTTTGAGGTTGAGTACCTTCTGAGTGTGTCTGTCTGCAATAAGGCTGTTAAGTGTACTGTCAGAAATTTTGGAGAATGTTGAAAAAATTTATTTTTGAGAAGCATTAATACAAATTCTATTTAAAATTCCCTTGTGCATTCATTATGCAGGAACTTTGTTATATACTTTCTTTTAGAGCAATATAATTCTACTGGCCAGGAATCCCAAGCTTTGAAAGACTGGGGCATGAAGAGCTGCCTTATTTCTACAGAGAGAACAGACTCTTTTTTTGCCTCTTAAATTTAGAACTTGGTGGAGTCTTTCTTTTGCAAAACTAAGAAGGTGCACATTTTGATCTGACAGATTCAATTTGATTTGTCGAATTTTCTGACTCTCTGTGATCAAAGCTACAGAGATCAAACTATTCCATCACTTGACCTGAAAGTAATACAATACAGTTTAATATAGCAACAATATTTTGCCCTAGATGTTATGTCTATCAATAATTCAGCTCTTATATAAAATATTCTTGCAAATAAGATATTGTACCTCAAGAACAAATGATCTGTGCAGATGTAGTTTCAAAGAATACCAGTCTCTCTGTTTATGCCAGTGAAGAGTGAAAGAAACCCAAGGGTGAGAAATAGAACAAGATTTAGTGAAATATGTGGGCTTGGAAGGAAAAACTTTATGAACATTTTCAGCAGTTGGACCTATAGCAAGGAAAGTGTCTTAATAACTCTATTGGGTTTTCTTTCTAATGTTTTAAACCAACTTTCAACAGATAAAAAGTTGCGAAATAAACTTTCATGGCAAAATATCCTTAAGAACACAAGAAATGTAAAATAAGTGCAGTATGTAATGATAAAATGAGCTGTTCTAAAGCAAGGCTCCTAACCTGAGAGCTAAAAGTGAAAAAAACAAAAAAATTACCTAAATCTCAATTAGGATATACAAAAGAATCAATACCTTGGAAAAAAAAAGAAATCTATGAATTTGCCCTGAGGTGAAATGCTAAGGTGATGGGAACAGCTTCTATTGCAAAATGATGATATTACACCCTTGCATTTTATAAAAGAATATTCCATATTTTCTCTTTACAGGTTGTTTCATGGTTGCTTACATTATTCAGAAATATTTTGCATATTCACCTTCTAAATTGGCTGAAGAGGCCAATGTGTGAAGGCAGGAGTGACTGAGTATAATACCACTGATTTGTAAGAGGTATGTTTGGTTTTGGAGTGGTAGAAGTTATGTCCCAAAAATTGCAGCATTGCCATCCCACACTTCAATAAAATATGTTTTAAGTATCTAGAAATAATGAGATTGACTTCAAAGCCATGATTTTGTAGTTTGGTGAGTACATTTGGTATGTCTGGTCTACCTGGTTGTGTTGGTTTAGAAGTCACTTCCTAAATTTTTCCCACAGTCATGAATTGAGTATTTTAAAAAAAACTACCACTGGATGAATTTACAGCCATGTGACTCTAGGAACTGACGTTTAAGTATGCCACAAGGAATTTGCATACTACAATAACTGGTGCTACTAGTGTACTGTTTGCTCATGTGATTTTAAATGCCACTCTGAAAGAGAAGGTTGAAAACACCTAAATTCTTCCTGCCAAGGCTGTTTTTGGTTCTTAGAGAGATCAGCTGTGTCAGAATGAAATCTCCCCTCAAGCCATTTTTTTTTTTTACAGCTAGATCACTTTAACCACCAACTCTGGCAGTAAAATGATTCATATCTGTATAAAGAACAGTGAAGTTAAGACCTTCTGGAGAAGAAGCTACCAAAACTGTACTCTTGTCCTGCAGGGTTGTTTTGGTGGGGTTCTGCCCCAGGTATCTCTTCAGGTGGGGAAATGGAAATTTATTCTAGTTCCTGAAAGCTAATACTGGTAATATGTCTTTTTATCCAGACTCATTTGTCTCTCTAGAGATCACCAGCACTGATACCACAACTTTATATTGCTCTAGGCAGCTTGTCAGCTTTACTGATCCTAACAAATATGAATGAAGATTTTCATGTGGGCAGGAGACAAAAGGGAATATCACCTGCAAGTTTCTGAAAAGGGAGAATTATGGGACTGCCACATAAGTGAGAGATAATACGTGGTCTCCAAGGGCCCCAGCAAACTTTCCTGAGGAACAGCTGCAGAGCAAAAAATCCCAGCAACAGATTGTTTCTCCAAAGGGAAATAATCAATGTGTCAATGAAAATGTATAGGCCAAATGTACCATTGAGTACAGATGAGCCCCCTTCTTATTCCAAATAATAATGGTATGTTTTCAGATTTATGGTGTTGCTCCTTTCCTTCTCCTCCTCCATCACTTCACTCTTTCCCTCCCCTACCCTGATGGCAGATAATACATAATCCATAAGATGTATTGGTGTGGATATGATGCTGAGATGGGATTTTTGTTTCTGCATTCTTTTAGTAAGGGGAGCTGAACAGACACATAGAGATGGATGGGTGAAGTGAAGTAGAATATTACTGAATAATCTTCAACCTTGAATGAGGAAAATGAGATACAGGATGCCTAATGTTTCATTGACATCCATGAAAAGAGACATGAAAACATCCAAACCTCTCTCAGTGGAAGAAAGTTAAGGGGACCACATGCATAACCACAGCTCCAGTGAGAATGGTGATCCTGGCAGGACAACAGGGATCCCATCCATGCACCTCTCCTTGTGTGGCCACAGGGAGAGACTGTGCCTCGTGCATCAAGAAGAAAATCATGTTTGGTGAGTTCTCACTGCAGTGCTTTCCTCCTATTCCTGTGCAGGAGGTAACATAGAACTCCATGTTTCTTAATTTCTGTAGTAATTTCATGATTATGTTTCCAAAAGAAAGGACGCCTTCTTATTTTCATAATTAACAGGAAATACATGTTATACATTAAATGTGACACAAGAGAGATGAATTATGCAGTAAATTCTGTGTGCTGATCAGCACAAAGCCCAAGGCACATTCAGCAGAGTTGCTGTGAAAATCTGTAATGAGTTTCAAGTACATCATTTCCTGATGGAGGGTAAGAAAACATCCATCAATGCTAATTTTCCCACAGTTTTTAGCTTTTTATGAATACTTTACAGCTCACAAAAAAGATGAATTTCTAAAGTGCAACTTGAGGAAACTCTCTTAGTAATTAGAGAGTATTCCTAGCCAAAACTAATTAGGTCTGAACCTTAAACATGGGGATGGTTCAAAGTTGACAGCCCCAGCCTCCAATTTCTTCAAAAAGGTTAAATTACTTTCTCAAACCTGAACATGGATATTTTCTTTTCTAGTTGAATTTCAAACCTATCATTGTGCCTTCAAATGTGCAGATTTTGGGTGTCGTTCCTGATTCTCTAGTAGTTCTGTACAGGATTAAGTGGTCTGAAAAAGCAAACTCCAATGAGATTGGGGCGTCTTTACACCAAACTCAAGGATTTGTGAAGTGTTGCTGACTTTGTGGTAGAGCACATGACCATGCACACAGCTCTGTTCTCTTCAGCTTCTGTCAAGATATTGCAACAGAGCCGTCCTGACATTTTAGGAGTGAGAAAATGGATTTTAGATATTGGCAAGGAGGGAGGGACAACTTTTCTGATTAGGCAGTTGTCCTTTTTATATTGAGAGCTATCTACTTGGTTGCAGGCTTCAAAGAACACAAATATAATATCCGGGAGTAGTTTTCCAGCTGGTATATGTTTTTTATTTAGTGATAAAACATCAAATATATTCATTCCATGGTTAATTAATAATAAGTATTTATATGTTTTATAAATAACAAACGTAAATGTATTAAATATAAAAAAATTCTACCTGCTATACCAAGGTGCTTAACACCTTAAAACTCTAGAGATTTTAGAGAGTTTAAGGGTTATCAGGTCAAGAGTTGTGAAGAGCTTCAATATGTGAGGAGGGTAAAACTTTTTGTTAAATTTCACCCTCAGTAGGAGCATCAAGTTGTTATTTTACTGCATATATCTCCTGCTGATGTCCTTCAGTTATGTTAAGTGAAAACTCTCTCACAGGAGATCACCACTCTTATTCAATCAAAAGTTAAGGGTTTTTTTCTGAGATAGAATTTAAAATCAGTGTTCAGGTTTCTTAACAGAGACTACTTTCCAGCACCTGTCACTTGAATTAGAAGGCTTTTCTATATCCAGATCAGATTTTATTTGATGAATCCCAGAATAAAAAGCCATAACCTGAACAGCCTCAGGGCTGGAGTCTGAACAGCAACAGACAACATAATTTCTGATATATGTGAATAAACTGAAGCTGTGCTTACAGAATTTAGAGCCACTTGAATTCTGCAAGACAATTCTCACTCTTCAGTGTTACATCAGTTCCAAAGCAGAGCTTGTTTCGGTTATGTTTTTGTTAGAATTTACACTCGTGGGAACAGGTTTTTGTTCACAAATGTGTTTCAAGGAAGAATTGTACCTTCATGAGGTGCAGCTTTTCATGACCAACAATACTGCAGAGACACATTCATCCTCTCTGAAACATTTCAGCTATCTGGACAAGACAGAAACAATTCCCTGGGACTGCATGACTAAGTTGTGAAAAGTAAACTATCACTCTGGATTAATCTGGTTTCTACAAAGAAATTAAGTAATGAAAATTTTTCACCCTAATTAAGCAGTGATTATTGTGACTATTCAGACAAAGCAGGATAGATTCTTTCACGTGTTGTTATTATGAAATAAGAAAGGCTAATTTATTCTTGCTTAAGGTAGGTAAAAGTAAGTTTTTGAGCTCTGGTCCTAATACAAAACTATATTGTGATCCAATAAGAGACAGGAATATAACACTGAATATTATTCACTTATCTTTGAAGCAAAGAAAACTTTTGTAATCTAACAATACACTCATTTCCCTGCTCAGTAGTTAGCATGTCAATTGTTCATACTGGACCTTAAAATTACTTAGAAAGCTCAGGAGTATATCAACATTTGCAGCATAAAAATGTCTTCTCTTTGATCATTCAAGCTTTCTGTCACTCTAGGTGGTCCTAACTAATAAGGAACTGTGATCCTCTTCGCTACTTGATTCCAGTAGCCACACAACAGACCACATGCAGTTAATGCTTGCCATTAGTGTTTCAGTCAAATACCAACACTTATCTACAGATTTATGATCCTTTTAATTACAGATTTGTAAATCATGTCACTATATGTATGGGAAAAAAAATGTCTCTTTTAAGGATTTGAAAATTCTATATCTTTTTCTTTGGGATATTTTTTCCCCTCAAGGCAAAAACCTGTGCAAGTTTTTTAATGTATCAGATATGTGTTATTGAGCAGGGGCACTGCTCTATGTTCCACCCAAACATGAACTATGAAAAACAGAACTCTGATTTTCTCCAGATATTTATATGAAGTTCTTTGTATAAGAATCTGGTTTACAAATCTGACATACCTGTGCAATGGCCAAACTGTCAGCATTCAATGGCGTATCTGTGCTTTAGCAGCTCTTGTCTGCCTGGTTACGGATGCTGAGCTCTACTCACTTTTTGTGCTGAGAACTCTGAGAAACATACCTGCAGAGAAGGAAGGGGCAGCTCAGAATTAAATACATGCTTCTGGTAAAGCTCTTTTCCCAGGCAGCTATTCCATGATGAGTTTAATATGATTCTGAATCTTTGAACAATGATGATTGCACACAGAACACCAGTTAACATGTCCTGCCCTAGTAAAGGAGAACCTGTGGCCATAGAATAACAGTCCCATGGAGCAGATACCCAGGTGTGGGCAGAGGTGTATGTACGTCTTGTTTAGGTATTAGGGTTTAATGACAAATTAGAACTTCATTGATAATAAAATTCTTGTGATGAAAATTCCTTCTGAATGGAGTTAAAAGCAGCTTTAACCAGGCAAATCCCCCTCAAATGTCTATCCTGTGTGTATATATAAACAAATCTTCTAAATTTGTGATTTTTGAGAATGAGGACGTTGCTGAAGGGAAACTTTGTTTTATAACGGATCTCTGTGAAACTTTAGGCTCTGTCTTACTTTGATTATATGTTGTTTGGCTGAACTCATAATCTTAGAAAATATGTATCTGTGATAGGGTCATGGTCAGCTATGTAAGTTAAAGCAAGCCCTTGTAATGCATAAATAATTCCTGTTTTAGAGGTTTATGATAGTAAACCCCTCTCCCCAAATCTTGTGCAGGCAGGAATTTATGCCACAATTTCCCCTGGATATAAATGATTTGAGCTTAGAGATAAAGGATAATATTGTTGTGGTGTCTACAGCACCTACTCCCAGCCCACTTATTCCTTTGGCATACCTGCTTAGGCTGGATTATCTCACAGTGGGTTTTTCTGGGGCTCTGAATGTCTCATGCAGAGTGCCAGCAATCTGAAGCACTAAGCACTAATTGTAAGCACTAGTAGGTTGCAAAAAAGAAATTAAAAATTTGACCTTTTTAGTTTCATTGCCATACACAGTCCCATAATTCCACATACTCCTTAGAGTTTGGGTTAACCCCCCAATGGCAGTTATATGCCAGTGAAATATACAGATTTGAGACCTTCATTTTCTTCCATTTTAATATAGAAGTGCAAATTTTAAATAATTATGAAAGGTATGAACTTAAAAGAAGGAAGATGTCTGCTCTAAGAGAGGAATAACACAATGGATTTGCTCTGAGCTGCCTGGGATCATTTAAAACCAATGAATTAAAAATCAGATAGTTGGTGAGGGCTATAATTTACACTACAGAGGTGATAAAGCCTTTTGTGTTCCTATTTGCAAAGAAAGCATTAAACTACAGTGATTTTTGATTTTTTTTTTTCTTCCCACCAGGGAGAAATGTGAAACTCAATTTTACCCCCAATTGGTAAGGTGCTAATTTGTCTGACAAGTTGTTGGAATCTCAGCATGTTTGAGGTATCCTTGATGTATCAACACCTTCATGCTGAATGAAGGATGCCTTTAATGTGTAAATGTTTAGTACATATCCTTTATCTAATTAGCCAAGAACAATACAAACCACACACAGGCAAGAAGGGTCAGAAGCAAGCTCCAGTCAAAGAGAAAAATCTTTTATGTTCTAATTAAATGAGCAAACATTTGGAATACATCTCTTTTGCGAATACTTTATCAAAAAATACACTTGAAATTCGCACTCGAGTTCTAAAGCCCTGATGAGTCTAGTATCAAGTGATATTAGATTTGAATCCAAGTACCATAACTGATGTGTCTCCAAGTTCTTTTTACTGCGTGCAATATCACAAATTATTAAGATTAGTAGAAGAAAAGCAGTTGTTAATAAACCTACCAAGATATACTTCTCCAAACTATGTCTGTTAGTCTAAACCTTCATAAGTTATACATAAATTTAGGAATTTAGCTTCACTGACCCTTTTGTGGAAATAAAAAGTTTTCTAGGGAGAGCTGAGGGGTGCTGGTGAGTAAAGTGAGTTCTTTGCTGGATGTCTTCTAATGGGACTTATCTGATTGTGAGATGAGAAAAGGGATGGCTCTGGCTGAGGATGTGGAGGATGTGTTCACACCCACTCACATGGTTTTCCACCCTGGCTCTGCTTTGGGGGTGCCTCTTGTTCTCTCTGCACCAAAGCATAAGGTGAATGTGGGTCCAGAGGGAGCAACACAGAACTTCTGCTCCATTTGGAGCCCTTGGAGGTGGACACCTGTCCTGCTCAGCCTTTGCTGTGGTCTTTGCCAGCATTCCCTTCCCTGCAGGGCACACTGGTGTGCTGCAAACTTCTGGCTGCACATGAGAGATTAGAGACCCTCTTTTCACTACTGTATCTCCACATTACATTACATCAGTCTCATGTTTGTCAGTTCAGTTGCAATTGAGCCCTGGTCCTGTGTATGGGTTCATTCCTTCTTTCTGCTTTTCTTTTCCATAGGCTGATCCCTTTGAACTGCTGAAACCAGATGACTTGCAATCAATAGTCTGTGAAACAGTAAGGTCAGCAGTGCGAAGATTCAGATTTTCTGCCTCTAAACACAGACTGATGTGCTGGAACACTGAGGTGAGTCTGACCTAAGCTCATTGCCTGATAGAAGAATGGAGTGGGAGGAAAGGGATTCAAAGTACCTGGAGACATGTAGAGCTGTTAATACAGTGTCTGTCCTCTTCACATAGACAGCTAGGGAAATACACTGTGTAAACTTACAATAGATGTGACTGACAAATGTCAGTTTCTTGTTAAATGTCAAGCACTGATGGACCCTGAGACTGGAATTCTAGGCCCCATATGCTACCATGCAATCCTGCAAAAATATAAAGAACATATATAAGCATAGTCTTAAAATCAGTTTTTCCAATCAAGCTAAATAGGAGTTTAGGGTATTTTTGTGGGTGGTTTTTTTGTTTGTTTGTTTGTTTTTTTTTTTTTTTTTTTGTTTTTGTTTTTTTTTGGTTTTTTTTGGTTTTTTTTTGGTATTTGTGTAGTTTTTACAAATACAAGAATATTATATTTATTTTAATCTGGGGAAATAGAAATTTGCAAGACTTGCATGAATGACAGAAGTGTTATAGGGTGACATGCTTTGATATGAAATTCGAGTTTGGATTCAGTTCCTCATAGACACTAAATTGAGGCTTCTCAGCTGGATCTCAAAATACAACTGGTGTAGGGGCTTTAAACAATTTGGAAGACTTCTGTGCAGATGAACACGTTATATGGGCTGTACAGAAACTGGAATCACAGTTACCCTGCAGTCTAACTTGTCCCAAGTGGATCAATTATCAATGGCTAATAGATCCATTTAATTTGGTTTCCATGAGTAAAGCAGGACCTCACGGAGGCTCAATTGCACCCAAGTTTGTATTGCACTCCCAAAAGAAAACAAATACAAGGATGAGGCATTTAATTGATGAAATGATGCAAAGGGAGAGATTTCCTCCAGATTCTGATAAACTGACCTAAGTATGATCCCAAAGAGCACTGAGATATTCAGATATCACACAGTTATATTAATATAAACATATTCTGCTGTTCTCTGACTAAATAACAGAGAATATATCTGTGAATATATTCACACATACACAGAAATAAGAGGGATTTGTCCAATATACAGCTGGTCTGGGCTAACAGCAGCCCACTGAGAGTAGCAGTGGGTGCCTGGGTCAGTGGGTGAGTGGCAGAGCAGTGTGGGGATGGTTTCATGGGGCCAGCCCATGGGCACTGTGGAGTCTGGGTTAGAAGGCATAGTGAGCTATTCACAAGAAGAACTTGCACAGAGCACTTAGCCCTTAGAGAAAAGAAAGAAAATGCTTTTTGACTAAAGGATTGAAACTTCTTTTGTGCTTTGAGGCTGTCACCTCATGAGCAGTTTGTCTGAAATTGCTGCTAGAGTGATTACAGGAGTGTGGCAAGGATTCCAAGTTCACAAGACAAACCCTGCATGAACCAGTCACAGCAGCTGTGTGTTTCTGTGGCTGGCTGGTGAAAGCTCTCTGGATTAGTTAGCTTGTGTAAATACTCATGATCATGAAGTTGCTGTAGGCTTTACATAACTTTACTGTGTTGGTCTCAAATTCATGTATCTACTGCTAAAACAATTTTCTAAGTACTGTTAAATATTTTCCTTGTATTTGTGTCTGGAACTCAAATCCGACAAGCTGCAAGAATTAGCCAGTCCTGACAAGGTACAATTTCTTCTTGAAATTATTAGTTGGCATCAATTTGAAAAAAAAAACCAAACCTACTGTAAATGAGTTTTTTTATTTGAGAGTGATCACAACAGGTCACCAGAAGAAACATGACAAATAAGCAAAGATAGAAAGAAAAGGCTAGGAAGACAGAGCTGGTACGTCAACATATTTTGCCTGGACAGTTTGACTTTCTTGCTATATCCATTTACTTTGTCACACAGTTTCATGTCTCAGCAGAAGTAATCTTAACAGGAATAAAATTCTGTCACTGACATAAAACAACAGGAATGAGATTTACATACTTAGCTTCAATTTAGGTGCCTGTACTGAAAACAGTGAGACTTGGAGAAACTTGAATGTACTTGCAGATCTTGTGACTGTTCTGTTCAAACGCAATTTTTCAACTCTATAGATAAAGCTCTGGTTTTGTTAAGGTAAAGATCACAGAGCACTTGCCTACTCCTAATTGACAGAAGTAAATATTAATTTCAGATCTGAATCCAGCCCTCAGATGCCTAATATTTCTTGGTGCAGATATTGAAAAAAATTGCAGGAGTGCATGTGCAGAATTGGGAAATCAGACCAGGTCCTAGGAATTGCTCCTGGGCCATAAGCATATGCAAAGCAGAGCACTGCTGGTTTCCTCTGGCTCATTGCTAGTTTTGGGATTCCAGTAGTTGATGCCAAATGCAAACCCCTCAGTGCTGACCCCTCCTACATTTCCATTTGCAGCTGCACATTCTGAATGCTGTGAAAGCAGATCTCAGAACAAAGTATCTGCACACATATACATGATACATGAGCCACAGTAACTGTTCAGGTTTGCAATGGGAATCACAGACAGCTCACAAAAAAAGCTGTATTTTGAAATGAAAATGTGAAGATGTATGAAAAGATAAAAGAGTACCTTGGCTTCTGTGAAGCATTTTGCCCCCAGTACCAAAATGCCACTGCCTACACAAAGGCACAGAATTTGTCTCTGTCTCTCATTAAGGGTGTTTAACTGCATAATGTTGGGATCAGCTGTAGCTAAGACAAAAATCACACTTATCCCAGATCCATATTCTACCCCAGTGCTGCTGGGAAGGTCTGGCTAAGTCTATCCTTGTTTCTGGACATTTTCCACTGAAGCATCAGTGCAGTGAAGGTTAGTGCAGGTTCAGGTAACAATTGTTGGCAATGCTGAAAATGCTGCCAGTGAGAGCTGGATGAGCTTTCTAGCTGCTCCAGCTGTTTTCCTGTCAGGTTCCTGGCAGCCTCATTGGGTGCACTGGGATGTTCATGTGGCACTGGGTGCATGGCAGTGCTGGGACTCTGAGCAAGGCTGCACAATCCATGTTCTGCTCCTGGATATGTCTCCTCAGCTCCTTGCTCTTCCCACATAGCAGACACTGCTATGTGGGAACCCAATTTGTAACTATTGGGTTACAAATCTCCTCTTCCATCTCTTTTCCTTTCCTATTGTACAGGCACATGCATATATTTAACATCAACTTCACAAACTATAAACCTTAGTACTATTATATTTTCCTACCTTATGGAACCTTATTCATGGTTAACTGAATCTTCAGCTGATTTAGAGCACTGCAATTCATTGACTCAGCAACATAGTTAATACTATACCCCCTGGGTGGTTATTTTTTTTCCCCACAAAAGTTCCCAGGGCACAGAGGGTCATTTTCAAGGCTTGTATCTATCTAAGGCATTTGAAGGTCAAGCCCAAGTAGTCTTTGGAACTGCTTCGAATCCTGAAATCAAATTATTCCAAAACTGGTATCTCCTGGTAAGGAAACAATCTGCTGGATGTGGATTAAACAGATGTCTGAATGAGTGGCCTATTTCTCTAGGGTTCGTCCTTGGAAGCAAACAGGGTGACTTTTGTACTTCTGGGCACTAGGTCTAAGAGAAAATCTTTTTGCTAGAGAAACCAATAAAAGATACCACAAATATCCCCCTAGCATAAAAAAAAGGCTTCCTGGCAACTGAGGCAGAGCCTTACTAGTGTTGAACAGATCCACTGGTGATTTTAATTCACTTCAAACTGAAACTTCATGTGTGGGAACAGTATTCCAAGTAAAAGATTTTGTATCCATTTTTCTAAGGGGAAAACTGGACAGGACTTATGAGATAAACCAGAACCTGACCACTTGGCACCGATGCCAGATTTTTACAAGGTAATAGCTTTTCCTTAGGCATGTAAATGAAAGAAGGGACAGCTAAAATTTCCACTACCCAAAGCGCCTCATGACACTTATGGACAAGTCTCTTTCAAATCTCTAAAATTTCAGAACATTTTACAAAATTTGTGTCAATGGCCTATAAAGACCAAAAGGGAGCTGGGCAAGAGCTGAGCCTGTGAGCAGCATACAGACCCTCCCTTCTCACTCCCCTCATTCTGTTCTGGTTCCCTCTGGCACAGAGGAACTGCTCTGGTCTCTCAGGGACAGCATTTGGTAGTTAAATTAATTTCTCACAGGGGCCTTCCCTCTTTTCCAGGCTACTTCAAAATGACAGGCAGAACCAAAATCCCATTCGATTAAAAACACGTAAAGAAGGGAGATGAACTCCTAGCAAACAAACAAAAACAGTTTGAAATTTTGACTTAAAAAGCACGGCAGTATTTTACCAGCAAGGACTGAATTCATTAACACTACCTTATTTGTGCTACCATTAAGAGTTGTTCACTGTTACTGTTCAAAAGCATTTTTAGAACCTGCTGTTTTACTGCTTTAAAACAGCTCTACCCAGGAGTGAATCTTTGCATTTATTTTCAAAACAGTCAATTCTTCCATGTGTAAGACTTCATGCAAGTCCAGTCTTCAAAGACAATAATACCAGGCTTCCTTATTCTAGACCACTTTCTTCTTCTGTTCCTCATCTCCTCCCACATTTCCTTTTCTTATTTGTTGTCCAGCAGCAGTTTCTATGGTCATGTGCTGGGGTAACATGCACATGCATGCCCTTGTACACACACATGAATAGGCTCAAAAAATACAGATCAGTACCTTTTAACTCCCCCATAAATTCTCAACTATTTTTGTTTCTCCATATCTTCTCCTCTTCTTTTTTCTATTTCCTTTCCTTTTTATCTGCCCACCTTCTCTGCTAGTATTTTATAATGCTGTTCAATGCTTTGATATTCTGAATCCAGGGTTTACTGCAGTCCTGAGCTGCTCTCATTGCCAGTGCATTTTGACACTGAGCACTGTCACTGTTTTTTGTGGTGCCAGAGCCACAGGTAGAAGCCTGTGACCTCCACGATATTATCCTTAAACCATTTTGACCCAAACAAGCCCAAATTTAGACCGTTATTTTAGTATGACAACTGAGACCTGATCTATAAGACCATTAAGAACATGTTGGATGTTGGAGCTGGGGTAAAAAGCATGCTTTTGTTCTGAAAAGTGGGAGTCCCACCACAGCATGCTCCTGTGGAAACACAAATTGAGATGGACTCAACCACCTCAGCACCTCTGAGAGCCATTTAAGCCTCTTTTTGTGATTTTGGCACACGTGTGTTACACAGCTATGTGGGTTAACAATGTGAACAGACAGGAAGCAAGAAACATTAATGCTGTATCAACGGTGTAGTTCCCATCACTTCCTTGGCAAAGCCCTGTGTACACTGACAATCTGACAAACACATCCAGCTCATGGGAAGGTTCCTGTCCTAAATGCTTCTGTACCTTTCAAACATGCTGGTTTACAGCTGCAGTCTCTATGCTGAAGTAAGCTGCAAAAGTATTGACGAAATAATTTAGTAGGATTTAAATAAAGAACAGAGGAAAAATAGACGTGGAAACCCTAAATGGGTTTCGCCATCCTGGCTGGGGATGTCACCACAGCCCGAGGCAGAGGGTGTCACAGCCTCCCCCTTCTGAGTAGGACATATGAGAGACTTCGGTAAGCGGTCGCACAGGTGAGTGGCAAAGGCTCATGTCAAAAGGTTTGGGGATTTTTCAGGGTGGTTGTGTGATAGCAGGTAATGTTTTCAATGGAAGATAACGAACTCGTGGTAAATTCTGAGGGAATGGTTTTTCCCTGGCTGTAGAGCAGCGGGTAGAGGGAGCAGCAGGACTGCTCGCAGCCCCTGGAAGCCGCGCAGCAGCAGGACGCGGCGGAGCGGGCAGCGGGGACGGCTCCTGTCTCCCGAAGCGCGGCCGGCAGCGCGAACCGCGGGCAGCGAGCGATGGCACCGCCTCGGCCGCCACCTCGCGGCCAGCGCCGGAACTGCGGCCGGCAGCGGCAACGACCGACCGTGATCACAGAGCCACCGCCGGGCCCCAGTCACGGGAAACAGCCCAGGCTGCGGCTCCTCTTCTTTTCCACTGAGTTAAATCCCATTTTAATTTCATTTTAACAACATAGGCACATTGCTCGTGCTGTTAATAGGCCAGGACACTTTGACACCATGTAGCAAGACAAATTTAAAGCATTATTTCTTAATTTTTTTTTATCACTTGTTTCTCTTGTATCAACCTGAGAAAGGTACTAAAAGTGGGAGGGAGGGACCCTGCGTGCATTTCTAAGGACAGGCTTATTGCTTCGAAATGTTAATAGAAAAGCAAGTAAAATAACAAACTACATCTGCTGCATCTCGGTTGTTAAACTGCTGCTGTCAGTCAGTGTAATTCCCACCAGCTAACAATAAAAATGTTTTGACATCCAATCTTATACACACTTCAACAATAGTTACCTAACAGGAATTTTCTACTATGGAAGTATTTCTTTCTCCACTCAGAATCATGAAAATGTTGATGTGCAACAAAGTCCCATTATAAAGGGCACCCTGTCAGGGACAGTAGTCACCAGAGCAGCTCTGTAAATTGCGCTGTACAGAGCAGTCATGTACAATACAACTGTTATATTTCATACTAAAAACCAGCTTATCACCACGGACAGGCAGCTCTGGTTTCTTAAAAAAATACCATCAGACCAGACAGTGCTTGTAATTGGAAATTTAGTGTCTCCTAGTTCTTTGGCTAGTTAAGCTTTGTTCAGGCTGTACCCTGAGCAAACAAGGAGAAGGTTTTCTTTGGGCAATTGCAGAGCTAATGGGTACCCAGCTTATGCTTAGCTCCACAGTCATTAACAGCATCCAGCACAAACAGAGTCTGACAACTCCTCTGTTCCCAGCTCCAGAAGGCAACTGAAACCACAGCAGCCTCGAGTCACTTGAGCTGCCTTTGCAAAGCAGCTGGACTGTGCAGAGGAGCTCTGCTGATCCAGGCTCTCCACCACACTTCTGCTTGCAAAAGTCAGGCAGGGATGTGGTTTTGTTTCTGTGTGGAAGGGATCTGTAAATGATTTGAAGGTTCAGAGTTCAGGGCTGAAAAACACCCATCGGGCTGCAATGCCCGCAGGGGAGCTGTCTGGTTTGGTAGGGTGTCTCTGGGTATTTCTGGCATTTCACCTCCTGACTGAAGTCAGGAAAACTCAAAGAAAGAAAGAATATGGAAAAATACATCCAGACACTTCCGAACATGGAAACCAGTTTCCTAATGTTTAGTCAAAGGCAGAAGTCAGTTCTTATTTTGCCCAGCCTCTTTGAATTAGAAAACATTCAGTGCAGTTTCCTTTCAAATATTAGATAAGCTGTACAAATAGCTGCCCAAGAATCAGAACCATGACTAATTCTTGCTCATTAGATGTGCAACATAAATAACTACTTGTTTCACTACTGATTAATTACAGTGAAATGCCTCCAGCTCTGTCACATGCATCGAGATCTGCTTCCACACTGCCTCCTTCGAGTAAATCTGTGTCATCATTCTGCAGACTTTTGCCATCCAGAGGATACAGGAAAGGCTGGGTGCCAAGGGCATCTGGCTCTGCAGCTCCTGGGGATTTAAGAAGAGAAGGGGGTGATTTAAGAAGAGCTACACGGGGGTGAGATACAGCCACTAGTTCTGTTACTGGCATAATACTGCCTGTACAAGGTACAATTCCCACATGGTTTTCCTAGGCCATCGTGTTGCAAATATTTCTGGGGAATTCTGTAATTTGCCTCAGCAGTATACACAAACATTCCTTAATGCATGACTTTCATACTGTCTGCCTGCTTCCAGGATTTTCACTGGGTCACTGCATTGGTGCGGATGCATTCCCTGGGGCTGCACATGTGTTGCCACGCAGCCAAAGGCAGGAGAAACCTTGCTATTTCAGGTCGAGTTGATTACAGGTTTTTGACTGAAGCATGCTTTTTCTTTTTTTTTTAAAGAAAACACTGAGTCACAAAAACTTAAACTTACCTTTTAAATGGATTGATTTTGAGGGGAAAGTTTCCCAGATGGGAAACCCAGATGGGGTGGTCTTTCTGTATATAGGAAAAAAGGAAATCTTCCATGGCTGGGGCATTTGTGTGTGGGTGCCCTGTAGCCAGCAAAGTGCAGTGAATTGTGAAATAACAGTCACTGAGCCTGAGAGGGAATCAAGCAGGGCAACGGTTTGGACCTACTTTGCAGAGTAGTTTCTAAGTCTTTGGGTTGTGGTCTCAATATAATCTGCCAATCCATTTTGTAGAGCTAATTATAAGTTCAGTGGGTCAGGGAGAAAACATCCTAGGCCAGCATTTAGAACAGCTGGGTGAGATAGGACCAGTCACGCATCCAAGCCAGACACAGGAATGAGCTGTGCACAGATATCTCCCATGCAATGAGTCAGGGGGTGATGCTACTCTTTGTTCAGCCTGACATAGAGGCAAACTCAAAGGCCTCAACTCTTTTTTTTTGATGCAGCCTTCCTTGTTTTTTTCTACCCCAATGTAACACAGATGAATAGACTTAAAATGGGGATATCTATTTAAAATCTCATTTTTCCCTACCTTCTTCTCGCCTGCTTTTAAATGCTCCTGTGCATTGAAAGGACTAATTTTGTTTAATTTCAAAACTGAAGCTGGTGGGAACCAAGGATGGCCTGAAAGTAATTGTGTTAACAGAAAGTAGTGCTGTGAGGTCAGGGGAAAGTGCAGGACCTGAGTGCTCAAAATACCATCAGCTACGTCATGAAAACAGATGTGCTCTGTAGCTCCTTTCTGTGTGTGGGGAATAGGCTCAAGATCAGGGTCTACTCTGAACAGCTCAGCAAAGCTTTTTGTCCTGTTCTTCTACTTTCTACCTTTCCTTTCAGAAGGGAACCTAGTTGGTTTGTTGTTTTTTTTTTCCCTCTCCCCACTTGGTTTTCTGGTCACTGTGGAAAACTCTCTGAAGTTAGTGTACAGAAATTCTGACTGGTTTTAAAAAAACCCTAAACACCAAAGAGCCCAAACTGTCCTCATTTCCTGTATTTAAACCAAAATTATAACCACTTAAATAGGAGGAAAACAAAAACATATGTCACTGGGTTCCAGGAACGCTCTGAATGGATGGCATTTTGATCAAGGTTTTATGTGCCCTATCCAGACACCCAAAAAATTGTGCTGTACATCAGATTTAAAGTGAGCTGTTTTATTATGTGTGCAGAAGTGACTGCATCAATGACAATGTGCACAGCTTGTAATCCCTGCCTCGGGATTTAAGGCTGAAGCTCGGAGGTGAGTTTTTGGGTGGTGGAGAATGGCTGGTAAGTTTTCAAAATTCAGAAGTATTATCAGCTATTTCTAGTGTGTTTTAAAGCTGCACAGGACGAGCTCTTGAGCTTCAGGGAGCAGCAATACAAAATGCTCCTATATTTTCTCATACATTCAAAATTAATGTGAGTTTGCACCCTAGTCTTCCTCTTGGGTTTGGGGCTGTCATTGTCCCCAAAAGGACTACTTGCAGATGTACCTGTCTTTCGTTAATTTGGTCGGAGTTCTAGTTTATACTTGAATTTGATTTTAATTCAAATCTAACTTCACATACTGCAATTTTTACTTTTCCTAATAAAAAAATTACAGATAATGTAACAAAGAACCAGGAAGAAAAGGTCTAGTTTGCAGAAAAAAAAAGTTTCCTGATGCCAGAGAAGCAAGGGAGTCTGACAGCCTAACTTGTGATGTTCATTCTTGCTCAGCTACAGTGAAGATAGATTAAGGATAAATTACTCAGTGAACAAATGTCTTGTTTTCTCTGTGACTCCACCTCTTTCGGGCATCCTGCCTATCCCCACCCCTTACACTTGTCTGCATGTCTTAATGGCAGTGTTCATGCAGCTGGTAATTTATGCGTGTGAGAGATAAGATTTACATAGAGCCTTCCCTTTGGTTATACAGAAAATTTGAGATTCAAGTATGTATGTGATTTGTCAGGTCTCACCCTTCAACTTAAAAATCATAAACATCTTAAGGGCTGGACTTGAGAGAAATTTTAAAAGGAATAATTTCAACTACATGTTAGTTCTTAGGTCCTCACTTTACACCTAGTTACAAAAGTTTGTCTTCAAAATAAATACAATGCCTATTGTAACATAAGCACAGAGTCATCTGGCTGTGACTGGGGCAGTTTGGTGTGTGCTCTGCAAGAACGACGGAGCCGATCCTGTTACTGAAATCTCCTTGATTCTCTTGGTGTCTGGTGTCATAAACACGAATTGTTAATTTCATATTACTCATAACAGGCACACTGTGAATGTTTGCAGAGTTTATAGGGGATCAGTTACAAATGTGATTATACCAGCCATTCCTCAGGACTGATACCAGTTTCAAATTAGAAGCTGACAGGCCTCACCTGCTGCAGAGTTCACTGACAGGTCACCTTCTTGTCATTTTGGCTATCCTCCCATCAAAATGACACCTGTGTTCATAAAGGGACAGCAAGGGACTCGAAGTTGTTAGAATTGTTGCAGAATAAGAATAAAATATCATCTACTCCAATAATGTAGTGCTCAACTTTGGCCTTTCAGACAGCTTGATGCTTGCAGCCCCTGACAATGTTTCCAGCTACAAGAATAGCTGGATGCAAGGGTCAGCAGTTGTTCCCTCTTCTCCTTGTGGATGTGAGGCATTCAGCTCAGCCCAGGCCACAGGGCACTGACAACCCCAGAAAGAAGCAGAGTTTGTAAAGTGCCTTTGCTTTTCTTCATGCAGGACAATACATGTAGATAAACAAACATTCCTTACAGAGGCTGGCATTACACAACCATATTTTTAAACAAACAATGTGTGAAAAACAAAAGGTAAACATTGTTAAGCAACTGGATAAAAAAAATGAAACTTATTTTCAATTTGTTGAAACCTATTTCTTCATAATAGAATATTTCTCACATTCACTCAATTTAATGGAATGGAGCTAGCTAGGTCAGTCCAATTCTTGTACCCTTAAATTTCTCAAAACTAGGAAAATAGACTGCATCTTCAAATACAGGCTTTGGGATTACCTCTTATTTCTGTAATTAAAAAATAGAAATATCAGATCCCAACAGTGTCAGACTTTACTGATTAAAGATTGGGGCTCTCTTGGATTCCAAGTGTAGTAAATAATTATCTAATGTATGTGTGCCAGCTATGGAACTATTGTACAGCTGTCTTCTTTAAGGCTTGGCTTTTCCAGGAAGTGAAGGAAATGTAGGTGTATGTAATCCCACTAAAGTTGCCTGGCACGTTGTGAGCAGAGAGGAAGGTCTCTGAGTTGGGGGATGTTACAAGCTCCCGTAAGGCTGCTGGGAAAAGAGCACAAACATACTTGTTAAGAGAGAGGGTAGCCAGGGATAAACAAGATGTTGAATTACACTTTGCCAAATGAAGGGCTCAGGGCAGCCAAGGCAAATCTTTTTGTTTTCCTCTCCCTAAACGAGACCTTTATTTTTGGCCTTTTATTTGTGGTTAGCAGAGCTATAAGGACATTCACTTATCATAGTTGCCATCATTCTCTGAAATCTCTTCTTGGCTTTATTTGCTGGTCCACGAAATATAATAGTATTGGCATTTTATCTATATTAACTAATCATAAGACCAGATTCCTCATGGTGTAAACAAGCATGACTTAGGAAAGCAGTGCCGATTCAGGCCACCTGAGTGTCTGATTCTTAATATAACAGGGACCATGCTACAAGAAAGTGAACAGAAGCAAACATTTATTATAGAAACTCATGTCGCCAACAAAGACTCCCCCCACAACATTCAGCAGGGAAAAAAATATAGCTAAGGTAGATTTACAGAAGCCACCACTTTTCTTTTAATGATTTGGATATTGATCATTTTTAATCTTCTTCTCAGAACAACCAGGAGATCTATTACAGCTTGAGCCAGCCATGAAAAGCAGGTCCGTTCTTTAACCTGCCCCAATTCACTTGGACATATTTTATATCTCCAGGGATTCAGCCACGAAGTCCATTAGAGCATCAGATGCAGTGAGGTCAAATCAATTGTCCATACTGCAGACAAGGTAACCATCATTTACTGTAATTCTCCCCCGTCATGGTAGAGGAGAGGAAAGGTTAAAAGCTGTATTACCATGAGGCTGTCTCATCTATCTTTCAGTATATTGGTAATACCTAAACATTGCTTAAAGAACTGAATGTACAATCTTAAATCTGAACTAAACTGGATTTAATGGTTAGATTGCCAAATCAACAAATTTGTTAATGTTTTTTTTCAGGTAGGAGGAGAAAAAAAGAGTAGTTTTAAAACAAAATATAAATATAAATACATTGTCACGTCTGATGCAACACATCCAACGCTATAATGGAGCGTTCATCTCAGGATGCCCTGAATGACTGACATTTATCCTTCCTCATATGTAGATATATTTACCTATGAAGTAATTTGCTGTCATCCCTTTAAGCTGGAGATGCTATGGCAGACCAAAAACAAAAGAGGAAGTAAATTCAGGATGTATATTTTGCACTGTAAATCAAGTCCTTATGTGTTTGCACTCCAGGATGGGCAATAATAATTGACTGAAGCAATCACTGCTGTGGGAAAACAAACGTGCTGGCCGTGTCGCATCTGAAGGTCAGGCCTGATGACACAGTAAGCACCTGAACTCTCACTGACTCCCGGGGAGCGGCGGGTGCCGAGCACCTCCCGGAGCTCTCCTGACAGGGACAGATTTACGCGGCCGCTGGGGCTGGGATGAGGATGCTTCCCACTCCCACCTCCCGCTGCCGGCTCTGCGGAGTCGTTTATTTCCATTAAGGTGCCATGGCAGCTCTGACTCCTGCGCTCCGTGTGGTAACTGCAAGAAAGCAGAGAGAAAAATGCGGTTCTGTGCCAGACTGCATGTTCCTCCTCCTTGGAACCACTGCACCGTGGCCCTGACTAATGGCACAGGGGCTGCTGTGCACACTGGGGACCCGTGCTGACCCCTGTCCTACCTGTGAGAGCTCAAGCACTGTGGCCAGGCCCTTGTAGGAATCCTCTGTTGAAGTGAGAAGTGACAATGAAGCTCAGACTTATTTACTTGCTGGTTTGCCTTTTCTAGGTTAATCTTTTCTCTTTCCCTGGATTTCTTTAATCCTGAGGTTTTTTTTTTTTTTTTTTTTTTTTAAGTAAGCGATTGAATGAAGGAGCTATTGAAATTTTCCATTTTTCAGAAATCTTTTCACAGCTGTAGAAATGAGTAAATTTATTCGTGTTTCAGAAGCTGACTTGCTGAGCAAACATACCCATGTATGGGAAATACAGCCAAAGTAGTAAGAAGGTAATTAAGCACTGTTGCACTGTTATTCTGGTATAAGTACATCAAATGTATTTCTGTGGCTGACATACATTCATGATATTCTTCATGGCAGAAAATGTGATGAATGTAGTAGGAGTGTAAGAGTTGGTGTAGGCTGCAAATTATTAACTATTTTTGTTATGAAGCCTATTTTTAAGATCTTAGTAAGGTTTTAAAGCCTTTTACAGGAAATTTTAACTTCAGATAATGTGAGTATTCAGTAACTGTAAAAAGAAACTAGCAAAAGTTTTGTGTGTGCTGAAGGAAAGATAAATTGTGCTTTAGATTAGGTGTTACATACCATTCATTTAACTATTTTTCCTCTTCTGCTCCTTCTTTTTATGGTTTACCTTAACACAGAGTCTGTGTGGCTCCTTTTCCTCAGTTTATGTTACACTACCACCTCTGAATTCATCCCTCTGAATGTCTCTTCCCAGATCCTCTGCTAATGCTCACAGAAGTGCAGATTGGAGTTGTCATCCAATAAAAGTAATGCCAGTCATTAAAAAATTAAGCATTAAATCAGGTAGTGTTTTGTTCATTTTAATGTAGAAACTCAGAAATAAATAATGGGAATTTAAATCTAAGAAGAAATAAATTGATCCAAGTCTGGAAAGAAATGAAAGATTGGAAAGTTGTTTTACTTTGTAATAGCTCAAAAGTAGGGGCTGCATGCAGCTTGCATGGTCTGTTGGGTTCCTTGCTCTGGAGCACTCTCAGATAACTCTCAGCTGAGTAGTCCCCTCTCTGCTGGCACATATTCTGCAATGCTAATTCAGAGAAGGGTCCACTGGGTTATTTAACTGAAACTAGAGTCTCAAAAAGATCAGGCAAGCTTTGCTGTTCTTTGGCTTCAATGAATATCACAGCCCTGACTGAAAGAGCACTGAACTTAATAGAAAGGCTTTGGATCTGGAAAAATGCTTACTGAAATCATTGAAAGAGCTTTAACTCCAGCAGTTAACACTTCATCCTAGCCCTTTTCTCAGCAGATACAAAAATGGGCTCTCAATGCCCAGTCATGTTTCTCAGATCAATATGACAAACTAAGGGATGTGTATTAACTATCTGCTCTGGTATCATCACATGTCAGATCAGACTTCTGAAAAATACCTCTTCGATTTTACAATAGTTCTACCTTGTGCAGCACACAAGTGTATTTTGAAGGAAATCTGTTTAGGAAAATCACTAAGGAATTCCTTAAGAGTTATATATAGCTCTTAGTTGACAGACTTCCTTAAAGAACTCCTTTTTCTATGTCTACAGTAATTAAATTAAAAGTTGTCTTTTGAGTATTTGATGTTGGCATGTTGCATTTAGTTTAATTTTCTCCAAATGCTAAAGAAACCGGTTGTGACAGTTATGGGGAAGTAGTTAGGTCTTGTGAACATGACAGAGGATCAGAGTCTCTGAATTTGCCATAAGGTGAAATAGTCAAGAGGCCTTTTTGGGTCACCTGGTCACTTTGTGGGGGTGTAGGAATTGCCTGCTTGTTGCATCAGTAGTCACTGCCCTGAAGTGGAGCTGGTGGCGTGACAGCTGTGGAGGTACAGAGGACATCAGTGTGGGGCTTTGGGGATGAAATTCTCCTTTAAGTAACCAAAAAAGATGGCTCTGGTTACAAAAAACTGGTGACATTAGGCAGAAGTGCTCTGGAAGCAAGCAGGAAACGAGCAGAAGAGGAATGTGTTTGAGAGCCAGTGTCACCCTGGCTGCAGCCTGGCTGTGGCACAGCACAACTGCCTCATGTCTGAGATGGAACAGGAAAGCTCTAGCAGGAGGTTACCCCAGTAGCTCCTTCTGTTAAAATTGAAACAGTTATTCATGAATAGCATCTTACATCTGTATAAAAACGTTTCCTACAGTGCTACAGGCTGCCAAAGAAAACAGTACTGCCCTTTTCCCTCTCCTTCTCTTTTCTTTAATAGGGTGAAAATTAGTAAGTGTAGATTGCCTGGCCTGGTGTTTCTTGGCATATACAGATAAAGCAAAACTAACTTGAAAAGCTTTGGAGCGTCTCTTCACATAAGCATGCATTTTTCTGCCATGTGCTGAATCCCCTCCTACTCTTTCCAATTTACAACATATGATTCTCCAATATGTCACTGTGAAGTCTCATTTATAACAGTTTATCCATTAGTATCTTCTGTCTGAACCTCTTACTTAGGTGCTCTCTGATGTCCAAACTGCGTGAATCACAGAAAAAAGCTGGGGTCCTCATGCTTTCATGAGGCTATTTAAACCTTCTGGACCTGGAATTGCAGATAAAAAATATGAAAAATTCAAATTGGATATACAGTTTTAATTTCTGCAGATTTCCCAATGTTCACAACTTGAAAAAGGGCCTGGTGTTTGTGACCAGATGGAAAACAACCAGCTTAAAACAGAACACACATACAAAGCAAGCCAAAGAGATTAATTAAACCTTTTGGTATTTGCTTTGGATTTGGATTTTGGGCTGAAACTTGCTGTAAAAGTTTTTCAAAAGCTGAAGAAGAGGTACAGCAACCAGTGAGGGAGTTCTTGCTTTACACAGATCCATCTGCCTTGCCTACAGATCTGTTATTAACTGCCTTAAATGATGGCATTTGTCCAAACCAGCAAAATGATGAGAAAATGTATTGAAATGAAACATTGCCCTGAAAGAGCTCCTGTTTTCCTACAAGTTCATTTTGAACCAATTTGCCAGATCAATTCAAGGACAAAATTTACCAAGATTTTGAGAAACAAAAGCACTAGAAATATTTCCATCAATTAGAAGAAAAAAACCTATACAATATTGTCCTCAATGTCCTGATTTCCAGCCCTGAGTTTAGTGTTACTGCTAGCTGAGTGGAAATCTCAATGAGAAGTTGGCTTTTAGAAAAGAGAATTCAACTAATTTATTTTCATAACTGAAGCTGAGGAAAATTCAAGCTATGTGACAAGGAAAAAGTTACATTATTGGAACAGGAAACATTTATGTAAAAAAAAAAAAAAAGGTAAAACAGGAAAACCCAAGGAAATTAGACAGTTTTTAAATATATTTTTAACCATGCAAGATATCCCTTTCAGCACAGCATAGGATGTAGCATTAATCTTATTTGTCTGTGATTTAAAAAACTATTTCCTCATAGTCAGGACTTTGTTACATTACCTCATTTTTACCCACAGAAGCCAAACTACTGATTTTTTGGAGACTGTAAGCCATAAATTCTTTTCTATGACAATTAGTTCATTACTAATCTTGACCATGTGTCCAATGAACTAATGAAGAACTTTAATATTGAAAAGCACCTCATAAATCATTTACAATAATCCAGAAGAAATATTGAGCATTTGTAAATATGACTTCTTTTTGCAGGATTTGTCTTTCTTTTCGTTTTTCTTCCTGAATGCTTGCTACAATTATCTTTAAATCTCCATGAAAGAAACCAAAGAAATGGCAAATCAGATATGTAGTAATATTAGTCATCTTACTAATGGATATCCTATAGCTTGCCTTTTTTTCCACTTCCTCTTACCTGGTCCTTTCATAACTCAGCCAGACAGACTCTTAAATACCCTTTGATTGGAGCCAATGGGTCTTACAAATGTAATTTATGCAGGAGTTGATGATTTAAATGGAAAAAACCCAAAGTCTTGTGCTTTTAGAAAATGTAAATCTGTCTGGATCTCCTTAAGGAAGGTTCTTGACTACAGGAGAAACTCTCCTCCTTTTTATTTTTATTTTTTTTTTTTTTGCAAAGCCATAATTTTATTCATGAGATTCAGGTCTTCTTTAAAAAAAACAAAAACCTAAAAACAACGAAACTTTGGAATCATGGTTTTTATCTGTTGGTTTTTTGTCCAGCAGCCTCAGCCAAAACCTTGCCAGAGGTGACATGCAGGATGCTGTCAGCAGGCAGATGCCATGATGACCTCTCTGTCAAGACAGAGCAACAGTGCAAACAGTGCATAACACAGCAATTCCAGGGAGCAGTGCATTTATCTTAACCCTGACTCTGAGAAACTTCTACAAATGTTAAAAAAAACCCCAAGCACCAATAGTTAAAAAGGGGAGCTAGGTGTAAATCCTTGTTACTTTCCTGGTACTGTATGGCAATTAAAACATGACAACTTTGCCTCAGCCATAATATCTCAGAAATCCTAGGAGAATGAAGGGCTAAAGCAGCCTGCCTCCATCTGTGAGCTGCTGAGGCTGGCTGATGGCAAACAGCTCATGTGTTAATTCGTGGGTAAAGCCCTCCTGAGGCAGGTTGACAAGTTGTTTATTAGTGGGGTTGTAACTTGAGGAGAGATAAGGGTTCTCTGAACTACTCTCAGCATAAATTTCTGCAGTTATTCTATGAAGGTCCTAAATGCATACTTGTATTGGTGGCTAAGTTTCTTTTTTCCAAAAGGGAGTGCCAGTGTCTCTGTGAAAGATTATATGTGAGGGACAGGCTTACTTAATTTTATAATTTTGTGAACTCCACCAGTGTCTACTCCTTTTCTTTCAAATTTGGGATAAGGACATCAGATAATATGGTTTTCTTTATCTTGCTCTGTCTTGCAAAGGTTATGCTGGTGTGCTTGAGTGTTCCTATTGATATTTCAGATCTCTCAAGACACAGACTGCATCAGATAGTAGTGAACATACCTGACACCTCCTCTGGAAGGAGTCAGATTTTCTTTTAAGGAATTTTACTGTTTTAATGGAGAGAAGTACTGGGAAACTTCTTTAACCTGAAGGTTCTATAAAGATTCAAGCCAGATTCTACTTGCTTCCACTTCTTGCTGTGTTCAGTGTATTATAACTGTATGAGAAATGTTCAAAAAGAATACCTAGTTCACTTATAATGACTTAAAACTTAGCTCACCAGTTCTGACTCACATACCTGCTAGCTTGGAAATAAAAAATGAGCAATGTCTTATTTTTAAGCCAAGTATGGAAATTAGATATGGTTTCTAACTTGTTTCTGCTTCTAGTCTTCTTGAGTGTGTGTGGGAGAGGATGAGAACAAGACAAAGACATCTACAAAGAGAAGAGGAATATTTCCTTGAGACCCAAACAGAAATAAATTACTCCTAGTGTGTATTTTTAAGTGGCTTAGTTGATGCTATATTTACTGCACATAAATCTGGAGGCACCCCAGTTGTTGATTGTGATCAGAAGTTTTATGAAAAAAGCAGGACTTTATTTTCCCCCCAGAGGATCCCTGCTGATATCCCTGCTGTGCCCAGCCTTGGCCTTGCAGCACTGTGCTTGTATCCTGCTGGAATCTTTCTCTGGGGGTAACTGGGAGACAGTGAGACAGTGGGGGAACTTGGATGAGCCTTGAAATTAAGCTGTGCCTCCTCTCTTCTTTTTTCACTCACTTGATCACATCAGCTTCTGGTTTTAAAATGATGACACATTTTAGGGCAGTATTTAAAACCCCTGAAGTAAATTTTCTATATATTTCTATTTAGTACTATGTTTAAAGAGATAAAATATCATGAACATCATACTAACAGAATACTTCCTCTATCTCCATCTCTTATTTGCTCTTATTTTCATCTTAAGCACCTGAATTATTGGAGTACAATACATTAATCAGACATTTCACAAGCCAGAATGCTATGTAGCTTGATCACTTTTGGGGTAAAATTTAGCTAGACTGCCTAAAAATGCTTATTGGTCTCTATGGATTTGTGCTGAATTTATTTAAGACAAAGTGTAATATAAAAAGCCCTTTCTGCAGTTAATTAGCCTCCAGGTTATTGCAGGCCCCAAGGCATTGTATTTGAGTTGTCATTGCTACTTGCAAAGATCAGCAGTACTTAATTCTTGTGTTACACAAAGTAGATTCCCTATGCTTATCTGGCTAGTGTTAATTCATTGTTTCCAGACTCTATTTTTCATTTTCTTCTTGGCTATTAAAGATGGTGCTAGAGATGAAGAATTTTGCTGAAAGCAGATGTGTTACACTGAGACAGTACCAGTTTAAATTATGGCAGAACTAAACTTGAAGGAGGTTCCTCCAGAACTATGCTATTGTAACTGGGCGCAAGATTTGTTCCTGTTACATGATAAAAATAAAACAAATAGGGTTCATTCAGACTCCTTTGGGATATGGTAGATCTAATCTTATTAATTATTCCTGTTTTCTAAGGAGAAAACATCAGATTTCCTCCACTTGGTAATTCTGTTTTCACAGAAAACATTTACACATGTTCCAATACCCAGCTAGCCCTGGCAGGAACTCTTTAGTGGTTAGAGAAGTGGCAGAAGGTTAAATCATCTGACTTTGATGTGATGTTGATTGTTTACCCTTAGTGTACAGTAATATCTTAAAAAAACCAAAGCAAAGTGGGTGTATTCATTACTGGCCAAACACAGCTGACAAGTTAAGGAATATGTGACGCCCCTCAGCTGAGACCAAAGTGCTTCATTTTAATGGAGATTACCGTAAGAACCAAATGAAGTTGTCTGAGGGAAAATGATGTCTCCTGAGCTTTTCTTCTGGTTTGGCCACAAGTTAATAACACAACCAGCACTTAACAAAAAAATGCAGGGACTGTATTATCTTTTAGCAAATGCCAGTCATGGGCAATCCAAACAGGTCAATTACTAGCAATTCTCCAAAGATCTCCTGAAACCTCAGAAGAGTTAGAGATGCCAAGAAAATGTCTAGATGCACAGAGACACAGGAACAGAAATAGGGCACAAACCAATTTGCAGAAATGGAATTTAACCCTTAGAGGGAAGAACCTAGCCTGCTACATATTCATTTCCACTTCATTAAATATTTATGGCGAGACATGCATGTAATGTGATTCTGCATTATGGAAAAAGCACAAACTGAATCTGCGCTGTTTCAGTCGTTTAACCTGTTTTTTCAATCTTTCTGTATCTTGCAGGTATTATGGGCAAATGTGGGGTTTTCTGCCACTGACATGTTAGACATTTGGAAATGAATGTGTTCTCTTGAATAATCCTAAATCAGCACACACAAAACAGCGTGTAGAGGCCAGTGACAGCCTATTCTTCAGCTCAATAGCATGTCTACAACTTATTAATATTAATGAAACCTGCACACAAGCATGTGGGGATAATTGACCCCATTAAATTCCATTTACTCATGAGCTACTTTGTAAGGTTTGCCTCTTAGTTATTGTAGTTTTTATCAAGGATAGAAGTTGGAACAGCGTTTATGCCAACAAAAAACTATTTCAGAAGTAGCTTTGTGGGAAAAAAAAATAGAAAAAAAAAGGAAAGGGAAAAAAGGCTCAAGAAAAATGAAGTACCACAATGTTTTCATCCAAACTTTAAACAGCTAATGAAAACAACCTTATCTTGGCTTTAAACCTTTATTGGGACAGGACATCAAAATCCTTTAGGAGATGAAAGCATCAGCCTGTGTCTATATTTTTTTTTGGGATCTCTTATTTATTTTTTTCATTTGCAGGATTTTGCATTGAGCTGGACGAACATGGGAGGATGGAGCAGTATTTCAAACGCATCCTTGGAGATCTGGGTCCATTCAAAGCCAGGATGGACAGAACTCAGAGCAGCCTGATAAAACTGAAGATGTCCCTTTAGGGTACTTTCCAACCCAGACCATTCTGTGATTTTATGGTTTAATTTTTTTCTCTTAAATTCTCTGAATTTTGCCTTAACTGAGTTTTCTTTCATGCTTTTTCTATTATTTTTCTGAGAAAGTGAGTAAAACAAGATAGTCAATCTGGCCAAGAATATCTGATAACTTTCAGCTGATCTTTTCTTTAAAAGAATTAGCCCATGATATGAAATTGGTTTTGCAAAGTTATGTACAACTGTAGTCTAGTCAGACACACCAAGATAAAATACTCGTGTTAGAAGTTGCCATTAGTTTTGCCATAATTACTGTTTTGTAGTAGATATTATTCAAAATAATTTCCCTGACAGTAATTTTATAGTTTCTTGGTAAAGATCTCAAACAAACCTCTTTGAACAAACCTCACAATGAGATCAAATCTTGCACAGCAGGAGCACTCAGACAACATGAGTGGTTGTAAACCTGCTACTTTGTATCAAGAAATTAGCCTTTTTACAGTCTTAGCACACCTTCAAAATCCCCTTGTTCAGGGCTGCAGGGCACTTGAAAAAAGGTCCAGAATAACATTTGGTGTCCCCAGACCTGAACTGGGTGTACACAAGCTCCAGTGTCTCCACCAGCTCCAGGCTGACACGCTGCTTGTTGCACCAGAGCAGAATGAATAATCTCCAGACGTGAGTTACTGGCACAATTAAGGCAAGAGCACAGCTGACTGACATCGTGAACAAAAGACCTTTGGCAAAGCTTCCAGTGCAAAAGCAGAGAGGAAATTCACTCTTGGCGCCGAGCGCTCGCAAGTACAAGCAAGACGAACTGCTGATTAACAAGCTCAGACTCAGACCAAATTCCAAAGGATGAACAATGGCAATTACATTCTGTTATGTCTCTCTACAGCGTGCAAGCAATTTTTCATTACGTTAGAATCCATAGGCAACTCCAGCAGTACCTTTTCACTGTCTAATTGATACTTATGAGGTTTGGCTTGCAGCTTTCAAAAGAATCAGAAATACAGAGAATTCTGTACCATCCAACAAGAAAGCAAAGTTCTGTAATATTAGTTATAGGTGCAGTAGGTTTTGATGGCTCTAACACAGCTGGGTCATTTAATAGGGCAGGCAAGACACAGTTGTGCTTTGGAGGGTGCACACTGAACTGGGCTGCTGGGGTTTCCTCATAAAAATGAACATGCTGATCCCTTCATGGGGATCTCTAGCAGGTTTGGGGACATGATTTCTTCTACAACAGTCAGGTCAACCCCTCTTTGAGGGACATATTTCTCCCCACATTGATTTGATTCTTTTTATAACTTCTAGCAGTTTGTTTGCTGCAGCACTTCTGGTTTACTGGTCCCAAGGTCACAGGGTCACCTCTGAGCCTTTCTCACATATTTTCATCTTCTTTTTCCTTGCCTGTGGTAGTGAGGTCAGTGCAACTAATTGATTATACTGAGCTAGTACTGGGTATTTCATATTTGAGGGAATCCCCTCTGTTCCAAGTGTAATATTTTTTTGACACTTTGGTCTGATGCAGTCCTGGAGATACTTCTGGTCTCATATAGGAACCTCACTGTCCACCCTTACTGATTATTGATGCAAATAACCTATTCAGGTTTCCTGCAATAGCTTTCTCTTCCAGAACTGCTCCTTTTGTACCTCTGTCATATGTTGGCACCATCAGTTTACCAATCACCTTCTAGCCTGAGGTAAGTGAATGCAGTTATTAGGTTTGTATGTTTAGCAAGTCACTCTTCAAACTGTTGTGGGCCTATTTACAGTGGTTTCAGTTAACTTCTCCAAGTCAAGCCTCTTATCTACTTTTCTCCACAGAATAGGACTTACTTTTTGAAGGATGGCTTTTTTCTCCTGATAACCGTGTCTCTGCTCTTTAGACATGGTAACTATGTTTGATATTTGAAAAGACTATTTAATTGTATACATTTAAACTGGACCTTTATTGTACCTTTAAGCAGACTCTACATGGATTGTGCTAGCTGTGCTTTTTTTTTTTAATTAACTTTGCCATTTTAAGGTAAATTGCTGCCAAGACTGGTATTTTTTTACTTTATCCACCTGTGAGGATTTGAATTTGAGAATGACAATGTCAGGACATAATGTTTTTCCTTACATTTAGAAAGTTGGCAGCTTAGCTCTGCTGAATGTATGTGACCAGTAAGAGGTACTGGCATTCAGGTATGTCAGTCAGTGTCTTACCTCAGCTCTGACTCCTCAGGGGAGCTCTTAGAGCATCTCTGAAGAGCTAAATGGTTCGTACACACTGTAGTAAATGGCACACAATATTATCCTCTCCTCTGGCAGCTGTGAGAGAACCCTCCAAGGGACAGCCCATGGCCAGAGAAGGGCTGTGCACAAGTGCACAGTCTGCGGCTGAAGAAGCTGCAGACAAAAATGTTACCTTGAGTTCCCAACTTTTCAAGTCCTGGGAGAACCAGTAATTTAGTCCTTTGGTGAACCACACCGTGCCAGGACAGGTTTTCTGAACTCCATGCTGTTCTATCACACTTGACCTGCTAGTTGAATAACACAGTGTGGCATTATCTGATTTCTCCAGTGCTTACAGCAAAATGACTTCATAATAAAAGCATTCACATTCTCCTATACAACTTCAGATTTTGCCAGAGTGTTATGTTTCTAATAATGAAAAACATGGCTTATTTCAGATGATAAAGTAGCCATAAATAAAGAGCTCACAGGAGCAGGCTGACAAATAAACTTTTTATATGTTGGGTATGTATGGGGATGTAGTTTGTGGTGACAGCACATTGCTCAGAAAAGCAGGTCATATGCTGCTTCCTATTATACCAGTGTCAACCCAGAGAATTTCCATTGTCTGTATTTCAACCAGTTCAACTAAGATAAAGATCTCTGCACAGCATTTCATAGCCTTTTTGCCACTGTATAGTATTAAAAAAAGAAAGTACTGTAGGGGTCAAATTACTTTCAATATTGTTTGTGATAATAAATGCAGTACAAATGGTTGTGTTTCATCCATTAATCATAATAAAAGCATAAAAAAGGCCGAAATAGATTTCAGTAAGGTATCAAGCTCTTCTCTTGCAACATTTTGAAATTTAGGCATGTGGTACAAGGCAATGTCTGTCACTGTGACTGTCACTGGAAAGCAGACACTTCAGGATAAGCATTGCCATTTTATGTTGCATAATGATAAGGATCAAGTCCTCTGTCCTTAGACTACTTGTGGTAAAAAGAAACTAAGATGAAATAGTTGAAAGGACAACAGAGAGGATGGTTCAGAGGGACAAGTGAAGAGGTATTCAAAAAGCACCATGCCCCATGCACATACCCAAGAACAACAAGAAGAAAAGGGGAAGCTCTGTGCAGGGCTGGGCTGGCAGGATGCACACAGGTCTAAGCCCAGAGTGGTTCCCAGCCTCTTCCCCTGCTAATCTTTGGACCTGAGTAACAGGGGCAGATGTGCTGGGAGCCCTGCCAGCGCCAGCAATGGGGCACTGCTGGCCTGGGCTGGCTGCACTCAGCAGCCCTTGCCAGGGCTGTGATCCCAAAAGTTGTCCTGACCTGGAGGGGAAAGGAAGTGTTAAATGTGCCACAGTTTGGAGAGGCACAGCAGGTGTTGCTTTAGCCTGGGAGTGATGCTCCAGCCAGCCAGAGCCCTGTGAGGTTCACCTACCTGGCAGTCCAGAGCAGGGGAACTGAACTGAAGGCTCAAAGAGAGTGACAAAAGTAGGGCAACATCCATGGACAAAGCCTGAGCAGCTTAACTCACACTAATGGAAAAAGGGATTTGAGTCGCTAAAATCTGTTACATCGAACAGAGATGAAAATATAAGTATTTATTTCTGGGCTGTAAGAGTGCTGGGAGAGAAGAGAAATAATGCCTAACATATTCCTGTTCTGGAGGATTTTTTTTTTTACCCTCCTATTTTTTAATATCACAGATGTTATTTTCAGTATAAATATTTACATTTTTTGTATGAAAACACAAGAAAAATTTGAAATCTGGTTGCAGGTTTAAACATTTTTCATACACATATACACATACTAAGCCCCTGCTCCCATATTTCTCCAAATATCTGTTTCATTATGTGCTCTCAGAACAGCAAACAGCTACACAGAAAAAAACCTTTTTGTTCTTTTAAAAAAAAAATTAAACATAATATAGACTCTTTCTAAGAGATCAATATAAAACAGATATTACATGACAATTAATCAAATGCTGTATGTGAAAGGGCAAAATGTAGATCCTATTCAAATTTGTAACAATGTAAAGAAAAACCAGAAAAAATTGCTATTTCTCTGTTCTTAAGTACCACAGAAGAATCTGCCATTTTGCTGTAATGGAACAGCATGGAGTAATATGAATAATTTGAATTTCAGGAGCTTGTTTCTATCTGAGCAGTCTCATTTCATAACCAAGTCAGATGAGCCCTACCATCCTCACTGGAATGGGAGTCATGTAGGTTCATTCTCATTTTATGGATGAAATTATTGAAAAAGAAACATGGTGACTTGCCTGGTGCAATGCAGAATATTGTCTAAAGAAGAAATGAACCCCAGGTCTGTGGCCATCTCATTGTGTGCATTAACCTCTAGGCTTTCCAGCATGTAAGAAAATGAATTTCCTGGCTATTCAGTTTTTTTTGTTTTCTCAGTTGCAGAACAACAGTAATACTTCTGAAGATATTAGCATTATTTATATTAGATAGGAGATTTTTTTTAAGCCAATTCCTGATTAATTTCCTCTGGGGCAAATTCTGCCTGTGCTTTCCAATATTCAATTTATGCTGCCATCAGTAGCACTTCCATGGGTTGACCTGTCTGGACTGGCAGGAGGATGAGAGGCAGGGAATGGGAAAACCCACAGGTTTACCTGCTCACTTCAGGAAATGAAGGTACACCCAATCCCTTGCCCTTCTTCTGGCCTCCCATGAAAGCTCATCTGAGTACAAGCACCACACACTAAAAGACATTTATTCCTTCTGCTTCATTTGAGCTGTGTCAAAGCTGGTGGAAACTGTCAAATTATCCTTGGAGAAAATGAAGGATCTCCTGGGAAAAGCAGATTTTTACTATTTTAGTCTACCTTTCACAACCCCTGCTTAAAGGAAAAAAAAAAAAAAACTGTTAGTGGTTTATTTAGGTTTTTTTTAATACATTGATTAAAAAGTTGTGCTGAAATTCAGATAATTCTGCTTTTCTCTGAGCAGCCAGTGATACTGACTGCCATGCAGTCCATGGCAAAGAGGCACCTAAGAACACGATTCATTCTCTTTCCCTTCTCTTTGTGGCTCAGCACAGAATTCAATGATACAAATGCTAGAGCCAAACTGCAGTGGTTGTGCCAGCTGTGGGGAAAGGGCGCTCAGCCCTGTGACTGAACTCCTCACCCGTTCCTGTGGGGAGGGGGTGCCTGGCAAGCACACAGATGGCTCCTACAGAAGGTCACCAGAAGCGTTCATGCACACCCTACTTATTTCTGCACAGTATTCATTGATTCAAAATGCTTCTGAGCCTCTCTCTCCCCTTCTTGATAGAATTCTTACTGTGTTTTTAAATCTATGCCAATTTCAGTGTGGCTGATTTAGTTTCACACAGAAGAAGTGTGGGAGCAGCAGTCTTGGTTCCCCTGGATAAGCACTGGACTATGTGCTACTTGTGTGTGACTACGTGTGCTGTGAACCCTTGAAGTATCAAGTCCTTCCAGGCAAGACATAAATCTTTTGTCAATGAAAAGGGCATATTATCTGCTTCTCAGCTGTTTCTTTTCAAAAAAGCTATCTGATCAATAAGATAAATATTCAAGATGGTTATTTAAAAGAAAAAATAAAAGTAAAGCCAGAAGACTATTTTTTATCTATTGAACATTTATGAAGAATCATAGCCTGGGGATCTGTCCTTATGGTATGTCTCAGGTCAGAAATGCAGTAGTGCAGGAAAAGGATTTTTAAAGGGGTAAAGAACTTAATAATACATTGGCTGTAATATAATTTTTACCTTCTGAGCCAGTCCCTTGCAGCAAAGCTACAGATTAACTCCTAAGACAACTGGGTGCAGCTTTCCTGGGTTAACCAAGCTGGAACAGGGTCAGTCCAAGTGTGGGATTGTGAAGAGTGTCAACTGGGATCTTTATTCTCAGTAAATATCTTCTTGTTACCACGTATCTTCATACTGAAAAGTGTGAAGAAATTAAACTGATGACCAGCAAAAGGCAACAGATAAAAGAGTCATGGATTTATTATTTCTCTATGAATCCAGTTACTCTCTTTTCCATTTTCAACTTCTGTAGGTGTTGAATTTTAATTTTGGTATTGTTGATACCAAAACAAGGTGATCACAGCTGTATATGGGTAAGCTGATAGAGTTTTCCAGCACTGTTGGCCTTGTACTATCCCAAATCCCAAAACAACCCAAACACAGAGCCCTACCTTTCTCTGTAATTCAGCTGTTTCTCACAAAACTCCTCCTTAACCACCTGGGAATTCCTCACAGCACCACGTGTACATTTGTCAGCTTCTTACCCTATGATCTGTCACATCCAGCAATTTCTGATGCCATATTCAGGAGTTTCTGAGGCCATGTGTCACCAGATGACACAAGGAAAAACTACGCACCACAGCTTTGGTCACGATGAAGAGACTAATTTATTTTCTCTGACTCCAATCTTTTATAGTTCTCAAAAGATGCCAGTGGATTGGAGGGTGAACGTGCCACCTCTCCAACGACACTGGACAAACTACCTGTACATCAAATTTCTCCGCCTCTATGAAAGAATGCAAAACAATAGGTTGTTTACAGAAAGTTGTGTGGGAAAGTTCTCTACAAGAATGTAAACTCAGAAGGCTTTAGAAAACTCTTGATAATCAGGTGACAGCCATGCTCTGTGAGGTGTGTCCCATCCCCTGACCACAGCCCTGGCACTCAGTGGCACAGCCACAGCCAGGGAGAGAAACATGTACATTCTGCTAGGACTAAACCAGAATCACCATGGTATGCAAAAGGTGAAAATACCAATGTTTCTGGATTGATGTGATACCCCTTTTCCATGCTGCTTAGTTCCTGATCACTGATGGAATGAATTACTGAAAGAACAGGATGCACCATCTGGTCCCAGACAAAGGCAGCACCGTGAGTTAAATAAGAGCTTGAAAGGGACATAAAGATGTTTGTGACAGCCTAAGGAATGGAGGCCACTCCAGGAAGCTGCTCCAGTGAATGAAGGGTTCAAAGCTGACAAAACAAAACTTGGAGTTGAGGAATGTATAGTTTAGGGGAAATGTCTTTAAATGAGGAGGAATGGAAAACTAAATAAAACCATGATAATCATTGGAACTGTACATAAGATTACTTATATTAGATTTGGATAGGTCCTCAGAGGAAAATAAAAACATCTTGGTGTAAAAAAGATCAGCCACAATAGCAAAGTGGATAGTCCTGGAAGTGCATGGGCCTTTTTATGTGCAACTTTGGAAAACCAAGCTATGAATATATGATTTGTTGCATTTTTATTATAGAAAGTTTTATCCCATTTTTATGATTTTAGGATTAATAAATATTATCCAAGTCAAGCATAAAATGAGCAGCATCTCATTCAGCACATTTACTGGACTTTCCAGTGTGTTTATCATTTTCTTCTGGGAGCATGAATATAGCAATGATTAGAAAACAATACGGCAGGAAACTCTTATGTTAAACATTTGGGTTATGTATTACAGATTGTCTCGAATTCTCTGACTTTTCATATTTAAATATTTTCAAAGTTTTTCTGAAGCTTTTAGCATATTTTCTGCTAAATATGTACAAGCAAGACAGAAGATTCATGGAGGACTCTGGTCTTCTGTTACTGTTTAAACACTGATGCTTAAGGTTTAAATTTACAGAGAAAAAAATCATTCTACATCAAAACTAAGGTGTTGCATGTTTATTTGCAGACCAAGCTCCAGTAGTAATGTGTATTTGTCATGGAAACTGATTTGAGTTTAATTCTAGTCTCTCTTTTGCACTAGGAAAATGTGAGTTTCATTTTACTTGTCTCTGTTTTCAATTATAATTTGACAAAAGAAATAACCACATTACCTATTTGATTTGCCAGAACTTTATCCCAGCACCACCTGTTGAGCCCTCGGCACTTGAATTCTGACATAGAGCAGAGAACATTATTATGCAGTTGGCATTCTAACCAGCAAGGATGCCAACAAAAGCATAATATAGCCTTTGTACTCAAAGCACAACAAAATATATATTAAGCTACCAACTGCAAAGGTTTAAGCAAGCCACATTTAATTATACATGAACATATCTTTCCAACAAATAGCTCAGTAGAAAAAATGCTGTGGAGGTTAGAAAGAACCCTTTTGGTTTGCTTTGCTAAATATTGCAAGCTTAAAATAAATAAAGTTTCACAATGCCATGTAGATTTACATCAGAGATGGCAAGAGGACAGCCAGCTGGTTTATTCAAATAGATGGGTTCAACACTATCAGCTTCCCAGCTTAAACAAAACACCCCATGTTCACTTCTGGCAGGAGATCTGAGCTGGTGCTGCCCTGGTATCCCAGGAAGGTGGAAGAAGAGGCTCCCAGCACTTGTCTGGATGCTCTCTTCTGCGAGTAACTGGGAACAAAATAGAAAGGATCAACTGTGTCTTTGATGCATGTTTCTGAAAGCAGCACTTTGCCACAAAAATAATCACAACTGCTTCCTTGGCTCTCCTGGCCTGAGCTCTGCATTGAAGAGGGATAGAAGCTGGAGGAGGCAGGACAGGTCAGGAGGGATGAGGCAAAAGCTCTGCTCCCCAGTTCTGCAGAGGTCTGCACAGGGGCTGTGAACTCACAGGGGATTTGCATACTGAGAAGGGCTACCAGTAGTTCTAGCAGTGATGTTCCAGCTTCCAGAATTTGTTAAAAGATATAAGTCAAATCACTGCACACGTTTTAAGGGACCATTTTAAAATACTGGTGATAGTGACAATTCTCAGATTTTTGTCACCTCCCCAATAAGTCTACAAGAGATTTAACTGGTAAAAAAAACAACTAATTTTGTAAACAAGGGAACAAACCAGCTGTAAATCACAAAGTAATGGAAAGATTTTACTTACTGTGCTAACTTTTGAATCCTGAGGGACTTAAGTAATCCCTTCCACAGTGGGCTCATGCAAGCCTAAATGGAGGAGACACCTCTAGACACCTGTTAGATCCCCCAGATACAAAGCTCTGTTGCCTGGTTCCTGAAAGCTATTATATTCAACCCAGAAAGTTCAGTGAGAACGTCCTCTGATAGAAAGTAGAACATTTCCTATTGTGTTCAGAAAAGTGGAGGAAGTTTTTGTGGATTGCTTTCTTACCAATGCATTGCAGCAATCAGCACTCAGCAGAACTTGCAGAATCTCCATCTTTGGAGGGTTCAACTGAACGGGACACAGCACGAGCGACCTGAAGTAATGAGACCTGTGTTGAGAAGGGGATTGAACCACCTACAAAAGATTTTTCAGCCTAAATTATCTATGATTTGAAGACTGACCTAAAGAAATCGGAAAAGTTTCCCTTAATGTCATTAAATTTTAAAGAAATGCATTTTTGTCTTATTTTTTAAAGATTGGAATTGCATATTTACTATTTATAATAGCTTCTAAAACATATATTTTGTAATTGGATATGTCAATGTACTTTGATTTTTTTTTTTTTTTTACTTCAGGGATTGATTAAATAGAAGCACATTCATAAATGGTCCCATAAGTATATTGGGTACCTGTGGTGTCATTCCAATCAGTTGATGAAAGTGCTTGCCTAAAACTCTAAAATGGGGGCTTGAAACTTACCCTAATATCCTTAAGTCTTCTGTGCTGAAAATGTAACCTGACAATTGTTAATGAGAAAACCTTTCCTTCAAATTTGTAACATAAACTGTAGAACACTTTCTAAGAGGCAGGCCATATTTATGAAAGCCAAATCTAGTTGATCTCTCCTTCTCAATTGCAAATATCCCTTGTGGTAACCACATTTCATTCAGGAGAGTAAGGCTACAGGAAGTACACATATGACAGATAGTTTGGCATCATCCACTTCTGGATTTCTCAGATGTCTAACAGCCAAGAAAATGTTCCATCCTTTTAATTTCTTTCAAATAGCTGATACTTTGTAGCATTTACTCTAAATGAAAGCTTCAGATGGAGTATCTGGATAGTGTTTGAAAAGGGCATCAAAGAACTCTCCTGTAATAGAATCCAGCATCTCCTAATTTCTCCCTTGTTCAGAATAGCTACAAATGCTTAAAATTGCAACGTGGATGAAGCTTCAAGTTTTAAAATCATAAACTACCAGAAATGCACTGTGTGGTTTACTGCCTTCCACAATCTCTCTAACATTCCTGGCACTTTGCTGCCTCACAATAGCCTTCAAAGCCACTGGAAACACTGGAACAATTCCTTGCCCAGCAGACACACAGGAGAGCAGCAGGTGGATTGATGAACAGCCTGAGCTTGACAAGTGACTTTTTCACCCTTAACTGCTGTTCTGAATTTAATGAACCCACCCTGAATATTAGAGGCAAGCATTTCAACTTGACATGGAAGTTCTTGCATGTAAAACAGGTATGAAAATTACGAAGCTCTACAGGTAGATTATAACGACCTGTACAAAAGGCAGCACCTTTTCAAGCAATTGTTAAAAGTCTGCTAATGCCTCAAATACTGTTTAGCTCCTTTTTCACTCAACAGGTAGTTTCCATTAATGCCTTGTATCATCACATGAAGTGGGATGCACTATTGAATTTAATTCCACTTAATTCTGGACCATTTGGGAAGCAATAATGGTTCTGGAATGAAATGTCAATGGTTCTTTCATTAGTTTAGTGTTTTGTGTCTGCAGCACTGCTGCAAGGGAATGCCCTCACTTTGCATCAAGTTTCTCTTATTTGAGTATTCTGATAGTGCACACACCCACACCCACCCTTCAGAAACCACTGACCCTAGGGATCCTTTCACTTTAAGCTGAGTTTACCTGTCACTGAAGGTGACTGAGGTCAGCTGGCTTAAAATGACTGATCTATAACCCACACTTCCTGAAGAAATAATTTAAATCCAAAGAGAGAGTCTCATAAATTCCCAGGGAGATCTTAGTATCATAAAAATAGACTTGACACCACTCCAAAGTTTAGCCTCTGCCTTGACAAAGAGGAATCTAAGCTCTGGAGCAGATCCTTCACAGAAGACACTTCTCAAAGTTCTCCTCAGCAGTCTGTGTCTTCCTTATCTTTTGGCAACTTGTCACTGATCCCTCTGCCAGCTTTCACTGATAGTGAGATACTGCAGCTGATGAAGGTGGGAGAGAAAAAGAAGTTCTACTTCTCTGTATCTCCTCCTTGACATCATTACTGGTGCAGATATGTCTGCAGAACTGTGCTCAGGGTGATGCAGGGCACAGACAAGTATTTGTATAGGAAAATCCTACCACATTGAATAGAATTCTATAGAAACAGCTCTAGGAGTTTCTTGTATTTGTAGAATGAATCTTGGTATATATTTTTAATGATGTATTAAAGATCTACACCAAGCACAACATTTGCTAATACATTCTGTGGAGGTTTTGCTGGAACTTGTCCTGTTCTGCTTCCTGCCCATCATAATCACATTGTTCCTTCTGCAACCCGAGCCCTTGACTGCTCTGGAAACTGGTTGAGATTTACCCAGTACTGCTTCCCAACACAAAGTGATTTCTTGTCTCAAATGACTAAACTGTTGCATTGAGCAGAGAAGGACTCCAATTTCACTGTCACCCTCTGAGCTGGCAAGATGATTTATCTGTTTGTTTATGTGCCAAAGGCTGCCTGTGAGGAGCAGGCTTTGGGAAGGGGCACGAAGGCAGGTGATGATTTCATTAGGCAGCACCTAATACTGCCTACTTTCATTGGCACCTCCCCATGCAGGCAGCTATGCAGACCAGGCAGCATAACAAACTCAGGAAATTACTATACATTGCCTTGAAAGAATTGCCTTGATTCCTGATTGTCTTAAGGCATATAAACACATTTTACCACAGTGATATTGCCCATTACAAAGGGATAGCCAATGCACAAGGAACTTCTTCCATTATATGGCAGCAAAATCAAACCACTATGGCTCTTGCCAAACTTGTTCCAAGTTTACATGGATTTGGTTTAATGAATGTGGTGGAAAGTTATATCAAATATTTTGGGTACTGGCCCATACACCTCCTTACACCTCAGCAATGCTTCTTTCAGCTTTTAAAACATTTCTAAATTCAGTTTCATTTTATTTGGATTATAATATTTAAAAAATAGACCACATTAAATAGAAAATCATTTTAGATCTGTAAAATGTGGCTCTTCATGATGATTTTCTTTTTCCTAATTGGAAACTATAGGTAGTGATTTGTGCTCTGCTTTCCTTGGATGCTGCTGTTCTATGGTTATCTGTTGCCTCTAAGGGCAATTGCTCCTCACATGCTATTGACATAAATCATCTTGTGATGGAGATGGCACGATGCTATACTGAAGGCAACTGGTACAGTGGCAAAAACCATGGGGCTTGTCCTGTCTCACTACCAACTTCATTAAATTTCTGTGGGCTGGACAGTTGAATTAAATCAATAGGATATTCGGATGGACTTTTTAATGGACTATGAATGTTATTGACAAACAACTATTTAGTAATAGAGAGGCTCCTCCTTCTCCTCAAGTTTCAGCTTTATAGAGGAGGAGTAGGTAACATGGCCTGTTTAAAAACCCTGAACCATTATCTTGGAATATTTTATTATTTTGAATGGCTGTAAATAATAAAACTTCAGCTTTCTTACATGCCACTGGAAACAATCAAACCAGAAATATTTTGTCAGAAGGGAAGTTTGCAGACAGCAAGCTAAAATATTTGCTTGGTTGTCTTTGGCACTCCTAGTATTTAAAAGTGGGGTGTTCCAGGACTGTCGATACATACAGGACTCTTAACAGGAGTTATAAGCAGAGATCAATAGTTCTGCCTACAGCAGGTCATTGGGCACATAACTTACTGAAATGGAAGGCTCAGTGCTTTTGACCTCCCTCCTACCTCAACAAATAAATCTGGGGTAGGGCAAACATATTGCTTGGGGTCTTCTGGAAGTCCCTCCATTAAGCGGAGCCCCTTGAGGAAAGAATTAATTTGTTTAACTGGGTTGGGCACTGTGTTTGCAGACGAAGCCTGAAGAGGCCTCTGATAACAGATGGTTGCATTCAGAGAGGATTTGGGCTCTGCTCTGCTCCTGGGGTAGATATCTGCTACCCTTGCGGGCAAAATTAGACTGGGAAAGCTAAGAAGGTGTCTTAATACATGGTCTAACATTCAAGAGAATTAACCTCCGATGGGGAAACCTTCCCTCCTAAAGCGCCCCTTCCTTCTGATGATCTTTTGGAGGGCCAGCAGACCCCGTTTCTCAGCAGCACAACGGCAAAGTAGCCATAGGTGCTGCAGCTTTACATTGGGAATTCAGCCGTCTCCCGCCTCCGCTGCGACGCCACGGCTTCGGCCAAAGCCGCGCTTCCCCAGCTCTGCCCAGTACGGGGGAGCACCCACTTCCTTCTGCTTCATTCGGGCACAAGCCCGCCGCTCGAGCTGGCCCGGTACCTGCGGCGCAGCGCGGCTCCCGCCCGGCCCGTCCCGTCCCGTCCCGTCCCGTCCCATCCCGTCCCATCCCGTCCCATTCCATCCCATCCCATCCCATCCCATCCCATCCCATCCCATCCCATCCCATCCCATCCCGTCCCATTCCATCCCATCCCATCCCGTCCCGTCCCGTCCCGTCCCATTCCATCCCGTCCCGTCCCGTCCCGTCCCATCCCGTCCCATTCCATCCCGTCCCGTCCCGTCCCATCCCATCCCATCCCATCCCACCCCGTCCCGTCCCGTCCCGCAGCGGGACCGCAGCCGGGGCTGGGAGCGCTGCGGCGGGCGCGGCCGGCAGGGGGCGCTGCCGGCCCGCGCGCCCCGGCTCGGCCCCTCAGGAAGCGGCCGGGAGCAGCCGGGATTGGGGAATGGCTGCGGGCGCTTCTCTCGTCCAGCGAGGGCCTAAGGAGAGACGCGAGCACTTGGACGTTAGTTCCCGAGAAAGAAAAAGGTATTGAAGAAATAATGTTTAGAAGGATCCTGAGCTACACTTTCTATGAAATATTCAAAAAGACCTGTCCTGGGAAGATTTTCATTGTCGTTTTTTGCGCAAAACGAACTGCCATTCTTGGATTTTCTACAGTTCGTGATTGGCCGTGGGTTGCCCAAAAGAGACACTAAATTCAAATGTATTTTTTCCTCCTCGGATTTTCTTTTCTCCTTCAGCTCAGAACTTTTATTTTTGTTCGCTTTCAGGGACATGCTGAATTTCCCATTCTCCCCTTTTCTGTCTCCCCAGGTGACTAATTTCTTTGTTTCCTACTGTGCTTTTGTCAGTTTTTGAGGGAAAGGGGGGTTGAAGAGGGAGGGACCCTTTTTTCGGAGCTGGACACACAGGTTTTTTTGCTAGTTTGGTTATTAAGAGTTGAGAAGACTCCCTGCAGCCCACAGCATCTCCCATTCCCCTGATTTAGCAACCCCTGGGGGTCCTGGGTGCTTTCTGTTGCAGATACATTTATATTACATTTATAATATTTCTGTATTCTTTCATTCCTTCATATGAAAGAAACTGAATCAACCATTTAGGTTTACCTTTCCATGCTTAAAAATTAACGAAATACGACAACTTATGGCTGTTCTCCTCTGGATGGCAGTAACTCCTGCTTAAACATTCCTGACCTGTGACTGCAATATCCTGCAGCAAGGGATTTCCTTTTCTTTGTCAGTGTGCTATTCAAAATAAACATTTAATTTCATTTTTTCTATGTTTTTTTTTCAAATCTAAATTTGAAAGCTAAGTAAGCTTTCAAAGAAAGAATCTGTTTAATGTAAAAATCTAATTGCACAGGTCCTATGTATAAAACCAGAATAGGAATCAGAAGAAAGGAATTGGTGCTGCACATTAGTATTTACTTGTATCTAGCTGCCTGTTTCATAAAAATTACCCGATGATGTTGAGAAAATCAAGTGCCTTGACATTAAGCAATGAAACAATACCAAAGAGACAGAAATATCCTGACCTGAGAGGGTACCAGAACATCTGCCCCTTTAAAATGCTCTCATTGTAACAGCACATCTGGATTTCTTGACTGTTCATTACAACATGAAATTTTAAGACAGAAAATACATCTAGTAAAGGTGATTTACAAAGACTCACTGTGCATTTATGCAAGTTAAACAAGAGATATGAGCGGGAATAAAGCCCTCCTCCGCATCTGAGCAAATAACACTTCTTCAGTAACAAAGCTGCACTTACATGTAGGACTTGTGTCTCCTCACCAGCCAGGACTAACTCTACTGCCTTGTCTTACTGCTGGTGCAAATGAGGCAGTTCAGAGCAGCAGTTTTCAAAGATCAGTGCCTGTATTTGCACAAGTGAATCTGCACTTCCTGCTGATTCTGGCCAGCTGAGGTCTGTCCTTCAGAGCCAGAGCGACCGGCCCGATTTCTGGGGTGCTGTAAGGGCAGTGCTCCCCAGCTCCTGGCTCAGCAGCAGCATGTGGAACTTCTGTTTCCATATATATATATATGATTCTATCAAACAGAACATTGCTGTTGTGCATTCAGTTTCTGGTCTGTGGACTGAGATGAGTCTGGTTTTTGGTAAGTGGGTGTTTTTCTACCAGGAGATTAGTGCTGCCAATTCCTTTGAAAAATTATCTGTTTTCATATGGAGAAAACCCCCTTGACTCCTAGAATTAAGGAAAACGCTTCTGCTCACATATTTTTCAGTAGAAAGAACAAAATTTGGCAAGTTTACATTAATATTTCCAGAATCAAGAAAATTTTTATATTTTCTCTCCAAATTGCTAATGCTCAGGAAAACTAACTTACCTTAGACAGCCCTATTTCTACAACTATTGTCCCAGTCTTCAACAGCCTGGTAAGGTGCTGCCTATTTGCTTGTCCTGCCTACATCTGAACAAAGGAAGCAAAACAGTTCTGTGGTACATGAGCCAATCCCATAAAAGGTCCTACCCAAGCATTGGAAGCCCTCTGTGGTGACAGAAACATCGGTCCAGCACTGGAAATGAAGTGCTTCGGGAAGACATCTTGTCTCCTGAGCTTCTTCAACAGACAGGGCAGCAAACTTTGTTATGGTCCTTCTGGAAAATGAGTGGCACCTACCTGGTGACATGAATCCAGCTCCACAGTGCAGAGGGAAATGGAATCACAGACATACCATGTTTGGACAGCTTTGTTGAGGTAATTTTCTTGATGGGTGTAGCAGAGATGCTCATGAAGGTATCAGTGGGAGATTAACTTCAAATTACTCCAAGCTAGCGACCTGGGCTCTTTTTTTGGAATGCAAGGAAACCTGAAAAATAACAAAGTGGGTGCAGCTAGAAAGGTGATTTTACAGTTTGCTGCAAAGCTGAATTTTCAGCCTTTCAAAAGACAAGCAAAAGTACCGAAATTGCATTACTCTTGTTTTACTGCAGGTCCACACCTTTGAGATCCCCAGATTTGCTGAAAATTTTTCTCTGAAGACTTCATTAAGTTCTGGCCCTGACACCAATTTGTCAGCAAAAGATAAAGCTTGTTGAGAAGCCATCCCAAGAGGTTTCTCCTTAGCACATTTGTGAAGGCCTGTTGCTGCTCATACTTCTGAGCTTGGGGTAAAAGAAATAGCAAAAAGAGCAAAAAAACAGCCTCCACCATGAAACAAGTAGAGGGAAAATACGTGACTGGTGGCATGCTTTCTGTCCTATTAAACACTGCTCTCTCCCACTGCAGTGCCCAAGTTTGCCTCTGTTCCCCATGGTGGTAGATAAAGGAAGGACAGGCATTGTAAAAAAAAATTAAAATGGATTAAATGGTCAGCTGCAGATTCATTTTCTAAGTATAAGCTTTGTCCAGGATGTGGGAGGAATGCTTCTGCCATGCAACAGTGGCCTACCAAATACCTCTCTCAGCCCTGTGAGCAATTTGAGCAGCATTCTGCATGGTCTCTTTTTGAAAAAGATGTAGTTTATAAACCTCCCCCTTTTCCCTTAGCTCCAAAAAATATCTGTACCAGTTTCCTAGACGGTGATGTGTACACATGGCGTAGCAGAAATACAGACAAAACACACAGAGCACTGCATATGTTTCAAAAACCTGTATTCTTCAGCTCCCTGATATATCAAAATGGAGTCTGATGGAAAACCAAGATGCTTTCCCGTGTGGTGCTGGGGGGCACTGTGACAGCTGAGGTCAGGAGAGAAGGCATGCAAGAACATTTCTGGCTGAGTTCCAGAATACAGAGATTTCAAGTTTCTTGTCAGGACAGAAGAGCACTGTGCACTTGTATTTCTAGCTGTTGGCACTCCAACTATACCCAGCTAGTCAGAAGGACCGGTTATAGCTAGAGCTCAGTTTGAAAGGAGATTTCAAACAGATTAAAAATTCCTATTCATTACAAGCTTCTAAATTAAGTAAAATTCACTGAAAGATTGGTTTCTTTCTGAATCTTGAATAATTCTTTACATTGTGATCAGGGAACGAGGTAATTTTGGACTCTCAGTTTAGAAACACATGTATGGGATTTATGCTAGCACTCGTAATGCCCAGAATTACAGAACTGTCAACAGTTTGTCAAGAAAAACACTCACTCTGGGCTTTTTAAAAAGAAAAATAATTTAAAAATCTGTTTGGGACAGCATCCCTGTCTCTCAGACTTGAGACATCTTGCAACTGTAGGAGCACAAATGTAAATGCAAGATGATCTGCACAAATGTAAATGCAAGATGATCTGCACTGTGTGCAAAGCATGTGAAGTTTTCCTGAAATGCCTCCTTCTATTTCCCCACACTAATTAGCACGTGCAACCTTCCAACAAGGATTTCTTGCTTTCTCATGCAAATGCAGTAGCCAGAGTGCATGTACAGCACAGCCCTGGAAATGAGAGCAGGGTTGCCCTTTCGGGTCCCTTCTAGAACTTGCTTTCTGTATGTTCTGCATGAAGCTCCTGCAGTGTTACATGAACGGACAGCACAAATAAACTCCAGCATAGTTACCACTACTTTCAGGTTTGATTTACCTGAGCAAGGTCTCCTTGGCTTGTCTTTCTGTGTAGCATCAACTGCTGCTTCGACCTGCAGGAAACCAAAGGGAGAAAGTTTTCTGAGTGGGTTATACACTTCTTTTTTTCAAAAGAACCGTTGTATAGAATTCCCTATGCTTCCTGTGTTGCTGGAGTTGCCTGAGGCAGCTCTGTCATTGTTAATACATTAAGCACAATACATCAGCATGCCAGAGAAAAAGATTTCCCAGGATCAGCTATGCCCTTTGTAGAGCAGTAAGCAAGAATGACTAAGGTATAAAAGGGCATACTGGCATACTGTGGTGAAGCTTTTATGTGAGTGGGGACTGCAGGGGCAGAGAAGACATTAATGCCTTCTGCAAGCCATGAAGAAATTAGCAAGAAGTATAAATGGGATATCAAAGATAAGTAGAACAGTCACACATCCAAAAAATCACCTGGACAACAGAGCTGAGTGATGGAGAAGCAAGAATCCTGCTTTCATGTGATGGCCCAACTGGCTGCAGAGATGGAGTTAGTTTTGCACTCATGGGCTCCTTCCTGCTGACACTGCTGAATCAGAAGAGTTTATTGCAGAACAATCTGAGCAGTATCTTGAATCTTCAACCCCAGTTTTGCATAATTAAACTACAGTGGTTCAATGGTCAGGACTGTAAGTGAAAAGAAAGGATAGAGTCAGTTTGCAGGAAGCAGATGTCCTGTGACAGATGACCAAGCTGTCTTTAAGCTGATACATAAACTGGTTCCTTTGCAAATCAGCAGAATGCAATACCCAGCTGCTATAACCTCCCTGAGTGTAATGTGTGCATCTGCACTTTCTGCTTGATTTCCTCTGCCCTGTCCCCTGCTGTACTCTGTGAACTTTCCTAAGGTTACAAAGAATCTTCCAAGTTACAAAATTGTCCCTGATAAAATTGATACCATAGTGGTACTTTTTGATGAAGCTATTAGTAAACCCAAATACTCCACAGTTCTTGTGTGTTCCAGCTAACTCTTCACGACTGAGACTGAGACAGATGTATTTGATAAAATAAAAAACCAAACAACTTACCCCTACACACCCCCCCTGAAAAAAACAGGTCTATAATTATTCTACTATAATTAGACTGGTGATGCAGTAGACTGGTGATTCAGTAGACCAAAGACATGAGGATACAAAACTTTGTGTGGGCAAATATGTCCAGAGTCTTTCAAGTTATAAACTTTGCACTGGCAGTTGTTAAAATCTATTTAACAGTTGATTTTGGAAGGCTGATCAGAATGCCTTTGTAGAACTTCTTGCCTATGGGAAAGCTTCACTTATTTGAGGGTAATCAGCACATCACCTTCTCCTTTTCACATTGTTTACATTCTTACAAAATGACTTATCCCAGTATCATTCCAGTCAAACTTTAAAAGCATGTAATTGCTCCTATCTCCAGTACAGCAATATCCCCTCAATGATCCCTCCACCTCAGAGGGGTGCATGTAACAGGGTGTTTTGAGTTGCATCCCCGTGGCCAAGGCTTTGAAAAACCATTTGAAAGGCCAGAAAGTGCCAAGGTATATAGAGACTGCGAGGTTGGCTAAGGGGAGTGCCACCCCTTTGCTTCAGTAATCGCTCAGCTTAAGGGTGTAGGGGCTGCTAGGGCAACCCAGGGCCATCCATCAAATCCTTCCTGAAAGGTATCTGAGAGCTAATCTGCATTTTACACAGCAGCTGCAAAAAGGAGCAGTGATGCTAAATCAAGGATCAGCAAGCCACTAATGTATCTAGCAAACACTTTTCTTAGATTTTTTTCCAATATTAAAGGCTTTCCTTTGGTCATCTTTCTTGGCAATACAGAGAAAAGAATGTAATTTTTGTTAAAGAATGTCTTTTGTTAAAGAGATACTCCCTTTTGACTGATGGAAGCTGTTTGCTGCATAAGGAATTGAAGGAAATTACACGATTTACTTAATAATAATTAACATGAGAGGTTTTATTAAAAGTAAGGTATTGCATTTGATTTCATATTCTTACATAGCATTAATCAAAAGTATCTAGTGGCTAAATAAAATCATCCTCCTCCTCCCTGAATGTAGTCCCCTACGGAAAGCTTGGAAGAGAAAATTGCAGTTGAACATTAAGCCAGAGACTTGTCCCCAGTTCAGTTCTGATGGCCTTTTTCCCTCTGTTTCTGCCAGAGTCAGATGGTTCTCTGCAGGGAGCACCTGAGAGGCCTTCGAAGGAGTTGCAGGGCTGGAGAAGAGCAACTCGGAGCACTCTGCCTTGCTCACATCACCACAACAGCTACAGAGGGAAAACACTCCTGACACAACATTTCCTTTGCTGTGTCCTCGGCTGCTGTGCGATGGGCAGGAGCAGCAGGAGGTGACACTGGTGATTTCAAGCTTTAATACCCAGCTCTGTGGGGCCAGCTTCCAACAGGTGAGTGAAATGAAGAAAGAACGGGGCTTTTTTCATATTGATAAATCCAGCTGAATCGTGAGCATTCCTGAAAGTGTGCAAGGCTCTGATAAGAGCTTTATCAAGCATGTATTACATCAACTGGCTGCCACCCTGGCCCCCTGATCAGCTGCTTTTCCTAGCAACAGTACCCAGACAATAACCTCACATCTATTGAGGGAGCACTTTACTGTCAGGAGAGGTGCTGTTACAGTAATTCACCCTTGAGACCAGGTGTAAAGAAGGACAACCACACCCCAGGTTTATATACACAAAGATGCTGGGAGAACTGAGGATCTTTTAAAGATCCTCTTCAGCTCAAACTTCAGTTCTGCCCATCTGAGAGTCCCTCCATCTTCATAAGCAGCTCACTGGGGAGTCAAGAGAAATAACTGTTAATAATTAAATGCCAACTTGTAAGAAATGTCATTTCCAGATGTGTTTTTAATACAACATGTAATTAACAACATTAACAAGGTTTATTCAGCTCTGTAAGGACTTTGCAGAAAAGCTGTAGTGGGAAAGCAGATGACAGAACTCTTGATCTAGAAAAGAAAAAAAAGCCCATGAATATAATTTCTTTTGTTACAATGAGACTGAGTTTGCAATTTCTTGGATTAAACTGAGACAGACTTTGAGAGTCTGTCTCTCAGAGAGCTAAGAATTCTAAGAGGCTTCAAGCATTCAGATTTTCATCACAGGCAATATTAAAATCCTGGCTAAGAATATTCTTTGTCTTGTACTCACATGAATAAGGACTAATTCCACTTAGGAAATACAATATCTTGATTTAAAGGGAATTAATTTTGACCATCAAAAGTGGTAGAAGAATATGTCTCATACTGAAAATAAAAGCCAGTCTTCCCATGCTGCTGTCCATATCTGTGCACCTCCTCTGAAAGAGGTATGATGGTTTTTCCTGAAGCTATCCTGGGATAATTGTATCTTTGTCCTCTATAAATTCACCTATATTTTTATAAGCAAAGCAAGGGTCCCAATGGTGCCATTAGAAATAATCCTTTAAGAGATTTCCAAAGATATGTCTTGTTTAACTTCAACGGAGAGTTAACTAAACACTATATGGAAATTTTATTTTTCCTCCTAACCAACAATAGATCCCTGTAAGTGTCAAAGTCAGTCATACACAATCAAGTGTGCTGGCATAAAAGCAGTCATGCTCTCACTCCTATAAAAAGTAAATAAATGGTGTCAATAAAGACATGCCAACATGTGAGAATGAACCTTTTGTTTTAAAGCACATGTAACCAAAGAACATAGTATAAGCTTTTAAATTCATTTAGACTCAGGTCTTGGCTGTTTGGGAGTCCTTCTCAGTGACTGGATCACCAGAAGACTATTTGTGGCAAATTTTCATGCACAGATGCCACAAAATAGTGAAAAAGCTTAGTTTCCTTGAAAGTGCATTCTTATTGAGTTGTCACAGGAAGAGAATAGAAGTAAATTTCTCTTAGTCTGTCATTTCCTTGCAGCACTACCCACTGCAGCTAGCACTAGGGAAGATTTGCTTTTCCAAGTCCAGGTGCACAGTATCAGGAAGTAACTGAATAATGCTTGCCAGGAATGGACTTATACTTCCCACATAATAAAAATTACTTGTATCAAAGTATCAGAAAAAGGCTGCACACCATGCAATACTGGATAGACTTGCCAAATCATCTGAATGAGGATTATTAGTAGAAAAAAGGTGAATATAGTGCTTTTACTAGAGACTTCATTACCTCACAAACTAAGCAACAGTTGTTTCAGAAAATCAAATAAGCCCCATGGCTGATTCCTCCAATTTTTTGCCATCTGTATCACTTTAAAATAGTAACATAAAAATGACATATTTGAAAAGTTGTGGGTTTTTTTAACAGAAAAAAATATTTTTTATTCAGTGTTCTGTGAACAAAAACTTCAACACTTCTAAGAAATTAAAAAAGAAAGTGGTGAGCACATAAGGTTCTTGCTACATCTGTTCGGAAGCAGAAAAAATCACATAACCCCAGAAATGGGGGGAGTGGAACAAGAAAAGTGGATAAAAGAGTGGTATCCCAAGGGCAGGTATATGATGACTATGAGTCGCAAGAACTTACTCCCAAAAATCCTCAGAGTGCCTTATAATGACATAGATGGGCTGTACCTTTCTAGTAGAGTATTTCAGAAAGCTCCACTGAACTTTTTCCTCCTGAAGTACTTTTTTTTTCTAAGCTAATATATTTCTCTGCCACTAAGACAGGGTGTAAGACATGTTGTTCAGCCTGCAGTGCACTAAGAGTATCCTGTATCCAACTGATATAAAGCAACTCTTATTTCTCAGAGGGCAGAGCCCCATGGCTCAATTGTGAGAATCGAGATTAAAAGATTTACAGTACATAAAATCATTATAATACTGTCTTACCTGGAGTGTGTGTCTTCCTCCATGGCTTCAGTGATAGGATTTCTGTCTCTGGCATTAATTTCTACTGGTTGGAGCTGGGAACATTTCTTGTTGAGCCGTTTGGCAAAGACAGATCTTAGATATTTTAGAAAACAGTAAAATATGGTTGCTTCATAAAGATATGCTGATTTATTAATCTAAGGGTGTCTGTGTCTAATAGTCTCTTATTTTAGCATGTGGAGCTATAAAATAATTTACTTGGGCTCTGGAGGCTTTATTTTCTACCTGGGTATTCTTTGCAGTGCTCAGATCTGACCATGTACTGTTACATGTTTATCCACCTTGTGAACTTCTCCAAAATAATCTAACCCAGTTGGTTTTGACCTTTTTCACTTTGCAGACCTCTCAATGTTTCCTAGTAAGATTATGAACCCTCTCTGCACTCTGAATTTGAGGCAATGGGTAATAGCATTGCTTTCTTTTGTTACTTTGAAGGGATTGCCTGGAAATGGTCCCTTTGCAGTGGTTACAGGCCAGAGGTTCAAAACTATGTGTAATTTTATGGCCAAAGTCACAACTAGAGTAACTTGGCATAATTCTGCTGATTTCAAAGGAAAAAATCTTTTGATAGCAGCAGTTAGAATAATGACTAGTTTACTGTACATTAGCTGAGGAACTTCCCTTGCCTTTAGTCCTTCTCTTAAATTTCACTGTGACTAAGATTGAGCTCCACTTCAATGTAATTATATCTCCTTTGTACTCCTTACTTACTACTCAGACTAGAACACACTGAGGAGTCCAAGAGGAATCTTAAAAAAAATTTACATAGGAAATCTCATCAGAAAATTCCCACAATTTTGTGTTATGCTTAGTCTTAGATACATCCTAGATAACTAGTTTTTAAAGATGGCTCTTCATTCAGGTATTACCTTTCATCTCAGTGGCACAGTCTAACACATGCACAACTCTGATAGAAATTATACAGTTAGTAACATCAATTTTTCTTGACTTCTCTCATCAAGTAGTTCTACTGTTAAAGTCTTGAGTGAGGTATTTTTGAATGGAGTTATGCTGATTTATACCAGTTGATCATATGCCCAATTTTTTGAATATGCTTCAGGCTCTTCAGGAGTGAATGCAAAGGAAATAATGTTCCTGTTTCTTATGAAAAAGAAAAGCACAAATAATTCAGTAGATATTAAGAAAACTAACAATTAGGTCTGAAATGTTTATAACTAGATATCTTTTCTGAAGATAGTTAGAAGTATTTACATTTAAAAGACAAGAAAATCTCTGAAAAAATTAGACAAAAATGGAAAATTGTCTTTTATGCTGTTGCTGTGTAGCCCACTTTGCAGCTCCATCACATGACAATGAATAAGTAAAGAAAACTATTATTATGCAAACTGCTCCAGGACAAAAGGGTATTACATATCTCATACAAAAGGAGGTTTCTTTAAAAAGCACAGCACATTCTGTGTTTAGGGTTTGCAGTTGAAATTCATGGCCTTGCTTGCCAATATTATCATGCAGCTGGGTATTATGCTATTGCTTTACTCTGAGGGGAAAAAAAAATCACAATAAACATTTTCAAATGGGCTCCTATTAAACATTTGTATTCTCTTATGTGACAATATCAGTTTTAATGATTTTTAGCATTTCTTTTCTAGTGAAAAGGTCACCATAAAGACTACCACAGAGAATTTGACTGCAAACAGAAAATGCCAAAAAGGTGCTTCTTTTGACTTAAAAAAATTATCACTGGAAAATAGTATTAGGCATTATTTTAGTGTTGCAAACTGATGGGATTAATAATAATTTTTCTCTTATTTAACAGCTATGAGATAGAAGTCCATCTTTATGTAGAGAAGGCTGCTGACAGAAACTCTTGTATTTGTTCTGGAAAACAAGAGTTTATTTTTAAAATTTTAATTCAAATTCATTCATTATCTTTCCAGAAAGTCTCTCCTGTTTAAGTAAAAACAAATCAGCTGACCCAAAACATTCCTGATGAATAAAATATTAAATGTAGTATCAGAAATCTTCATCTCTTCATGACATGACCAGTCAAGCACTAATTTAGATGAGTAAGTCACCTCTGACTTTACAGGGTTGGGTGTTTCCTGCACCTTCTATATGCAACTTTAGTCATATGATTATTGTGAACTAGGTTATTAAGCATCAAAAATTTTTCCTAAAACTCTTTTAAAGGAAAATAATAGCAAGTCACAAAGTACAAGTCAAACAGTTGCAGAGGAAGAGCTTACACTGTTTTTCATTTGCATATGTCACATTTCTTCTCTGGCTCTTAGATACATCCATCTCTGGGTATCTCCAGCTGTGTTTTCAAGTCCTTATTTCTAGTTTTATTTTCTGTGTTTCCCTGAGTTGCCTGAGCATTGTCATCATAGACTGCTGAAAGATATGTACTCTCAGTGATGTTATGTACTAAGATACAAAGGAATGGCACAAAACGAACAGTTTTGTGGCATAGAAAAAAAAAAAAAAGAAGGTATGAAATTTGTGCTTGGCAGGAATTAGTACAGAAGCCAGTCTGAGACACTGAGCACACTATGGCATCCAAACACTAAATTCATAGTAGCCCTGGGTGTGCAACAGAGTAAGCAAAACAGAAGAGGTCTTTGAAAAGCTCTGTAGCAGTCAAGCTACCATTTGAACATACCTTCATTTCCTTTTCATTAATCAAAAGTACAACAGATGCCACAAAATACTGCCCCAATCTCACTTGCTTATAAATAACTGTTCTTTGTGATGCTTATAGTCTTATTCCAAATACTTAATTATTTTGTTTTTTTAGGTATCAGGTATGTTAGGAAAAGTAGTGGTGACAGAAATCTAATCCCAAATGAATACCGAATAGTGTACTGAGATGTGTGCCAGGATCAGCATTGAGATAGGTTTTATTTGCACACCATTTTAGCCCTAATCTGTGTATAAAGAACCAGTTATTGAAATTTACTACACACGATTAAGCATTTTGATATTCTCTCTTCTATTTTCTTGACTACTGGTTACTAAAAATACAGTTCTAAACTTATGTGTCAAACAGACATCAGGAATAGATACGTGCACTTTGCAGTCATCAGTGTGCATGGTACTTACGCTCTCTACATCACTGCTCATTAACTGAGCTTCCAGCTTTCAGAAACTAAAAGGGGATCAGCAATACAGACCTGTTCTCCAAATACTCTGTTCAGCACCAGAGCAAAATGCCACAGCCCTTTTAAAAGAGTCAGACAGATTATCCCTGTTTGATCGAAGGGAAGATTTGGTCACAGATGCTTGAAGAAATTCAAGGTGCGAGGCAGATCTTTGCAGTGCCATAGCTGCTGTACCACCATGTGGGAAGTCTGCACTGCTCCAATGATTTTGATGACTGAAAATTTTTCTTTGCTTGTAAGACTGCTAGAAGATGAGCCATCCTGACAGTTTTGTTTATTGGCTTTAGTGGAATGTGAAAACTATATATCTGTCCATAATGGCTGAGACTCCTCCTGGGAAATACTGGTTTGCCAAGATTTGTGTTACTCTACTTTCACTGTGCCATTCATAGGATTAGGAGAAGAGGAATTTTGTCCAAGAGGGGAACTGGTTTGGAAACTGTGTTTTCATTCAGAGGGGACTTCTGCTGACACACTGAAATATCTTTTCTTTCATTGAAGAAAAAGTCTGAAACTTCAAAATTTAAAATAACAGAAACATCCTAAACATTTGAGTAAAAGTAACTAAAATTAGTCATTTGATTGTTCAAATGATAAAATACTTTTGTAAACAGTGAAGCTGCATAATTTGTGGTGCCCTGATACAATTTGTAGCTGTAACAGTCTCACAAAATTAACCTAAAGCAGTAACATGGGAAAGTCAGGCTTGACTTTTTACTAGTGGCACTCAGACAAGTGGTACCATTGACCACTTTAAACAAGTGGCACTTTTAGCAAAGAAAATGTCTACAGGAGCAGAATCACCTATCTTCATTTCATGAGTTACTGAAACATCTCCAAAATATTTACCAATCACTTTCAGGATTAATATCTTGGAGGTGATACAATGTCTTCCTCCTCATGTTCAATAGTCACTTTACTCTATTGTCCCATCCACATTTCATGAAGGAGAGAAGGAACATATCCACTGACCCATTGTGCTTCCTCTGCCCCGTGCACAACTTTGTGTGGGACAAGCTTTGGAACATGTGCCATTGGGAATGCTGTGTAGAACATCCCATGAGACTGGCTGGATAGTGCCCCTATATATCCTTGCATAAATACTAGTTTGTTCATGCTTCCATTTAAGTAGGATTTGTTTTTTTTCCACATGGAAACATTTTCTTTGTTTTCTTTTTTTTTAATTCCTGTTTTTTTCTGGAATAATCAGAACAACAATACAAGATTAAGAAAATGCATTAAATGAGACATACAAATTGCTAGCTGTTATTAATTAGTGATTGTAAGCCCACCCACATACATAGCTCCAATTGCTAGTAATTTACTTGCATGAATTCAATAGAAGCAGACAAATTTCAAAATACCTCAATCACTATTATTTTAATTGACAATTTGTCTCTTGTAACTGCTAAAAAAAACTTCACATTTCTTAAATTGATAAGAGACAAAGTAGGATCCTATTGCCTAGGTTGACAGGGAGCCTGAAGCCTACCTAAAAGCCTTTAGTCAACACTCAAAATAGCTTTCCTTGTTACGTTTTGCTTTCAGCTTCCCAAAAGAGTTTCTCATTTACTTGTCTGTAGCAAAGGAGAGGATTTATTGCTTTGTTTTCAAGCATTCTTCAGTTCCAATGACAGGAAGCCATTCAAGGCCTATGTCAGAGTCTTGACCACTTGGGGAACTCTAATGTGATGACTTCCTAGGGAATTAAGTCACATGAGCTTAATGGCATTTGGGGTTGTGGCTATCCCTGGTAGTAACTCAGGACTGAGCTTCTCACGCTGCACTGGGAGACTTCTGCCTAATGCAGCCTCATGCTCTTGCTGCTCCCCTCAGAACAGATCTGTCAGACATATTTTTACTTCAAAATACAATTAAAAAAAAATTCTTCAAATCTTGTAGGCCATGTTATTAAAAGTTCTTGTGTATTGTCTGTTAATTGTCCTAATTCTGCTGAAAGGTGAAAGTCAATTCTTACAAAACTGTATTTTCAATTACATTATCACAATTTAACACTGACCACAAGTATTAAACCAGGGCACACAAGTAACATAGTTTATCCTTTGCTTAAACCATCAGTGTGGCTTTTGAACATGGTTTTAAAATAGCATTATCTAAAAAAACCCAATGTTATTAATCACTTCTTACAAGACCTTTAGAGTTTCTCCCTTTTCCTGTTCATAAATCCTTAATCTTTGCATTAAATTTTCTCTCAGACAGGAAACAGTAACAATTGATTTACATGGACAAAATCAGCTTTTCTCTGTTTTCAGTCCAGCTTCCTCTGAGATCTCATTGACCTCTAAAGTTCAACTTCTTCCAAGAAAGTTTTCTTTGGGATTAATAGCCTTCAGCATCAAATCATTGAGTGCCATAGACATAGCAGTGCTATAAGTAAAGCTTCAGCCTTTCCACATAAGCTCTTCTGGAGGTTTATAGTTTGGCCACAAAAATACAGTTTTATGTTGAAACTTAGTTTGAAAAGTTCAGTCTGGAAATTATTTCAGTTTCTGAGAAATCTGCACAATTCCATGGTTGCTTTCAGACTGAAATTCTGACCAAGACTATGATTTGCTATCTACATCCCATTGGTGCCTGGCTTTCTAAAAGTGCAGATCCACTCCTGAAAAATTATGGAAAGGCAAGCTAAAAGGGTGTTTTAAAAATGGTTATCCCATATGTTAAAGATTTTCAAATTGGATCTAGTCCCTGCTTCTCTGGAAGACAGTCTAATCACTTGAACACCACAGCATTTTTCAGAGGATTTCAGCCAGGCTGAGATGTGAGCCCAACTGCTCTGCAGTGATGGAGGGCTCTTAAGGTTTCTCTGAGTGCCTGCATGTAGGGTAATGGAGGAGCCTGCTGGTCCTGCAGCAGTTGGAAATGCTGATGAATTGGGGGATGAAAACCTTGTAGAAAGGAGGCTCAAGAAAATTTGAATTGGCAAGTTTGGGGAAACTGGTGCCTCCTGCTTTTCCGGGAGCCATGGGAGTGCTCTGGTGGCTGGGGCTGAGTGCCAGGAGAGACAGGTGAGGGAGAGAAGGAGGCAGGCACCTTTCCAGCATCCTGAAACAAAATCTACACCATAATTAGAGATGAAACCAACAGAACTTACTTACATGCTGGTTTGCACAATTGCCTTCAGAAGGGATTGGAGGCACCATCTGGAGGGAAGGATGACAGAGAGATGCTGTGGAGTTTCCAGTTTCCTTTGTAGGTAATTCCTGTAAAGGGATGACTTGGTCCTGAGTCAGTGCTGCTGGAGATGGGAATACAACACAACACACCATGCCAATGTGTTCAAGGCCACAGGCTGCAAATGTAATTGCTTCAAAGCAAAATCTTCTCATCTGAGATGGTGACCCAGTGAAATACGGCTTCTTGTGACCACTCATTCTTTCCACAACAGAAATTTGAACAAGGCAGAGGCAATATTCTGCCCCCAACTTCCCCCAAACTTGTCACCAAAACTAAAAATATCCCACCAATCTTTCCACATAAGTACAGCACAATTTCCTATGCCTGTATCCAGCAGCAGGAAGACTATTTCATTTAATCAATATAAATAGTATCTTAAACACTTGCCATGTGAAGAAAAAGGCCAAGGCACCCTCTAGATTATTCCCTTGTTTCAGATGTGTTGCTCCTAAAATCCAGACAGATCACCCTTATATTCATCCCGTGTTTTCAAATGGAAATACATTTCTGCCCAACAACAGCAAGGCAACATCCTCTGAAAAATGAGGCACCAGTAACCATGCAGAATTTACAGTGTAGCATCTGAGTAGGAAATACCAACCTTCAGATCTTTGGGAGTGCTCCATTTGAAGCTGATCCAGAAATCTTTTTTTTTTTTTTTTTGTTTGGTAACAGCTCATTATAATGAGGGAAATTCAGTCCAAACTCTGAAACTTCTTTTGAAGGCATAATGGCAGGGGAACCTCACAGACAGGATTAGAAGGAAGATAAGGCGTAGCTTTACAGATGTCTGAAGGAGCACTTTCCAAATGTAAGGAATGGCATGGGATAAAGCTTTAGACTGAGCCACTGAAAATCTAAGAAGTCAATGAAGGAGGCTGGCATCATGAGCTAATCAGTGAAAGAAGTGATTTCTTGATCCTGCATGAGAGACGATAGGTAGGATGAGGTGCAGGCTTTGAAGGTGAAGACAAGCTGCTTATATCTGATAGAAAAAGGGTGTTACATTTGACAGCCAAAGTGATGGGCTAGGCAAATGATCTCTGCAGTGCTATGATGTATAGAAGCATGCTGCAAAATTATATTTTTCAAAAGCAGAGGAATGGCTGTTGAAATCATCAAGAGAGCTTGGTAATTACATACATACATATTAATTCTTACGTAGTAATAATCTCTAAGTTCTAGAACTCACTTCCATAAAACAATTATTTTTAATGATTTTTTTAAACTTAAACTAAGCATGTTGCATGGGAAGGTGGGAATTTTATTGGATATTTCTAATAACATTGTTTTGTGTCAGAATTTCATTGTAGCATTCCTTTAAAATTTCTATTTTATAAGAGAAAAAATGACTTAGTAACAAGTCCTTTTTACATGCAACTCTTTTTGATTTTGACTAAATCTTTTCATTTAAATACAGCACCTGAGGTCATTCAATGCTCATATCCATGGCAATTACATAATGTCTTAGCTGGTGGTCTTGGTTTATTCCTCTCTGGGCTTTGCTAGCAGAGGAGAGGTTGTCCATTACAACTTGGAGACTGTGGAATTCAGGGCTCTGGAAACTCAGTATGCTGGATAACACAGACATCAAGTTCCTAAATGCACCACACCTCTGAGACATAAAGATTTAACAGCACTTCTCCAGTTTGTTTGGCAATATTACATTAGAGTGGTTCTTTCCATAATACATATTAAATGAATTTTATTCCCTGTTGTAGCATATCCTTCTTTTCCCCGATGCAGACTGGTGCATACACATTTTTCCAGGGCAAGGCTTTTCCTATTAATAGACAACTTGGCTCCACACACTGAGATGAACGAACAAGGTTTGGAGTGCCTAATTTAAGGGACCATATGTCATAAGCTATAGCATCCTGTTAGATTGGAATGAAATAAAGGAAGAGTGAGAGGAAAAATAGCTTCCTACCATTAGCTGACCTCAGACTGAAATTTTCAAAGATGTTTATTTAAGTGGGCTTAGAACTATTTACTTATTCTGTGCATCATATGAAGTTTTGCATATTTCTAATGTATTCTTGATGGGGGTCCTGCCTCAGAAAAAGAACTTCTGACCATTACCACAAGACAAAAATAACACAGTGATCCTGATTTTTTTTTTCCTGGAACTGCCTTCAAAGTGTGGCTAGCTTCACATTTTTCTGCTTTGACTTTCCAGCTTGTAAAAGCTGGAATCCAGTTGTTTACTGTTTATTTAGTGTCCTGTGATGGTAAGATATTGCAATTTTTCCTTTGCTAATATAATCTACACTGGTGGATGAATGTCCTTTTTTTTAGCAAATTAGATAAATTACTATTATTGTTTAACCAGCCTATCTCAGCTGCACAGTTCAAAGAAATGTGCTCTTTCAGACTCTTAGGGTTGTTATATAATCAGCATTCCTCACAAATATTTGAATGATTAGAGCTAGCAATCATATTTTTCTGGCAAGTTGTCCACTTTTGGGTGCAAACAGAGTCAGAACTAGAAAATGTAAAAATCAGCATTTTCATTTACTTGCTTCTGCTCATCCCATACATTTATATTGGTTTTTTTTTTCCTTCTCTGCTTAGTCTTTCTCTAAATATCTCTTGAAAAGTAACATTTCCAGATCATTTCATTCAGGTAAGGGAATGGCTAAGACTGTGACCAGCTGATGGGCATACCTGTTGCACTTCTATTTTTAGTATGTGCCATTCCATACTTCAGCAGAGTTCCAGCTTCCATTCCCCTTATGATCCAAATTGGCAGTCACAGGTTTGTGTTGGCATGAAAAACAGAAAAGGAAGACATTTCTTAGCTAACATAACTCACAATTTCATTGTTTTCTTCTTACACTCCTTGTGACCAAAAGCAGCAGGATAAAATTATTCTATTTACTGTATTTATGAAAGGGAAAAATGTTTGGAGAGGAAAAATTATTTGGACTGAGGAGCAATTTTGTGCACATATTTTAACCAGTGATTATTTGGCTGCATTCAGATACTCAAAAAGCAGAAATTAATAAAACCTATCAAATAAAAGCCATATGCAGGGAGAAAAATATAATTCCAATAACTTATTCACATTTGTAAATAATACAGGCACTCCTCACCTTTTCTTTTTGTCTTAATTTAGTTGGCAACACAGAGTCAAAGGTGATGTCTGGAGTTAGGAGCCCAACAGCTCTGGGAACAGGGAATAAAGCTGATTTTAATCAACAGCAAAACTTATGCAATACAAAGGGCTGTGATGTAGCACACTGCCCTAGAGAAAACATTCCATTGCTCCAATTCCAAAAACCCTTTGGTGTTTTGTGCCTGTGGGAGGTGTCCATGAGGACCAAACCCATGTCTGTGGGTACCCATCTCTAAGGGAAAGAAGAAAATTCGGAATGCAACCTTTGATTGCAATTTAAACATCTCAGTCCTGCTGTATTTCAGTGGAATTTATCACCCTATGACCTGGGAATTCCTGGTCATTTGGCTGTTTGGCAGCTCACCAAAAGGTAGATCCACTCTGTGTTCCAAAGCAGAGCTCAGGGCCAGAAGTCTGACACTCCCCAGGCATGTATGAGTAGGTTCACCTGCATCTGTGCCATGGTTCCTGTACATTTGGGCCACGCTGCCCTTGGGCTTTGCAAAAGGGAAGGTAAATATTTTGGTATTTGTGTTTTAAGATGTCAGGAAAAAGACTTTTTTGTTTAATGTTTTCTCTTTTACTTAGACTAGTGGATATGTAATTCAAGGAACCATATTGGCACGTGTCATTGCAGTCTAGCAAACAAGGCTCTGGAGTTGCACTGCAGAATATGCTCAATGCAAAAGTAAAACTGAAAAGTCAGGCTTTGGCTAACTGTGTGCTCCCTTTGAAGAAAGAATTGTGATTATTGGCAGAGGAAGTAAGGAACTAGGACAAAACAAGGAAGGGAAGAAATTGGTTTTTTCTCTCCATCAGTCAGTTCCTTAATTTTTGCTGCCAATATTATAAGTCTAATTTACAAGTTAAACATAAATCTATTTATATATTATTTCAAATTAAATTACAGAAAATTACATTTCTTGTGTGTTGAAATCTTTGAGTATTGAGAGAAGGGAAATGAGGCAAATAAACATATGAACCAAAGGTCATGTTGCTGTCAACAGAAAATAGCCCCAGTCAGAAAGAAAAAAATTTCCATTCACATTTCATATATTTTCAACTCAGTACATATTTCATTCCTTTGTAATGTTATTTCTTATTACAGAGATATAGGCAGAAATCTAAAATACTTAGGTCTACAACTTTAGTGTTTCAATCTCTAAATAATTAAACATACCAAAAAATATATCCTTGATAATGAAGAGTGAAGGGAACCTCCCTGTAGTCCTTCTTCAACAATAGATTTTGGATATAATGTGGACCATAACATGTCAAAATAAAAGTATTATCCAGAGAAATGTGTTAATTGCCCCAATTATTTCATATAACATCTCTTAAGACTCTTCATGATAGTAAAAGAATTGATGTTACGAGCCAAGTTGTTTAGGATCTTTTCTGCAGCATCTCTTACCATCCCAATAACTATGAGCAAATTTTGAGTATATCAAAATAATTCTCCAATGTCAAGCTGAAAGATATGCATAATTTTTTAATATTGAAAGAGAAATTACACAGGGATACCCCATTACAAAATGTAACCAACAAATTATAACTTGTTTCAAAAATGACATGGGCAAGTTTCTCATAGGAAATAAGGGAAAAAATGTTTGCAAGCGTAAAAAAAAATTGCATTACTTTTATGTTGTCACATTATAGTTACAGTTTCACCTCAAAGAAAAGCAAGAATTCAGACTTTTGTAGAAACAGTCTCTAAAGCAATGGAGGCCTCTGAGATTTCCAAGAATCACTTTTAAACTGAAAATGGAAAGAATCCACTTCTGCAAAATCTGTCCTTCCTGCAGTAAAACTGCTAAAACACAACCTTTACAAAAGGGACACAGCGCAGGAACACAGCTAAGAAATCTGTAGCAAATTTAGGTAGAGGTAGAAGATAAGGATTCTATTTGACTCCATTTCCACTGATGTAATGTCTTTCATTTATTGGAAGAATAATACCTTCTTTGCATTACGTAAAAATTCAACCTTCCTTCACAGGTGGAATAGTGGGCCCATGCCTAGAAATATATTATGAAAAATCTGTGAAAATAAAGAGTGTACCTCAGAAAATTAAGTAATGTTTCAAAGAAAATAAAATTAGGCAGCCAGACTTTGTCATTAAAATTTTGGAGTTTTGTTAGATTATATCCCAAGAAAATCACATGATAGACCAGATTTTGGAGCAACCTGTAGTTTTAATATTTAGGCTAAAAAATATATGTGACTATAAATGTAGTTCAAAAGCTCACATGAAATAGTATCACCATAAACATTAAGGTGGCCCATTCTCATAACCAAAGTGCTAGAAGGAATGAAATCATGTCAGTCACTGAAATCTTCATTTCAGTTGCAAAATACCCACAGCTACAACTTCTTTGAAAGGGCACTGAAGGTAGTGAGCCCTGCACAGAAATTACTCCTTATCCAGCAATAAAAAACCAGTGCTGCAAACATCCAAACAGGCTTTTCTGTAATTTGACCCGATTTCCTATTCTAAAACTCTGGAAGTGACTGTGATCATTAACAAATAAGACACTGGGATTTTACTTGGTGTGAGTTTCTGCAGGGTGAAAAGCCTTGCAGGATCTTCCAATGGAAGAATAAAGTCAGTGGATATTTATTGCAGTGTTTTTCCTCAATATGATAACTGCACTTACTGGATTGGAGAGGCTGTGATGCTGCTTCAGTAAGTGGTGCTAAGCATGATCCCGAAGCAAGAACAAGCACTTGCACTTCCATGGTGTTTCTTTCTTGACCCAAACAGAGGACAGTAATCTCACAAAGCAGAAAGGAAGTAAGTCAGTATCTGATTTATGGTCTCTCTGGAAAAAGGTCATCTTACTGTGGGATCTGAGATTGAATCAAGGAGTATTTAATTTTTGGTGGGAAAAAAACAGCCTTCCACTTCCCCAACACATAAAGAACCTAGCTGAACAATCCAGTTCCTTGAAATATTCAAGGGTGTCAAATCTGTAATGAAAATATTAAATGCTTTCTCTGATCCTTTTTGGGCAAGTATCTCCTGTGAAGACAGTGTCTGGCATGCCTTAAAAATTGCATAGCTCAACAGCCAAAGAAAACAGGAAAGTCAGCAATATCTGAGAAACTTCCTACTCCTTTTCACATGGTGGGACTTAGAATCCCACAGGATCAGGTAGTCTCCGAATAAAGCACTGTGTGGTGGAGAAAACGGGTTTATGTTTTTTACATTTTCTTCGGAAAAAAGAAAGGTACAATTTTTTATTATTACTTGGGCCCATTAAATTTGAAATAATTCATTTTTAGACAACAGTGTTTCCCAGCTGATGTGTATCCATCAGGAAAATGTCCTGCCTTTGTATGTTTTCCTCGATTGGCGTTGTCACATGGAAAACTTTTGCCCTGATGCAGTCTGAGGACTGAGTATCTGATAGGGAAAGATTTTGGAGGCAACATCCAAGTCTTAATGGCTCTACAAGAGTTGATACTTGAAGAAATATGTAAAACATAAGTCCCTGCTTGGAAGAAAAAGTCTTTATCAGGAATCAGAACTTGTAATGCTTTTTGTATGTCTTTTTCTTTCCATCCCAAACCCAGATTTGCATTTTACCCTCAATCTGACCAGTGTCTGGAAGTGTCTGAATGCTCTTGTCTCTTGTTCCTGAAAACATATTTCTTCAAGGGTGATTTAAACCCTTCCTTTTTAGTTACATGAAGTTTCATGAGAAACCTTCTGCTGCTATACACAGACTTATTAGGGAAAGTGAAAATTGAACAAATGCTCATGATGTGTAAGTCATTGACAGCAGATTTCTTTTTTTAACCTTTTAATAGGAGGAAAACCTAAGACATGAGTCACAGGACATTACATTCAAAATATTTGTCATTTAATGAATATGTATTTAGGTCCAGTCAGAGTCCTGGTGAAGTTTCAGTGAAACTCTTGATAGCAGCTGAGAACAAAGCCATGGGTGGGCTGGTAAATTCTTGTTTGGGGCACTGACTGTGACCAAGAAAAAGGGAATTAGAAGGAGCATATGGAATCAATGTAGTGTATCTAGCAGGGCCTGTGCTTCCACACACTGTTCTTACTCTAGAAGCAGTACAGTAGCAGCATATTAGGGACATTTCCTGAAATGAATATCCACACCTCCATCAATAGGGTCCTGAAATACTTTGAAAAATAACTATTAGTCTATCTTTGCTTTATTTCTGTCAGCTCTGGACAAGCTCACTGCTGTGATGTTGCCTCTGGATTCTCTTATCGCTGACAATAACCGAGGCATTAAGCCCCACTGCTGTGTGTTCTGCAGGGGGCAGTCTGAGCAAAACTTTTATTTTGTTTTCTCATACGAAAAGCTGGGAAAAGCTGTTTTGCCAAACCAACATGTAGAACATTAATGATCAATGTCCAAAATGTTTTCAGTGCTGGTTAGCTAGAATTATTTTAAAATTTGTCTAGCAGAGTATTCAGAATGAGTCATGTAGAAATGAGTATTTATGTTCCCTCTGACCTCAAACATTTGTGGCCTTGTACAAGGTCACATAAGGAGACTGTGGAAAGCTTCCACATAACTTACTTCTGGATAATTTCTCTCCTTAGTTCAGCAAGCTGTGTATGTGATATACAACACATGGTTTTTGGTGCATTCAGAAGCACTTTAAGTTCTCATAAAATTCAATTTATAGCTATTTAATTGTGAATTATGATAACTGAAAATATAGAAGGAATGTTGGTGCAGGGAGACAAATTGCAAGGGACAGCATTTTGCTGTTGCTGCTGAGGTTATTTTTAAATCTGGCAATGATTCTGCCACCATTACACACACTGTTTTACCCAAAGATATTCTGAAAACGACATAAAATTCCCAAGCCAAAGACTAAGAATTTCAGAAAAATAAAATGCAAAGGCAGCTGTCTAGGTTTTTGAAAATTTTCTTGGATCTCCTAAAATTATTTTTCCAGAGCGACTGTCTTCTGTGTTTTCCAGACATATTTAGAGTTGTAAAAATATTTCTGAGTGTGGTGGTTTAACCCCAGAAGGCAGCTAAGCACCACACAGCCTCTCATCCCAGCCGCTCATCCTCTAGGAGGAACATTAACTCTATCCCAGCCAAACCCAGCACACAGATACAAAAGCACACATTAAAGAGCATGATTCACATCAGAAGGACTGATGAGTCAAACACATGCAGCAACACAATGAAGCAAATGACAGGAAAAACTGAAATGGCTGTAAAAGGATTTCCTTCAAGTCTGATCAGGAGAAACTCAGATTACACTGAGAGTTGTGTTTCATACAGGGAATTATTTTGCCACTTGAAAATTTGGACTAGCAGGCAGAACCTAGAATGATGAAATTCCAGTACCTAAGAACCATAGACATCTCTGGAATTGTATGCAGCTCTTAGCAGCAAAATGAAAAAGTTCAGAACTCACAACTTTCTAGCACTACATTTTCAAATGTCAGACTGAAAAAACTGTCCTGCTACAGAATGAATCTTCAAATACATGACTGTCTAGAGTGAGAATAATACAAATACCATTGGAAAGAACATTCTTAGATAAATGAAACATTATGAAAAATATAATAAAAATTATATTGGTTGGAAAAAATTGGGGGGGAATTGAAAAGGATGGAAAGCATTAATTCACCTGTGTTAGCTTGGAGGACAAACATGATGTTCTTTGTTTATTAGGTTCCATTATGAATTTCCGGTTGCTCTGTTAACCTGAGGCCAAGGCAGTAAACAAGTTTTTTCCTTTCAACTTTTGAATCCATTTTTAAAGGCTAGCAGGATTGAGTTAAGTAGGAGCTACTCCTAACAGGGCTACACCCATTTATACCAGCACAGAATTTGGCCTACTGCTGGAATAATCAATTAGGTGATGACTTTATTAGCCAGAAAAAAGGATGAAAATGCTGTTGAAACAACCTCAGGATGCATCTTTTATTTACTTAGGGGTGGGAGGTTTTGTTCGGGGGGATTTCTGTTTGTTTTTTGTTTTTTTTTTTATTGTTGTTGTTCTTTGTTAGTTTGAGGTAAAAGATAAAAAAGTAGGGATTTGATTGGGACACTCACTAGCAGTGTGTTTGGGTGGTCTTCACTCAGCAGCCACAAGAGAGAACTCCACTCAGGAGCCAGTTGGGACTGAGGGCAATTTCCTGACTGCTTCCTGAGAGTGACAGCCACAGATCTGGTGTAATTGTGTCACTGTTCATGTCTTCCTCTCCCAACTGATGCAGACACAACATCATCAGCAGCTCAGGGTTCTGCAGGGCCATGGATGGGCATGAAGCCTTCCCTCCTCCTTTCTAAGACATAGCCTGGGATCTTTTACTCCCTGAACAACTGCTCCCTCCTTCCTCCAAGAATAAATGCAGAGTCAGTGGAAGCACCTTACATACTGGATTCAAGATTTGGGCCACCAGCTAGCCCTGCCCGAGTTTGTCATTGAATAGAAACCTGATTTATTGATAAAAGTCCCATTACAAATGCAGAAAGGATCCCAGAGTGGGAGGGAAGGGATAAAGGAGGAGCTGAATCCTCTCGGTACACAAGCCTGAAACTGAGCCTCCATTTGATTAGCTGCAAAAGAGGGAGTTCCAAACTACTTGTTTCAGGCAAAGCATTTTTATGCCTGAAACTACAAATGTTTTAAACTGTATAAGTTACCTCATAGCTATTAAAAAGACTTCTGTTTTCTTCCACATTCATAAGGCCTATGGCTATCCACTGTTCAGTTGTATTGCGACTCTCATTTGTATTCTTGTTATAACCTGTATCATTGTTATGCCTAACTATTAATCTGTATCAGCATAAGAACTGCAAAGTATTGTGTAATTAATTTGTTCAAGTGAGATAGCTTTCCCAGCTCATAAAAACCATTACTTATAATGGCCATATTAATTACTTACAAGAGCAAGACCAACTTGAAGCTTTGTTAGACACTTTTCTAAAAAGAACGTTGTCAAGTGCTGAACTCTCAGGATCCTTTTTGTCACTGTGACTTCCTACTGCCTTCAGCATCAACTAATCTTACACGCCTTTACAGACCCAGAACATAAAATGACAGTGCTCCTATAGGATGCCCCCTCTGTACCACAGTTCCCTGAGACTGCCAGGTAGGTATTAGTTTCCCTTTTTTAGAATTCCTTTCAGAGAACTCCTACAGATTTCTAGCTATGAGATTTTTATAAAGGCTTACTGAATTTAGGAAAATACACTAATCTTCTAAAATTGGGTCATTTCACTGAAATATGCTTGTTATAGAGTTATCAAATCCATCTTCCACGAAAATTGTCAGATCTCAATAACAGCACTTAGTCACTCTTTCACAGCATGACTCCCACCCTTAATCATCATCAGTAAAGCTGGGGCTTGCCTATTTGATCCTGCTAGAGAAGTTATTAAACCATGTTACTTCGGCTGAGCAATATCTTAATGGGGAAATACCACAAAATGGAAAACTGAACTAAATGTTTTCCAAACTAAAGGTTTTAATGTAGTGAAAGAAAGGTTCCAAATAAAAAAGAATGGCCCCAAATTCAAACTAGAAAGTACAGTCATTCTTATTTATTCCCATATATCATCAACATGGAAGAAATAATAAATGGCATAAAAGACTGAAGACCTGAAAACAGAGTAAACATCAATATTGTCAGACGCTAAGGAATGCGACTTCACCAATTAATGCTCTTATCATCCGTAGCCTGACTGGGTGCTTGCGTGAGCAGTTAGTGGCTGTGAATGGATAATGGATAGCAGGAAGAGGCAGGGGAAGATCTGTCACCCTGCAGCTCTGGCTGTCAGCCTGTGCCGGGCCCGGCGGCGGCTCGGCCACGCGGCTCCCCACCTGTGAGGCCGCGGGAGCGTGCAGCGCCCCAGGCTGAGATTCTGCCCAGCTAATGAAACATGGATGGGTGGCTCAAGGTTTCGGTAAACCATTCTCATATTGTTAGTTTTAACGAGGCAGTACCCCCCTGCACGTCTTCACACAGCCCTGCCCTTTCTGCCCTCTTGGAGCACAGCATTTCAGGCTCTCGAGCCCGCAACACTCCCTAGCTAATGTTTCCTCTACGTATCCCTCATCCTGAGCAGATCCAGGACTCCAGCATGGTTCTCACAGAAGCAGATGGCCTACCAAAGGGCTAGTGTGAAATGCTAATGGTCTTGTTTCTTGAACAAACACCAAAGAAAGGAAGTAAAACCAAAACAAAACCCAAAAAAAAACACCAACCCCAAAACCCAAAGACAAATGACTTTGGCTTAACAGTAACATTGAACAGAAGCAGCGTCTGATCAAAATATATCTAGCATAGGAAAGAAAGGTAACACTGACTGAAGCATGTGCGAAGCAGTTCATAAAGGCACTGTGCAACAACTAGTGTGCAAGCTGAATATTGTCACATGAATGTCATTGTGATGCAGCAAACGATGAAATAAACCCACTGCATCAAAACAAAATAAGAACCAATCAATCATACTATGTAGTTAACCCCTAGTTTTAATCGAGTGGTATTTGTGGTAGAAGGCATAGGTATTCTCTGAAAGAGAGAGCAGTATACAACATTTTTCTCCTCTCTTTCCTCTGTGTAGGTGAGTGCTTTGAACAGTAAACCCTAGAGTCATGTTCCTTCTTGCTTCCTCCTATCTGTCTTAGTTTCCTTTCTGCAAACCCCATTCAGGACTTGGAGAAATAAAGAAGTCATAAGCACCAAGACTGAGGACAGAACTTCACAGCTTGAAAAAATGAAAAGGCCTTTCTTACATCTTTAACTGAAACCATAATTGTAAATTTATCTTCCAAAACGTTAAAGGGAAAATGTGGTGTGGTTTTTTTTTTTTTCTTGCATAGGTTTTCCTACATTTGAAGACATTTCTTCCTCTCACTACATGTTCAAAAGTAGAAAGACAAGGGAAAAAAGCCCAACTACTATTTTTTTTACTAGCATTTCCATTCCATTGACAATATTTGCATTGGGCATGTTTAGACATCTCCTTTTTTTTTAAGTTTCCCAGTTTTCAGAGCAACCACATTCAGCTGTTGCATCAGTTCAAGACTAGGTAAAAAAGATAACTAAAATCTGAAAAGATCTTTTATCTCACTTGATTAGATTAACTAATTAGTGGATCTAATTGATACAAAAGTATTTAACTCTTTCCCCCCTAGTTTCCTACATTCTGCTAAAGAAATTTGTAGGGGCAGTAGGTGAAAATGATTTCGTTTTGAATGCATGATTGTAACTTTAATAATACAGTAACATTAATTTTTAAGAATAGCTGTATTAAATTTAAAGCTTAATACTTTATAGTTCTAATATGTTTAATAAAAATAGTTCAAATAATTACAAAGAATCTAATGGATTAATATTTGCTTCCATATATGCTTCTGGAATTGAATATTACAACAGAATTAATATTAAATTGGATTTTATATATTATTCAAGACAAGTCTTTGTCTCTATCCCTTTTGACTAGATAGCAAGAAAGCTGTGGCTGGATGCTGTTTCCTCTTAGAGGGTTACAGCATAAACAAGGATCTGGTCACAGTGATTAAAGGGATTGTAAAAGTTACAAGAAACTTTGCAATCAGGCATGAAATTAATTGGTAGATCAGCTATACACTGAATCCATAAGAGAGCAGAAGTCAACTTCTAGCAGCAAAACAAAAATCCACTAGTTCTGGGAACTAAATCCTGGTGATTCCTATACCAGTTGTTTCTGGAGCAAAAGCAATTACTGCCAAGAGGGGCCAAAGAAGACCAGGACCTGCAAGCTTGGCCTCCTGTTCATATCAACACACTGGGATGGCATGCACTGAGCAGGGTCAGGGGGGAGAAACATTATTCCTGCCATCCACAGACAGACAATGCAGAGCCAGTGGGAGAAACTGTCCACTTCTGCTCCTGGTGAGCGCAGCAGAAGCAGCTGCTTTTAGTAGCCAAACTAAATGCAGACTGGCACTGTGCCACAGACATCTAAATGACTTTCTTAGGCACGGACAGAAAACAAACCCAGTCAGATGGTCTCCAAAGCCACTGCCTTAACCACAGCTCCCTTTCCATTGCCCAACTCTGCTGCCTCCTGCTGCCCCTCTCCCTCCATGGCCATGCTGTCAGAGGCAATTCACACAAGAGATGTAAAAATGTACTTTGTTAAAAGATCATGCTGTGCACTCCCTGTTTTCCTTACTTTTGGATCACTGGTGTGTTCAAAATTCTGCTTTTATCAGATTCAATCATCCTCTGTTAAACTCAGCAGAATTCCTCTAAACTACAGAATGACATTTCCTATCAGTTTCTTTATGTTTCACTAAAATAGTATGGATACTGTATATATAACCTGCAATTGGAGATTATTGAGGCGCATCCCCAGAAGCCAATTAGAGCAAATACCACACTTGGCAATCTCTTTTGGATATAAAGAAGGACTGGTTCTGCCATCTTGCTTTAGTGGGGTTAAATATACATCAATATATATGCAGGAGATACTAATGGCTGTAACAATAACAGATCTTAGTGATAAGCACTGCAATTCAACAATACAGCACCACTGTCATTTTTTGAACTATGGATGAAAAATATCAAAGAGCATATTTGCACTCTATTATGAAGTAATGAACTCACAGAATTCATTTCGCATCTCACAGCTAGAATAGTGCCTGCCAGAAGATGCATTTTGATTTTTAAGTGCAAAATCCACATTTGTCCTTTTGTGCCTTTTAGGCATACCAAGACAAAGCACAGAGTCCACTGGGAGCTATGTTGTTCTAAGAGAATCATGCAAAAAGAAAATATTTGTGTATTGGATGGTGTGGGGGTAGGAATGGGGTTTGGATTTCCTTCTCACGATTCCAGGTCTGATCACTTCAGGTAAAATAAACCAAAAAAATCCTTGTGTTTCCTTGCCTTAGCTTGATAGGGTGTATTTGCTTGAAACAGGGATGGAAATGCAAATGTTTCTGATTTTTCTGCTGCTTATATAGACCCTGAAGTGGCTAACAGCTGGAATTTGAGGTTCTTTTTTATTTGAGTAAATGACAGTGAAGAGAAATCAATAGCTGTGGGGCCAGACTAGACACTTGCTCTGACTCCTTGCTCTGTTCAGAAGATCCCTGTAGGTGGCTAGGTGCATAGTCACTGCAGTGTAAAGGGTACCAGCCTATTTCATGAGCCTTAACTCATCTTGGCACCACTTCTACAGCATCCTCTTGGAGACTTTTGGCAACCAGAGAACGTGAGTAGCTGATCTGGTCACGGATACTGAAACAGCTTTCCTTGCACTTCCCTCCTCCTCAGTACTTGAAACACAGAAAGTCCCTTGTATTCAGACTAAGCTTTATGATAATTAAAATTCAAACAGCTAGACAAATGCAATATTTCAATTCCACATTGAAAAAGAAAAATGTGATTGTCATATTCAGACAATCAGCAACTAAATACTTCAGTTCCTATGGGAAAATTAACTTGAATACATGGTACTCAACCAGCATTTCTGTTTCTCTGCACTTTAATGTGTTGGTCATAAAACCTCTATGAGAGAGGATACAGGTGCTATAGATGATTGCCTGTATAGACAGGAATAGGCAGGAGCCTGCACATTATATTTATTGGCTTGGCTGTTTATCCTTTAGGCTAAGGTCGTGTGCATTAACCTAGCCACTTCCTAGGTTTATTTTAAAAGGAAAAATAAAACACACGCCTAGAAATGCTAAAATTTAAATGATTCCAGGTGTGGTGTTCAGTGACCGGTCAGTTAGGCCCTTGTTAAATCTTTTGTAAGAGATTTAACTTACTCAGTTTCTGCAGGGCATTGGTGGCTGAGCCATCTGCAGAAGTGCCCAAATGGCAGCTGAGAAAGTGACTTCACATGGCACTGGTACAACACACGTTCGGCCTGCTGCATCTCTTTTCACATGCTGTTGTCAGGAGCAGCTCTGGCTCTGCAAGGGAGGGCAAACCAGGGGACTGGAGCAGGGACTGGAGTCAACAAAGGCACCAGCAAAGGACACGGGCTAGGTCATGTTGAGAGGAGAGTACTGCAAAGCCTTGGAGGACAGGGGCATGCACATGAAGAGAGTAAAAAAGGGTATGTCAGAGAGGAGCTATAAGGAACATTAAGCAAATCAGGGCAAACCACACCTCTTTCCTTTCCCTGAGCCTCCTTGGGAGTGCTCAGCTGTGTGACAATGATGACTCAGCAACAGCAACCACTTGGTGGAGGGCTGCAGTGTACAAGCAGAGCAAGTAACCAGAGGAGCCTGTTCATACTAGGGAGAATCCTTGAGTTATTTGCAGGAGAAAGGTAGGTGCTTTCCAGATGAACACATAGAAAGAAAACATAGGAATTAAGTTAAAAAATTGGGATCAACATATTTGAAAGGAGTGGGAATTGCAGTACATATTAATGGATATTTCATTAATTTGTTTTTGCAGGCTTGGACTAGACATTTAGAGGTTATTTAACAGCAGTAAATTATACTGTACACAACTTACCTCATACTATATATGTGGGGAGTAGGTTGGCAAATGGTCATAGTTCCAGTCTTCTGCCTGTGTTGTTTGCTCAGAGACAGCTTCTAATTTGTTGTGTTAAGCATCAGTTGTATAAGCATCATCACATAAGAAAAACTGCATCTGAATGTTGTAGAAAGAGAGAATGGGACATGGAAAAGATCACAGAAAAGAGCAAGCATTTTAGAGAAGGCAAAATCACGGGGTCCACAAGAGCATGAATTATAGTGACATTTTATTTTCTTTGTATAAATGACTTTTAGACTAAGGCACTTGTATCAGTTTTCCCAGAGCTGTATTAATTTTCCAGTTCTGTCACCAGCTTCCAAGGTACCTTTGAAAACCACTTACTCTTCGAGAATATATAAAATATATTACTGGTTTCTAGAAATAAAAATGTGATCATCAGAGTCCTCAGCTCCCAAATCCAAACTCCATGACCCTCCTGGAAGTAAAGCTCTTCTTGAGATTTCAGTATTCTGAAAATTGCTGAGCACTGCCTAAAATCCACCCTGTCTTCTCCTGTGGTGGCTGGGGCCATCTCTTTCCACACAACTCACAGCAACATGAGGACAGTGCTTATACACTAGTTTGCTACTTTCACTGTGGTGGACAGAGCCTCACAGATACCCTCTAAACAAAAAGGTTGAAAACAAGTTGCATTTCCTTAGGTGTGGCTAAGGCATGTAGCATAAACAGACCTCATTTTTGTCTGCTTTTCATTTATCCCTAGGAAAAATACTGCCAGGTTATATTTAGCATTCTGAACCAGTCATGAGAAGAGGCACTGGGCGGGCCTCGTGGTTTTTTCAAGCAATCTGCTGATCATACCATCTTGGATAACTCATTTATTGTCTGTATAGTGAATTCTTGGGGTTTGCTTATATTTAGAGGTCAGTAGAACTCCTTTTCTCCGTTCCCCAAGACAAAAAACCTTACCTAGCATGACACCCAGACTCAGCCAGGACAAAGTGTGCCTGGCAGAGGTCTTCTGTTCTCACCTCCCAGGCCAGAGCTCCTGCAGAGCCAGTTCTTCAGACAAAGAAGATCAAAAGTTTGGCACAAGCTCTTTCCCTTTTTAACTTCTCTCCAGCACACCCAGACAACCATATAGGAAACAGATACGTGTTTGTCCGTCCCCAGACAGTGCAGCAGGACTGTTGCCCATGGGCAAGGGAGATACAGGGGGAGCACAATGACACCAGGTGACCCTTCCAGGGTGAGGTGGCTCAAAGGGCACCCACAGCAGCACTTACAAGCCAAATTTATTCAGGAACCGTTAATGACATTATTTAAATGTAGAGCTAATGCCAAAAAAAGGCCTGGGGATACATCCCATACACTGAGGTTCCTCAGGCGCTCAGCCCTCTAACAGGGGATTCCTCACTGTTTATAGCAGCATATTTCTCCCAGCAGATGGGCCATCATTGCTATAGTTTAAGGGATTCACCTGTAAAGCCAAAACAAAGCCTGTTAAGGGATTAGAGAATTTCAAGAACAGAGAAAAGAGCAGCTGTTTCCCTTTGTAGGTCAAGATGAGAAACATATTTTTACTTTCAGGAAATTAGTTTAATTTCTAAATACCAAGGAAGAGTATGAATCCTTTTCTGACCAAAAGCAGGCTAAATATCTTTCTGATGTGGTAGACATGCCAATGGTATGTTGGCATATTGGTACAGGTAGTCTCAGTAATCAGTATGGGGCCATCTTAATTTTCTTTCTTGGAGCAAAAAAAACCTTAATTATCTGTATTTGAGATGGAATTTCTTGAAATAGACATCAATAACTACTACACAAACAGGCCAAAAAAGAATGAATCTTGGGGAATGGGTTGAAATAGTGAGATACATCATGAAATGTGATTAATGAAACCAAGGGAAATATAAAATAACATGTTTCCCTGGAAATGGACTGTAAGCGCACAATGTCTGCACAATATTGTACATCTGCAGTTCTCTGTCCTGCCACCTAATATCCAAATTGTCTGCCAGTATAAACACAGCTGCTAAATGTCTTCTACAACTGCAAAAATAACAAATCTCCTCTTTTCTCCCAGCTATTGAAGTATATTTTTACAGAGACAAATGCAATGTTTACTCTTGTTCAACAGGAGAAAATGCCAATGCCCAACATATATGTCTTATTAACACACGTTGAGAGTCAAATATCACAGATCAAAGAAATGGGATGGCTCTTTGCTAGTATCCTGAGATGAGCTGAGATTTAATGGTTTTGGCCTGAACAGTTTCTCATCTGGTTTCCGCATAGACATATGCCTACCCATCAACATAAAATCAGCATTTTAGTTGGTTTTGACCATCACTACAGCAGAATCTGGCAGGATTGTGAAGGAAGGATGAGAAATCTTTTTGTAAACTCTGCTTTCCACATTGTGGATTGGCCTACAGACTCTGCTGGGGAAGAGCTGTGCTCAGTTTCTCCCCAGCCTGGAGACATAGGTCTGCAGCAGCTGGGGACGTGGGAGACTCTAAGTAACAATTTTCATGTTATAATACTAGCCTGGACTGTAAGAAGTAATTTAAGACAATTTACTAGGTTGCATTTACTGAAACAACTTCTTTTCAGAAAATATAACTAAGGAAAACCCAAGAAAAAGGGAAAATGATAGTCAGGATTTTCAAACTGCACTCTGCTTGGACTTTGCATAGATGAAGAGAGCATAAATTAAGAAAAAAAGAATGAGAGAAAAAAGAAAGAAATAAGGCTCCATAAACCTAGGATGGGTACCAATCCATTTATACACTTCCTGGAATGCTTAGAACATTTAGTCTTACTGGCCACAAGAAACCACTTTTGTTGTGCAAAAGGTTTCACACATGAACTAAAGCCAGAAGTTTTTTCATGGCACTGTGGGAAAAAAAAAACCAAAACAAAAAAACCCCAAAAAAACAACAAACATTACTGTACAGTTTTGTGAACTACAGAGAGAAATTGGTCTGTAGGCCTGCCTGGTAAAACTTTATGAAAACACTGTCACTCCCTTCCACCTCCTTCAAATCACAGGCTTGAAATTTACCTCTTCTCTTACAAGAACAGAAAGCTGGCACCTAATCATGATTAGGCAAGTAAGCAAAGTACTACTGCTACTCTTGATTAGCTAAAAACTATGAATACACTTGTTTTTTGGCAGTTTGTCTCTCCCAACCTATATTCCACTTTTATCTTATTCATCTGTTAACAGCCATCAGCTGGCATTCTGTGGGACAAGGAATATGCTTTTCTCTAGGCATGTACATGAACTAGCTTCAGTCCACTTTTGCCCTGGCTGCAATAGAAATGCCAAGGACATTAACCAAAGCATAAATGTGAAGGTTATAATTTTTATCCTGTGAGAAATCAAGATATATCATAAATGGTAATAAAATTATAGAAAACAATTACATAAGCAGTCATTAAAGACAAATTAGGAAGATTCAATTGGTCAAACCATCATGATAAGTAGTAGGATACAACTTTAGCCCTTTGTTTGAAGTTCCATTTGTTTTTCTCTATTTCAATTATTTCTTCCAGATATTTAATTGCAGATGTTCCCGATCTATTACTCTGCCAGGCAGAACACAGTTTTTGGATATTACGTTGCCAGTGATCCTCTGTGATCTGGAGTTGTGCTTGACAGAGTTCAAAGCTGTGATGTGGATCAGACTGTTATGCTGGGGAGAGGGGAGGTCTGAGACCTCTATAAATAATCTTTACAACAGGTAAGTATTTCTGCACCCTTGCATCTGGATCTTGGAGTACTCTCTTTGACCATTAGGAGAAAACAAATGGAAGTGGAAATTCAGACTTTCTTGGTGCCAGACTGCAAAACACAGTTGGATCTACAAACCCAGCTCTCCAAGCTAGTTGGATATGAGTCTGAGCTCCAAGTCTTTGTATTTCTGTTTAATAGCTTCACATTTTAAGTAAAGGCTAGAGCTGAAACAAACAGTTGCTCCAGCTGAGAGGCTGTGTTTGCATGCTGTTCCCATCCTCTGGGCTGGCCCCAAGGAGCAGAGCTCAGCAAGCACACGGCACTGCTCTTCCCAAGCAGCATGGCTTGGGATGCTGCCTCACAGGGGTGGCATAAGGTCGCAGTGCTAGGTACAGCTGTCAGTTGTGCTGCAGTAAAAGCAGGCTAATACCTTTAAAGTCTGTGAATTTCTTCTATCCCACAGTTATTCTGGCATAAATCATAACAGCCATTTGACTACAGCAGCAATATGGGAAGAGGTGGGCACAAAATACAATGAGAACAGACATGCTGAAGACAGTGTCTGATACTGTGCCCCAAAGGGAGGCAGGAGAGCACAGGAGATAAACAATGCAGAGATGAGTGTCCTCTTTGGACATTCTGCCTGGAAAAGCAGCAATTGAGAAGTGGTCAAGTACCAATAAAGAAATATAATTGTGCTCTCATGGTTTTTACACAAGAGGCATTCATATCACATCATGAAAGAAGTGGGGAGGGTTGTCAGCCTCTTTTATGATATATTTCCCTTATTCACTCTGCTTTTAAAAAGCACACAAGTTTCCCACATTTATGAATCTGCTAAAACAAATGGCATTTCACAAAAATAGACAAATATGATTGCAAACTCTAAAGGTAACAAAGAATGCTTGGATAAGGATGCCAGTCACTAGGAAGGCATTACTGTGAAAAGCCCTTGGATGATGCAGAGGAAAAGCTTCCAAATGCAATAGAAAAAATTAAGTGGCCTGATCATTACAAGAGATCAGTGTGTGCAATTCCCAGCCACTTCAATGTGAGTCGCTTATAGGTACTGTCCTGTGATGGTTGGACCTGAGGGATTCTAAAGAACCATGAACAGAAAACCAAACCCTACACCTAACTCTATATCCCTTGTAAGGCTACAGGAGAAAAACAAAATAAAACAGGAGAAGCAATTTTCAACAAAATTGTCCTCTTCCTGCCTTAACATCATTCTTGTTGCCAACAGAACAAATCCAAGTGATCACCACAGACACACACCTCTCAGGAAGTCTGCCCTCAGTGCTGGCTTCAAACATTTGCTGGGTTTTTACAGTGCTGAAATTATTCCTGCAACAAATCATGGAATTACAGTGAGGCACCACCCTGTCTGTGGTTACAGGCTGCACAGACAAAAACTTGAAGAAAATGCTGGGTGCTTCCTCTGGTGAAGCAAGGGTGGAAGGGGGCTCCAGCTGTCCTGTGCCTCCCCAGCCCTTGCCAGGGATTTGTCCTCCTGCCTGGGAGTGCCCTCCAAACCCCAGGGCTGCCAGCCTAGGCAGCCAGTACGTGCCAGGGATGCGCGTGCAGCTCCTTCCTCTCCAGTCATCCTCACTGCAACCTGTCATCTTTTCCATGTAGCCACACAACATATGAAAGAACAAAACTGTGGGTAGGATACCTTTCATAATAATAAATAGGAATAGCAGTGCTTCTGTGAATTTAGGTCAATGCATCACCCTTAGAGCGCATTATAAATTCATCAGAATCACAGCCTGAAGAAAATTTTATTCCCTGGCACCAGCTGCTTTCAGCCATGCCACAGATCTTTAGCAGAATTTAAACTCCAGATTAAGTATTGATTGAGTTTAAATAAATTATAATATGTTATAACAAGAAAGCTAGACTCTGACTGGTATAGATGGTTTCCCTGTTTACCTCCTTTCTCACCTCAAATATTAACAAATGTCTTCACTGCATTCTAACTGCACTGAACAACCAATTCAGAAATGTGTAATACTGAAGTACTAATTTAAGCATCACCTTCACGTACTTGGCATAGGAATGAATAGAAATTGCAAACTAGGTACAAAATAAACATATCAACTTAAAGGATTATGTGAATAGGAATAAATTCCTAAAGAATTAGCTACAGGGGGAAAGTAAATGCAAAACTGCAGCTTATATTAACATTTGATTGTATTTAAGACGCTTTGTTCCTTTTTTAAGGTTTGAAAATATCTCTGTAGTGATGGCTACCAACAAGCTGCAACACAACAATCTACTCTTGTGTCGTGTTCAGTAGCATCAGCTGCTTGTATACCCAGCACGTTATTTCTGGACGACTAACAGATGAGCCTATCATTTTAAACTATATTTAATAGGGAATGAAAACTTGCATGAGCAGGTATTCAAAATGTAACTGTGATACAGTTACCATAGCCAACTAAGAAACACAAGCCCAATTTTTACAGAAAAGAAAACAAAAACTATCTTCTGTACTGCTAAAAGAGGACAAGAGGACACATAAGGACATATAGTTTTGTGTTTGACCTATTTTGGTTGATTTAATTTTCAGATTTTGTAAGCCAAGCTCCAGTGAGTTCCTGAGGAAAAAATTCTAACTGGCATTTTACTGTGAGTCAAACCTCACACAAAAAGTGCTTTGTGAATCAAGATAACATTAGAAGCTGTCTAGCTGCACGTACCAAAGTACCAGTCTGGACAAAAAAACAGAGCTGCAATGGACTTCTAACAGCAATAATACTTTGCACTTCTGAACTATGTTTCAATTTGAGATCTCTAAGTGTTTTGCAGTGTGTGACAATTAAGTCTATCACTTGGAAACTTCAGTAGAAAACAATTGTCATAATTTTACTGATGAAGAAACTGAGGTATGAATGTCATTCAACCTCTCTATAAGATCTTACAGCAAACAGGATGCCAGTGCACCATCAGAAATGCCAGGCAGCATTTTGGAACTCCATCAAGGGCACTAACTCCTATTTCCAAGCAGCCTATCTGCTGTATGTTTCACTAATATTTCACCAGTTTTGTGAACAATAGACTTCATCTCTTCATTTAGAGGTAGCTTATTTCCTGGTGCTGTTCTTACCGAGCTGATGACAGGAACAGTAATTCTTTTAACAAAAGTGCAGACAGTTTGGGATGTGACAGCCAATCCAGATAACGTCCACTTTGAGATGGAATGAGTGCCTGAAATTGCACATAGCACCACACTGCATATAGACATAGAATGATAAAATTGAGTCTAGTTAACATGGTTAACAATCATCCATTTTAAGAGACAACCCTAGAACTTTACCAGCAATATTGTCCTCAGAATATGCACATAGCAGGGTCATGATAATCTTTTCTCTCCTAAGTTCTTCACTGTGAATAGACATAGCAAGCTTTGAGTCTGACTGTTCTTTTCTAGTTACCACTGAACAGCTGTGTTATTTATTGCTTTCTTTCCATTCTCTGCTAAGAATGATGCAATTGCTTTTTTTCCCTGAAATATGTAAGTAATGGAGGATTTCTCCAAATGCCTAGTTTTTTAGTTAGACTTTACACTGATGTATCAACACTGCAGTTGGAATAACCCAGCCCTTCTTTGAGGCACTAATAAAAGCAAGAGGCAGTGGAATTAGATTTTGCAGTGCTGTACATTTTCACCTGCTTACACCTAGTTAGCTACCACTGAAATCTTCTTGGTATTTAACTCTGGGCATCTAAGCTTCTGTCTGGCCAAGCAGGGTTAGCAGTGGCACTAGTCTGTGTAAGGGCATTGCTGCAAGGGTATATCCAAAGGCCTTCAGGGATTAGCACAGAAATGCCATGAAGCTGAACACTTTGCCTAAGCCCCATCTGTGAGCAGGGCTGTATATCCCCTTTCCGGATTTGGCAGCCCTGTGTGAAATTGAGGAGCGGTGACAGGGAGGTGAGGGATGGAGTTCAAGGTTCAGGCAGTAACCACACAGGATGCACAGTTATACCTGGTACACTGCCAGATGAGGGAGGATGCTGCCATGTCAGTAGACTTTCTTTAACATTTATCCTGAATCACTGCTGTAGCATGGTTATCTGGGAATACGTGAGGGTGTTCCTCATGGCCTGGATGTAACCAGTTATTTTAGGAGAATGAAAGAGGTTCAAATTTGGTAATCCCCACTACAAACCCCCCTATGCATCTTATGCTACTCTATGGTAGGTGCATTCTCTACAGTCAGAGAAGGAGGTTCAGGAATTACCTGTATGCATTTCCCATAGATCTGTCAAATTGTGGATGGAAACACTTGGGAAGAAACAATTAAAGATGTGGCTAATAGCAGTTGCAGTGCTAACTCACTTGGGTCATGGTTGGGTAGAGTAAGGATGGCTAAGACTATCACAGCTGTAGAGCATAAAAATATTTTCATGATTCCTAAAATTGGTGTCTTGCTACTTAAGAACACTCTAGTTTTTCAAAGAAAATTCAACAGTATTCAACACATTTCACAATACAACAGTGTTCAATACATTTCACTTTCTTCCTTCTCCTATTCTATAGAGGTACAATTCCTTTCCAAATCTTTGGACAGACATTTGATATAATGCATGAAGCCAGTCCATGCAGTGGTCACAGTATCATACAGATCTGATACATTAGAGGTTATCTTTTTCCATGCATTTATGGTTCTGATCTGATCGCTTTATATTTGCATGCTGTTGTTTTGTCTTTGCTTGAAAAACAATTGAATTTTAGATTCATAAAATAACAGAGACTATGCAAAAACCTATGTGATGATGGCTAGCTACATCTTAAAATTCTTTAGCCTGAAAGCCTGGCAAGAATCTGAAGGGAAGTGTTAAAGCAACCTGACAGAAATCCCCTGCAGTGCTTAAGAAAAAAACTCAGCTCTCCCTCCTCCCAGCTAAACCCTGAAACAAGGTCAATGCACTAAAAGGCTCTGGAAGTAATTTTTTTATAAATAAATATCCTGGGGAGTTAGTGCAGCAAGCGCCACAGTCATGTCTCTAGAATAAAGGTAGCTATGACTATGTAAGCATTTCCTTTATGTGCTAGGGATGGCACACATCAGTCAAGGTGGGCTTAAATGTATCTCTGACTACATGCTACAGAAGAAGCAATTTTTTTTCCTCAGGAAGAAAACTTTGATCATAACCTTGAATCAGCAAGTTTTTTAAGTCCATGCCTAGTGTTAGGTTTGTGAACAGTCTTTGATATGCTGGAGTCACAGACCCCTGAAAGGACACTTGTGGCTCTAACAAGTAAAATGCAGGAGTAAATGCAAAAGTCTCCCAAATATGAACTAGTGACGAGTTTGCAAAGCTTTGGTGGCTACTCCACTGACCAGATTCTGACACCCTGATAGTTACCTCTGATTGAGTCCTGCCTATCATGGCAAGTGCCTTTTTTTACCCATCTCATCTGTTCAGATACTGCATTATGGCACAGCAGTAATTAGTTTTTCTTTAAAAGGGATCAAAAGTTCCAATCTCCAATGACTGCAATCAATGGCAACCATTTCCCTTATCAACAGAGCATGAATTATACAAATATTCACTGTAAATCTAAGTAAGGAAACTGAAGAAGCTGAAAAAATTACATTCGTTGGCAAGGACGTAATAATTCAGGAATTTACATATTATTTGGTGACATCAATGGGACACTTTGCCCTAGCTTGGATCAGTTTTTTGAAAATTATTTCAGCTCTTCCTCCTTCCACTTTAATTTTATCCAGAAAGCTTCTCTTTCATTTGCTGAAAGGAGAAGAATATGGAAGAAAGGGGATTGTTCAATCACAAATCCACTTATCTTCACTGCATCTGTGATGTTGTTCCCAAAGCAGTAGTAATCTCCTACATTCAGGAAACCTGTGCAGGTTTCTCACAGGAAAAGCATAACATCTGAGCCAGTGTGAACACAGCAGTCAAGGACTGGAAGAAATAAAAGAAATTAAAACCCAAGCTAAACACAAGTCCAACCCAAAACCTTCTTCTTCATCAGGATATCAAGTAGCAGCCATTTTAATGAAGAAGATATTTATGCCTTCCTCTTTTGGAGGAAATTTCCTAAGGTTTAAAATGCAGATAAAAGGCTTACAATTCTATATTGGCACAGCCTGATTTTCAGTTGTGCTTATCACTGCCTGCCATGCAGCTGGTTTGCTTTCTTTCTTTGAAAGTTTGAGATTCTTTACAAAGAAATTATGTTTTCAAAATACAGTTGAGAATCCTGATGTTATAATCATTTTCAGAGCCACTATGTACATTGCTAATTGTGTACATGAGTCCCTTCACTGACTCCACTGAACATGCTGAGACTACCAGCTACAAAAACATCATTATAAATTATAAGGTAAGGAGAATCAGGCCAGCTTTATATTTCTGACTTGGTGAAGGTATTGATAGCTTGTAGTGAGTGCAAATTCTTGTAAAAAATGAGGTTGGAAAATGTTCTTTTTCCTGAACTGTTAAAATGATAAGTACTAAATAAACAGCTGCAAGTGAAATGGTTCCCTGCTGTCCAACAATTAGTTTTCTAAACACCTAAGAAAGTACTCATAAATACAGCCAAGTTTAGGTCTGATATCCAAAGTAAATAAGGTACACAAAAAGTACTGGTCGCTTCATAGTTTTTCCAATGTATTCTTTTAAATTGCAAGCAGGAAGACCTCTAAGAGTCCACAGCTCCCAATTCAGAAAAGATTTGCCTGGATATTTTAACTGGACATTACTGAAACCCTGAAAACTATTATAAATAGGACAAAATCAGCAAAATACTTAGCCAAGAAGGAAATGTATATGCACAAAGAGATATACTCCATTTTTATATCTCACAGAGAGAAGACTAAACTCCCATCTTATGTTGCCTTTCCATAGTAGTCCAAACATCTTGGGAGCTGAGTTATGAACTAATACAGATTTCAAATACTGTGAAGAGTGGTTGAGGAAAAATGAAATGTAGATGCATTTGGCCAATTTAAAATGTACAAGCAAGGACTGCAAGTCATTTAAATATATACAATCCCTCTCTTATCTTGAACGTGATCATAACTGTCGCCAGTGAGTAGACAAGAAACTGCTTGGCACTCTGTTTCTGTTAACTCCTTTGAAGAGTAAACAGTTCACATTGCAAAACTTGTGGGATTCTTTTTTTTTATAGAATAATGTAAACAAACATTTTCTTATTTAATCTGCCTAATTAAGTGTTGTTTACTACGGGTTTCTGAAGCACTTCAGATAATAAGGCCAAAATCCTTGATCCTTGGGAATTTTAAGTGTAAGGTTTTTTTAAAAAACACTGTTACCCATTAAATGTTTTAACTATGGCTTTAGGAATTTTAAGAAAGTCTCATAATTTTTAATGTCTCGATTTCTAGGTCTTAAAAGGGAAGTAATTTTTTGACCTATGTTAACTGTTTCAGACTCTTTTAATGGAATATGCAATCAATACATTAATAACATCCCATGCATTAGCACTGAATATAGCAGAAGGTTAAAAGGGGCACAGGTTTTCCATTAAGCCTTTTTAATTTTTTCTTTTCAGGATTTTCCTGAATCTGGGAGTGGGTAGATCCAGTCGTACATCTACTACTCCAGTCTGGGGAATGATGCCACAAAAGCAATTGTAACCCCTTTAATATCACATGGTATATACTTTTTCAATTCCTGTACATTGCCCTCAATCCCATCTCAGAAATTCATGCCATGTATGACAAGGATCTCAGTCTGCAAGAGAGAGGCTGCAGATGGGGCATGGGAGCCTGGCAAGGTATCGGGAACATTTGCAGAACTGGAAAGGGACTTAATTCTGGTTTAGGCCATTTTTGAAACTTTTTTTTTTTAATTATGTACAACATTTCCATAAATGTTACCTCATCCTTCTCTGAGCATTATTTCATTATGAAGTCTATTTTCTTTCTTATTTTTAGTGAAATAACTTTACCAATTTTAAATTCAGATGGAACAGGAAGGGGAAAATTCTTTATTTCTTGCTCCTACTAAGATTATTTTATCCATTTCTAATTTTAGTTCTTTTCACGTTTTGTTTGTTAGGCATAACTGGGTCAACACTTTCATTCTTTCAGGTTGAAAATCCTGTCTGAAGAAAAGAAGTTACTTGTCACGAAGCAAAGCAAATGACTCTGAATAATTTATAAGAAAGTAAAAATATTCTGCTTTTGAGATTTTAACAGGAGAACAACCCTGAGTTATAAATTATTAGAATTACACTGGAATATGCTCTCCATCCTCGTATTCTTTTGCTCTGCTCACTGCCATAATACTTCTTGAGCAGCATAGTCATGGGTCCCCTCAGGTTTGGGGACAGTGCCCTTTGGACCATGAATTTATCAGTGCTCACAATCCCGCTCCACACTTCTCAAGATTTTTGTTAGAACTCCTGCAGGTTTATCTCCTTATAGAGGATAAAATGCAAATATGTATCGAAGTCCAGTGGGATGTGAGGTGAGGACTGTCACAGAGATGGGGGCTCCAGAAGCAAAACTGGTGCTTGCAGGAGATTCTGGGAGCGTTATTAAAGCACATCACAGATCCACACCCTTACTGCTTGGTGCAAAGTAACACTGAGAGATAGGTAGTTAAATTCTTGGGGTTTGTTTAGTTCTAGCTCCTAAAGGCCATAGTGTTCAAAGGTATTTGTTGTCATAATTATTATACTACAATGTATTTCTCTGTATAAAGATGGTGAAGTGAAGAAATACAGTATATTTAATGGAAAAGTAGAGATTACAGCAACTTGGTTTGCTGATAAATCAGTTTCACTAATGCTCTTATTAAAATGTCTGAAATGAATGTGTCAGTTCTCTGTGGCGCCAAGGGAAGAAGATGAATTACTTAATATCAAAGTTTGTCATATTACTTAATATCAAAGTATCAAATATTCTTTAAATGTTTTTTTATACACTTTCTGCAATACAACATCTCTAGTGTACTAATACTGGCATAAACTACTGCGATTTCCAGCATCTTGTTCTCAATAATACACTTCTTATTTTAAGACTAATCTTTAGAAGCACAAGTTGAAGAACTAAAACGTAGCAACGGATATGCATGTAACAGCTTCCATAAAGAAGTTCATGGAACTGAGTCAGTAAGCTCCTATGCCCTCTTGTGCCAAGCAATCGTTAGCAATCCTCACCCACTTCTTATACAGAGACCAGAGTGGCAGGGGAGGGAAAGGACAGCCAGCCCACAGGTTCTTACGCATGCAAGATTTCAGCCGTGCATTCCATCATTTCACATAAGGCCTGGTCACGTACACAAAGACTGCTGATACCAGGGTGTTCCCACAGCAGAGACTCAATTAGCAAATCCTGTGGGAGAAGTTCCAAGTGTGGAATTCCCACTGCTCATCCTGCTTGCCATGTTGTGGGTCAGCCACTGCTGGTGACAGTCTGGGCCTTGGGGGAAACTGAACATGTCTTTTCTTCAACCTTACCCTTGGCTTATGACAGGTATTAATGTGAAACCTCTGACCATAAACAACAAAATTCCTGGCTGACACACATTTTCCTCCCTCATTTATCTGTCAGGGGAGGATATCAAAATTCTTTGATCAGATGTTGGTGGGGAAGTTGACATTCATTTTGAAGTGGAAGACCTATCTAAGGAAATAATGTAAGGGGGCCCAGACTTGCTGGAAACAGCCCTGCTTTGGATTTACATTTCTGGGACACAATTTTAAATTTAAGTCCACAAATTTTAGACTTCAGAAAAGTCAAAATACCTGTGAACAGATTCTGAGTATCCCAACTGATTGGTCCCAGACACATTGAGTTCTAAGCGTGCATGATATCTTTTATGTTTTTACACACTATTTATATTAGACCTCATCTGACCTTCTGTTCCAGGATACTAATTAGATTTCTCTGAGCTTTGCAGTCATTAACAATCTCAGTGGAATTGCACCTCTCCATGTCGGAATTACACCTCCCACTTTACTTATTCTCTTTGCTACTTACAAGCTTGCACCAAAATATCCACACTTCTTGTATTTCATTCTTATCCAACCACTTGTTATACATTCATGAAAAAACATTAGTACATTGAGCGACTCAAATCTGTACATTCTGGCTGTGTATAAAAGAAGATGTGCTTTGATTCTTCCCTGCAGAAAAATGTACCAAGCACTAGAAATTAAAGTTTATTAGTAGCAGTTGTACTAAGAATTAAAAATAAACTGTCCCAAGCAGGATCCAATATATGAGTAGTCTGCAGGATTTTCAGGAGAGTAATTTGTTGACTATCTTCTAAGAAACTCTTACCTAAGTTAAAAGCAGCCTTGGGTAAGTGCTGATCACCCTTCTTGTGATTTTCAAAACTCCCTCTGTGATTTTAATACCCAATTCCATTAACTTCAGCACTAGGCCTGCTAATCCTGTAGGTAGGCTAGAAAATCTTTAGCTGTATGCAGATGCTTCAGAGATTATAATGCTAATCACTCACATTTAACTGCTACTATCAATATGAGAAGGAAAACAAAGCAGAAGAGACAAACAAGCTTGAATTAATAGACATATCTATCCCATATGCTTTTTTGCCTTTTTCTGAGCAAGAATAACTCAGTCTTCTCTCTGTCATTCTTATCCTAAAGCTTTGGAGCCCAAAGCACCACATACCTTTGAGGAAAGGATAGTCTGGAGAACAAAAAGTATTTTTGGGGAAGGGAATTCTTTTGTTCTCTTCATCGGGACATTTTCTTATTATAATATAAAATAAAATGTCAGTTTTATTCTGGAGATTTTCCTACAACCAGAACATACTTCTGCAGGAAATGTGTGAGATGTACTCATGTCATATCATCTCTGGATGTGATTCCAGTGATCTTCCACTAAACAAATGTTCACCTGAACACTGATAGCTGCTGAACTCTCCTCACTTACAATGCAATGGCCTTTAGAAAAACGATAAATGTGCACTTGTATTTTCAATAAATTTTACTCCAAGGAGATCAGCTGTTGTGCTTAGTTAACCTGTATTCTCCTCCTTAGGCTTGAATGGGGGAGAGAAATGGGGCATATTCTGTGATTGTAACTATTTTCACTTGTTTTGGTCTTGGTTTATGGATTTTTCAGTGTTTTTCTTTAAGCAATTACATCCACATCTTTTTATGTTTGGAAATGTTTTCCATGGGAAAGTGGCTGTTGCAGTCAACAGCTGAATTACACTGCAGAGACCACTGAGAAATGCCAAATTACAGCCAGGGCTCACTGAGAGACTAAGGGAAATCAGGACATCTTGTATGTCAGACTGAGAATATCTTTATACAGTCAATAGAGAGTCATGAAAAGTTTGATTTTTCTAGGTTTGGAGTGAAGAGAAATGAAAAAAAAAGAAAAAAACAAAATTCCTTGATTTCATGAAGACTTTTCTATGCTGCTTATTTCAAAGAGATATTTAGGAGAATGTAAGACTTATACATGTTAGTGCTCTCCTGTGGAAAGATGATATCCCTGTCAAGTGAAAATTAAGTCCAGAAAGCTTATGTTTGATGCAAAATTTATTGGTATTGTAACTAAAGATTTCCCACAACCTCTTGTCTTTGTCAGAAAAGGTTTAGGAAATTGCTTGATGCTGACTCTCCTCCTCCACACCTGCTTTTCCAGGGCTGACTTTGCTTTTATACTGTTCAGTTTAGGATGTTACTGCAGTGGAATGACATCTATTTTTTTTTTTTAAGATATTATTTTATTTACTTTATTGAAATACTGCATTGACTCATACTGTTTGGATTCTATTGTGTGTGAGCCTAAAATGAGACTGTGTCTGACTCTCTGTAGCCTTGGAGCTGATGCTGTAAAGACTGAGAAAGAAGTGGGTGGGCCACTGTGAGTTTGTGGACAACTCCAGTTAAAGTTCCTTTGTAAAAGTACAAAGGACTGCACATGGTGTAAGGCAGCCAAGAACTGAAATATTTACCATGATAAATTACTTATTTATAGTATGTACTTATTATTTATTACTTATTTATTATATATACTTATTATAGCCATATAGTGGGGCAACTACCAAAATAGCAATAATATAAAATAGTTTTTGCCTGTGAATCTTGCATTAAAAGAATTGCTAACAATTTTACTTCTTCCTAAAAAAACTTATTATGGCACTTTTCTGATATAGGCAAAAAAACCAGAAAAGTTCTCAGTATATTATGGTTTGAAATAAAGGAGAGTTAAGGGAAGTTGAGTTTCCTTTGAATGAGTTTTTTCAAACTGTGTGTGGAAAACCACATGAGAAAATATATGAGTATACACTTGCAGAAAAAACACTTTTTCCTTCTGTAATGCCAATTAGAGAGCAAAGACTTACTTGTTTTCCTAAGATAGTGTGTGTCTTCATAACCAGAGTAGGAGAGAAGATGGATGTTCTAGATTGCCCTGAGAAGACACCTAAATTTATTCCTGTCAATGTTGAAAAAATGATTTGAACCCTGTTTTCGCAGTGAAGAGAAAAGAGCCTGATAAGAAATGGCTCCAGACCTCCTAGGATGAAAAGCAGTTACTGAGAAGACCTTCAGGAGAAAGGAGAAGAACTAATAACAGAGCAGTGAGAAACTCAATAATAGAAATTTCAAAGGGAATGATAATTTTAACAAAGAATATTTCAACAGAGGCTGTTGGAGTAGAAAAGGACAGGGAGGATCACAGCATAGTTATACATCCCTTGCAATTAATTTGTGAAAAAGGCAAATGCAGTTCTAATATCCTAGGTGCAGTATTTCCAGAGATGATAAATACACTGTTGACAAATTGTGTAGTATGTACAATGATAGTTCACTTAGAAAAGCTATGTTAAAATATGTGAAAGGTGAGAACTACTGAGACTGTGGGGAACCAGGCTCGGCAGTTCAGGGACTGCCTTCTGGCTGGATGGACCTACACATCCTGGCTGTGACAAGGAAATGAAAAGGGAGAACTTGTTCCCCATCTGTGACTCCAAGACATGTGCTAATCACTCCATCCTGTAAGTGGCCTCTCATCAGTTCAGAGCTACAGTTCCCACAAGAGCCAAATCCTTAATTTTGGCTAGCTGTTTCCACTGGCCAGCTCAACAAACTGCTCAGTGCAGCAATAATCAGTGAAGTGTGAGATCTTCTGTGCAAAACCATCACCTGCTGACCGTGTGCCTGCTCCTGGGTACCCGCTGCCCACCAGTCAGTGAGCAGCTCTGTCTGTTGGTCACACGGACAGAGCTGCAGGAAGCAGCAGCAGGGGTTTGGCAAGGTGCAGAGTCAGGCTGGTGACCTCTTATCTGAAAACTGGTGTTGCTTGGGACTACTGTGATATAGATAATCCTTTGACTTAATTTAGAGCTGCTCAACAGGCAAGAATCTGTTTCAGCTCCATGAAAGAGAGAGTTCTTTCATAAAGATGGTACAGCAATAAGAAGTGTGATATTTTTTGACTGCTATTCTGGTTACACTCATATGCTTGTCCAGCATGCCCACGGGTCATATAGCTCATGACTAAGTTCCTTTTCTTTCCTACATGATGGGTCTATAACCAGTGAATCTACATGCAGGCAATCCTACATGAGACAGAGCCAGCAGGAGACAAAATGAGGCAAAGAGGATTGCATCTGACAGAGCTGTTTAAATAAATTGTTAATTTTCTTAGAATACCAGGGGACCTGTCTGTAGCACCAAATCTCCATAGCTTGTAATCTTATGAGCCATCTGTCCCCATGTATACTGGAGAAGGCTATGGACTTCAGAGGATGATGAAATATTGGGATGTAAATATTGAGGGGAGGGTGGGAGATTATTCCAATATCTAATCTTGCATCTCACAAGATGATGGGCTCCCCAACCTCCTACTGTGCTAAAAGAATACAGGGCACTCAAAGTTTTCAAGGTTTGAGCTCTGAAATGCACACACATTTAGCAAATTTGGTGAATTTTACTGTTAGTTGGGTGAGTATGCCTGAGTTTTATTTTTTTTTAATAGATAATCTATACACTAAAAAGAAGAATGTTATATTAGCATTATATGTTGTAAATAATAATCCAAAACATAGAAAAAACAGTCCATTCAATTTATATACCTTTAAGACCTACTACAAACCAATGCTTTTATTCACCTTTGCAAAGGATATGGACTAGGTTAAAACTAACTAGTATTTGTTCTTGTTTTATAGGAGAGATGCATCTTGGAGGAAAAGAGTTCATAAGTTCTTGATGGTTTAGGGCATATATTACATTTGCTGTTCAAAATTAATAAACTCATTATATAGTGGTGTCCTGGTTTAGAGCAAATTTGGGAGGAAACCTCTGAATGGGGTCCCTCTAGAAAGCAAATTCAAGCTGGCCCTTCCCCTCACCAATTCAGAAGACAGAAATCTACTTTATGAGAGAAGTGGGAAAAACTGTTTCTTTAACAAGCAGAGTACTCACAAATATGGACAAATGAATAATGAACAATGGAACCTCTCATTGTTCTGAAGAGATGGCAAATTCAGAGAGAGTCCTTTTTGTGGGGTGTAGCTCGGCTCGCCCTTGTCAGTCCCTCCTGTGCAGGAAAATGCCATGCCCTGGGCCCTGGTGGGCTACAGGTTTGAGCTCCCAAACCCAGTCCAGAGCAGGGCTGATCAGTTCCAAGGAAAGGAAAAGCCACAGTCCAGGGAACTTCTCTGCCTCAGCTAGCTAGGAAAACTAACAGAAAGCAAAGGAGAGCTCCCTCCTGCTGTCCGTGCTGCAGACAGCACAGGCCAGCAGGGAGAATGCAGGGGGGGAGCGAGTGCAGTTTGTGCACACAAACTCGAACGGCGCGCTTCTCTCCCCGCTTCGCTCTCAGAACCAGCCTTCAACCAGCGCACAACGTAATATCCAGCAGAACAGACTGCTGGGGAGACGAGCATCATAAAGTCACCCTAGGACAAATGGGAACTCTTCTTTTTGGTCTAAATTAAATATTCAAAATGAGGTCAGGTCTGTGGCCATGAAATGAATTTATTTACATATCCCTCTACTGAATAATGATGTGACTTCTCTGAAAGACTAATAAATATCAACTCGCAAACCCTTCAGTGTAATAATTACTGTCCTCTGTGACTTTATGTCTCAAGGGAGACAAAATATTCTTGTGGTAGAATACAAGACCTTTAGGAGACCTGTGTTTAAATTCTAGTTTAAGAACTGAGTGATTTGAAAGAGTAGGAGCCAAACTGTATCTTAAGAACTATCCTTCAGTCACCTTTCTTTGAATTTCTCTACTGTAGCAGTATTTACATGCCTATGTAAAGCAATTTAAAATTCTTTGCCTGAACTGTATGCATATTTTAATTGGAATCTATTATGTATTAATTATAATTTACAAAGAAACTATCGCACACTTCAAGTTCTTACAGTTATTTTTAGATTCATGCTGTGAAATACAACTCCTGCATTTTAATAAATATTAAACTGAATACCTTCTCTCTAACTCTGAAGATTATTAACTGTAAAACTCAACACAAAATTGCTCCATTCATTCTCCTTTAGCCACCTAATTTAACAAAGCGCCAAGCCTTCTCATAGAAAGTGAAAATAAGAAAGCACACCTTTTCCTCAGCCCAAATCACCATCCCTGAGGCCAATTTTACTTCCTTTGCACTTAACTCCGAATTTCTTTTATATACAAGAGATTGATACAACTTTTATAAGACAATTATCAACAAGTCTCTAGGTGAAAGAAATGCCATATATCAGCTTCACTGAATAACGTAAAAAGTCTTATAAACCAGATGAGAAATATCAATTTTCCCCTTCTGATTATCCCCAGTGAAAGCACATTGCACAGATGGACTGCCATTATTATAATCTTCATATAAATATATACATATATATATTGGCACATGAAGCATTTTCCAAACTTTTCAAGAGTTCTGTCTCCTGTATGGAAGGTTATTCTTTCTGGAATTCCTAATCATACCTTTAAAAATAAGAAAATCCACTGAAGGGAGATGCCAGAACAGTAGGTTTCTCAGCTGAACAGCACTAATGAATATTGACAAAGTTGAGTGTTTTGGTGTGATCCAAGAATATGTATAAACAAGTTTACCCAAAAACATGGATAGAATAATCTTTATAAAGGCACAATGGAGTAATGCAGAAATCTGCAATGTAATAAATCAGCCAATAGCTAAAATAATTTTGCAGTTTTGATAATTTAGAAATAAGTTCTCTAAGGGACATTAACAATGGATTTCAGACATTTGTTAGAGAATAAATCATGCTCTAATTGCTAAAATGGTTCCAATGAACTAGAAAGCACGTGGCAGCACAGAGCAAATGATGTTACCAACCTTGTCAGAGACTCCAAAACTGCAGTATCTGCATGTCAAATAATGGCACTCTCATTTAACCCTTTATTTGCATACTCTGGAAATAAAAATAACTTGCCTTTATATGAGATATATCCATTTTTAGAGCCATTAGACTATCTTTTTAAAAACAATGAGTGTGCAACTGAGAATACAGATTCTTTTCTTTTTACAAATGCTGAAATATTGTATAATATCTTTCTTTTAAATGAAACTAACAAATTCAATCCAAATACCCAGTACACAAAATAGATGCTCAATTAAAAAAAAATCTAAATTTGAAAATTATATATTGAGAAGAGGCTTTTGAACCATCAATACTTCAATCTTGCTACTTGAGAGCTATAGACACCTCTTGAACATAAATCTTACCTTCAATCTCACTATTTTACTGTGGAGAGAAAACTGCTCTTTAAAAGAACCTCAGTGTACAGACAAATGAAGAGTTGGGAGGAACATATTTATATTCACCTCATCAGGAGGTATTCAGGCTAAATATAAAATAGCACATCATTATCTTGTTTGTTTGGTTTGATTTTGGCATTTTCAGTAGTTGTTTCAGTGGGAGGTTGGTGGGACTTGAGACCAAAACTTCAGCGTATAACCCTAAAAAAATTCCTCCTAGAATTAGGTCAATTCATGAAACAGAGATGCAAATTTCTTTTAATGACTTGGGGTCTCTTCAAATGGGAAAGCATAAAATACATAATATATTATGAGTTGATATATAAATATCATAGAAGCGTTTTTTTAACAAGGCATAAAATTGTGGATATGTGTTATACCATTTACAGAAGATAATGCCCTCTTTACACTGGGATTTTTATGCAGAATAACCCAAATATCAGAAGATTTATTGGCTTACTTTTCTCTTTACTGTCCTTTGTTTTTGGCAGTTCAGTTACTCAAATTATTGACCTTATTTTTACACTGTGATTGACACAATTGTGGCTTTTCAATTCCCTATTTTTTTTTTTTTTTTGCCTTGTGTTTCGGAGCAGGTGCGCTATAATGGCTACACATTAGCAAATGCTTCCAGTTCAAGCTTTCAGTAAATTAACCTTTTGAGAGCTGAAGACAAATGCACTCTCAGCCTGGGATTGTTACTCACCAAGGCCCTGCCCAGGACTGGCAGATACAAGCAGAACTCCCAGCCAAGGCATGCTCAGCTGCAGTGGCAGCTGGGGTCAGCCTAGGGCACCCCACACTCAGCTACCTAAATTGTCATTCTTGTGTTCTTAGGAACAACTTGCATAAAAGCTTCTGAACCAAGACATCAGTGATTTAACTGGTGGCATAAGAGGGCAAGCAGAATAATCGACATTTGTCTGCCAAGTTCCAAGTGCAGAATTCTGCTGGGATAAGAGTGGAGTGAATGAAAAAAGATATGATGCTTTACCCTTATATTTGTCCTTTGGTCATGAAATGAATGCAACACAATTTATTTTGCAAGAGATGAGCCTGTTTCATGGAACCAAATGATGAGGAAAACCGTTTTGGGATTTTTATTTCTTTTTTTTTTCACCAAATAGGAATATTTTAGTACACAACATGCTTCAGATAGGATTTCAGTTATGACACTGGCACTGATGCTCTGCAATTTCTTATGCAGAGGATTTGGGTAAAGATATCTTACCTCCAACCGACAGCAAGGCTTTGGTTGTTTCCTGAACCACCTTTGGGTCCTTTCCCTCCGAAACACAGTCCAGAAAACATTTGCCAATTTATATTTCTTGGGAAATTAATAAGCACTTTTCCATGTGGCTTCCAAATGTATTTACTTCTAAATTTCTTAGAAGCCTCCTTGTTCAGCATGTGCTCAGCTCAGGAAGAACCTATGTTATCCACACTCATGATTATACAGTCATTAGTTAGAGCTGATTGCTGCAAATCAGCACACCCTGCCAGGGAAGGGGACCACATAGGACCTGTATTAACAAGAGCCAAGTCAGAAGGGGAAGGAAAGTGATTATTCCCTTCTGCCTGGCACTTGGGAAACAATATCTGGTGAATGGCATCCAGATGTGGTTTGCCCAGTAAAGGAAAGATTCACATGCCAGTGAGAATTCAGTGGAGAGATGGTGAGGGGCTGGAAAATGTGATGAGACAGGAGAGGCTGAAAATTTGGTTTGTTCAGCTCAAAGAAGAGAAGACTCTGGAGGACCCTACCATTGGCTGCAGCTCTCCAGGGGAGAGTGCAGTAAAGATGGAACCAGACTCTCCTCAAAGGTGTTGGATGATAGAACAACCAGCAATGGACACAACTGACAGCAGATGAATCCTCATCAGGTTCTAGGAAAATAAAATCTTTACCATGACAGATGTGAAATGGTGGAAGGGACTGCCTGAAGAATCTCCATTCTTGGGGACAGGCAGAACTGGTGGGAATGTAGCACTGAGAACCTGGCCTGGAAGGGTCTGCTCTGGGCTAGGGGCACTGGCACATAAACTCAGAAAAATATGTGTAATTATATTATGAAAGGGGCAGTAAGACAGGTTCTGCTTATTAGTCTCAATAAGGCAAAGGCATGTGAAAACAGAGGACAAGGTGCTGGATGGAAAAAAAAATCTATAAGAATCCCTCAAATTCATATTATTCAGAAGTTTTCTTGTGTTTTGCTTTTGTCTTTTATTAACTTCAACTGGTTCACTTGAGAATATTTAAGACTATTTTGTGCTCATAAATGACAGCAGCATGTAGAGTAAAATGTACCATATATATAAAGGACTTCTTATAAAATGTGAGCACCACACCACAGAATTGAGTGCATGAAGAATAAAATGGTGGGCCTGTGAATCCTGGTTTTAAGTCTAAGCTCTGTGGATCCATCCAACAATGCGAAAGCAATAAATTGCACACATAGGTCTGGCAACCGTCGTAGGGAGTGACAATTCTGAGAGCTGCAGGCACCCTGCACTTCAGGATTAATACCTATATCTATTTTAAGTTTTGTAGATACTTGCAGTGGGGAAAGCACACCAGTGTCTCAAAAAATTGTTATGACAGATAAGATGCTCTAGTAATCATCAACCAAATGATAAAAGGAACAGACACTCAATCTCTCTTACTATAGAAAGTACTATAAAAATCTTATTTTTTTGTTTATAGAAGACTGACATCAATGCAAGAAATGACACTTTCTTACGCAACCTCCTGTCTGATTTTTAAAAAAAATAAATTATCTCTGCATTGCTCCAAGCTGCCATGTCTGTACCTCTGTCAGGAGACAGTCCACCTCAAACAACAGATTGTCAATATCTTGACAGCGATGTTGGTCCCACTTGAAAACCCAGCATGTGTGACTGTAATATTTTCATAACACCACTAAAAAGTGCTGGTTTACAGCAGTTGAAAGAATCTGTCTCTTGGTTTTTTGGTATAAAGAGGTTGTATCTGAGTTGTATTTCTTGCTTTTCGGTGAAGACATATGTAAAAGGCAGAAAATAGAACCAAAACCTCCCAGGCAGCCCCTTGTTACACCGCTTGCCACCACAACAAATAGCCTGACATTGTCTTTGTAGCTCCTCTTGAAGTAGAGTTTGGCTGCTCTGAGCTTGGCCTGAGCCTTTTCTTCAGCTGAGTACACTGGCCTTTCCTACCACAGACTCAACTGCAGGCCCCACTGTAGGGTAAGTGAAACAGAGTGTCACTTTCTATTTAACATTTAATAGCTGAATTATCCTTTTTTGGTGTTTTAATTTATAGTCCTGAACAACAATCAATGTAACCCTCTGCCCAGAGCCGACTTGTAACAGTAGTCTTGCTAATGGGTGATTTTAAACTTAATGTTCCTATTTCTAGTAAGAGCACAAGAATTTCAGTTTAACTTACTATGCTGTCAATACCTAACAGAGCTCCTTGCCATGGGCAATAAATGCTGTTCTTTTGTAATTCTATCCATTAAAATGCTACATCTCTGAAATACCATCATCAGTAGTTGCCATCTTGCTCTTGGAAGCATTATTTCTCTGACATATTATAGAATGACATGATAGCAAATGCATGGTTCCAAGAATCCATGAGTACATTAAAATAAATCTTACCTTACATCAATGTGAATACAAAGCTCTTTTAGTGTATCTTGCTATATTTTCTGTGCTGCTTTTGGATATTACAAACTAAACTGGATAAGGCTGGATTAGTACTTTCAGAGATTACCAGCAGCTACATTCTTCATGCACTGGTACAAAAGATAACAAGCTGTTTGGGCACTTATTCCTATATGAATATCCCTAAATCACCCCAAGATAGGGTGTGATATAACATGCTGCTATAACAAACTGCCATCTTTAGGAAGAACATAAAACAAATGCCCAGCTAAGATCTGATTGCAAGTACCATGACATTGGTAGCTTTCCAGCTGGGAGATTGCTATTTTTAACACAAAAAGTAAACAAAATAAAATGTGAAGGTACAGTATGGCTCTGTTCTAAAATGAAGTTTCTCACAGCTTTTGTTCTCAGGGTGCAGCACTGCAGGAATTAATAACAAGATGCTTTCCTGTCTGTTGATGCCTGCTGAACTGACTATGCAAGGGCAGGGCTTCTTCTGCAAGGCAAGACCCTCTGCAAAAAGAATCATCCATTTTTGTGCCACTTTTTGCTTTCACACTTTTTCTATCCCATCTGAATTCTAAGAAAATCTCTGCAGGTCTAAAAAAAAAATCTGAGGCACTGTTATAGATACTGAAACTACTAACTGCTTTAAAATAACTTCAACATTTAAATTAAAGGCTTATTTTAACAGAGGGACCTTCCAAACTATGCCTGTACGCCCATAAGGGCTTCAAGACAGGCCTGAGTAACTGTGGGGAATTACAATACCCTATAACAGCAGCTGCCTTAAGATTCCCCTCATGCTTGGCCAAGGCTATAGTGAGGCTTTCAGGTCAAAGCAGGCAGGAGGACGTGAAACCCTTGGCCAGCAAGGCTGGGCAGGGCAGGAGTGGCTGCCCTCCCTGCACAGGGTGCTGCTGCAGGGCAGGGTGGCTGTCACAGGGCGCTCCCCCCTGCAGTTCACCTCCTCTCCACCCTCCTCAGCACTGGGCTCTCACAGTGTACTCCTCACTGCTGAGGCTCTGCCCCGCTCCTGTGAGCAAGGACACAATTTAAAAAGCAAAGAGAGCCATCAACCTGCACAGTGCCAAAGTGCTGCTTTTTATTAATGTAAGAAAATCAATCACAGTGAAAAAGTTTGAGAAACTTTTATATGCAATGCTCAATAAGCCCAAAAATTTTGGCAGGCCCTTGGCAAATAAAAATATTAATGCTATGCAGTTGCTCTAATGATGTAACAGATGGATTTTTCTGTTTAGTTTTCATCACATTACAGACATATTGTTTGTATATAGCTTCTTTGGCATATCTTTACAAGAGAAAGAAGTTGCTGCCTTTACAGAGGAGGCATCTTTCTATGACTCTGTGCCCATGGGCAATCACTGCTCAACTTGGGTCATTTTTGCTCATGATCTTTTATGACAGTCATAGGATTTCTTCTAAAAAGGAAGCTGTAAAAATCAGAAAAATGTAATCATCTCTCAAATTCAAAAGCAGCTGACTGAAATCCCACAGTAGAAAAGAGATGCAGGGGATAAACCAGATCAGAGCATGGTGGTGAGTAAAATGTTTTCTTTGTAAATCAGGCAAAACACGTGTTTATTAAAATAAAAAAGGAAAAAAAAAAAAGGGAAAAAAAAGGGAAAGGCTACATAATATTAATTTAGTATATGAATTCAAACTCAGCAGTGATTTATTTGCTCTGCTGCCTCACTGAGAAGTACTCTAACTCCCAAGCCAATACTTGGGATTGAAATACACTATACCAAAATACACTTGGGATTGAAATACACTATACCAAAATATATTTTCCATATTCTTGGTTTCAAGTTGTTTCTTCCTATTGATATAACTCTTTAGTCTTCCTTTTGCTTCATTTGAAGGGTTTTTTTGACTTCCAGTACTAATTTATTTCTAAGTTTCAAAATTCATGTTAGTAGAGTTTTTAAGAAGCAATCACTGTAGCAATTCAAATATCATCTATGTTAATCCTAACAAACTGCATTCAGATAATATTAATGGGCTGATTTACAAGTAATAAAGCAAAGATGGGACTAGTCTTAATTCATCCTGCTGTGTTCAGATATTACCACACATATGGCAGAGAAGATTACCAGCAGTTCTGAGACCCCCGTGCTTCCTCAGGCATAACAAAGCAGATTAATGACAGAGTAATAAGGTCAGCTCAGGTATAACACAACCTTTTCTCCAGGATTAGTTACTTCAAAGCTAAATTTGGCCCAACTTAACACAAAATTTCCTGTTACTTGTTGATATGGTTAAATATTTGAGAGCAGAATAGTCGTGAATTCTGTGTCTGAAAGAGATGAAGGATCAACAACCCAGGGGATTGAATCTCTCATTTAGTCTCTTGCTAGTTAAAGGTCTACACAACAAAAACTAGCATGTGCCTTCACACAACTGGTGAGAAGAAAAGGATTTGCTCTCCAGATTTAACAGCAGCACTTGTGAAGCATAATGAAACAAATTGGAGAGATAGTACAGACCGTATTTCTGGTGAATTTTGGGCCATTTGGGAAGAATTAAACCAATCTCATGTGCAGCTGAAAATAATTAGTCTAGCTGCTTAAACAGACAAACTGCTTATTGTCATTGTGAGAAAGAAATGAAGACAGTAAACAGGAGGTGAAAAGAAGTTAATAGTGTATCTGATAACACAACTCTGTCCCAAATGAATTCACTGTTAAAGAAGATATATTACCTATAAAATTAAAGGCTATAAATAAAACGTAAATAGTCCTTGAAAAAAGCTAATATATTGCCATGATTTCATATACAATTTCAGGTTGTTTTCTGACAGATTAATTACCTCATAATAAAACCATAAAAACATTTAATTAAATGTAAAGTAAAAAGTCATGTACTCCCATGTAATGGAAACATCAGCAGTGTTAAATGCTGTGCAGCTGTAGTGAGTATTTTGTTATACCTGTGTTTATTGGAAGGCAAAGAGAAACAGGTGTGGTCCATGGGGTAAACAAGGGATTTAAGGTGAAGGATAAGGTTTCTAGGTCAGGGATAATTCCTAGCATTTAATTTCTTTGTTTATGGTTGGACTGATTTATAAGCCTACGTAGCAAAAATAAGACTCCCTTCTTGGCATTGTGGGAGACTGAATTCCCCATACTTCAGAGTTAGAAAGTGCTCTGAAAATTAACCTTGTTAGTGTACATAAAATCCTTTGTTATCTGGCTTGCAAACTGAGTTCTGTGCCCAGTTTTCTACACGATCAGGTAAAAGACAACAAAAGATGAGCTCTGAAGATAGAGGGCAGATCCTTTGTTTTCCCGCTTGCGTCCACTTCAGCCTTTACTCCCTCTTTTCTCTTGAGACAGACACACAGTTTTCTCACCATAGGATAGAGACAGCTGGCTTGGGGCAGGGCACCTGCCTTTCCATCGAGTGACCTATGTGAAAACCCAGACAAGGATGCCCTGATAGCACCATGGCCTCTGGTGCTTATTAATCACAGGTGAAGTGCTGTTGCCTTCTGCATGCTCTGGCCAAGCGCTGTGTGATCAGGCATGAGAGCAAAGAGAGGCTCTGACAGGGTGTGCACAGTTGTTCCCATATGTGCCCATTTCGTTAGTGTTTGCTCTCACTAGGAAAGCAACTACCCACTATCAGTGCAGGAATTGAGGCACCCTCATGCTGAAGCCAAGTAGATTGAGATGGATAATGGGATAGGAAGTGGAAAGCCATGGTAAAGCATCAGGGAGCTCATGTTGGCATCATCCAGGGAGTGCTGACTGCCTCACTCTATTGCCTGTGGTTAGGAAACCTGCAAGAGCACAGAGCCTTCCAGCAGGACTCTGAATGAAGGACAGATCCTTGTCATAAACAGAAACTTCTTAAACCAGCTGATGAACACTAATACAGAAATCAAAATAAATCATAACAGCCACAGATATTGGAAGCCTTTTACCACTCTGTTGTCACACACAAATGAAGCAGTCAGAAGGCTGCCTAGAGATTTAAAAAGGGCATCATATTAGAGTGACTTCTGCTCCTGCTACTCCAGCTGGGATGTCTTAAGAATACCTTTCTGTCACCATAACTTCTGCAGCCTCAAGAGAACGTTCAAGAAGCATCAATGTCTCTAACCAAAGCCTTGAAAATATGTCATAATATTTTTAACACAAGAACCTTTTAGGAAAAATTGTTGCTTAGGTTATTTAGGACATTTTTAGTTATCTTTACCACAATTTTATCTTTTACAATTCATTCAGACTTAAAGAAAATTGTTAGATACATGAATTGTTCATTTTAAAAAGCAGAAGATTTAAACACTGCAATGCAAACAACACATTATCTGCAGATTTCTTATATCAATTTCCTGTACTTTCTGTCTTAAATCTCACTGGCCACTCCCTTGAACTTTTCCCACAGCTGACCTCTTAGCCAAAGATGATACCTTTGAAGGAAGGGACCTCTCATACTGCGACAGGACAGAGAGTGAATGTCTTTATTGCAAGAGAGGTGACAGGACTTCCTGAAGCAGTGTCTGTGGAGCGAGCCTAAATGCTCACAGCATGTGGAAACACTCGTGTGGAATGACTCCTGATGGGCTTGCTCAAGGCAGACAGGAGGATGGGAGATGCTTGGAGTTCTGGGCAACATTCAGTTCATCAAACAGACAACTCAATAACCAAACAAACTTTTATGAATCATATTTTGTTTAAACCCAAGACAGAGACTTCTGAGATCTTAAAGGATTGATTATCCCTAGCTCAGTGCTTACCTATGACCCTAATGTGCCACTGTTTCTTTGGCATAACAGAATAAATAGCATTGATTTTAAATAGGTTGTGGGAGGAGTGAAAAGGGGAAAAGAAAGATGCAAATAGAGGATAGAGTTCACTATGTCATCTGCAAAAAATGTTGGCTTAGAATTTAAAAATATTATAAATATTAGTCTTAATACAAAGTAGAATAAAATTGAAAGATGGTTTGTCTAAAAATTCAGCAGAGGCTCCACCAGTTGATATTTCTCAGATTGTTTGATGAATCCTTCCTTACTTAACTCCTTTCATCCCCATGCTCCAAACATAGCAGTTCTTAAAGCCAACTCTCCAGACACAACACACTGATGGTCTTTGCCAAAGCTGACTCCTACACTATACAAAAAAAGGACAATGTATATCTACAGTTTTCTGAAGGGACGGAACACAAGCAAACTTGAATTAGCACCATATTACAATGTTTAGCAGTCTGTCCCAATTCTGCACTGAATCCCTTCACCAGCATTAAGAATGTCTTATTGTTAAGGCTATTTCTGTGGACATGGAGCAGCATAGAAGATTTTATTATTTCTCTTATTGGATTAAAGATTTTGCAATGTATTTAAAAGCACTGGAGGGCTTTCTTATGAAAGAAAGCTATAAAAGTGTATTTGAAGTTTCTCCTCTGTGACAGTTGTATTAAAATGGAAAAAACTAAAGGGTATGAGATAGAATTTATTAAGCTTTATTATGTTGAATAATGTTTAGATTAATAACAATTAGGTAGAAAGTATGATGTGAATGTGACTAAAAAGAAATACTTAAGCAACATGTTAGTTATTAATAAGTCAACATAATTTTTGACAGCAATCCCAGTATCTTAAGAACCTTTTACAAGTCGTGGTCCCTCTATATGCAAAATCTGTATTTATTTAAATATTGCATATCAAAAAGAAGCTAAATATGCAAAATCTAAGCACCAAAGTATGTGTATATTCTAATGAAAACAAGTTACCCAATGTGAAAGTCAGTGGAAAGTTTTTTATAATACATTGGAGAGATTTTTAAAGATTCTTGTGTGCTTAAAGATACAGATGGATTTGTACAGGAATTTTTTAAATGTTCTGAAAGACCTACATGATTTGTGTACTTACAAAAAATAATTTCTGAGAGAAGTCCTTGTCCATGATCTATTGTGCAATTACTTATTATGTACTTTCTAGTTTAATTGAAGTCTTAAGCTTTAGTCCAGCACTCCATTGATTTAGGTAGGGTCCAGTATTGCCTCACAAGCTGTTTAGAGGCCTAGGGACATGGCACTAACATACAAAGTGAATAATACAACTCACCTGTCTACATTATACATGGATACTTTAAAAAAAGACAACCCAAATGTCACTGGTATTTATGAGAAGGTTTGATGAAAGGCAGTAGAACTCTCAGTATGGACATGAGCTACCAGAGACCTTGACTGAGAAGGCTGTTTTTAAGTGAACAAATTTAGCTACCAATTAAAAATAAATAACCCAAATGTTAAGCGCGGCATCTGTCCTTTTACAAAATGCTAAATATTACTTTTTCATTTGTTTTATACCTCAGCATGACCAATTGAAATGTTACTGTTTTTCCCTGTGTCAAAAGTCTGTTTGGTTACAGATTGGTTACAGAACAGAAACTTGCACTTGTGCGATACCACCTTAGTGAAAAAATTTACTTTTTAGTCACATGGGAGAAAAATAAGTCATAAAAAAAAAAAAGAAAGAAATTCAGTCTTTGAATGTATTAGTTTCAAATGTAGAGTAAAACTAATTTCTACCAATTTTGTGTAACTTGCTTCAATGTTTCTTATGTGAATTTACGAAACTTCTGTTTGAAATAAATTACAAGAAATTTCAGCTTAAGAACACAAGTAAACACACATAAGTTTAAATTCCATGAAATTCCAGCTATTTATATATACCCATAATAATGGGCATTCTCTCAGTGCCTTTTCTGATGGAGTATATTTGTTTCCCTTTTCTGCACACACTGAGTTCCTTTTGCTCCCAAGGCTACTGATCTTACTGACAATTGCTGCAAACCATGAACATTTCATGCTGCTGCCTTATTTTCATCTGATTCAGTGTCTGAGGTACTGGTGGCCGCTATCGCTGTCCCCCAAAATAGTGCAGTAAAAGGCTACTGCACTCAGGAAAAGAATGGAGCATTGACATGAGAAAGCAATTATGTGGGAAACATTGAATCAAGCATTCCCAGGTGGTATATTTATATTGAGAATAAACTGTAAGGCAGCCAAGTTGGAAGTCTGTGAAACTTCCACCATTGTTAAAGGGCCACTGTCCCTTAGACTGGGGCCCCCAAACTGCAAGGGGACTTTACAAAACTTAAGATAAAAATCAAAATATAAATTAAAATTCAAATCAGTAATTTTATGTCTTTTAATATAAACTTCCATCTCAAGTATTAAGAAGACTAACAGTACTGTTATGCAGGGGTACATAAAATAAAATAAAATAAAAATGGGAAGAAGTCAGGCTCAGTGTTTTCCAGTGTCACAGCCTGGGCTTTGTGAAATACAGAAAACAAACAGGAGAGGGATAGATCCAAAAGCAAGTATTTTTAATTTGTTGCCTTTGTGGTAATCTTCACAGACAGGTCGGCATTTTCTATTTTTTGTAAAGTATCATCTTGATTGACCCAACCCCTTAAAGAAAACAGTTTGCTACATTAAATGTCATGGAAATGAATGAGCAACTGCTCAGATATAGGAACCCCAGGAACCCCAGCAGCAAGGGCAACCAAAACAGAAAACAATGAGATGCAAAAACGAGAAATAATAAGTGTAGAATTTTTGTACCCACCACCAGTAGTCATGCTGCATATGCTTTTCTTTTCAGCAAAATATTTGAAGGCCAGAAATGGATTACATTTTTGACATTTTGGTCTTTATTTAAGTTATCCATACTTCTAAGTGTTTCTCTCGGGTCTCCAAATTTTTATTTGTATAAATTTGCATATTTATATATGCACAACGATTTTAAAATGTAGGCTAAATATACACATTTTCTTGTGCATGTTGTTACAAATTTGAGCAAGAATCAGAGAAAAGAAACATTGTGAACATGAAAACTGGAGAGAAAAAGCTTCTCTAGACACCCTTAAACCTCCTAAATATCTAGGTAAAGCTTCAAGTCAGTTAATTCAGTTGAACTCATTCATGCATATTGAGACAAACCTACTGCAAATCTGAATGGAATGAGTTAGAAATCAAGAATAAATGTGATGAACACAGCCACAGTGGATGTGTAAATACGTAAATAGTGTTTTCATCCTTAAAACAGAAGCTGGTTAACAACAGAGAATGAAATCTGAATAGAAGCAAAATCAGAGTGACACTATCATAATCTTGGGACTTCATATATTCTTTTCAGAAGTCCCACTGAGTTCTAGTAAACATGCAGAATTATCTGTTTCTTAGCAAAAAGCATGGCTGGGCACGACTTGACACTGCACTTGCAAGTCACTGCAGTCACTTCATGGCAGCACAGCCTACCTGCTGCCTGCCATTGTCTGGCTTCTTCACACACCTTGTGGCCAAAGGAAACACACTGTAAAGCCAGGCATCTATTCCACCTGACAAAAAATGTGTGAGTCACAAGATGTGAAATGGTCATTAGAGGAAAAGAAGATGATTCTGGTGAATAGCCAGAGCCTGGGACACGTTGAGTTTTGGACACCAAGGACATTACTCATGTAAAAGCCTGGGCTTGGCTTCCCTCAGGAATGGGCAAAGTTCCCAGTTCCTTCAAACATCTGTTTGATATTACCAGACTCACTGGGGAAGGACTCAAGAAGTGCAGAGCTGGCTCAGAATGTCTCGGCCATGGAGGCTCAGTCCAATTTTCTGGCAAAGGGAGTTTAGAAGTTTACGGGGCCAGAGGGGAAGAGGACTTGGAGGGGTCATCTGGATTCAAGCAGAAATGAGGAACAAAGTGGTTCTAGGGCAGGAAGGATCTCCAAGGTTAGCCAAACAGCACGATGGAGAGAGGAGAGAGAAGTCTCAGGAGGCTCTAGAGGCAAGCAGGAAGACATCAGGCTGGTCTGGGTGGAAATAGGCCAAAAGAGAGCCATGGAGCACAGCGGATGCAGCCACTGCTCCCTCTCTCTGTCTTCATACCATACTTCTCAGTCTCTGCTTCCAACTTATATGTGAGCAGGAGTGGCCCCTTCCTCCTGCCCATGTGCCTGCTGCTCACTCTTAACCCTTCCCAAGCTCCTGGAGAAGGGAGAGGGGACTGGTGTGCCAGTCTGGACTCAGTGCCAGCAGTAGGGGAGGAATCTGGATGGGCTGAGGAGGCAAGGGCAGGTGTTGGAACAGCTTTACAGCCATGTGCAGGAAATGGGAGTCCCCAGGGTGGAACCCCAGCCTTTTCCTGTGGGGCAGGTGGTGGGGACACTGCTTGGGGTGAAGAGGCCAGTGCTCATTGCCTCAACTGCAGAGTGTGGGGGCAGACATGGCTCCTTCAGAGGCTGTCTAAAAGCTAGTGGGAACGAAAGGAATTGCAATGTTGGGCCAGAAGGAAACCTGATAAAGAAAATTATCCTAGTAAAAAAAAAAAAATACAGGAAATTGTGACAACTAAGGGAGAAAATGCATCAAAATGATTATACAAATTCCTGGAATAGAATGAGGAAATGGACTAAAAAAAATTGTGACTTTGTCCATGAATAGGTGGATGCTTTCTGAGCTATACAGTGTGAATAGATAACTTCAGGATCCAAAAGATAATAGTATAAGCTCATATAATATCCTGAGTCAGAAAGGACCCACAAGGATCATCTAAGTCTAACTCCAGACCCTTCACAGGACCACCTCGAGGTGAGGCTGTCCCAGTGCAGAGCAGAGCGGGACAATCCCCTCCCTTGCCCAGCTGGCTGTGCTGTCCCTGATGTCCCCAGGACAGGGATGTCCCTCCTGGCTGCCAGGGCACTGCTGACCCGTGTCCAACTTGCCATTGACCAGGACCCCCAGGGCCCTTTCCACAGTGCTGCTCTCCAATGTCTCGTTCCTCTGTCTGTACCTCCATCCAGGGTCCCTGGGTCCCCCATGCAGAGTGATTCTATGAACAGCCATTTCTCCAGAGGTTCCCAGCCTTGGAGGTGCCCAGACAAAGCACAGTACTAGGGACCACCCAGTCAATGGAACTGCAGGGGCATGGCAGTGTACCTGTAATTGCTTTCAGTTACAGAAATAGCTATTTTGAAGAAGTCTTCTAGATATTATTTTGGTTCAGAATCCCAGCTTTGGAGACACAAATATTGCAGTAGTTAGCTGATTTGGACACCCTTGAAGATCACAGTATATCAAAATTAATAACTGGCTGATTTGTCTAAGCTGGCAACAACAACAAAACTTGTGGTCCAGGGACAGCATCCAAAACATTAACACAAATTGATTGCCCACAGCCAGGCCTGTTTGGGTTTCATAAGCATTCAGATTCACTGCTACAACCCAAAAAGACAAATAAACCACTAACACCTGAACGAGGGAAAAACTGAAATGAGCTCAACACTGCTTTCTTTCTCCTCCTGCAGGGTGAGCTCACAAGTTATCTTAAATCACACCCCCAGCACGTGGTGTGTCTGGCACACAGAGGCTGCCCAGACCTGGCCCTTTGGAGCATCAGTTGGTGTGTGCTGGCCAGACAGGCGCTGCCCAAAGCCCTGCAGAGCCGGGCTCAGGCCACACCACGGGCAGCAGGGCACGGCTGCTCACAGCAGCTGGCACCAGGCAGAATGGCAGCGGCACAAGGATTCCCACAGCTCGCCAGGACTCCGCTGCGTTCGGCGGCTGCTTGTATGAGAAAAGGCTGGGTGGCCTCTGTGAAGCAACCCAATAATAATATTGCAGGGACTGAAGAGGAGGAGAATTGTGGTAGCACACAGCAAATAAAATATGCAAAATATCTGCATCTGGTTGAAAGAAAATGCAGCAGCAGAGTCTGTTATCTGCATAATTTTCCCAAACAAGCTATAGAGCTGCACTCAGATTTCAGACCTGAGATCTGGGTCTTTTCTAACTGAAACAAATGGGTGTTTGCCAACTACTTCAAAGGAAACGTTTAAAAATGAGACTGTTAAACAGCTAAGGAAGCTGATGTAATCATATTTTAACCCAATTATCCTTTCCAATATGTATTTGTCAGCATTTAATCCCATCTGCCATTGTGCTGCCCAAGTGCCTAAATTGTATTGGTCCCTCAAGAGTTCTCTAGTCTTGGCTAACCTAACAATTTCTGTGCCATATGCAAATTTTAATTTGCAAATGTTCTCCCTCAATTCTAGACACTATTAAACAACTGGTCGTATTATGGTGCTCCTCAGTTAATTCTTTGCCATTTTGGAATTTTACCAATTTTTCTGGTTTATTTTCTACCACTTTACCAATCTCTGATCTATGCCAATGATTTACCTCTAAACCCTTGAATACATAGATACTCTACTACCCCTTCTGAGAGACTTTGAAAAAAAACACTAAGAAAGTAAAAATTACTTAAACAGTTTCCTTAGTCACTTTTCTGTTGACAATAAAACAGATGCTAGCAAATGTAAGTGTTTTTTACTTTTCAATAAAATATTCCTTTTTATTGCTTTTATATGTTGTTTTTATTTATGCAGATAATTCATTATTGTCTCTAGTTACTATTTTAGTCCATTTACCTGCAACTTCAATGAAGTCCCCTAGTTTCAAATTATAAGTGTATTTTTAATTCTTTTTCAATAAATAGGTCCCATATCTGCTATCCAAGCTAATAAAAGTTCAGGTAATGGTGTATCTTCTGATAGGAAATAATCTGTGCCTTAATAAAAGTGATTTAATTAAATGTAAATAAAACCATAGTAGGGCAAAAAGTCAGCTGAAGCAGTTACAACAGTGTAAAAACGTATGAAGTTTAATACTAAATGGTATTTCTGGTTGTATGCTTTAAGATTAAAGGTCCTTAATCTTTTAACGTGAAAGATTCTAATTTTCATTACAGACTTTTTAATAACACTCTTGCAGGAGAAAACAATCTTAGCGTACATGAAAATAGTTCCAATTGGATTATACATATGCTTGAGTCCTATGTTGAGTTGAAGCTTGAGAGGAAAAACTGTATAAATTTCACTTGTATGACAAGTCTATTGATATAATCCAAAGTGGAAAACAGTTTTCTCTTGCATCAAGCAAGTTTCTTGCAGAACAGTAACTGAAATGGTTATTTCTGTTGATGGATATAGGTAGCCAAATTTGTTTGAACATTTAGACCCTGTGTTTCAGAGACAGACCCATGCTAAGAGCAGGATTTAACATTTGGAGCCACAGGAATGGCTCATTACTATAAATGTCTGCAATACTAATCAAGCGAGATAATGTTCTAGTCAGGATAATAATTATCATTTAACTGAATTGCAAATGTAAAAACCAGGACTCTCAAAATCCAGACATCTACGAATTGAAAGAAACAGGCATTACTTTTTTCACCACTTGAGTTCCTCCCCCTAGAGGACTACTGCAATGCTCAAGGGGAAGGATTGCACATTGCAATGCAGTCAACACTAGCACATCTACTGAATGGACACTGTACCTTCTGCCGGGCCTGCTACAGCTTTTGTACTGAGAGCCAGCCAAGTTTACTGTATCCACACATGAAAAAAAAAGTAGAAGATTCCATCAAGAAGCTCAAATGCGAGTTAAAAGCAACAAAGTGACTATGGTGTAATCCTTAATGCTTATATATGCCAGAATAATATCAACAATCTTTTTCCAGTACAACCGCCAGCGAGCAAGGAATAGTACTAGACTAAACACAGAATGTAAAAGAGCGTAGAGAATTGGGGTCTGTGCTAAAAGAAACGTGAAACCCCAATGAATGGAGCAGAATGAATTGCAGACCATTCAGAGCAGCATTATAGGTTTCCCACGTGGGCACTAACAGCTGAGTTCCACAAGGTTTTGGCAACAGTACAATTTGCAACAACAACAAAAAGAGTTTGCTGAATTATTTAAGCATGAAATCAACATACCTCAGACAAAATTAGCCAATGTGTGTTAAGCTAAATAACTTAAAAATAAAGCACTGGATCTGAGCTGGAATGCAGTGACTTTAATTCACCCCACTTGGAACACTTTTATTTCTCTGGAAATGCAACCTGAGTGTAGAGCAGGCTACCCAAGGCAGAGAACTGCTGAGGAGCTTTCCGTGCAGTGCGCTCACTGGGGTGGGCTGGGAGGGGGAGGAGCTCTATGAGGATGTACACCTCCTTCTCCTCCCTTCCTTTTGCTCTGTTTAGCTTTCATAAATTCATAGTGATGTGATCCCTGCCATCCCTAGTCTTATTTGCTGGTTCATGTTGCTGTTCACAGAACACGGGTGCCTGTTGTTTTTTGGGTAAAAGATAGCTTTGCAAGAAACACATCTTTTCCCTTTCTCTCAGCACTGATTTTCTTCAAAGGTGAAAAGAATAATCACCTTTTGCAGGGAACTCAAATTTATTTTTGTTTTAGGCTCCCCCCAATTTTCCTGCACGATAATCTCATGGTGTAACACATACATTTTTTTAGAACTTCTGTTTCATATGGCATGGCCCTGAGTACACCTCACACAGGGAAGTTCTGGGAGAAATGGGGGGTGAGAACAGAGGCTGCAATGTATTCATAGGCCTTTCAGGATGCTTGCATTGCAAGCATCACCCACTTTTAATGATGCAGAAACACTGCACAACCCTTCAAACAACAGACAGGCAGAAGAACCAAACTTTCAAACACGCACAGCCATAGTGGCGGAAAACACACAGCAGGTTTGGAGCTTTTTTAAAAGTAAAAACATTAATTTTAGAGGAATTCTCTTAGATGAACATTCTTGGGAGGAGCAGAATCAGCCAGGAACATTTCAGACCTCTCTCCTTTGGGTAGGAGGAAAGGTTCCTGGCTAATTCCGGTTCCTTTTGGCAGGAGGTTTTTCAGCCAGGGAGCATTTACCACATCTCAAGGGCAATGTAAGCTGGAAGCAGGAATGTGGCTTTGCCTTTGCCACATCTGGGGCAGTGCTGACTCTCTGATACTGCAGCTGGGAGGGGAGACCCCTGAGGCTGCCCGGGGCTCCCCTTCCTACTCCTCCCTCCTCAGAAAAGAGGTTGAAGCAAGTGTTGTATGTGTTGGTGGTGGTCCATGAGACCCGTGAGGGGAGTGGACAGTGAAGAAATTCTGCTCATCCCAGTTCCCAAATACAACCATCTTTTGGAGGTGCTGCAGAAGGCAACCTTCTCCAGAGATGGGTGGTGTTTCCTGCCGAGCCTTACTGAAAGGGAATTCCACTGTGGTGGACAGTGAATCAGTTGTCAGGCATGGTGAAAGCTCACAGCTCATGCTTCATTAGAACTTGGCATTAATTGCTTTCTGCAGAGCACACAAATTAAGCTCTCTTATCAACACAGTGACTTAAGAAATAATAACAGCAAAGTCTGAATCAGAGAACAAGATGCAGTAAAACTATCCACTAAAGGCAGGAGATTATCATAAAAGATCAAACCATCAAACCATCATTTAATTACTTTAGTAATGAAATGAATGAATTTAGAAATGAATGGATGCAGCAATTTCTTACCCAGAAGGGTTCCTGCTATAGAAACAAATATTGTATTCAAATGTGAAAATAAATTTCTTTATGGCTTATTCAAAAAGTATTTGGAAATACTTTTGAAAGGAATCTGAATGTTAGAATGAGGAATCAAATAAAATCCCAAATCCAACTACATTAAAAAAGATAGCCAGTTATAGGACTGAGTTCTCAGCTAATTAAGGAGGAGTCTGGCATCAGAAGATTGCATTCCAGTGACATGACAGAAGAAAAAAAACCCCACATTTTTTTGGACATTGAGAAAGTCAGCTCTTTCTACTGCAGCAGATCAAACATCTCAGCTTTAAAGAATACAGGGAAAATGAAACTAAAAGAACAGCCAAAAACCAATTTGATTCTATGAAAATAAGCAGCAGCAAAACTGCAATGGTATGTCCATTTTGAGACTGGCAAGATCCACCCCTTCTTAGTTATCTAATTCACCAGAAATACTAATCAAAATTTTTCTTTATCAGCACTGCTTATACTAATATACGCACACAACACATGGTAGAGAGTTTCAGAAATTCTTGGATACTGAACCCTCCACTCCCAGAAACTTCACTCTCTAATTCTCCAGGGGGCTATATATCGAAGGAGTGTTTATTTTTCTACAGTGGTGCAAAACGAAGTCAGTGAAAACAAGAGCTGGGCCTCGATGCTCCTCTGAAATTTGCTGTCACACTTTGCAGCTGTGCAAGGCAGTAGGAGTGGGAAACTGCAGAGCAAGAGGTCACCAGTGCCACTAGTGCTCCTCAGAGTGCTCAGAGGGGTTTGAATTCAGACCACTGTAGTATGAGCTATTGTTCCCACTGTTGTTCCCTTCGTGGTCCATGAAGGCTGTTTAATGTGCTGTGGGAGGAGGGCTGTACTGAAATAAGAAGGGGGAGCTAAGGGCATGAGAAAGATTAAGGCAAGTGCTTTGGTGAGGGTTTTCAGTGTGGCTGTTTTCTTTGTAGTTGCAAACAAAAAAAAAAAAAATTGTCCCTGGATTTTGCATATTACACAGTCCCTGAGACTTTCTATTTATTGTGCCTATGCTATTTTTAAGACTAGCTCATATCCCACCTTAACACTCCATTTGAGATGCACCACATGTGCACTCACAGGAGCTACAGTGGCACCAGTGCTGTACTGGATGATAAAGCCCCAGTGCTGCTGTAACTTCACTGGAAAGTAAGGATGTTCACTTTAGGAATCCATATTTTCTCCTGAGATGCCTGCAGTGGTGTGGATTCTAGCTGGACTAATAGTGTTGCAGTCCTCATGTGCACATCCAACTGCTGGAAAAGTTATAATCTGAATCACGTATTCTTTTTCAGTGATTGTATGATTTGTATAAAATGATTTATATAAATTTCATTGCAGGCAAAGGTAAATAATATGAAATTTTACTAGTGTCAAGAAGGGATTTTACTTTATTTTAACTTAAAACCTGTTCTTCCAAAAATCACAGTCACAGTTAGTTGAGACTGGTTTTTTCCTGCTATGCAAGAATAATTTTCTGTCTGATTTCAAAAAGGTATAATGTAAGTCAACAGTTTGTAGTAATTTTCATCATCGTTTTCCCGGGCCACTTTTGCATTAAGGATTGATCTGTTTGGGACCTTTTCTTTTTTTTTCCTTTTTCTCCTGGCATCCATAGAATCCAGACCACAATGGCATCGACTCACTTCCTTATATAACAGAGAATTTCTCCCAGTTTGTCCTTTATGGTTACTCATCCCCAGTGATTGAGGTCAGAGGCCCTTTTGGAAGTGCAATCTAGTGCAATTCTATAATACCTTGTAAAACATTTAAATCTTTTTTTAGACTTATTTTCCCTTTCTAGGCTCAGTGCCACTTTCCAGTGGATTTAAAACTAACATTAAAACTTATCAATCTAATTTAGCAGAATAGTCTACCCTAAAACAGTTGTTTAATTATTTCCTCCTAGGAAAATGAGCAGGCATTTTAAACACTACTTATCAGCATAAGCATCAGTATTATATCAACATCAGTACAGCAAAGAAAAGGTGACACAGACGGTTGTGACGATTTTTGGATCAGCAGACTTCCAGCTGCATGCTGAATTGTACACCTCACACTCATTAAGGGGAAGGGAACACTCAGATACAAATTCACACATGCAAAACTTCAGGTCTTCTATGTGGATGGCATTACTTCTGCCACAGGAGCCTGCCTAAGTCCCATCCTGCATGTAAAGCCATCTGGCAGGATCAAGAGCTCTATGTCACCTCTGCACTGCAAACCAGAGGTAAGACTTCCCCCTTAAGTACACAAAGGTTGAACTGTATAGCAAAGTGTGCAACATATGTGCTAGACTACTTCTGGTGTACAGCCAAGCCTGAAAATCCATCTCTTAATTTATTTTATGATTGTTACTTAAATAAGTGGGGCCAAAAGAACACATTTAATATTTTCAGACTCTTGAATATAAAAGACAAAATGGTCTAAAATAAAATCAGACATGATTTAGGTCAAAAATACTGGCACTTGATTGCCTTTATTTTGACATATCTAAAAATGAAATAAAGACTCTAAGGCCTTACATGTAAAAAAAATGGGTTATTACTTTTCTCTGAATTTATTTGATATAAGCTTGATAGACTTAGTGCTACATTTAAGGAAAAGGATGAGATGCTCTACTGTGTCACTCACTTATTACTTGGGATACTCAAAACCAGAGCTGTGCTGCACACAAAAAACATAAAGAGAAACCCCTCCACAGTAACGGTTCAAACCAGATTATTCTTGCTCCTAGCCATACCTCATATTTTAATCTCTTTCTATTGTGTTATCTGTTTGCATTTGGATTTTCATTGCTCAAAATAATTTCCTCCCAGTTAACAGGTACTCAAATTCCAGGCCCCTGATTTTTACTATTTTTTTTCTGTTTGAAAAGCTCAGCTTTACCTTTTGGCATGAAATCTCTTGTTTTTGTCAGGCCTTTGTTAGTTTGCAAGGCCTCTGCAAAACAATGCACTCATTGGCATGAGTGGAGAGGCACTTTAGGAAGGTGGCAGAACAGCTTTCAGTTCACCTTGCTAATGCAAAATAGAGGCTCATACCCTCATTCTTCGTGCTGGAAAAAATTGCAAGAAGGGTAAGAGAAAGGCAATAGGCTGATGGATCTGAAGGTGGTTTTGTTTTGGTCTAGTCCAAAGCAGGACAGTTTTTCTGAACCATGAGTGTGCTTAAAGGTCAGCCTAATTTTTAAAATTTATTTTTAGGAGATATGTTTGCCAAGATCTACAGTGTGACTCTAAAGTATTTTTCTATTTCATTGAGCTAGTCTGAATTTACTGTGCAGTATATGCAGGAGGTAGATTAGAGAAGGTCTCACTTTGAAGAAGAAATACTATCGTGGGCTTCCCTCTGTACTTGTATGGAAATGGGTGGCATGCAAAGCAGTGTCTGACTACTGACATGAAATAGCTGAGAACACGTGGCGCAGTCGCCGGGTTTGCTGTGCCTCTGGGTTAGTGTACAGAGAGCATTCACTGCTGAAGTCCTGATCACACCACCCATAAATGAGAAAGACTCCATTATCTAGCTCACAGGGATGCTGGGAGATTACGTAATGTTTGCACAGCTATTTAAAAATAAGAAGTACTGTGAATTATGCAGTAAATTGCTGAGAGCAAAGATTTATCCTCTCTAAAGAAAATGAGAATGACAATTTCTAAAGAAAATTATTTTGGAGAGCATCTTTAACTACATTAATCTACACTATTTATCTATTTGCTAATTAAAATTATTTTAGTCTGTTAGAACAGATCGGAACAATTTACATGAAAAAAGACACCTGACTGTAGTTGTCACTGAAGTGTACTCAATCCGTTGAGAAAATCATTAAAAAGTTAGCACTGTACTTTCAAAAGTTCCCCCTTATTCCACGCCACATCTTCATAAGCTACTTAATAATTTAATTCTTTCTGTGTCTGTGTTTCAAGTTGGTTAAATCTGGGCTGCTAAGTGGTGCTTTCCTTTCAAGGGATTCATTTACTGAGGAATCCTCTTCACTCTGATTTAGTCTTTCATCTTGCATGGATGCTGCTTTACTCATCACTAATTCACACCACACATCACAGGCTACATCAACATCTGCATCTTCTGGATGGAAAGTTTTCATTTCTTCCCCTTTAAGAATATCTGTCATTCTGCAGTCCCAGTCATCAGCTCCTAACAACCTTCCCAGCTGTACAAAAATGCATTCTGAATAAACATTGGAAGGAAGGAAGCATAAATATTTGACAGCATTCACAGTCGAGGTTATTAAGCATTCTGCGTTTCAGAAGAATACTCAAGACTGTCTTCCAATGAAGTACTACAAGTGATACTCCAAGTATTTTTTAATCTAAGTAAATTTTTACTTGAGAAGAGGCTAGTAGTGCCTGGATATGAGAAGAAAAGATTGTGGGCACACAGAGCATTTACAATTTCATTTTCATTTTGTCTGGTTTTGTGATTATCATATTCTGATCTTTGTTACTTGCAATTTTGAGCATGCCCAGAACAGACACGGTAACAGAAGTTAAAATCAGAAATGAATTACTTCCTCCCTGTGGAGTTAGTTAATGCTTATCCCATAGGCCAAACTTTAAGTGATTTGGTCATCTGAAAGACAGCTTGGTTCTCTCATTCTCCATCTGGGAGGTGTTTAATGCTATGGTGCTGTAATATAAAAGCTACAGAGGAAAGCATTAAGAGGGAGAGTGAGTTGCTTTTATTCTCTCTCAACACCTTCACTAGAACTCTGACAATTTTCCCAATAATGTCTGTGTGACTGCCCATTAGAGTATCAATCAGGTAGGACTGAAGCCTAATATGAACATTATTGGAAAGCCAGTGGGTTTTTTTCCAAAATATTATTTTTAGCTATGAGATGCCACAGCTTCTTGACAGAATTAATAGATAATTCAATCTGAATTCTAAAGTTTCTAGCTTTCCTTAGCAGGCTGACTTCAGAATAACTTCAATCACCTAATCTAAATTAGGTCCAAGTACATTCTTTTATTCTCCTTATTAAAGGATTAGCACAAATACATGTAATTCTTCCTATATTTATATTCATCTGTTACAAACGTCCTTGTCCACACCTATATCATAAAGTAATCATTGCACTGTTCTAATCTGTTCTCCTAATCTGGGGCCTACCTCATTTCTGGAAATCTTATGGTCTGGGCTGCTGGAAGCCAGGAAATCCTTGCTCCAGCCCCCTCACACTTGTGCAGAGCTCGACTGCATCTGCACAATTAGTCCAGCTGGGGCTTCTGGCACAAGTGGCTGCACTGGCAGAGCCAGTTCTTCAGATTATAAAACATGTAGATTAGCAAGATTTTTCCAGTGATGTCAGTAGAACACTTTTGGTGTTAAAGCTTGGCTGGATAACATTCCACATTAAAACATGGATTTTTGACCAGACATTGGCCTAAATGTAATCTTTTTTCCAAACTGTCCCAAATACTGCAAAATACTGAAAGAAGTTACTTACACACTGGATTTTTTTTACAGTGATCAAACATGACCAAATACATTTTCCCATCTGAATTTCTATGGCATGCTTCCTTTCTTTTTATCTTAATGTGAGATTTGCCATATAGTAGGGGACACAACTCCAGCAAATGTAGAACCTGCAGATGGTATCTACAGAGCATCCCCTATACAGGAAATTTTGCATTTACAGGAAAATACTGGATACATAACCAAAAAATCCATTCTGCACATTTTTTTTTTCCAAATGAGGCTTCATTTTAGCATATTCTTTGGAATATGTGTGTGAAGCACACAAACCTGAAGTACATACTGATACTGCACTGACAGTAAAATACAGCATGAGATAGTACAGTCAACCTGTATAAACCTTCATAGAGTAAGAATTATCTTGCACAGGCAAAATTGTCACATGCTAGCCAAAAAGCAGACATATTCACACTGAGCACTCAGTATTTAAGCACTTAATTCCTGTCATTGAATAGAGCAGCTCTAACTACAGGGCACTGCAAGAGCAGACATCAGAATAACCGAGCATGTCAGTTCAGACCACAATGATAAGCTCCTGACAGAAAAGGACAAAAATTCAGATAACCCACACTTCGGAATTTCCTGAGGTATAACAACTGTTCAGGCTGCAATGCAAAATGTATAGTAAAGTTTCAGCTTTAAGGTTTTTTATAATGGAAATCCATACCATATCCTAAACTTGAATATTAGTGAGAGCAGTTTAGAGAAAATGTCTTTGGGCATTAGCATTTGTGTGCAAATGCTTGAGGTTATTTTACACATTACACTGTAGTACATAACTGACCTCTGAGGAGACAGAAAGCAGCAGGAAAAATCATACTCACTGCCTTTAAGAAAAACACTTAGAACAACATGAGCACAAGTCATAAATGACTTGTAGTACATCAGTATTAAACTGATGAATCTGGCTTATAGCAAGCCAAATTTGGACTGCACAATCCAACAAAATCCTGTAGCCTGTAATAGCTTTATGAGCAGTACTAGACAGCACAAAATTTGCCCAGGAACATAAATACTAAAAAGAATATAGTCAAATATGGGAGTTGTTTCAAACTTTATAGAAAAAATTTAATTGTGGATGAAATTTAGTTAGACAAATAGGGTTTATTTGTTAGCTAGACTCATATGTCCTTAATGTACATACAGTTGAAAATCTTGTTTAACCTGATTTTTTAAAGTATCTTGTTCCATTTCAACATAATCTTTTAAATGTGTTACAGCAGAAAGAACTCATATGTCACATATATTCAGCATCTTCAATTTGATAAGCTAACTAGTGCAGGGGCATAAATTGCATTTTTCTGCTTTGAGACTAAGTACATTATTTTTGTCTAATCCTCTATTTTACACCAAATCCTTCTTGAGGAATTTTAAAAATTCAGAGCAAAGAACAATGTAATTTTACAATTTCAAAAGGGGACATGTAAGTGGGCTACACCATTACCTGCAACTACCTGAGAAAGGCACACAACCTGCAGACATATCTAGAGTGGACAATTAAAGTGTCTTGAATGTGTCTCCAGCTTTAGTGGCATGTGTTACAGGCCAGATAAAATGGCCAGTAAGTACTTACACATCTTGCATCCAAAAAATTAAAAGCATGCAAGAGATAAAACCCTGGTCCAGTTAAATGCAAGGGACATTTTCTGGCTGACTTGAGTAGGTTAAGCCTGCATGTACCCTGCAGTGCTAGGACATGCTGGAAGGCAATGCCTTCCTCACTGTGCCCTCACAAGCACATGGCTGGCGGCTACAGAAGTGTAGCACAAGCTGTAGTGCAGCCTCAGTGATGCTCTCAGAGCTGCGTGCAGAGTCTAGCACCATAACCCCAAGCGTTACTGCGAGATCGAGGCTTCAACCACACAGGTTCAACTTCCAGTCTGTCAGAAATGAGGCACTTGGAGCTTCAGTGTAAGCTGTGTTTACCTATTCTGGTTGTTAAGCCAGAGACACCAAGCTCCAATCACTAATTTCATATTTGTTCCTTCAGAGAAAAAAGTAGATCTCGCTCTAGGCTAAAAAACCCCTCGCACCAAAGCCCAATTCTTAAGCTGAACCATAGAGTGAGGCCAGGAAAACCTGAACAGGAACAGTTAGGTGGTTTCTAGACATTGGTTTCATTGGCAATTGTTCCACAGAGAATCTGTGGTGCTCGTAAACATTACTGTGAATGCAGGGTTTGTTAAAGTGCATTTTATATAAGACATGTCAAAATGCTATCATTATGCATGGATGGACAGAAAGTATAAATTAAATATTTCAAAAAAGGATCAGGGAGTTCAGTTCAGAAACTGAAGTCAGCTGGAAAATGAGTCCTGCTGTCCCTGGAATTTCTAAACTATTAGGTGAGACAAGCATTTTGAGGCAAATAGAGGCTATTAAGAAACCAGCTTGTTTATATTTGAAAAAGTCCATCTTGATGAGATAAAAATTATGTCAGTTGTCTATAAGAGAATCCTGGTTCTTTCTCCAAATGAAATTTGATGCCTCGAGAGTGGTTTGGTTGTGTGGGGCTCCTCAAATACAAAGAGGAAAACTCTTACTTCAGTCAGAATGCATTTTTTTAAGATTTAAGACTATAATGTCTTTGTGTAACAAGACAATGTGTCTTTTACTGTACATTTCTCCATCTTGAATTAATTTCTACATTTCCCATAGCCAATAAACAAACTCCTAACAAAAACTGCAGTATATGAAGCATAGAACTATACTATTGTATCTATGTTTTCATAACTAAGGAAACTGTAACAATACTATAAACTAAACCGAATCTAAAATAGCACATCCCAGATGGAACAGAAGGGACAAAAATATCTGTGAAGCTTTCCAAGGCTTACTATGCATGAAGCCATTTCTATGTGGTGGTTTTTTATAGCATAGTGTATTCAAGTTCAGATTTTCTCTCAAAGAGCTTTTAGATGTCATAGCTAATACAGAAAGATGTTATAGAATCTGTGGTCTTCAAAACTGCACTCCATCATTTAGGGGCAAGAAGGCAAGAAAGTAGTTCAGCTCATACTTATGTAATTTTATCTCTATGATCTAAACATCTTGTGAAGTGTTTCAACCTTTTATAAGTCAGTCCAGGAAAATGTAAGAAGTACCCTCCACAGGGTGCATGATCATCTTCACCATGCTTGTCATGGACAGTTAGGGTTTTATTTGTTTTACACAAAATCTCTCTTAGAAATTATCCAGTTTAAATAGGACTTAAAAGCTATTCCAGGCTCAATCACTGAAATTAAAAATCAGGTGTCAGCTCCCGACCAGCATAATTACCTTTTGCTTTTGTTTTAAATTATAGCAGCATGACATATACAGTTGTTCTAAGGACTGCCAAGAAAAAGTGAAGTAATTGCCTGATGGTGGTGATATTTGCAAGACTTTTACAGAGTTCAGAATTAGCTTCTGTACAGGTGAAGGCTGTGAGACGTAAGAGGGATGACTGAGGTACATGCTGGCCAGTTGGTGAGTGCACCAGCACTGGCTGATGCACTTTGAAAAATCCTCTAAATGCTCATGGAAGCCTCCCTCCAGAAGGCATGTAAAGAGACTCATCATTGATGAGAATCCTAAATAATTTCCATCTGATACTGAATAACTTGTCCCTTTGAGCCTTTTAAATTTAGCAACATCCTAATCTTCTTTTGGATTCAGAATGTATTGATATATTTTTAACCATGACACCTGGATTTGGATGAAAGAGGAAGTGGGACTCTGAAGTTCAGTGGCTCATGCTGGAGAAAAACATTTTGACAAGTCCCTGGTTAGACTTCTGTTTTGTCACTTGTTTTAACTCATTCAATATGTGCCATGGCAAATTGATTTCTCAAACTTTTCCACCATTCTAAGTTGAAAGCTTTATAAAACACTATTAGCACTATTTTTAATACAGTCTTGCAAATAAACTGATCTGACAAAAACTTACTTCTCTCATCCTCTGTTGAGCAATATTATTTACAGTACCATGGTTTCAACCTGTATTAGAGTTTTAAAGGCCATTCCCTCATTTTTCCCATGCCTGAAGTCAGGTGAACAACACTAATAATTACTTGATTTATCCCTTTTACCATTTTAAACAATGGGATGTGAGATTTTTTTTCCCCCAGGTTTCTGAAATTTTCTCAGTTTTCCAAGATTTGTTTAAAATAAATACTAGCAGTCAAAAATACTCTATGAGACACGTTTCCTAAAATACTTGGGAGAAAATTTCTGTTGAATGTTACTTGGGGGATGTTTAAAAATTCTCCTGAGTAACTTAAAAAATGGAAAATATTTCATCAACTTATCCCATTAATATATGATATACTAGCTTTCCTAGTTATAGAATTGAAATACTTATTGAAAACATCTACTCCTCCCATTACCTGTTCACCTAGTAATTGTATATAATTAATTTAATATATTACCATTCTCTAATGACTATAGACTTTTTCTAGTTTTTTTCCTCCCTTATAAACCTTCTATTAGTCCTACTTTTTTTTTTTCAATTTAATTTGCTGAGTTATCCTTCTGGATTTAAATACTTCCCTCCTACTCTATACCTTTTGTTTTTTAAATCAGTATAAGCTGTTCTTTCCTAGATTTGAGGTTTTGGGTTTAGGGATAGAAAGTAAAATCTTGCCAACTACTGCCCAAGTATAATCAATATTTATATTTTTCCCTTTTGACTGAACTCATAATCAATTACAGATTTATTAGTATTAGGTGAAATTTTATTATACTCATATATATCTCAACTAATCATTTCATAATCAGGATAACCACCAATATATAGTTCCAAAATCAGTTCCTACATAAGCATTAAGATGAGGATTACTATGGATTTCCCATGGAAGATGTAATGCTTTATCAAGACAGGAAATGGATATTTATAATTTACAATTTTGAAAAAAATTCCAACATTCTCTGGCACAGAGGTTTGTGTCTGAAGGTCCACGATCATCCAGTCAAACATGTTACACTGTGCTCACAGGCGGGTTTTTCTAGGCACGCTCTTTGTTTATGTTGGTGTTTGCCACAGGTCCCCAAAGCTTCTGCATGCTGCCAGCAAGAGCACTTGGGCAACTAATCTATGCTCAGGAACGTATTTTCCAGCTACTGAGGAATTTGGACCCCTCTGCCAAGTAGCAAGTTCTGATCATACAGATTTAAGTACCAGCAAACAAATCTGAACATATGCTCACCAACGACAGATTCCAAATTGTGTTATTACCCAAACCCATAACAAAGAATTGCTTCTCCTATCACGATGCCTTAAACAGTTTTGCTTCCAATACATTGAACATTGAATATTTATTTATTTATAAATAAATAAAATAAAATCTCTCACACCCCCTTGGCAAACTCCCTTCAAAAAGTCTTCTGTTGTATGTAACTGACCTCCTTTTCTCAATCACACAGAACAGGTAAATTACTGAAAATTTGTTAGAAAAACTATTAGAATGAGAATTAAAATGATTTCCCCAGCAGTTACAGCTGCCCAAAACATTGAAAAATTTGGTCATTAGCTTTGCTGGATTTTGGTTAACCCATCCATGTAAAAACCTTTTCCTGTCTTTGAAAAATTTGTTATTTTCTGCGAGTCCAAAGTGATGGGTAAGCATAAGTGACCATTACAGTAATTTCCTGTTCAGCTTGGTTTCAGACTTCAGATTAAGTGGATCATTCTTTTCCATCCCAACCAGATTTTTTTTTTTTAAGTCAATTGCTACTCGTTTTAGAAAAAGGAAATTCTTATAAGGGCTCTCCTTTACAAAGACTCGTCCAAATTAAAGATCTCAACATTTTGAACATTCCTCATTTGTAACTAAAACCGGAATAAAGTGGGATGATTTCTAATGACAGTGTATGATGTGTTACTCTTGCTGTTGAATGATATTAATTTTATTGCTATAATCTGTGTACTTTCCAGTGACCCATATGACATCTAGGTCTGCTGTAAGATATACAGCAATTCCAGATCTTATCAAATATGTAAATCTTCATTTTAACTCTGGGAACTGAGGTTCACATTTGAATGTTTCACAGAAATATGCACTTTCAACCATGGCTGCAGGCTAGTGCTCCCTTGTGTAAGTCACCCATTTTTAGAACTAACTGTACAATTAGGCAGTTCAAGTCACGCAGAAGATCCATGGAATTTGTTCATATTGCTCATATGAGGGATATTTTATGGTTTTTGTTGTTAAGCATTTCATAAATAGATCTGAAAAGCAGATGAATAGCTGTGTTGAAATGATCAAGGATTGCAAGAGAGGCCATGTCAAAGGACATTTTCCTTGGGTGACTGAAAGTCAGCATGGTACATAAAGCTAAATTACAGAAGGCTTTTATAATCAGTAAATTGTAGTATTTCTTTTGTTACCACAGCATTTGGCAATTAAATAGAAAATAGCACTGTTGTCTGGCAACTTTGGAAGCACTTAAGTTCAAAATTACGAATTAAAACAAAGACTAGAAATAAAATAATTATCTTTTGTTGCTTTTGACTTCTGGTCTCACAATCAGAAATCAGGTATGCAGTGCATCAAAGCTGCCTGGGGGTCACTAAGCAAAGTGATTTCAATTAACAGTTGCATACGAGCAGCTTCTACACCCAAATGAAAAAGGATGCCAGAAATGAAATTGGAGGATTTAAACTGTTTAATAAATATTACAATCTCAACAATTCCTCGTTAATGATACTTGAAGGAACAAAGCTGTGCTATAGCCCTGTGTAGAACCCTGACAATATTCAAACCAAATCAAATTTTCAAATGCAATGTGGACTATTCTGAATATCAGTAAGAGGAATAATCCTGTTTTAATCCTGTGTTAACTTCTGTTAATTATTGATGGCAAGTATATTCTAAATATAAACAGAGAAATGAATGCAGGAAAAGAACTCTTTTTTTTATACAGCCTCTAACCTGAGTAGCTTTTGGACTTCTGGCATGTCCTGCTTCCCTAAAAGAACCTTTGAAAGTTCTTGGCTTTGACAATTTTGTTTACAGAGCCCCTCATCCAGTGAGATATTAATTCCATTTAGATGATACCTGAGAGTTTCTGAAATATGTTTGAATTCCTGTAAATTATGGCAGTGTAGTTTCAGATAACTTGGAAAATTGTTTAGGATAATTGCCCTCAAGAAGCCAGACATTTAACTAAGTCTCCAGAACAGGCTTTCTTTGTTGATTTTATATGGCAACCTAATGCTAGACTCAAATTTGATTATTCAGATAGTTTAATTTTTAAAACTATGGATCACTGTGAGAGTACCTGGGGCTTACTTGTTTTGAAAGTAAGGACAGTAATTAGAATGCAAAAATTTAGTTGCCTGTTTTTTAACATCTTGCACCTAAGCATAAAATTTATGTCACATCTCTCCCAGGAATGAGCTTTCTTGCATTTGTACTAATGTCTTCTCTTTCCTTGTGGCCTAAAAATACCAAGAACAGTCACTACTCCTTGTAACTAGTTCTTTTACCTATTTATTGGAAATTGAAAAATAAAAAGAAACCCAAACAAGAAAAAGTATTAAAAATGTTGTTTCCATCCTTCATCTCACCTTGCTCCTACTAGCAAAACCATTCTAAATCAAAGCTTGGGTCAAGAGCCCTGTTTCATCCAAGCCAGGTTACCATTTTTACAAGCCAACTCAACAAGGCAACATGCTTGTGGCCCAGGCCACCAGAACTTCCCAGAGCACATTACAATTTATTAAACAGTTGGAGAGAGCCTGATGGGGGAGCCAACCATGTCCCCGAGTCCTGTCTGCTGAACAGTTTATTGACTGAGGTTGTCATATCAAAAATCTCTCCCCTCCTGGAGCGCTTGCCTGGTTCAGGGAACACAAGAGGATGAACAGGTTTGGCAACAAATGGGCACAGCTCAAGCAGTGCATGCGACTGATTCCACTTTTCTTCACAGTCCCTGTAGCTCTTCTGCAGCAGCAGCAGCTCTTTAGAGACTCTTGAAGGATCCTCTTGAAGGATTTCAGTTTTCACGATCATATTTTCCCTGTCCTGCAATCCACAGTACTTTATTTGCTTCCTATTCACACTGAGCACTCAAATTCTCTTACTCCCAATTTTTAACCTTTTTCCAGCAGAAGACTCCTGTGGATGTCTTTTCCCTGCCTAGGTGCCTCCTTCTTTTTTATTGGTTAACTGACAGTCTGAACCTCAAGGTGAGTTTTTTTCCTTTCCATTTGCTTGTAGCCTGTGTAATTCCAGCACAAGTCTAATAGGGAAATGTAAAACTGGATCTGAGCTGTTTTTAATACAGTGTTGAGAGGTGGAGTTGGCTGGAGTTCAGTTTTGTGCTGAACAGCTCACTGTAGCTCAATAAAGACTTGTGTCTGTGTTTCTGTTTATATGGCTGGAGCAGAGCACAGAGTATGCTTTTTCATTTACAATCATACAGACACAAGACAAACACCTCTTAGCTTGTAGAAAGACAGGTCATAAAATGAACTCCCAGGAGACTGGAAATCTACATTATCAGTCCTTTTTCTACTGGAATGAACCCAACCCCATGGAAGTGTTGTTCATGGAAGTTTAGTTTGATGTCTTAGCAGAGTCTAAGTGACCTGGGGCATACTCAGCATCATGTTTACTCAATGCAACTATTTTACACAGGAATTAGCCAAGTAACATGAAAAAAAAAAAAAAAAAAAGATAAGCCATAAATCAGGGGCTTTACCTTACTCCACTACACATATGCATGGGCGGAAGGATGATTGGGACTTATAAATTCAGGATAACATCTATTTGAAAACCAGATTGTCATGCTTAATGCATAAGGCCCTGCATATTGCTGTATTCAACAAACAGAAAAGAACTTCCAAAGCACATTCCATGCCTGGTTTCAACACACAACAGAGAATTAGAGTCATAGGTAATTATATTGTAGCCTCATTTGCTGTGGCCCACTGCAATCTTGTGCTACCCTGCCCCATAAAAACACCTGCCCTACTCCCACTCTGACTTGTGCCAGTCAGAGTCACTTGGAGTCACCCCAGCTGCCACAGCCAGCCTGTGACCCTCGGCAGATGTTTACACCTGGAACTGGAGTGGCCGTAACGGCAGGGACAAATACACACATTTCAGTGTGTGGATGCATACACATATGTATTCCATAGATTACTTATTGACATGTATTTAAAGCATTGTAAGATATGGGTTAAAACCTTTTTTCTTATTAATAGGCATTTGCCTCAAATCCTGCTTAAATTTTGGGCAGAACTGCTGAGAAATGGCACAACACAGCAAAATGGTTTTGCTGATTATACTTTAGGACAGCCTCCCAAAGTCATGCTGGGCTGGCAGAACAAACTATAGGTTCTGCCACACCTACAGAGGATGACCCAGGTCATGCCAGGGAACAAGCCCACTCAACACTTCTCAATTTGTCTTTGGAGCAGGCTGTGCAGCACAGCCCTCTCGGCTCTCATCCATGTTAAACACAGACTCTGCTAGGAATTCCTGACACATGCATATCTGTCCTGAAACTACCCACAATGGGGATTAAAGAGATGTACAATTTAACCTCAATTCATAATCCTGCTTAAATCAGGAGCAAAATAAATCACTAAGAGCAATGACAGCACTGTTCTCAGTGCTCTGTATGTGACCCAGGCAGATCCCTTTAGAAGTAAAGGAAAGGCCTCTGCATCCACTAAAGGAGCATGCTGAGTGTCCACAGAGTCCTGTGTGCTTTCCATGGATCCAGGATGCAAACCAGGGTATGGACAGCTATCACAGATGCATCGAGCTGACTTTCTCAAAGAAATAATTTACTACACCAAGTTGACTGTATCCCAGATATATTCCATATGCTTAATAGAGCAGGTCTCTCTGGAGATACCCTCAACAGCATCAGCAACTGCAGCTTCCTCACAGAGCCTACCCCTCTTTCTGCTTTTTCATTAGCAGTGTTAGCAGTTGTTTGTTAGCAACTGATACCCTGACTCTGGGTGCCAGCTGTGTGTCAGGATGCTCTACAATCAGGATGCTCCATTTACTGGGAGAATTTACAAATAGAGTGTGGCAGTCATTTTACAGCTGAGATCACTGAAAAGCTGAACTACAGGAATTCCATCCTTCTGGGAACATCTTAACACTTGCAGTTTACTGGGCACTTGTGGTCAGTTCATGTCCCTATTCAGGTCAAAGCTGACAAAGCATAGGATTTTTTTTTCTTTGGACAGTGAATTCTTTCTCCTATTTTAGTGAGGAGATGTAGCATTCATCTGTAGCATTCATCCAGGCCAATACAAAGCCACAAAGTTGTTCCAGTAACAGTGCTTGTATCTAAACAAAATGAGGACCATCCTGTTGTGCAAGGCAGACACTGTGCACCATTTCCCACCATGCTGAAATGAGTTCACACTCAGACTCAGTTTTTATAGGTACCCCCTCTTTGCTTTTATATTAAAGTGCATCATCTCTTTGGGAGAGATAACTGGAATACTATTCCCTGCCAGAAATGTGTGGCTCTGGGAAAAAAAAAAAAAAAAAAAAAAAGATTTTAAGGAAAAGCCTAATCCCATTACAAGGTCTGATGCAGCTGCAGGAGAGATAAACTGGACAGCCATTTAAAAAATTTAGGTTGGTTATAATGGCCCAAGCGAATCTATTTCTTACTCACTGTATTTTCTAATTCCTTTCCTAACATATTGCCTACAGAACTTCATGGCAAATTATTTTTTTTAAGCAACATTATATGTTAGCAATAACCAGGATGCTCAGATCTGCACTTTCAGAACATTTGAAGGCATATTCAGAAGATGAGGTTTTGCACCAAATTTGTCAGATGGGGGATGGGTACAAAGTTTATATTGATCAGATTTATTCATAAAAATAATTTCTCAGAAATTCGATACATAAGCTGATTTCTATAGTTTTTAGAAATTACTATTATAAAAACCAAATCCAAAGTCACAAAATCTCTTTCATTCCCTCTCATGCACACTCAGCTGGTCTAGGCAGGAGGCTGATCAGCCGTGCTGTATTTTTACACTGAGGGACAGTAAATGGGCAGGAGCATTTGCGTGGCTTGGTGCTGGCTGTGATCACACAGCTGCCACTGCTTTGGCTTGCACGGGACCAGAGCGAGGTTCCTCCTGTGCCCAGGGAGTGGGAAAGGCTTTTCCAGCACAGCCCAGGAGCGCTGTCAGGCAGCTGAGAGGGCGGCGCTGGGCATCGCCCGTGGGCTGGGCACGGCTGGGCAGCTCCGAGCGAGCGCTTCTGCCGCGGCTGCAGCGCAGCTCGGGCTCTGCTCTGCCTCGGCTGCACACGGATCAGGGGAAAGGCCACGCAATAAGAAGTTACTTTTTCAATGTATTCTGAAAAAGCAGGGAGTCTTATTTTCCTTCTTTAATTCCGCAACACCTTATTTTGGATTTATAAAACATTTGCAGGAAAAGTTTGCCAGAAAATGCAACTCCTTCTCCTGCCCAAAAATGAGAGTATTTAAATTTTTTTTTTCTCAAGAAATTTTCGGTTCATTTTGATCTAGCCTTTTAACATTTCATTTCCAAGCAGAAACAGAACAGAAGTCACAACTAAAAAAAAATCTCATCTAAAAAAAATAAATTAATTGCTACTTTTATCAGACAAAACTCTGGTTTTGATTTAAACTCTAACTTTTGTTGGCACAAATTTTTCAGGCATGACATTCCAGACAGCTTGAAATGTGAAGATAATTTGAGAATTATAAACATGACCACCTACCAGATCTGTAAAAGCTACTTATTTAAAACTTTAAAAATGTGAATATCCATCCATGCAAGTAAATGCCCATGGGGCAGACTTCTTTTTTATCTGACATAACATTGACAATAGCTTCTTAACCAAGAAATCTTGGGCTCCCAATAGTCCCATGGGGAATGCAGAGGGAGCACTTTGTGCAGGGAAGCTGGAGTCAGCCTCGCCATGCAGAGGTTTCAGAAGCTCCACTTAGCAGCATGGACATACCACAAACAGTCTGGAATAAGAGACCCACTGCCCCTTGGCTCTTGGGCTTTCCTCATTTCCATGCTCAGCTTTTCCTTTTAAGCAGTCTACATATCAAGGGTTAGCAGATCCATCTTTTGTAAATATCACTCCTACCATGCAACTTTCAGTATTATATTTTAAATCAAAATACTTATTTTCATACAGATGCAGAACACAATTTAATGAAAACCTAGAGTCCTCCATTTTAGCAGACACATTTTAGTCTCCAAAAACCACAGAAAATAATTGCCAATGTCCACCTCAGTGCAGATATTCTTCACTGTAATCCCCCCCAATGCATTTAATTTCTTTCCTTTCTTTGTTCTGCCCTAGTGCCATTTAACTGTCTCCCTCTTTACACATACCAACTCCTTTTATATATCCTTCATCTTATAAAGTGTGCTTCACCAACAGGCTAAGTAAACATTTACAGTGATATATAACACTTACTGACAACGTCAAGCCAAATAGACTGTGATCCAAGAACAGGCTTGATTTCCCTCAGTCTCCTCTCCTCAGGCAAAAGCTTGAGTGAATAGATGAACCCTGTTCTGCACCTTGAAGGTCAAAAGAATAGCTCTGACAAACCAACAGGGAAACAAATTCTGGGGCTGACAGATTTCCTCCAAGAACTGCCCGCCTCCAGCATCCCAATAACCAAACTTAAAGATTGCTAAGAAAATAATCCATTTATAAGGTGCTATCACAGAACAGAATAAGAAAAAATCACTGACGCCCAGATAGTCGGCATGCAAACCGCAGCCCCATGGCTCCTAACCAGCATTTCAAACTAGGCTACTTGGAGGCTTGGCATTTGAGAGCAGCTTCTTGTTGGTGTAGCTGGGTTTTCGTGCAGTTGTACATGCTTGGCTGCTCTGTCTATTATGATTTTTTAACCCCTTCAACAATTCTAAGATATTTAAATATCAACTTGAATTAGCAAGTTGCAATAAACAATCCCCCGTGTACTATCAAGCTGCTTCCCATTTTACTTTGCCTTAACAATCACTTTTAACTCTCTTTAGGTTCTTCCTTCTCTCAAAAAAAAAAAAAAAACAAAAAACAAACCAAAAAAACCCACCACATTCTCTCTCAACAGTTCTCACCTGACTCTTTTGGACTGATTTTACAGAACTAAGGCTATTTCTGCACAGGACTCCACACGCTGTGCTGGGAGGCTCTGCAGAGAAGCTGCCACTCCCGCTGTGCCCAGCGCAGCTGCCCAGCACCCCACACGGGCAGAGGGACTGATCCCATGGCACAGCGCTGAGCTGCTCCCTGGCACCGGGGGCACAGGGACACACCCTGGAATGTGTCACACATCAGCTGCCAGCGGGGGTGGCTGGGTCACACACGGAGCCCTGGTGCCACTGCTGCGGCCACCCTCCTCCCAGACACTGCGAGTTCAGGCTGCCTTCTGCCAGCAGAGGCACTGAAGTGAGAGTGTGAGGAAGAAAAGCTGATGTAATGCCTTCCAGGAAAGTGGTGAAAGAAAGAGGAAATAAATGTTTGGCTTTTTGTCCTCTTCTCGTCTCAGAGTCACTCATTTATATTATTAATATCGTTATTTAAAGCTGTTTAAGAGACAGTACATCTGCACTCACTTCATGGGTTTCAGAAGTAAGGCATTTGGGTTTTTTTTTTGGAAAAACTAACTAAGACACATTTAAAAATCTTTCAGAAAGATAGTCTCCTATTTCCAGTCCCCATCTCTCTCTTCATTTGCATGCCACAATCTTATGTCATAGTGGCTTGGTTTTTTGGGTTTGTGTTTGTTTGGTTTTTAGTTAATCAGGTAAAACAATATCGTCCTGTACAGAGAATTCATTATTTCATTATTTCAAGTATTTTCATTTACTGCTTAAAACAGTGAGAACTAAATCAGAGTAATTTCTGCAGTATAAATAAACTTGTATGTATCTTATGCAACTCATACCTAGTCTTTTATTTACTGTAGTTTATTTCTAAGCCTGCCATTTTCATGATTTTCCCTAAGGTAGTAGTAGATGAGCAATAATTTTATTACAAAAGATGCTACCTATACATCTATAAATTATTGCCACATTGCCAGCAAGCCAGCACGGAATGAGAGTAAGAGATGTCTGCTGTAAATGTAATATAGCTGATTATTTTCAAGCAGATGGACAGGACAACAAATGCTTTAGCAAACATCCATCTAACCTGTCTGTTCCGAGTATTGCATTTCTGCAGCTCAATTTTATTTAAATGTTAGGAAATTCTGCTGTTCTCAGTATGTGCCAGAATGCAAAGCACTGATCATTCCAGAACAACCATTAATCCAATCTATGGTCAAGGAAAGAACATTGACTTTCAGCTAATAATCATTCTGGCATTACAGATAACATGTTTATAAAATGAGAGGAAACCATGTCCTTGTATCTTGGTCAATGAATCCTGAAGTTTTATATTTATTATGGTCTTAAAAATCTATATTCAGACTCTTTTGTGACTCACCCTCCTAATTTCTCTTCTTTTTTTTTTTTAAAAAAAAAAAAAAAAGCTTTATCTCCTTCAGTGACTTTCGCATTTGTTTTCCAGAAAGTTTATGAGAAAAAAATACCTCTTCAATGCACTTGTGACATCACTTAAGTGATGCTATCCAAATAACTGACCCACTTCCTAATGGCTTTGATTTTAATGATATCAACTTTCTTTTTTCTTTAAGACAGCAAAACAAAACAAAAAAAAACCACCACAAAAACAAACAAACAAACAAACAAACAAACCAACAAACCAACCCTCCCCAAAAACCCCAACCTAGCTTTAGTTAGGAACACTTTCAAAGAGTTTTCCAGATAGTGTCTGAAACTTTCTGGGTTACTTTGAAAGTCCAACTGCAAAATTGCTTTTTAAGTTTTGGATTTTTGATTTTCATAACTGACATGCATTTTTTGCACAGTCCCTGCATATTGCAGGGTTAAGAGCAATTCAGTTTGCACCATGTAAACAATTCTGGGTTGATTGCATGGAGACTTGAATGGCATTTCCTTCAACTTCACCTCTGTAAGGTGGATTTACTCCCTTCCAAACCCTGCTGGCAAGAGCAATACTAACTTGCCAAAACAGACTAGTACAGCACATGCAAGAAAACTACAGTAACACTTTGGTCAAGCCTGCATCCTAAAATTCTTAGGGAAGCTACACATCATTGGCTTTTTCACAGTATTTACCACATTCTTTACATTAATCATAAAAAAAATTATTTTCAGGTCTCTCCATAGCAAAGATAAATGAAAACAAGATCTAAGTTCAGCCAAACTTGGGATTTTTTTAAAGTTAATTTTAAAATCCTATGCCTAGAACATAGCTAGTGTTCTGTCCTCATTTTTATTTAGAAGTATACAATGCGATCTGCTGGTGTTGTAAAGCTGACAGTCAAAAACTACATCCAATGGTCTGAAAATTTCTGTGACATCTCTCTCCAAGTTTGAAAAAAAAAAGAGGGGGGGGAGAGAATTTTGCTCTCTTATTGTTCTGTTTCCTTGTTGAAGACAAGAAAGGCCTTTTAGAGTTAGTTAATGTGGTGTTGTGTTCACAGCAGCAACCCAACTCCTGCAGCTGTGCCTGCCCCTAAGTTCCACAGCTGTACGCTGTGCCAGGGGGAGCTGCGGGGATGTAAGCCGCCCTTACAGCGGGGATCGCTGCTCAGGGCAGCAGCAGCACGCTGCGAGCCCGTCCGTCCTTCCAGCTGCTTCAGCCACCCACTGCACCGCTCCTCTGGTGGGCTCCGAGCGGGGCTCCTGCAGCGCTCCCGCACAGATCTCCTGGCCGCTGCATTCGCCTCACCGCACGCGTACGGAGAGCCGCAGGACAACGCTGACCTGCCTGCGGGCTGGGCTGACACAGCGGGAGGAAACCCAGCAGCAGCACGGCTGGCCCTCAGAGCGCTTCACGGAACTGTTGGGATATTGGTGCTTGAAACCTGACTGCGAGGGGAACAGAACCCTCAGTGTTCTTCTCCTCCAGGGCCGTTTTCAGACAGCTTCACACATAACCCGAGGTGGGGGAGGGCAGCCCGGCCAGCCCATCAGGAAGGATTAGTGTCACCGTCACCGCCCCGCACTGCAGCATCTCGGAGCGCGCCGGAGCCGCTGCCCTCCCTCCTCTCGGCCTCACCTGCCCTTCCCCAGGGACAGGTTCCTCCCTCCTCTCGGCCTCACCTGCCCTTCCCCAGGGACAGGTTCCTCCCTGCTGTCCTGCTGACCCCTGTTTGCAGCCCTAATGGTGCAAACAACACGTGACAAATTCAGGGATGGAACGCCTGGAGTACACCTGGAGCGTAATTTCGGGTTTTGGCGAGAGTTTTGTGGTACTGCTGCCTGAACACCACTGTGACAGCCATGTGACCCTCTACTTCTGCGAATTTGTGGAAAAGAGATACAGCATCTTCTGGTTTGGCTAAAAATATCCTATAAATATGTACAAACTTATTCATGGTGCCAAGCACTAGGACTTGGAAGAAAACAAAATCACAGACACTGAGATTAAAAAAAAAAAATCAGAAGTATATAGTAGCACTCATAAGTTTTTGGTCTCTGAAGTTGTGTCTTTCTCACTCTGAAAATACTTTCTAGTTAATTTATTTCATTATCTTAAGCACTGTCCACATACCACCTAGATTTCATTTCTAACCCAACCAAATTACGATAAGATACAATACAGGGACTGAATGTTTTTCAGTCAGCTTTTTGAGTTGAACACTAAGTATTTCAAAATGAAGTACATAAAGAAAATACCTTAGTTTTACATCATCATAACCCTGTCACAGGTTAGAAGATTTTGCAGGTCAATTTCCCAGTGTAAGATAAAGACATATTCAGCTTTTTTTCCTACATTTTTTTCCTTTTCCTTTTGTTTTTGGCCATACAAAAAAAGGAGACCTCCATAGTGCATCAAGTAAAAATTAAGCTCTGGTACATGTTTAAAACAATCATCACTCAAAATTTCAGTTTAGGGGAAATTCTACGGCATAAGCATGTCTGAAAAAAATGAAAAAGGTAACATTATTTAAAAAAAACAAAACAAGAAGTCAAAATTTGAACTACGTGGTATAAACACAAGCCATTTCTGCTGAGGATTTGAAAGAGGTACAATTGTGATTTATTTTTATGAAATTGGCAGTGCAATAATGTCATTGACATAGAACATGGAAACCTCTCATGTTAGTTCCTATATTTAGACAAGCTGTAGCCTAACAGGGGGCTGCCACAAGTACGTTCTAAAATATCATTATAGTTTGCTCTGTTATCACTTTTTTAATTACAGAACTTCTGTCATTTAAAAACTGCTATGAGTAACTGAACACATATTAAAATTGCCCTCAATTTATTATGAAGAAAATAAAGATAGATGAAGGTCATGGTCTCCTAATGCTATATATATATTTTTTTAATATATATATAATTTTAAATTGTTCAGTAAAGTAAGAATCTGAAAGAATTTCTACCCATCTCCTTGAGTCATTTGTCCTTTTACATTCTTATCCTGCTGTATAAAAAATGCATAAAGTTTCTTTCTACTAAGAGTAGCAGTAATTTCAGCGGTCCTTAGGGATCCCTGAGGCCAGTGGAAGTTGTAGAGTCCTTTTCCCCTTCCCACAGACTCTGGGGTACACCCTGTCGGGGTTCACATGCAGGTGAAAGCTGTATTGGCAATATCACACTTGATTTTGCACCTCAGGCTCAGCCTCCTGGTGCTTGGGGCCAAGAGGAGGAATGGAGCCTCTCCTGTGACCCTCACACACGAGTTCTGTCCTGGAGTGGAGGAACCTGCAGCCCCCCAGGCAGCCCTGCTGTGCACATCCCAGCAGCAGGGAAACAGCTGCCCTCCACTTCAGCTCGTTTTCCTTCTCAAGCTCATGCAAGACACAAAGAAATTCTACTCCAGATTTTAGGAATATGGCAAATATGAGTCAAAACAAAAGTATGGTTCAGAAAAAAAAGACAAGTTACTTTAAATGGCCACTGAATTAAAGAAGAAAACTGCTAAGAAAAAGATGTCAATAGTAATTTACAGCTCCTGTGTGTTTAAAATTGCAATAAATCAGAGACAGATATTTTGACAGAAGAAACCAGAACTACTGTAACACGGGTAAAATTTCCCCATCCATGAGACTGTTAACTTGTATTCACTCATTTTCTTGAATATTACTCATTCTACACAAGCTCACAATTTAAATTTATGTCATACCACCAAACCAACAAAACAAACCAACAAAACCCACAATCAAAAACCAAAACCCAAACCCAAACCACCAAATCAGACAATCCCCATCTGAGAGGAGCTTCACTTTTTTTGACCTGGTTAAGTAGAAATAGTGAGAATGAACTGAACTTGGAAAGCAAGAGAATTTACTTTATTTCTAATCTGTAGCTTTGCCAGGGCAGAGAAAGGCAGAGGCAAAATACTCAGGGTTACAGATGAAAAGTGACTGCAAAAAGGAATCTTTGGCATCTGGAAAGATGGAAATAGCTAAGGCAAAAAGGAAGCTGAGGTTGGGGAAGAACTTCGAGTGAGATAGTGCTTCAACACTAAGGTAAATGTTCTTGAAAATGAATGTTCATTTGTCCTCTCAATGGCAGAAAACATCATTTTATGTAATTCATTGATGTCTGAGAGATCCTTGTCTGAATTCCATGAGGAGGGCTCTGAATGCTAGAGGATGATCTATTTACCTCCAGAATATTTTAGTGAAATAGGGCAGATAGAGAAGACAGAGAAACGAAATTACTGACAGATGTGACACAAATCATCCCTGGTAAAACACAAACTGAAGCCCACAGCCTAGATTATGTTACTGACTGCTGCAAAGCCATCCTTTCCAAGCCAATTATGCCACCAGTTAAATACACCATAATGAGAAATAGATCAGCAGCTTTGGAAGTTACTTGCCTCTCTCTTTGTTTTTTTAGTACACCAAACATCTCCTTAGCATGCAGGACAGTTTGGGGAGGGGGTTGTGACTGGCAGGAAAAGGTACTCACTCTGGTGAGCAGCTGAGGTTACAGTGCACATCTTCACACCAGGACAAGGATGTACAGCTTTGGTAACACAATCTCAGGAATGAAACACCAAGTGGGAAATGAATTCTTTCCAGCAGGCATAAGTAGGCTGTATTCTTTTTCATGAAATTGGGAATTAAGATGGTTGCCTAAAATACTTTACAATACGATCTGATCAAGAGGTTTAGCCCAACACTGAATGGTCTCTCTTATATCTCTGTAAGGCTCAAGGGCAGCCAGGAAGCTAAGTGAAGAACACTTTTGTCCTACCAGTCCTTAAAAATTAAAGGGAAAATTTTAAAAACAGGATTCCTACCTCCCTGAACTCTTAATTAAAAAAAAACCAAAAAGTCCAGGCAGAAGGAATGCACTAAATCTATGTGAAAATGCAGATAAAAAAAAAAATCACTGTCACAAAGAAGTGTATAATCTAGTTAACATATAAATATACAAAGCAAGTCAAAAAGCTTGAACAGACAACTGTGCATACTGCCAACAGAAAATTTCAGCATACCATACATACATCTTCAGTGTCTTCAGGACTTGTATGACAAAGTCACTGTAGCCAAATGAAAAAGAACAAATGTATAATTCATGAGGAATAGCTTTTTAACACACCAGAGCTTTTGGCTGTCTAAAAATAGAGTTGTGAAACATAAAAAGCAGTATTATTGTCTCTAAGACTACAATAGTATTTTATTTTCTTAATATTTTCCTCAGTAAAACCTATGGTTTGGAGCTCCTTCCCATCTTTTGTAGACCCTTTTTCTTTTTTCTCCTGTTGATTTATGTATTTTTCCTGGAAGGCTTTAGAAAGGAGTATGTTTACTAGTAACATTCCTTTGAGCTACAATTTTTTTTTTTTTTTATTATGGCACATATTTGACACACAAAATGTGTGTCACAAAATGATCACAAATGCAGAAAAACATATCCCCCACAGTCAAATATTTCTCCTATGATACACCCTGTATGTAAGATAAGGCAATGGTTGAAAATTAATGCAACATAAAGACTGTCCAGCCTGACCTTCAGCTGTCCTTTGGATACATTTTCAGACATCCATCACCTTTTATTTTTTTTCTCTATTCAATGTAAACATCTGATATATAAGTGAATTGCAACATTACTACAAGAAATAATCCAGTTTTAAAGTTTGTGCAAGAATTAGAGGACATAAGTGCCAAATGACTGGACAGATCTGGTCAACAGCAGCAAATACCAGAAAGGAAATACATATGTACACTCTGGTAAAATAAAAATGCAGTACTTGCAAGATCAATTATAGATGATCTCACTTTTTTTTTTTAACATAGTCGGTAGGTAGCTTTGAAAAGGAAAAGAGATGTCATCTAGCTGACAAGAAAGCACCTCTTATAGAAGATTAGACACAAGCACCCTGTTAAAGTTAAATACTAGAGACTTACATCTTCATGGTAATACACATACTCCAAACCTGCTGCAGCCCGATGGACACACAGTAGCTCAACCCCAGAACTGTCAGGCCATATTATTTTCAGTACAGTAATTATTTCAGTGACCTACTTTTTCTGTGACCAGCTTCCTACTCTAGGCAAGAATCAAAGTGTAAAGCAGGAAAGTTTTATTAATATTATCAAAGATTCCCTCTCTGGTTTGGACTTTACATTTGAGTCAACAGGAAAGAAACTTGATGTGGACATTCTTGGTGAAAGTCTATTGACACCAAACACAGAGGTTACAGAGTCAGTGGTTACCCCTGTAAGAAATGTGTTTTTATGTATATTCTTCCTCTATTTTTTTCCAGGATGTGGAGCAGTGCACATACTTTTGCCAGCTGAGGACCCACAACATAAGAAAAATTCCTTGACTTAACCCAGCTCATTACTTTAATTTTAAAATGTACCTTCAGTTGGAGAAGAGGGGCAAATAAAAGTGGTCTCAGCATAAATGTCCTGCATTTATTAACATAGGTTTACGTTTCACTATTACCCTAGTTTCTTCCTCACTTCAGTGGAAAAAAAAATCCATTATTGGTGCCATGTAAGAGGCATCTTGTCTCCCAATTGCACAGGACCTCTTGAACTAAAATATATATTTGGGCAAAAGAAGAGATATGGTTGGGCAAGGCTCTATCCTCTTGTACCATGAAAGGGGTGAGATTCCATCCTAGCGTGTCAGTTTCCTACCAGCAGCTGGTGATCACCATAGGAGCAGCTGGAATATTCAAACCTTCATCACTTTTCAGGTTGTGAAAACTAAGGACCAAACATGTCCCTAAATAAATCTTTTGCATATCTCACCAACAGAAGTATTAGTTCATTATTTATCTTCCTGTGTGGAAAGAAGCCGCCTTCCCAGCTGCCTGGAACCATTTCACCGTCAAAACTGTCACTACTTTTAAACTTGCCAAGGGCTACTTCTCCGAGCTCTGTTGTCACTGACTCATCAAATCTGAAATGATGTCTCTGACCTTTGAATCAGTTGTCTTATTTATCTTTTGACACCAATGACAACTAGAGGAAAAATGTAGATGAAACACTCAGAAAATAACAGTGAAAGCAAGCTGACAATGCCAAATCCATCTAGGAAAGCATCAGTTCTTAAAGATGCTGAATGCTCTGTGTGAAATAAAGATGCTCTCAGCAGTGCTGCTTCTTTGGAATTCAGTTGTAAAGCTCTAAATATTTTGACTAAAAAAATTAAAAAGCAGAGGGATACCTGCAGCCTTCTCCAGTGACTTTCAGTGCACACAGACGTGTCAAAGACCTTGCATAAGAGCCAGTTTCACATAAGGCTCAAATCTCCTGTACACAGTGAGGCCAAGGAAGGAAATCTTATGGAACACTGGGGAACAGCCAGTCCTTTTCATCTGTCTCCCACCACCATTGTATTCACTGCACCTACCTAATTGTAACTCTCAAAAATCAAACTGTGAGGATCCTTCCCCAGGCAAAATAATTTGGTCTGTCCATGTCCAATATATTTCCCCTTCTGGATCAGTTAAAATGCAACAAAAAACATTCAAGTTGTATAACATAGTGCAATATATAATTAACTTTGCACAAAGCCCAAAGTTTTAAACTTGAATGCTGATAAATGCTAAGCTGGTAAATCCCAATTTGGGATCATCCTGCCTGAAATGCTGTGCTGAACTTTAACAGTCAAAATTCATCCAAGCTATTGATCTGTATGATGGATCTCCTTTAGGAATTACAGTCCCTTTCATGAATCCCTTTGAGCTCTGCCAGGCAAATGGAAGACTTGCTTTCATACATTTAATGGCTAATATTAACCAGGAAGGAAGGCAGCTCTTACGTTTGCTCACAAATCACTTCTGAATAACTCTTCCTCCAGTGTCTGTCTCTCTGATCTTTGGTCCCCTTGCAGTGTTTCTAACATGAGGACATCAACCCTCTTTTTTTTTTTTTTCCCCTGTTTCCACTGGCAGAGATTATCAGAACACAGTAGCAAACATTTCAATAGAAAATAAAATACAAAACTCAAGGGACAGCGCTACCCCAAACTGTCAATTGCAATAAAATGTGACTATGTAACAAATCTCAGCACGACAAAACCATTCTAACATACTGGTAAAAACTGAGTGCTGGAGAAAAATGGACTGTGGTCATATGAAAAAAAGGAGAAATGCCAAAGGAGGAAAGAATTACTCCTACTTCTATGACTTCTTGAATAAATGACCTATTTCTAATTTGAAGCTGAATTCTCCCAAAGAACTTCCATCATTACAGATTTTGTACATCAAAATTCAAACTGCAGGTTATTCTGATATATTAGAGAGAGAAATTTCCTATAAATAAGCAGAAATTTCCTATAAATAATAAGTATTGAGACATTGATGATTACTAAATGTCAAAAATTAATGCCAAATTGTAAAACAATATATTAAAAAGACTGTAACTGCATGATGCTGCCTCAGAATATGTAATTCATGTACAGAAACAGAAAGAGTTTAGGTCTGAATGAAAGATTTGTGCTCCAAGCTAAACTGGGTACCAGTGTATTCATAAAATGTGGGGTAAAATCCTAGAAGATAATTACTTGCTCCAAACAGAAATTTTTCTCACTCCCTTTTCTAACCAGTCTCAAATTTGTCTTTTGAAGTATCCTGTCTGTGCTTGATTTGGGAATTATTTTAATTTCTGTTTTTTGAGTGAGGGTGGTTTGGTGAGAAGGTTTTACTCACCTGCTTATAGGCACTAAATTATATTTTACTTGATTTCTTGTGCTGCCCTTTTAGTGATGTAAATCTGTCTAGTTGTTTCTAACAGGAGATTTAGGACAGGTTTTGATGAAAACAATCTAATTGTAACTCACATTTTCAATGCAATAAAGTATATAACAATGATATTTTTACCTCATACAGCCTAAGAAAAGAGTGACAGTGAGCACAGTTTCCTATTCAGTCTGAAACAGGCTATAGTCAAAAAAAAAAAAAAAAAAAAAAAGAAAGAAAATCACAACTAAATTTGAATATAATTATCTCCATTTAAAAGTTCTCAATGCTCAAAACAATCATCCTGCACATGTATTTGCTCTAAATTTACTACTAGTGACTTCAGGAAATGTCCATCAGGCTAACAAACACTGTGAAACTGTAACATCTCATGTTACTGAACAAAACAAAAAGCAGCCAGCATGTGTTCTGTACTCTGAGGGGATGGTACAGATATTTGTGACGCGTTACAGAATGGAGCTTACTCTTGCATGACTTTAGATTTTTAAAATATATTTTTCAACATTTTATAGCATAAAATATTTGGTTTCCTAAGCACCATGAATTCTTCCTTTACCCTGTTTTTTACTTACCTGACTTTAAGTACTGAGAGATCTCAGTTTGTCTGTCTAGTCACAAGAGACCCATGTCCAAAGAAACAACCACAGATAACCATCTCAATAAAAAGAAAAGCTAAAGGTTTGGAACATTACATTATACTTGATAATGTGTTTCATCCAAGGTGAAGCTGTGTTATTACATAGGCAAGCTGAGACTGCCAAATCTGTTTCAAGGACATGTACACCACAACAAGGCATTCAAAGCTCCTGATCATTAAAACTGTTATTCACTCCAGGAACAACTGGGACAGTCATTGGTTTCCAGAGATAGTTAGCACTGCATTACAGTTCTTAAGGTCAGTGGCATTTTGCTTTCAAGGTGTGAAAAGAAAAATTCCTCTAAGAACACTCTGTTTGTTTAAAGCATCCAGATAATTCCAATTTAAAAATTCAGTTTAAAGTTACAGAATTATGCAAAAGAAATAGCATCTACTTACCAGTTTGTTAGGATAGGAATCACACATTTCAGATGCAAATATTTTTGGTAAAACGGGTTTCCAAATATGTAAATACATTCAGAGATTCTGTGGAGACAATAGAGAGGCAACATCAGTGTTTGTGCAGGGTCTGTTGTTTAGGAATGCTACAGAATACAGTTACAGTACTCCAGTGTTATTATATATTAGCCTTATGACAATTTTGAAAACCTCTTTTTATAAAAAAATTAGGAATGTCACTATACGCATTTTTTATTTCATATAGAGTCAGTCTGGCTCTTTTAGGAACAGCATGTCCTGGAAAAAAAGCCTTTTTTTTTTTTTTTTTAAACAAGAGAACAAGAATTTTATATTCAGCTACAATAATCACTTTCCAGTTAGCACATTCATCAAAGAATGAGCAATTCACTAGGGTAACATATGCAGGAGTTTGCTTGTATATATTCATATTGTCTTCTGCCTGAAAAGAGTTAAATAGAGCATATAAATGATGAATACAGAGCGTCTTGGGATACAAAACAACTAAAATGGGTTAATTAGTGAAAAACATGCATCAGACTATAAGGCTCAACTGTAAATGTTACAGCTTTTTAAACCTGTTATATCTGCTGATAATATTTGGGATTATAGATAATATATATATAAAGATGTTAATTTCCAAAAGGAGTTGAGTGGAAGATATTAAAGAGTAGGAAATGTTCATTGTTTGAATAAGAGTTCAGATGCATTCACATTAAACATACATTAGCGAATACATTTCTTTGACATGCTCATCTATAAGCATAATACGTAAGTGACCTAGAAAATACAGACACTGTATAATCAATGACAAAAATATTGAGACAGATAAGCCCTGAGATCTTTGATCAAATATATTCTTCGGCAAACAAACAAAACACGTTATCCTGACAAATAATACTGTTGGGAGCGGTGGCAGCGCCTCCCGCCAGCACCGCCCTCCGAGGCGCTCTGCGGCAGCCGGAGCCGAGCGCGGCCGGCGCACGCAGCCCTGAACTCCGGTGCCCCTGTGCAGGGCAAGACTCGAGCTGCTGCCCGCTGCCAGCCTTCCGAGTGAAGCTGTCTCTCCCTTTGTGCTTTGTCATGTTACACAGAGCTGGCCCGCCTGCTGTCATTTTGACTAACAAGAAATACTCTCTCAGGTTGGTAAGGAAAGATGAGTTTTATACAGAGAAGAAACGCTGTGATCTCTAGTCAAGTGCTTTTTTCTCTGTCTAAAAGAGTCCTGCACAGTGCTGTTGTTGCAAATTTTGCTTATACTCTTCTTTCTGGAAAATCAGTGAGATTTGCAAGTTGGCTGAAGTGAATACTAACATGCCATTGGTATTTAACTGAAAATGCTCTGAGTTTTCTCCTGTGATTCCCTGCTTGGTTTACTGTGTTTGTGTCTGTGGGCTTCTGAAGAAAGAGACACCAGAATAGAAGGGATAAATCCCCTCCAAGGTCTCTAGTTGAAGAGACTCCTGAGAGCCTGAAATACACTAATTCAAGACAATAATAGTCCTTTGGTTAAAACAATCTTTTGGAACTGAGAAAATCTGCAGTCATAATACTGTTTCATAAAGTCTTTGAAAACCATCATGACACAGATGTGTGGCTCCCTGTGACCACCCTGTTAAACTTATATGTGCAATGTGCTCACACAGAACCCTAAACAGGAGAGTGCAATGCTGATAGAAAAAACACGAACTTGTGACAGGACAATAAAGTTTGCTCCAATTAAAATAAAACAATTAGTGAAGCATTTAAAAAATACTTGTGGTTTTTAATATCAACACTAAAGTGAAACTGTAAAGTCTTCTTTCTAAGTTATGCATTTTTGAAGTAAAAATGACATAATTCCAAACATGTAGACAAAGTCTTTTCATATACGGATGTTCTCAATTTGGGTTAGGCAATTGACATTTTAAATATGCGTTGGAAGAGGATATACATCAGAGTATGCAGATAGAAATGTTAAAATACATATTTTATTTTGACAAGTAAAAGCTCTGTCAGAAGGTCTTTGATTCACAAAGCTGGAATACATTCATAGTTTTGAAATATGATCCTTTATCATATTCACTTCTTAGACATGTTAATGTCTTAAATACAAACAAATGCACATCAGACAGAATCCAAGCCTGATTTGCTTGAGGGGCTGTAGGGATAATAATAAAAAAACTATTATTAAGTAGATTTAGCATGAAAGAGAATGACTTTTTTCAATCTTGTCTTATTTGTCTGAAAAATAAGTTCTACCATTTTCGTGTGTAATACATGAGGTATCTATTAGTAACCACATTCAAATTAGCAAGTTTTTCATTCTAAGGTGTTGGCTAAATATTTCCTATTGTCCACATAAACTGAACAGTGGCATTCCAAACAAATATCTTTCAGTAAAATACAAATAAACTTGTCTGACAAAGAAAATAATTATGGTTTATACTAAAATATTTCCATTGGAGAAACCAGATTCCAGCTGACACTCAATAAGAGGCTTTATAAAGAAAAGCAGTAAATCTTTGCATCTTCTGGAAATGCCACCTTTTCAGCACTAACAGCATTTCAAGCCCTTTATAAATGCTGCAGTTGCAGACTAATTTTTTTTTTTTTTTTTTACTCCTTATTTTCTGCCATCTTTGATATCATCCTGATAGATCCAATATAGCATTTAGGATGGACATTAGGAAGAAGTTTTTTCATTGAAAGGGTGACTGGGCATTGGAAAAGGCTACCAGGGAGTTGGTGGAGTCACTGTCCCAGGAGGTGTTTAAGGAAAGACTTAGGATTTGGCACTCAGTGCCACGGTGGTGTGGGGTCACAGCTTGGTCTCCATGATCTCAAAGGTCTTTCCCAACCTAGCTGATTCTGTGCTCTATAAGTATGTATAAAATCCATAGAAACTAGGAGTGTAGCAGAAGTCTGACTTTTTTTCTCCTTCTCTGTAAGTGGACACCTTTCATTTCAAATGATTGACTGTCTGCCACCCCCAAACATGGCCTGCAGTTCCTTATTACACCCCAGGACACTTCTTTATGCTGAGTACCAATGGTGTGGGCTTTGCACCATCAGCACTAGCTAGGAGCTCTGCAGGGCCTTTACATTTAAATTGTTGTAGTCATTCTTGGTGTCTTTGGATGTAATTTTCCATATTCACTAAAGGGTAACAAAATCACATAAAAGGTATTTAAAAGTTTCTTGCACAATTGGGCTGATATATTAATAACAGGGTCTCAAAGCTACAAATTGGATGAACAACACACTGAAACTGGAGGTGAAGCTGCAAAGTTCCTGTGACTCTGATGCAGCAGTACAGTATTTTGTGATGACAGCATGCAATAAAAATGGATACAACAGAGCAGAAATCTATCCATGGAATTTGCATTCCCCAAGCTCAGACAAAGTCACCAGATACCACAATACCTGGGGTACTGTCAACATCATCTTGCTAAATACCAACATTCTCACCCATAACAATCTTTGAACGAAACACAGATAAATAATAGCCAGAGAATCCACCCATGTAAAATTTCCAATACAGTTTTCTGTATGAAACTTCAAAAAAATGGAATTTTCTGTCAAAAATCTGTATTGTTTCCAGCCTTTAACATGACCTGTCTTAAAGCAAGATATGTTTTATTACAGTATAAGCAAATGTGCACCCAAACTGCCAACAGATTAATTGGTGAAAGCCATCCCTCCTTCTGTGCTGTGTCCTTGTGTAGTCAGCTGTGGACTGAAATAAAGTACCAAGACTCCCCAAAAACACAGCAATGAAAAGGCTTTCTCACTGCTCAGTTTGAAGGAGAAGGCAAGTTTGATCCCTCTTTAAGTCAAAACTAAAGCCTTTTAAAATATTTTAAAGTCACAAATAGAATAGAAAGGTTATGCATAGCCCCAATAGCAGTATCTCCTTTATCTCTGGTTTCTACTGCAATATTGTATACAGACTGGAGCTTCCACGAAGCTTATATAAAGACTCCATTAATCTGATAAAAATATCAGCAAGTGTAGGAATGAAATCAGACAAAATATGAGGTGGTGTGCAGAGAGGTTCCTTTTTATCTGTTTATCTCCAGTGGCAGGGAGACAGAAGGCATGTGGGCTCAGGTTGGATCAAGCCCTTGTTGCTGTGCCAGAATGGCTGGGGACAGCTGCCAGAGGGGGTGTTTGGGGAGGGCTGATATCCCTCAGGGTGGTTGCTTGACTGGAAACATCAGTTATCACCTTGATACCACTGCCTTATAGAAGTCAAAATAGGCAGAGCAGGAGGAGGATCTGAAGTGTGAACATACAGAAGCTTCCCTGCTGGTAGATGGGCTGGTGACAGAAGGTTATTTCTGCAGCCATTGGAGGAAGGAAAATTCCTGTGTGCTTTCAGGAGGATTTTTGGATGTAGAGCCCTGTTAAGACCTCGAAGCTAAATCCTGCGCCTGCACACACACAGTGGTTCTTCAGTGTTATTTCTCAGGCAGTTCCCATAATAAATACAGTGTAAATTGAACATTTTCCAGAGTTATCTATGGTCAGTGAGCAGTTGGGTTTGCTGTGCAGTTGCACAGGAGCCAAGATGTGCCCTGGCTGTACACTAGAGCTCCTCCCTGCACTGCAGCACATCCAAACTCAGACAGGAAGTACTGGCGATGCATCTCAGTAGATGGTCAGGTAAGGTCTCAGAAGGAGCCCCTGTCTTTTTGAATCTGTGTTTTGGCTGTCTTGCTGTCTAACACGCCACATAGTGATCATCTCTGTCTCTTAGAGTATGTTTCCTCACTTTCTTGGTCCAGTAAAACTAGTTTGAGTTATTAACTAGAGTCTCATCTAACAGTTCTCCTGTTCAAACTGAAACAGCTCCCTGCCTCCCTCCTTTGGTGACTGAGCCTATGAAGTGGCCACTGAGAATGCCAAAGAACAGGACAGCCCTCTGCCACAGCTCTTGGTCTTATAGGCACGACAAGAAATTTTTCCTCTTTGCTTGGATCTCACAGAGGCCCCAGATATCATCAGAAACTGACCCATTCACATAAACAACTGCTTTTTTAAGAGACAACTATCTTAGCCACAAATGTCTTAGCCACAGCCACAAAGAAAGAGTCTGCATTTTCATTGTAAAATTTATGTTCCATTAAGAAAATAGTTTCTATATTAGAAACAATTGACTTGCTGCAAAAAATTTCACTAAGTTTCTTACTAAAAGAAAAGGTGAGAATCAATTAAGTGCTAAAAAAAATAAAAGAAACAAATAGGAAACCAAGATGAAATGCTAGCAGCTACACACTCTAAAGTTTAGACTGTTCTTGTAGATAATTAATATGGTCACATTATTTAACTGAAACATCATGCATCCTGTCACATGTCATTCCTTAACAAGTCAACACATATGAACTATGCTTACAGGATAGAAAAAAGATTGAGAAAGATGGATTTTGTAGTGAGATGAAAATGACAGATGCCTTTTTAAGGGAGGAACAGAATATAGGATTGAGGAATTTGCAATGGTAACTTAAACTAAAAGGATGGCCATATTATGTGTTTACATTGCACAGGAGTATTATTAAACATATTTAGATAAATGCCTGTGTTCTCACTTTTTATGCTTTATCAGATTGCATATAAACTGTAATTCAAATTAAAAGATGTAAAACCTTGCAACCACTGCAAACAGCCTTGTAAGTAGCTGAGTCATTCCATCATCTCTCAAATCTCTCAAATTTAACTTTCCCATTAGTGCTTGTGCAACCCAATAAATTAGGGGGGCAAGGTAGGTAAGACAGTTCAGCTTAGTCTAAATAGAGTGTTAATTAAAGTTAGAAAATACAATCAAATCCCAGGATTAATTCTAGTAATTGTCGTGTCTGAAGAGAAAAAAAAAGGTTGTTTTTTTATTTATTTCACAACATGTGCTACTAATTACAGTAGGTTTTCATCATTTATATATCATAAATATGGACCCTTGTCTATGTACACAGCTACCACAAGAGACACACACTGCTAACATATATCCAGTATCACAGAATGGGGCAGGCTGGAAGGGAGCAGAGCGCATTGTCCAGTCCCACCTCCTGCTCAAGCAGGGTCATCCCAGAGCACACAGCACAGGATTGCAGCCAGAGGGTTCTGGAATCTCTCCAGTGAGGGAGACTCCACACCCTCTCTGAGCAATCTGTTCCTTTACACGGTCACCTGCACAGTAAAGGAGTTCTTCCTCGTGTTCAGCTGGAACTTCCTGTGCCTCAGTTCCCGCCCTTTGCCTCCTGTCCCACTGCCCGGCACCACTGAGCAGAGCCTGGCCCATGCTCTGAGCCCTCCCTACAGACACTGACAGGCCCTGATCAGGTGTCCTCTCACTTATCTCTTCTCAAGGCTAAACAGTCCCAGCTCCCTCAGCCTTTCCTCGTAACAGAGATGTTCCAGTCCCCTTATCACCCTTGTCCCCCTCTGCTGGACTCCCTTCGAGAGCTCTGCGTCTCATGCTGAGGAGCCCAGAACTGGGCGTAGCGCTGCAGATGTGCCTCACCAGGGCTGAGCAGAGGGGTAGGATCACCCCCTGTGTGATGTCTGCTCTTCCCAATGTACCCCAGGATCCCATTGGCCTCTTTGGCCCCAAGGACACACTGCTGGCTCATGGACAGCTTGTTGTCCACCAGGACCCCCACATCCTTCTCTGCAGAGCTGATTTCCAGCAGGTTGTTGCAGAAGTATAACTTGAACCTGCATGCTTAGGAAGAGAACTAAATAGGCATCTTCTCTACTCCTCCTCATATGCCTTGGGCATGTAACTCCATTTCACAGTGGTGGGATCTGTGCATTCACTTCCAAGTGGGACAATGTGTATCCGCCTTTGATATTCCAGACAATACAGCCTGTTTATTAAATGCTGTTGGTTAATGTAAAGGATCTTTCAGAAAGCTCTATTATATTCACCCGGTGAAGACACTTTTGAAAACATGCAAATACAATAAATGGAATGATCACATTTTAACTTGACAAGAGAAGGATTTGGTGTTTGCAACTAAATTTACTACAAAAAACCAGAGGTCTACTTCCTTCCTCTCTTCAGAATTTTTTTTTTTATTTTTTTTTTTATTTTTTTTTTTTTTGTCTAGACATGCTAAGAATTTCACTGTCCAGTTTCACTAAATACCACCTTCTGTAACTGTGAATGAACTAATCCAACAAGAAATAACCTCTGAAAAAAAGTTTTACATTTCGTTGGTACCTGACCAGCCAGGAAACTCTGTAGTAACCTGAAATAGTTCAGTAAAGATGTGAGAGTCAGAGAGAGGACACAAAGAAGAAAAGCGGAATTTAGCAGAAAGAAGCATGCTTTGGATTTACCTAAAAGCAACAAACCAGAGAAGGAAATCCTGTTGACCTGCAGTTTTCTGATGCTTGGAGAGCACCACTTTTGTCATGTAAGAGAAGGGAGGCCCTAGATTTGCTTGTAACAAATACTATTGTAATAGGAATCAGGGACAGTTAAATGCACTTGGCCAATTTTAAAGGATATGAGTATGTCCTGAGGGTTTCCAATTTGGCCTAGTAATTTTATAATAAACTGCAGAGAACCTTTTAGCTGTGCTTTGTGTTCAGTGAAGTCACATCAAAGGAAAGGATAGATCATTTACATCCATTTGGAAGTTACTCACCATATGCCTGGGAAAATGGTACTACAGCACTGCTTTAACACATTCTCCTCAACCCCTATCATTAAGATGAACCTTGTACATATATGAAATCAAGCTCTAGAAAATTCACAGCCTGGCCATGCTCCCCTTCTTTTATCTCTGTTCAAAGCCTCTAGAAGCCCTCACACCAATCTCCATGGTTTCTGCCCCCAAGCATCTGCCCAGCCATTTCAGCACTGGGCTATGGCAGAGTCTTTACACGACAGCAGTGAAATGCAACTGTGAAACTGATACCTTTGATAAGATGACAGATAAACTTTGTATCTGGACTCACCAAGAGGTCACTAATCTTACAAGGACCTTCTTGAGTCTGCATGCAACTCCATAGGAGCGAAAAATTAAAATTTTGGCAGAAATTTCTCTTAGGAAGAAGTTTAAATTAAGCTAGTTCATAGAAAAGCTTTTGATAAACCAGACCTGAAACTTCAGCTAAAGACCTGAAGCTTCTAATTCCCTTAGTTGTGAAGGTTACATTCAAAATTTCAAAGACAGTGTTTTAAGAGACAGATTGTGGAAGTGATAGCTCTGAATCATTAATTTTGTCTGTTCACCAGAGGGAAGAATTAGCTTCAAATCCAACTGATCAACTGAAATAGTGATACTAAAACTAAAGAAACTTGGAGATTATGCTGCTCACAAGATCTGCATGAATTTTTATTGTTATCGTTTTCTGATGCACTGAAAAGGTTTGGAGACATTCCAACATAATTTTCATTTTTCAAGCCAATTCTGGAATAAAATAGAAGAAATATAATGCTCAGCACTTGAGGACTGATATTAAATAGAACACTCTGGGGACAACATCTACAGTAACAGAGCAAAGATGATGTTTGAGATGATTAAATGTTTGCTGGTGCAAAGGTAACTACAGCGCATTCTCTCTTCAGAAATATGCACAGGGTGCAGACATGGTCTTTTCTAGGACTAAGTGGGAAGGGAAACCAAACACTCCTGGTGCATCTTTCAACATCATCTCATTGCAGACACTGCTGAATCACTGACACCAGAGACATAATTCAAGGGAATATGAACACAGATGTTTCCACAGAATCCAAAACAAATCTCATTAAAACAAACAAACAACTCCAAAACAAAAAAACAACCCCAAATATACTAAACTAAAAGTGTTATCCTTACTACAGGCTCATCATTCTCTGCCTGGAATCCCTTCTACACCTACAGTCACAAGTTTAGGAGCCCATCTTTCTATTCAGGTTCCTTGGTAGTTTTCATCTGCAAATTATTAATAAAGCTTGGTCTTTGTCAGCCTATGTCTGACAGATTATGTGTAATTAAAGTTCCACAGTCTATTTCATATATCTTCAAGTTATACTTCTTTACAGCCCATAATATGATTTTTATAGGCTATAGTCTTTCATGAGCTGCAGCAAGATATTTCACAAGGGTTGGAGACTTCCAGGGACAGAGAATATTTCATACATCTGTAAGTAAAATCACCCAAGGCTTCATAATAAAAGTAAGGTAGGGTCAATTTCTGATGTAGGAACATCTGTCATTATGAAAATAGGAATCTAAAGACTCAAAAGCTACAATGTCTATTTAGATATAAAATACCAATCTGTGTAACTTTAAAAAATTAAATAGGTATTATGCTAAAGCTGATTAAATTAAACAAACCAAAATAAATCTTGATAATTATTATTATAATCAACTGAGATTTCCCTGAGATTCTCACTTTGAATATAAAAATATAAATTAAAGGTTTTGAGAATTAAGAATAAACTATGGCCAGAAATGTTTTTTTTAAATATTTCAAGACATTCCAGAAAATGGTATGACATTTCCCCTAAATGCCAAATAAAACCAAGTATGACTATGTACATCCATAAAGTAAGGCACGTAGTCTTAAAATCCAACAACTATAGGGAAAAAATGAGCTCCTCTAAAATAGCAACAATTTAAACTGTGAGCTTATTTGTCACTGAGCACATGAGAAAAAAAATAAATCTCCAGCCATGCCAGCAGTGTTAAATTTTCACAATTTGGAAATGCAGTCATCAGCTTTGCTGAAAAACAGCCACCAAATCAGGCTGTACAGAATGGCGCCTTTGTTGCACATGGTATGCACTGACAAAAGATTAATTCTTTGCATTGTTAGAAGGACTGACTGCTTCTGAACAAACCACCACTATTCAAACTTGTCAGAACAAGCTTGGAGAAAACTAGATAAGTGCACTTGAGGGATCTGTACACAGAGACAGTTACATACACGAATTAACTATTGTGCGGTGCAGCTTTAATAATCTCAAACAATTTGTTCATCTTGTTTGTAGCTATGATATTCCATTTTCCAAAGTTCTTGTTTCATGTGTGTTTCAAGGCACACAGGTTGCATGCGTTTGGTCTTCAACAAAAACTATGCTGCTATCATGTGGTGACAGGTACTTCACATGGAAATATTAATTTCCAAGCTTGTTCAGATTTAGTCTCATTTTAAATGCAGTAATTTATGATTTTAAATAACTGTGCCACACATTAATCCTGTACAACACATGACATTCAGGAATGGCTACATATAGAGCTTTCCCATATGAAAAAACTGATGATTATGAACTGCACCTGCTTCTACCAGCCAGACTATCTTGCACTATGTTGCACTAATAATAATCAGATTAGTATTTAATTGTTCTTACCCAACAGTTGTTATAAACTGGGGCACACACGTCCCTTGAGATCTGAACCTTCAGCAACCTAGGCACATGTGTCACCACACACACTCTCTCAGTCCCACTGGGCTGTCAAACAAGCTCTGAGCATAAGAGAAGAAGGTCAGTTCATATGATGAGGAGCCACCTTTGTACCTCTGAAGCTCTGGCTGAAGAGGCTTTAAGGAAAAGTTTCCTCTCAAAGAATAGGCTAAGGGTGGAGGTAGTTATTCAGGTGACACAGAAAGAAGAAAAACAGGGAATTGCATTCATGTTGATGCTCTGAATCTAGATTAGAAATTAAGATTTAGAAGTAAAGCATAATGACATTCACACAGCCAAAAGTACTATGCCAGGGAAGCCGAAGTGAAAGTGAACATATAAGTTGAGATGAATGGAAATGGTCTTTTAGGGAACAATTTTTGCAATAAGAGAGTTTAAAAAATCCAAAATCACAGATAGTACTACTAAATAAATAGGCTTCTTGTGATATTTTCTGAAATTTACTTACTTCAGTAAAAATAATGGCTGGCTACTCCTGTACATTTTTTTTAAGTCTCAAATCATTGTAAGTTTTTACTCTTCACCAATTACTAGCTTAATTAGTTATATATAACGCATATCTATTTAACTCTGGTTCATATTTATCTGAGTAATATATATATTTTTCTACTATTTAGGTATTAACACATACAATTGGATCAAATAATAGCTTTCAAAATACTTCAGTGCATCAGCACTTCAATAAAATTGGCACTTCATACTTATTTTCGCACTTGGAAAAAGACTAGAAATATCACTTGACTCTCTGAAATGTTACATCAGTAAACTTCTGTAAATAAATTAATAACTCTGTATTATGGCCAAATAGGAAGAGTCCTGCCCACAGAAGACTGACATAATTAAATATGCTACTAAGTACATTCTGTGTTGGATGTTTCTATCCCAGCCTTAGGAGATAACATCAGACATTTCCCGAAAGGATTGTTGGGTTTCTTAAGTTCTTGAGGAACCCTGATCTTAGCTATGAAAGGGTAACTTCCTCACATGGTATTTTTTAGTATTTGTCTTACATGTAGATTGCTGCCAAACAGTAAGGACAACAGTACAATTAGGTGACTGCATTGCTTTTACCATTATAGCTATTTTAACAGCACTGTAAATGAATTAATATATTTTTAAGGGTAAATAATATTATTCAAGTGTTCAGAATTCTAGATTCATAAGTGAGGTGTGCTTTACAAAGATCCAATTGCAATAATAAAAGTTGAGGCAGAGGTAGGTACACTAATTTTTTAAGGTGAATCTGTGTCCAAATTTAATACTAATGGGATTAATTTTTTGTTCCACTCTTACATTTCATACCAATTTCCTCTTGTGATTGTAATTTGTTTTTATTTTGCGGTTATAGTAACTGACAGCTTATTCATGAATTAGGTCCTACATACTGTTTGCGACAGCTGTAGACTTGAATCATCCCCTGTGTGAGCAAAACACAAATTTCATAGACGTACATCAAACTGTGTTCAAACAAAATGTGAGATGACTGTTAAAAACCACAGCCCCCAAGCCTTCAGCAAATGCAAAGCCTGTCATATGAAATTCAATGTGGATCTTAATGTGTGGTGTTCTATTGAGCTACTGTACTTGATTCAGAACTAAATTTAGGTGTTAGAGAATAACATTATAATCATAAGGCCTTAAGGGGGAAAGAAAGAAAACAAGAATAAAGCAATTTATTAACATTGTGGTAGTGAAGAACTTTTCCATATAAAGAAAATGTCTTTTTTTTGTTGTTGTTGTAAAAGTCTATGACCAAATTTATTTCTGGAATTATTTAACTGGTCTCATTTTTGCTGCTCTTAGAGTTCTAACTGACACTGCTAGCATCTACAGCCTTTGGAAAAAAACGGCATCTTGCTTCAAACAAAATGAATTGGCTTAGACAAGAATGAATAAAAATAACTCACATTATTTTAGTCATGGTGGACAAAAAAATCTCAGCAATCAAAAAGTTTACTGTAAAGCAGATTGGAAAAGTGCTCATGCACAAGAAACTCAAGTCAATTTTCTGAAAAAAGCTTGAAGGCTTCCAGATATCACTCGAACCTGAGATACAGTATACAAACTCAGGATATGGAATAAACTTCCATTGCTTTATGGCTAGATTAAAATTCACAAAAGTGAGCCTTTGTAAAACTCTACTGAAGCCGAAAAAGTACCAGCACTTTTATATCAAAGCTTCCTCATTCCTTCCAATAAAGGAGGAGAAGTTAATTGCTTTAATACCACCCCCAGCAAGCAGACAGACGTTTTCTCTAAATCAGCCATTGCTGTTAGGTGCTGCAGCAAACTATTTGCTGCTTAGCTTTCCAATATTCTCAGCTTTCACAACTCTGTCTGATTCATTTACTCAGAGCTGCTATAATTTAAGATCTGGATGCACTGCAACCACCTCAAAGACTGTGGGGAAAAGGCAATTGAAAACCTGACAAAAACTGTAGTATATTTCAGGGTTTTTTGGTGTTTGAATTAAATTTTTAGAGATGAAAACCTATACAATCATTTACATTACACTCACAGTTACCAAATATACTAATAATTCTGCAGAATTATTTTCAGCCCAGAAAGGTGAAGAGATGTGGGGATACCTGGCAGCATAGCAAAGGGACCAGGGACTAAGAAGCAGGGAAAGTGAAAGAAAACAAAAGATAAGGGCAGGAGGAGTTTAATGGTGTGGAATGTAAATCCATTGGACCAACAGGGTTCATAACGCTGCACTCTGGTGTTCGTAGGAAAGCTTGTTTGGGTAAGCCACATACTGGATGGCACAGCTTCCAATAAGGCAATCCTTTAAAATGCACTGCGTCACACTGGATTGATGCTAGTTATAGCTGTGCTCCAGAGTTATTTCCATCAAAGCTCAAGAATCACTATCTTTAGAACTGGAAAGCAGTCACAGACTATTATACATCATCCAACTCCAGTTGTAGAAGCCCAATCCCTCTCAAACATTAGCATTTAGCCTTTATTTCTAGAGTGGGTAGAGCTGAAATCCAAGGAGAGAGCTTCTCACACTGGGAAAAGTCTGGATTTAGAGCTGACCTTCTGGGGCTTACGTAATTTGTGAGCTAGTGTGGAGAGGACATAACATTACTGAAGACAAGGATCACAGTGCTATTGTTTTTCAGCACCAGTGAAAGGGTAATTCTTTAAGATAGCGATAAAAACATTCCCGTCTGAATGTAAACCCACTGAGTTCTACAGCAATTCATATGGGAAGCGAGAGGATTAAGGCCTGAGAACTGCCACACTGAAAGCCAGGCCTGAATGGACAGGAGTAACAGAGCAGTTACCTGCTTTATCCAGCAGCTCCATCACCCTCTGGCCCCCAGTGCACAAGGAATGTTTCCTCTGCACCCCTCTGCAGGATGCAGTACCCCATCAGGCCCATGGAACAATACTACTAAGTCTGATTCAAAGTTTTCAGGCTGCCAAATGACATTCACTCTCTGAGTGCACACACAGAAACTCCTGTCTCTGTCTCTGCTCAGAAATACACCAGTGTGGGGTTTATATAAGGTTGGGATTAAGAGAGTTGGATAAAACAGCAACACATCCATCAGAAACTGAAACTAAGCCTCTTTGAACATTAGCAGAAAGGAAGTGGGTCACTCAATTATCTATGCTTAAAATTAGGCATTTAACTTATTTCAGCTTACATCAAATTCTTTAAATCATTCATGGGAATTGACCGATTATTCAAGTTAAATATCTGAAGTAATGAGAACCAGGCATCTAGAGATAGACATGTATCAAACACACACTGCTTAATAAACAGGTCTTGATTTAACAATCAAAGAGGCATCAAACCTTTTAAGGGCAAATTCAAATTACCAGTGTTTTGGTGAGAAAGGCATAAAACCTAGTAGGCTGTTGTCTTCTCAGGCCTGTGCAGAGAGCCTGGCCATGTTGCTCTGTCACAGTCTCGTTACCACATGTTAAGGTAATAACTGAGAAATAGGAACGCAAAGTGTCAGGTATAAAAAGGTGCTCGCCTTCAGCGTTAATGCTGCAAAGGTGTTGTTAATAAAGGTCTAGTATATGACCTTCTCATGTGTTTTCTTATAGTTCAGAGCAGCTTAGAAAGACCAAAGCCAGGCTAATACCTACTAGTTTCAATGAAGTAAAGTATCAATCAAAAAAGCCAATACTAACATATGCATGATTAACAATCACCTTAAAAATTGATTTAGTCAAGCATTACTTATTCCAAAACAGGCCTCTCTCAAAAACATTAATGAAGCAAGATACTTAATACCTAAATCTCTCAAATTTGCAGTTAACATTTATTTTTAGCTTTTTATTACACAAGTATTTTGGGAAGTGTTTAATGGGGAGACTGTCCTAACGATACAAGTGTTTTTGAATTTTGTTTTTTGTTTCCTTCAACCATAACAGAAGCCAGCTGCTGATGTTAGATGTGGATTGGCTTTGATGTTCAGCAAAACATAGAAAATCCCCTTCCTACTTCTCTTTCTAGTCCCATACTTTATGGCCACAGCAACCAAAATCCAGAGAGCCTCATATGTCTGACCTAACTGCTCGGTGGGGAGGGTATGGGGCAAGAGGCACCTCTCTGCAGACAGAACGCATTTTTCTAAAACCACACAGTTTGTTAGTATATCCTGTGAGGGTGGTAACAAAATGGTTCAATAGGACCTTTGTATTAAGCTTGTATTCCCCCTTGCCTCAGCACTCTCACTGATTGCTGCAGGACCTAGCAGCTTTTCTTTCCATCACCTATTCTCCCCCAGCACTTTCCCCAAGGTGACACATTAGCTAACTCCTGGGGTATTTTTCTGAAGAAATGTAGCTGTAGCTAGAAATAGCAACAGAACCCTTTGGCTGATAGAAAAATCCCTGAAGTTTGTGTGATGCTTGGCTCAGGCACTTACAGATTGCAGCCAGGAAGGCATTTCCCCACAGGGAGCACTGCCTGGCAGAAGTGGGTCTGTGGGACTCCCGTGCTCACTCAGACCCAGCCTTGCATCTGAGGCTCACCTGGAAATTTCACTCAGCGAGTCCCTGCTACTGCCATGTCCTGTGACAGCAATAAAGCTGCTGAGTCTCCTGCCTTCTTCCTGTGGCACACTGTAATTGTGACCACAGATCTTTTATCATGGGTTTAAGCTTGTTACAGGGTATTGGAAGTGCTGTGCAGTCTCTGAGAGGAGGAGCAGATGATGCCCCCCGGACCAGCCTGGATTAAACTGCTTGTTACACAATTGTCAGTCTGACAAGCCCAGTTGGTCCTTCTCTTGCTCAAGTTTTGAACTTGTAAATTGTGAACCCACCCTCTTTAAAAGAAAAAATATATGTTCTCATTTTTTTATGATTTCTTTCTTGGTTTTGGCTTTTTGTTTTCTCTTGGCAGTATCTTCTATAGATCCAGTTTTTTTCTCCTGCACAGCACTTCTCTTCAGAAATAAGGCAGAAGTAAGATCTTAAAATCCCAACCCTGAAACAACTCATTCTATTTAAACAAATGGCTTAAAAACAATTGTTAAAATGCCTTATTATCCAATGTGAAACAACCTCGTTAAAAGGAAGAGCTTTATTTCCTAACATCACACATATAATTTGCAGAAGCACAGAATTTGAACACAGAATCCCATCACATAAATTATTCATTTGTTGCCAAGGCAGTTCCCTACAATGTAAGTACTGAATGGTTGAACAGTTAAAAAGGTTTTAAAGTTTGAAAAGTTTAGAAGTTAGAAGGGTTTAAAATACTTGTAAATGGATGTAAGGAATCAAGCTTTCTCTAGCTTCTCAGCAAGATAAACCATATGGATATTAAAGCATGTTTATGTTTTTGTCTGGAACTGTTTCCTTTTGCTAAATACCGTCTTAACTCAGAATAACTAAGACTAACTTTTGTTGCTTTTCTCATAACAATATAAATGAAATATTTGTATGGGATAGATTTATGCTGTTTTCTAAAATGTAGAGGTGGTTTGAACATAGAACCTGAATACAGGTGTTGGAAAAAATACTGACTTGAATGTAGACTTTCCTAGTTATGATAAGAAGATACATCATCAAAGGACCTGACATGCAGTTTCCTGTTTGGTTCATTTCAGAGAACAAAAAGAGTGACAAACATATTTGTATATATAATAACACAAGCTTAGCCATCCATCATTAAATGTTTTCAAGTCACATGACAATACAATGGCAAAAAAATTAAGCTCGTACATTTTAATAGTCAGCCAGAAGAACTTATACTGATCTTTCCTTGCTACCCACTCCCTTTGTACACAAATGCATAAATTTTGGTCCATCTTTAGAACATGCATTTCTGCACTGGAAAACCCACTTGCTAAATAAAATTCAAACATTTGTCTTGTGAATAATAAAACTATATGTTCATACTTTATGCAACACAGTGGCCAAAGAAATTCAATTTGGGTAGCACTACTACAAAAGATTAATTGTGAATTTCTGTATCTGAAGAATGTTTCTATAAGGTCTCTGAATGTAGATTTAGAGACTGTGCTGCAAAGAACCCATTCCTCTGGTTAAGCAGTAACAGTCTAAGACCAAAATACAAATCACTTTTATTTGGCAAATACCACTTAGGGGTATCACCTCAAACCAAACAAATTAATCACTGTATACTACTGGTAAACAATGTACACCTTATGTAGTATTCTTTCAGCAGATGCCATGCTGCACTGCAGTGCAGGCTGCATTAGGATTTCCATTTTACATGCAGAAAAACTTCAGAAAATAATGTTCTTGAGGCCAATCTAGGCTAGATTTTTCTAGCTTGATCTACACAAGTAAGACTCAATCCCCTGAAATGACACCCTGTAAAGACCTAGAGAATAAAGAAAGAGAAGAGCTGGCGCTGCTGCACATTTCTCCCATTATACATGTCACATTCAGGTGAAGGTGTGGCTGCATGCTTTATTTTGTGGCTCCTCTGCCTCACAGTGTGTTTGGTCAATGCTCAGCAACAAGGCTCATCCCCGCAGGCAGCACAGCAGGTGACCACCTAAGTGTCTGCCTATAACCAGGTATTGAAACTTTTCCTCCACTCAATTTGTGCAGAATGATACCAGGACGATTCATTTTCTTTTCCAACTCTTTCCATTTAGAGTATCAGCACAGAGACTTCATGTTCAATATTAATCATACAGCAGAATTTAATGGTCTTCCCAGACTTGTTACATGCCTGTTATACTAAAAGAGAATTGTATGTTTGCAGTCTTTTGAAGAGTAAGGAACGCTGTAGGTAGATCAAATAGGAGGTTTCGTTTAGACAACCTCTGTCATTACTTCCTAACACCAGTGAGCATGCTCAAATACATCCAATAAATTCCCTAGAATTCTCATGAGGGTAAAGAGGAGTTTCCATGCAAATGCAACGGTTCAAACACATGAAAGATGTTTGATTCCTTTTAGAAAAGATAGCAAGTCTCTTTTCTGGATTTTCCTTTACAGACTATTTATAGTACAAATGTACTTTCCATATTCACTTATTTAAAAACAGAGATTCTAGCAAAAGGAAACAGCACACTGGAGAGAGGCACTGTGCTACATAATAAGTTTTCAGCTGAGACTTCATTTACCATACTGAACTAGTTTCACACAGTAAGGCAACCTTATGACCAAAGAAGACAAAAGAAAATCCCTTGTGGGTATGCAGCACTGATCAAGGGAGCTTCTTTTGCCAGAAAAGACAGTTTCAGCGTGACAGTTAGGGGCTTTCTGACTAGAAAGAAAATTGTGTTGGACAAACAATTCTGCTAGAATTGCATATACCACATTGTTATGACAGGGAATTAATTTATTTTGTAGTATACTCTAGTGCAGCCCTACATAACAAAAGAATATATTATGGGATAGACTTATATTTTAGTACTGAAAGGAAATGACATCTTTACATGAAATGCTTTTCAAGTTATATATATTTTTTTAATTCCATTTTGATAAACGAATGCTATAAATCATCCTTTTCTTTAAAAAAAAAATCTTCCAGTCCTTTGTCTTATAACGTTAGACTTAAATAGATCCAGACCCACAAAGACCCACAAAAATCTAAGTGATCCCAAGCTTTGTGACAGAATCCTCCTTTACAGCATTCCCATGGTAGAAGACAGACACATGTTTAGGGTTTATCATTTCAGGATGCTTCAAACTTTGCTGCAAATTTTAGTAAATGTTCAGTTAAGTTACTGAAGCTTTTCTGGGGGATGGGACATACATACACACACTTAGCATGGCCAACAGGGGAAACTTTTCTTTCTAATCTTAATGGAAACACTGTCTGTGCCACAAAATAACCCGTAAAAGAGAACATACACATTTTCTTGTAGGTCCCATATTGTTTCTGTTGCTATATCACAACAATTCTCTCTGTATTTCTCTCATCACAGCATATTATCATGCTGATCCTAGCTCTTGGAAAAGGGAAATGCAGAACACATATGTGAAATAAAAGAAAACACATATGTTGTGGATTAAGCCAATCTCAAGATGTTAAATCCCAGACCTGCTCCACAGAAGAGTGAAATGGGTATTAGCACCATATGATAACTATCCAGTTCAGCACTAGACTGTAAATTGTAGCATGTTTTTCCTAATTATGTGTCCTCATTTGGTTCCATCTCACTTCTGAAACACTGTCTCATCAATGTTTGTTCAGAGCTACAGTCACAGCACCAGTAAGAACTGCAGCTATTTTTCTGGCAGCCTGCTGCTCCCTCATTTTCTCCAATGCCAAGTGAGATCATGGCTCCCATTTGCTGAGAGCCAAGCAGTGAGCTACTTAGTCTCTTGACCTCAAAAATTTATTGGGCTACAGAAGAAGTTGTTTCTACAGACACCTTTGGTTTGGGCATTCAATTATGATGTGGAAGATTTAAACATTTGACTCTTCCCTCGAAAAAGATTTGTTATAAATTTACTTTGCAGTATCTATCTGTTCCTTCTCTACTTTACTACAGCTGAAGAATGAGATACATGAGATTTTCATACCTATTCTTATCCTATGTCTATCCACCCACAGAAAATAGAAATATTTATGCTTTTCATTGAAATTCTCCTGACAGTTTTTTATATTTTTGGTACAGACTTTAAACTGGCTAGATCACCATATATATCTTATAAGCACTTTGTACCACCACCCCCTCAGCCCAGTTTTGAGTGGAATATAAGTAATAATTTTCATAAAATATTTGTGAAATCGTACATACGTATGTATCTCTTGAGAACATATGTTGAAGTAATTAACAGACATTCCTAATTAGAATGACATAATTTCAAAGAAATATCATGAAGCAATTCTCTACTATAGTCAGGAGAGAAAAGGAAATAATAGCACTACACAAAGTCTAAGGTCCAGTTGAGTATGGCTAGCAAGAAATCAGGAATTGCCAGGTTTACAGCATTTTTTTGATGTTCCATAATTATTTGTTATTCCACATCAAAAACAAATGGACTTTTCACAATCAATTAAAAAAAAAAAAAAAGGAAGATTAAGAGAAACAGGTCACTCATTTTCTGCATCAAAGTTCAGACCTTCACTTGTGTTATCACATGTCAGCTAATTAACCCAACTACCTGGGTCTTCTGGACTCCTCTATTCCCCCTCTCCTTAATTCCAGCATAACTCACCAAAGGAAAGAGCTTCCCCACCAGAAGTGCTCAGGGTAATGTTTGGTTAAAAAACATCTCGTATAGAATGGTTTAATTTGGAAAGTAGTTCTGAAGATCATCTGGTTCAACTTCCTGCTTGAAACTCCATTTTTCTATGCTGGCTTTAAATATAGATACTAATGGCATTTTTACAGACTTTTCCCATCCTGTGTTTGTTAATTGTGTTCACCTCCTCACCATTCAAAAGTCACAGTTATAGAATGGGGCAGGTTGAAAGTTACTCCTGGGGTTCCTCTAGTCCAAACTCCCTGCTTAAGCAGGAATACTCTCATGACTAACAGTAAATAATTTCAAATCAGCACCTGTGTAATTCCAATTTTCATATCAAATACAGGATTCACTTTATTTCCTAAAACATGTCAGCTAAAAGGGAAGCGACCATAGGTCCTAGACACAAGAAAGCACACCCATCAGCTAACACTTTACTAAGATCATGTCTAGGTTATGTGATTTCCACATTTCAACATCAAACTCTTCTTATGCAATCACAAAAATCAATAGAAATGGTAAAGATATTATTTTTCCAGTAACACTTTATCACAAGTTTCATCACCAAGTTTATTAGAATTATTAGTGTAAGCCAGCACTTTTCAGTCACTCAGCAACTCTCCAACTGCTCCGTTGGGGGGTACTGTGAGGAACAGCTTGTACTGTGTTCAGAGGGGTCTGTGTAAAGAGGAATGATTGGTGAAACTGGCTTCAGCCCTGTGTTCTTATCTTCTAGCTCAGAGCTGTCCCAATGCTTGGTCAGTGCTCTGCAACTTTATTACTCCACAATATTTATATAGCATTAAAATATATCAAATTCTTCCAAATGTCACAATTTGTACTGGAAAAATTCAGAATTTTAGCTATGTATCTTCAAATAGATCTAAGTGTCAGCAGGGAACAACCACAAAGCAAATTTAACTGCACAGAGTTTATGAGCAGTTTGCAAACAATACAAGAAAACTCTTTATCCTACCCATTCAGTGAAATTAAGGAATAATAAATACATATGCAAAAACAAGAGTACTTTCCAAAGAAGGCCCATTGAAGTTTTTATGTTTAGTATTAGGGGATTTTCTGTTTTGTTTTGGTTTTGTTTAATGAGTAATTAACCAGTCCTTTATAATATCTGTGAGATTTTAACTAATGTGTGTCGGCAGTTCAAAATGAAGAGTCTGTCTGACAATCCAGCTACCCAGGCTTTGAGATTTAAATATGACCTGCATTGAATTAAAAAAAAAAATTAAAAAATCTTCAACTACTAAAGTGTTGTCATTGTTGTTTTAAATGACAATTTAGTGGGATGGAATTCAAGACACTTAATTATCACATTACTTAGCCAGATGGTTTATTTGAAATCCCAGCAGACAAGTATCTGAATTTTACTGTAAGTTGGGCTCAATGAGTTAGCAGAGGCAAAGGACAGCAAGAGTATGCAACTCTCTTTTGCTTGTTTTAACAACTAAAATTTTGTCTGCCTACACCCTTGAGCAAAGTTTCAAAGGGATTTTATAGAAAAAGTGGCAGCCAAAGGAATATGAGTGTTCCCCAACCCTTCAGATATTTGTGGTAACTTAATCTTGTTACTCCCTCGACACTAAACTTCCACCACTTTTTTAAAGAAAGGGATTTGAATGCAAACTTGCATAAAAACAGAGACTTTTCTCTAAACCAGAAAAAAAGGAGGTTAAATAGTATGCATCATCTTTTTTTTTCTCCCCTAAATGTTTTGGCAACAAATAAGATTCCTCCTTGGATGACTTTATGGGTGGTGGGGAGGAGAGGAGTCATGCATCAACCCAGAGTAAGAGCCCCAGAGTAAGAGCCGGTGGCATGACTTGGCTGAGCTGTGCTATTTCAGCAGTCAGCTCTTGAGCGGCTCCTTCAAATGGTCTCAGCACTTTCACAGGAGTTTCCATTAGTGTCTGCTCCAGACGTGAGAAGAATCCATCAATTTCATTTTCAAAATGTCATAGCATGTAATAACTGCCTTTGCTCAAACAGCTTCTCTTAATACAGAATGTCAAGTTCTGTCTGGTAACTGCATCCTGAGTAAGTTTGTCTTGGGGAACAAGTCATTATTTTTGGAAGATTTTCAGAAGTTTTTTGGTTTTCACAGGCTGCCTGAGCTATGGACAGATACCATCTGCTCGTGTAAGAATATACATCTCTAGTGTGTCATCGTACTCATGTATGAAGTATACAGACACAGAAGAGCATCACCTCCCATCCCACCCCCACTGTGGAAGGGACAAAAATCTTGGTACTCATTTTTGTTTGGGGGTTGAATTAGAAGAGTTAAAATTATAATGACACAGAATTTTATTGCCTTTAAGATATTTCTCAGATGAGCCTTTCAGAACAGATTTAGCACCTGATGTACCCACCAAGGTACAGACCTCAGCAGAACTCTGTTCTCCAAAGTTAGAATAATGGTTCAGAATGCAGGAACAGATTTTCTGGAGAACAAGGCAACCAAAGATATTTGACAGACAAGCATAAATACAGTGGCCTCTGAAAGGTGGTATTTCCAAGCAGAGAACTACCACAATTTTCCTTTCCTTACTGGAGATGTGAGGAACAGAAATATTAAAAGGCTTGTTCAAAATGACATTGGTATCTCTGGCAGAGAAGAGAGTCAAGTCTTGCTTCCCACATTTCAGACCACATACCTTTTGGATATCTGCCTAAAGAAGTTAAATCCCTTGTTTTATGTATTGCTCTGATGTAGCAATTGGTGAAACTTGAAACAAAACATAACAACCAACCTCAAAAATTCAAATCCCAATGATTTTCAACAAGACTAAAATTTTTTAGCAATGAAACACAAGCACTTTGAGGTGTTGCCCAAGAGGATCAGCACATGGAAATATTAACACAAGCAAAACATTAACTAGGATTTCCAGTAAAGACAGCATAGTCAGTTTGGTTCTTGGTATCAAATAGCAACATCTGCACTATGGTAGGTATATACTAGCCCTATTACTTTTCTCCTTCACATAAAAAACAGATTGTCAGTATGAGAAAGAGTGTTTCTGGGTCACGACATTAAACTCAAGCTAATGCATACCAAATGCATCATCATGTATGTATTTTTACAGTTCGGGGGTTGTCTGCTCTGTAGAAAAGTTGCTTTTTCTAAGATTATTCATGCAGAGGCTACATATCATAAAAAGCTGCAGACTATTCAGTGTTCTGCCTTATCCTGGGTCCTTTTCTTCAGCTGAAATACATGCTTAGATTTGTCTAGTCATGACAAAGCTTTTTGGATCACTACTGCCATTCAGGAGCCTTTTTCTAAACAATTGTACCATGGTCTCCCCCTTCCAAACAATGATGCCAAAACAGTATCATCTAAAACCCACATGTGCCTCATTTCCTATGACTGTTAGTAGGAATGACCAAAATAATCTACAGTAAAAGTACAGATTATTTTGCATTACCTGTGAGTTCCTGTCTATTACTGCCTTGAAATCCTGAATACCAAAGATGATCAAAATAACCCTATCTGTGATCATTAGGTTTCTCTTTCTCAGTTAGGCGCCCCAACTTCTCACTGCAGCACAGTTTGCCAGTTTGTGTCTCTCAATATGTGAACTATCACATCTCTATCTTCTTCTTCATCCTTTAGCATATGAAATTATGCAGATTGCTCCTAGATAAAATGTATACCTCTTAAATTAGAAATGTTTATCAATCCAGGATATCACAAGCGACTCAAACCCAACTACTATAAATTATGGAAATATATAGCACATAGAGAAACATGAGGTTTGCACCATAGAGGAAGTATGAAAAGCTTAAATATTTGAGACTGCTATAGGCTTAGAGGTTAGTTAGTTTTTGGAGAATATTTTTTGGACCTTTTTTTGCTTCAGAATGTGTCTAAAAAAATGCCACCCCAAGTGCAGCTCAGTTTTTTTGTCACTGAGGTGACAAAAAAAAAGCTCCTCTGTGCTTGAGAGACCTGGGTTTGGGTGTCTCTGAGAACAATGGGACATGGCTTCTTCTTGGGCTTTGGGTGGGGACAGGCTGCTTTCTCTAGACAAATGTCACTCTAATGTGCTGTAAAAAAAACCCTAAATTCTGCAAAATTATGACAAAAGATATGACTGCAAGACATGACATCACACATGAACACAAATTCACTACACAAGACAGAATTTACTAAATGGTGCTTCAAGATGTACAGATCAAAAAAAAAATAGTGACCACCTTTGCCTTGGAAAGGACAAAAGCAGAGATGAAATATCTTGCCTATGGTGATGTAACAGAAGTGGGACTATAAAATGTGCCATCAGTTAAGTGAATCATGTACTACTCTTATAAACTATAAAATTGCTCCCCTTAAATTTCACTTGAAAGAAAAATATTGGCTTAAAGCGCATGCTGGTCTGCTTTGTCTCCAAATGCATACTTCAAAGAAAAGTTGATAAATATTTATTCCAAGGGTGCTAGTGGGCAGTCCTTTAGAAGTAGAATAACTACCAACAATATGTCATGAGAAATAAGTGAAGTAGTTACTTGATGGCAGAACACTGGACATTTATATGGGAAAAATAGTCTGTCTAGTTTTTGAGACAGTCTAAGGAAAGTGGGACAAAAAAGAGGAACACCAAGCTGTCAGTTCTCAGCTCCTGAAGATAATTGAATGACTCCAAGTCACTGGGAAACTTTGCCCAGCCCTTAATGCAAAATAGCTGAAAGAATAAATAAATTGTGTGACTGGGGAGGGGTAAGGGGGGGGGGAAAGTTAATTACACTCAAAAATGGTTTTAAACATAATTTTCAGAAGTTTCACTAGCTGCTATTTATTGGCAAGCAGGCTTGAAATAAATTATGGAGCCATACTCTGTTTCAAAAATCAAAGATTCACTATTTTCTTTCATATTTTGTGTTTTTCATTGCCAAGTTTGAAGGCCATCCTATATAAATTTGATTACACATTTGCAATTTATTGTTTCCCTACTGTTAAACTCATCTTTTCTGTGAAACTGCTGAGCCTTTGAGAGGGAGCTGTTAAAAGGCTGCTGCTAATCAGTCTTTTTTCTGGAAGGACTCTCTCAGCTAGAAATGAGGTATAAGATCTGTGGCTTTCAAGTTCTACTGTCTAAATTGTTCTTCCGCAACAGCTGGAGAAAATGCTTTCAAGAGTTTTGTGCTTCTTCCTGTGTGGTGATGCAGCTTTCCTCTAACGACTATTTCCCATCAATACCCACAGACACCTACCTTCTTAACCACTGCTTTAACGGTCTCTCACCACTTCCACCTTTCCGGAAAGAAAAAAAAGAAAAAGAAAAAAAGAAAAAGAGAAAAAGAGAAAAAGAAAAAGAAAGAGAAAAAGAGAAAAAGAAAGAGAAAAAGAAAGAGAAAAAGAAAAAGAAAAAGAAAAAGAAAAAGAAAAAGAAAAAGAAAAAGAAAAAGAAAAAGAAAAAGAAAAAGAAAAAGAAAAGAAAAAGAAAAAGAAAAAGAAAAAGAAAAAGAAAAAGAAAAAGAAAAAGAAAAAGAAAAAGAAAAAGAAAAAGAAAGTGATCTTTGCTGAAAACTTCACAACAAGGAAAAAAATAAGCGTTCTTTTTCTATGCAGTATAAGATGAATAGCTAATACAGTTATATACAGTCCATTTTTCTGAATAATCCCATGTTCTTTGAATTACAAGAAAGTTTAAAAAGTATTTCTCAAAACATGAAGGCTCTGTTTTTTCCAAGAGCCACTATCTGCTGACTTTTCTGGGAAATTTAATGTTTGTTTCATTTTCCAGAGGACTCTGGCGATCCACTGAATTGACAACTTAAACTCACACTGCATTAACAACAATATATTTTAACCTTATTAGGGTAATTATTCACCTACACAATTAGTCAAAATTGCAGCAAAATATTTAACTAACTGGTGTTTCTTTAGATAGTAACTAAGAGTATCAGAACAGCTCAGAAAATCAGTGTGTATTAACAGTGACATATACTCTAAATTATTAGAAATATTGTACACTTGCTTATTTGGTTTAGATATTTGTTAGAAAGAAAAGAACAAGGACAGATGCAGCAGAAGTACCTGCACACAACGCAGTCTGGTAGCTGGTCATATAGACCATTATTTCATGGAAGATTCCCAAACTTCATTTGGGGTGAAAGACGATTCAAAAATTCTAAACTGCCACCTGGTTTTAGACGTGTCTCTAACGAAAATACAAATCAGTTTCCACACAGAATGCTAAGGGTTGCAACCCCCGCCCTGAAAAAAGAGAAGTGCTTTTATTTAAATCAAATCATGAAGATAGTGATGACAAAATGTCACAGAAATGCATTTATAAAATCAGTTAATCAATAGCTAAATCTGAAAAAGGAGATCATATAAAGCCATTGCTGATATCCTCTGACCTCAGAAAGCACAGGTTAACATTACTGAGAGAACTAAAGTTGAAAAGTGCTACAGAAGTATTTACTGAGTGTAAGGACACTGTCTGCAATCAAAGGGAAAACAAACATTAGAAGACCTATTTTAAAACCTTTTTTTTCCCCGCCCAGCTGAAAATAGAAGGCACAACCACAGGATTCCACTCAGTCAAATTAATCATAGAGTGGAGTGGATTAAATTTAGATTAAAAAGAAAATAATTTTTACCAGAAAGGTTAGCTCTGAGGTATTCATGAACAAAATAGCAAAATGAATGTTGAGGGTTTATAGAGAATCATCCAGGAAGCTCCATCCAAACAGCCCAGTGCTGTTTGGCACTAAACCCATGCCCAGCCAAGGGCCTCAGCCATGGTTTGTGTGGCAGCCAGGGGCGATCTCAAGGTTGGTTTCTGTGGCTCTGACAGACTCAGAGGGGAAAAAGGGCACTCTAATCAGGTCGTGTTTATTAGCAATCCTTGATTATGGAATGGTTGTGCCACTGCACAAACAGCCAGCAACTCCTCTCCCTCCAAAAAAAAAAAAACATTACAACTGCATTAATAATAAGATTGATAACACTGTTTTTATGTTACTAATATTAATAAGTGTGCTAATTCACATTTGGGCTTTTATGTAAAACGTATCCAAAATTTTGAAGCGATATGTCTTAACCTGAGAATGAGATGCTGGAAATTCAGTTTGTGTGGCTAGAGCATGGATTCAAATGCATTCCTTCCATTTTTGTTAAGGGTTCCCTATTACAGGAGTACAGGAAAAAAAAAATAATTTGTAAAGAAACAGAACAATATCAAAAGTAAGGTGATCAGTTAAAGTCTAAGTGGAAATTCACAGTTTATTCTAATATTAGAAAGCTTTTTATGGTGTAAGAATAGGAATCATTTGGGCTTACTTGAGTGCTACAACAGTTCAGAAAGGTGTTTTGGATGCTGATTTGGGAGAGTTAGGAAGAGACAAAAGACTGAACTTAGTGTAGGAGGGAAAAAAGATCAGTATTAAGAACCACTCACAAAAAGATGCAACAAAGACAATACATAAGTAGGTGACTATTTTTATTTCCTCTACTTACTTAGGAGAGTACCTCAAATGAAAATTCTGAAATCCTAAGTTTCTATTTTTTCACTGATTTTTTAATCAGGTAAAAATCAGAAGAGGATTATCAGCAACATCTTTATAGAACTTAGTGAAAGTAGCTTTACTTCTATTGCCAATGCATAATTATAGGTTTTTTTAGTTTGATGTCAAGGCTGTTCAGCTACTTAATGTTTGAGTTTAAATATCAGACAAGTTCATCCTATGGTTGATGTTTCCTTTTCACTTTTCTAATTCATAAAACAACTCTTTTTTTTAATGCAAGAAATTCAAATGAGATTTGAATCAAACACTCAAATGTAGAACATGTACAAAATTTTGCTATTGCAAAAACCTGATTTTTCTGCATTTCCTATTCTCAAAAAAGCAGTTACTTAATTTTTACCAGTTTTTTACTTTTACATCAACTAAAGCTATGGATATGACCTAAATTCAATTCAAAATTTTAATTCAGACGCTAAGAACCTATTTAAACATTTTGGTTTAATTAGAAATTTTATTTCATAATCTCTCATTTAATGAGTATATTCGCCAATTATAAAAGACTTTAACGACTATTTTTCTTGTAAAAAATCTTAAAATTGCCACATCTTTATTAAACTCTGCATGCAAATAGCCTTATAAAGAAACAGCCATCTTATACATTATAGTTTCATTTTTAAAAATAGGACCATGCAAACCACTAAAATTAGAATTAGTTCATTGTTGGTACCAAGACAAGAATCAGATTCCAACATGCTTATTCTAAATCAGAAGTAAATATGTGCCCTTATCAGACTGTAAGCAATTGATTGCTTATTTTTATACATCCCTAAGAGCTTGTTTGGAAATTTCACATCCCTAGATATGCATGTATTTGTCAGTGTGAACACCAAACTCCAGCTTGTCAGCTATCACACTTTGCTTCTCTCCCTTCACGAGAAAATGTGCCCTGAAACGAACGTCCTTGTCCTGTCCCCAGCTCGCCAGTGACACTCCACAACCCGCTGTGTGTCACAGCTTTCATCCTGCACTTCAGACTTTGTGCAAACCCATTCTGCAACATTAAGACAGAGTTTAGATTTTGTAACCAGTATTAGTATAAAAGCACTAAGATTATAAACCAAACTTTTCTCATTTCTATGTCAGCAAGTGCAGCAAGATGGGGAGCTTTCACTGACAGTGAGCTTTCAGGCCTCACTCACTGCTCCCATGCACTGCAGTATTCAAAATTTATCACTGCTTTCATGGGTAACAATAGCATCAGCTGATAATATGCCAAACCAATGGAGTCTTAAATCATTCACTTTAGGGTAGCTTAAAGTCTTAACTTGTGGGATTTTTGGTCTTGGGCTACAAAAGCAGGGTGAAGACTGAGTTTTACTATTCACACACTTTCTTTTGTATAGGTGACAGAGCATTAGCAGAGACAGAGATACACTTGTTTTTTGAATGTAAAAAATTAACATACATAATCCAAGGAGACAACACAGTAACTTGAATAGAATCCATTCACACACAACTGAGTAAAAATAATCTGTCCATATTGCAGCTATTCTATGCCACCATCTGTATCTGATCTTTATATAGATGGATGATACATTGACTCCTGCAGCACTGCTCCAAAATCTCACTTTAGTTTGTCTTTCAGCTATCTCATCAAAACAGCCTTCAGCCAGCTCCACACCTCCAACACCCCTAGAAGATTCCTGACAGCACCACTGCAGTTTTAGGGTGATTTATCTGAATGGTACTGAAAGAAACATCCATAAACAAGGTGTGCTACTGCATCTCACAAGCCTAGGATATAAGTGTGACAAATTCCAAAATAATTTGCTGCTAAACTTCCTTTGAATGCATAATTTACAGTGGACGAATTCAACCCTTGGTCATTCACAAGGGTCAGCTGCCACTTTCAGCCCTCATTCTGTGAATCGAGTCAGGGCTGAAGCGTCTCATGTTTCTGCCTGCCACCACAAGAACTGAAATCCAGAGGCACAAAATTCCAGCAAGGAGGGTCACAAGAGTTTCTGCTATTCTACTGTATATTTAATGTTATATTTTCTGCCTCACTTAATTTATTCATCTTTGATGAGAAAAGGGGTCACTGGTAACATTTCACTAATTTGCACTAGTTGCCAGGTTGGCATACACAGCTGAAAAAATAGAGAGTTGCTTTTTTACCTTCATTTTTTTCTTTCCTTTCCATCCCTTTTAAACATAAACTAAAAAATATTACCTTTGTAATACACAAGCAATCCCTTTCCTGCACAGTCTAGAGTTGTAGGCCTTCCATCAGTCTTTTTCCCCACACTTTTAAAGCCACTTCAGCATTAAGGAGCTTCATAACTGCACAGCAACTGGCTGGCTGCCAACCAGCTGCAAAACAAACACCCCTTGTATTGACATTAGAGGTTCCTTGATCATATTCAATAAAGAACCTTTGATGTTAGCACTATTGACTAATATCATCTTACAGGGTCTTGAGGGAGAGTTTATCAAATATGTAAGACAGATCATGAAGAAAAAAGGAGCCTCTAGTTTCAGAATACAACAAAGTTTGTGATTTGCGAGGTAAAAATAGTATTTTTAGGTGGGAAAATGTCAAAATACATCATCTATGATTCATTGGTTTTTTGTGTAACATTTGGTGAACCAGAGATCTCACCTTGTTTGGCAAAACCCAAGTGGTGCTCTCTTGTTATCCAGCCTCAACAGTGAAGTCCTCCATGGGACAATCAACAAACCAGCCATGCATGGGTACTTTTCTGTCACTCCATATCCTCCCGACTGCCATCCCATATCCCCCTGGCCTTCCTTTGCTACAGCCAGGCTGCTGCCTCCTTCTTTGCCTTCCTGGCAGACTTGCTGCTTTCAGAACCGTCTGTCACCCTGCCCACAGTGTGGCACTTCAACACTTGGCAGGTTCAAATAAAAACTTCTAGTGCTCTAGTGCTATGCGCTGTTTGGTTTAGTGAGACCTCTTTAAGTACATGAAACCATAAAAGCAGAGACTGACAGGCCGCCCAAAAGGTTCCAAAACAAAAGGGACACTGGCACAGGGGGAAAAAAAAAGGTGGTGCAATACACAGTGCCTTGCTACAGAGTGCCTCAAGAGGAATGACCCGTGAAAGGGTAGAAATCTTTCCACATCCTTTACTGAAATGTGAAAGGTTCTGGTGGTGGTAGTTATGGTTTTGGCCTTTTTCCTCCATTGCTTCATCTTTTTCTTTCATCTTTAGTTTTCTGTTCCACTGTGGGAAATACCATAGGAGACCCAGCTTCTTGTCCTCTTTTTCAGCTATTGCAAAATTTCGCCTTTCCCAGCCCTCTAGACACGGAAGAGTGCCTGGCTAAATTTTCTGACCTGGAAGACTCCTTCCAGTATTAGGCTGGAGGAAAAAGCTTCCCATCTCCTTTTAGTCTGGGTGGGACAGGTCTGTTTATGAGCAGGTAAAGTGACCCTACTGGAGGGTTGGTGTCAGTGGGTTGTGGTCTCAGGCTTGCCTCCAGCACTGGTTATCAACAAATGCTAGTGAAATGCATAAGTACCGAGTAGTCACACTTTTCTATCATACTCTTCTAGCTTGCAACAACCTGAGGTTTATTAGCTCACAGATCTCTAAAAATTTCTCTCCCCTAATTTTTTAATAATAGAGGGAAAAGGCAGGAAAAGGCTATCACGTATCACTTACATGAGAAAATAAGATATTCCGTTTCATTTTTGTGAAAATACACAGGCACAGATGGAGACGATGATCATCATAATTTTTTGAATGCTGGATTATGCTCTCATATTGGCCTGGCCTACTCAGCAAGGCACAGTCATTCTATGTCCTTAGACATAGCCCATATGAAATAATTGACGCCATTCTATTTCTGGGGCTAGCCCGTCCCTCTTTCTCCTGTTTTCTCTGCCCAGCTCAAGGACTGCTGCCTCTTCACTCCCACCACCAGTCCACATTCAGGGATATTTTCACTTCAGGCTCAGCACCTCGTGCACTCTCAGCTCTGCTGCACCTCCCGCTCTGGGGACATAGACTGGGCAACACTCCCCGCTTGTCAACACCAGTGGGAAAACCCCTCAGCCCTGCTTGCCCTCTAGCTTATGTCAAGCACAGAAGTACTAGAAATGGGCTTTCAATAATACAAATATTTCTTACTAATCTGCATGCTGGCTGGAACACCTGTATGTTTATTTACCAGTTTCCTGTGTGAGATGTTCAGCCTAATTGATTTCATGCCCTGAGGCAGATATTTTAAACTAATTAACAGATGTATGAACTTCCTTCAGACATAAACTGTTCAGGTTATCACATTGCATTGAACCAATATCCAAACACCAGCTCACAATATAATCTTAGCAGGGAGGAACTTCCCAGTGCCACAGCCTCCAAAAGAAGTAGCATTTGTCCTTCCTGCACTTTTGTATCATTGTGCTCCTTTTCCAGCTACTTTCTTCAGGTGAACGTGTTTTTGCAAACTATTTTACATTCACTTCAACAAGCTTTTCTGAAAATGTTATTACTTTTTTGAAATAGGAAACAGAATAACAGGACAAACTATGACCATACGTTGAAAAAACACCATAAATGCATAAAAATTCTAATTTGTGAATGAACTGATTAGTTACTCAACTCCCCAAAGTTAAAAGTGTAAGATCACCCAAATGTTTTATACCATGGCTATGACTCAGCTGCCTTTTAACAGTGTGTGTTCATTAAATCATTAAAAGCTGTCAGTTCTTATATAAATTCCCTTGTCTGTGTATATAGATACAACAAAAAGGGCCTGAAATATAAAAACAAGTTTCTTTAGGAAAGGTGGAAAGGCAACATTAAGAGTAGCCAGAAAATTATGTAGATGAAAAGAATTCAGACAGACAAGATATTGCTGTCCAACAGCTCTAATGCTCCCCAAATAAACATTACATTTTGTTGAGTGATTTTCTGAGCATTAGAAAACACTTTCAGTATGGAGAATAACCTGTAGAAGAAAGGAGGGAGAGAGGCAGTTAGGCCATAGTAGAAAAAAAGATAAGGAACATGAATCCCTGGAAGTGTCATTTTCAATGTATTTAAGAAGGGTTGTAGAGGCATAAAAAGGGAAAGATTTGATAGAACAGTATCAAATTGCCTGGAACGGCTATAATCATTAATGATTTTAACTGAAACAAAAAGTTCACATGTACAAAATGATGTCTCAAACAGTTGAACTTTTAAACAAAATGAACGTTCTAAATGAAATCAAGAGTGATTGTATTGTGTAGCTGAAAGAACATGAGTTACTAATTCTAATTGTCAAAGGTGATTTGAGATCCAAAGAGCTGAAATGTCTAAAGAAGCCAAAGAATAGTCCTTGCAAAGATAGACAGTCTCCAGACCAGTCAGTGAGAGAAGAGAGGTTTTTAAAGAGCTGAAGTCCTGGGACTTCTGAACAACTTAGTAGATTTGGACTGCGATAAAATAGAGCAAGAAGTGTGTTTTCAACACTGGATGAATAAAATTAGATCTTTAAAGGTTTCCTGGATTTTTGCCCATTTCCAAATCTGATTTTTATTGTACACTAATATTTTCATATTTCTGTCTTTACATATCTGAACTCCACTGCTGCTAAGACAGAAAGAAAAAAAAAAAGATCCCCCTCATGTTAGGTATTACATAGATAAAGCATTAGAAACAAAAACTTCAAAAAAAAAGTTAACAAAATGAGATAACCACATTTTAAGCATTACTATTTCAGGCAATCCAGAGATGTCTCTAACTTTTATCAGACTTGCCTTCAATACAGGTATGTCATATTAAGAATAAGATGCCTACTTTCATTCTTCTCTTCAAGTCTGTACATCTTTTTTTTTTCATTTCCTTTCAATAACTATAAAATCAAAAGGTCACTAGTGATTTGCACATTTCTTATATATGACAAACATTAGTATTAAAAAAACCACAGCATTTTTTAGAAAACTGGATCCATAAGAGAAAGTTTAAAAACTGGAAATTTTTGCAGTATGGACATTTAGTTCTTCACACTCTTGTGAACCTGTGAATTTCCTTTTTATAGTTGCAAATTAATATGACAGTCAAATTTATGTCCACAAACTATGCTTAAGTATTAAACACTAGACAATGTTATTAAAGGAATTTTAAAAGATAGCACAGTTCTGTTCATTAACACAATATTAAAGGTGAGTATTTTTGCTTCTTCAGTGTGAGATGACTTTTTGATTTCACTTAATAAAAAACTGAAGCCAAACAACCTGAGTTTTCTTTTCAAACCTACCCTATGTTTTTCTAAAATAACAAATTTAACCTTCAGAGATGTGTATGGCATAAAAGAGGCAGTCAACTGGTAGTTTACTTTGCTTTTTATAGCCACATTACTCTCTATTTTCACTGAAAAAGGCCACACATGCTATTTTAAAGTCTGATGACTCCAGCCTTTTTAGTGTAAAGCCTCAGCCCCTCCCCACCTCCTCCTCAAATCCTCAGACTGTCCAGTGACTTGAACAAGTATTGCTTTTTCTGCACAAGCATCTCCCTCCTAAATCAATATACCAGGGTGAAGGCAGCTTGTCATTTCCTGTCACAGGATACCCTTCTAAATTGGCCTTTTCTTTTTAAGAGTTCAGCAAATCATGTTTCAAGAAATGACCATTTTTATTTCCTTTCTGATTTAACATGTTAAAAATAAACACCAACCATACTGCTTATGAAGTCCAGAGCCAGATGAGAGAATTGTAGATCTAAAATAAACATCAAACTATTTCTTTTCCCATCTAAAACTAGTTATATTTGAAGTCAAAAAAGAGAGCAGTCTTTAGGTGGGATATTTTTAAAGATATTTACAAGAGTAGAAAAGGGATCTGAAGAAATTACAGCAAATTCTTTCCCCTGCTTTTAAGATTTGATGTCGGAGCATGCATTCTTGATTGATAGAAAACAAATGTCCACAAAAATGCTTAATATACTTCAGATTTAAGCTGTAATAATCTGAAAGGTGTTAAAATTAAAACCAGTTAAAGTTACAGGCTTTCACACCATGTTTTACTTTGGAGTTCATGTTTTAGATGAGGAATCACCACACAGGCTGTACTGTTAGCACAGTTCTCAGAGCAAGAGTTACAGCCACAAATTCCATGCAATGATATTAAGAATGAAACTCTGAAAAATTGGAGTCTTACTTGAGTGGCCTAACCAAAACCTTTTAATAAATAATAGGCCTAGATCAAATGATAATAGAATATTTTCTTTGATTTGCAAACCAACCTTTATTAAAACTTCATTTTGATTATGAATAGTTTCAAGCTCTAAATGTCTAGTTTTAATCTTGGGATAGAGGCTGGCCCACGCCAAAGGGTCGGTGTGGAAACACTCATTTAGAATAGAATCATAGAATGCTTTGGGTTGGAAGGGGCCTTAAATACCATCTAATTTCAACCCCCCTGCCATGGGCAGGGACACCTTCCACTAGCCCAGACTGCAGACAGAAAAGATATTTTATACAATCCTAAAAACCTTGGCACAGCAAATTGAGGGCTCCAGTGCAACTTCCTTATCTCTGTAACTCCACTCATGCCAGAACATGTTTATATGTGAGCAATTCTGTTTCACTCATTTCCATACACCGTTAATTTTATGTCTTTTGAGATAATTTTAGAAATACCTAAGGTTTAAATCAAAGAAAGTCATTAGTAATCATCCACCCAAAATTACAGCTTTTAAATGTTTGTTCTGAGGTTAAAATAAAAACACAGGGTGCTCAAAGTTCTCCCATTTCTTAAATCTAACCAATGCTGAAAAAAGAAAACCAAAAAGTCCTTTTTTGTCTACTAGAATTCCTTAATTTCTTAACTTCATTATTTTACATCTGTTTTATAGCAACCTTTCACTGCACTTGAGACTCAAATGTGGTGGGACTACACCAATGATCATTCTTCTACTTTAAATGATATGGCAAAGCATTGGCTCTGCATATCTTCTTCTGTACCCTTTATTTTCCTTTTGGAAAAGATGGACAATAGAAGTTAAAAACCTCTCTACAATCTACTTTAGCATAACAGCATCAATGTGAAAAGCAAAATGACACAAGCCAGTAAAATCTAGAATACATTTAAACCAGGGATGTTCTGCACAGTCCCTAATGTACTTCAATAGCTCAACCAACTTTTATTGTTAAGCTGCTTTAGTGTTTTGGTCAGTTTCTGAGGTCTATAACCAGATCTCCCATGACAAGAATGTATTTTTCTTTTTCTTACATATGTTGAAGATTGTTGAACATTAATCTGAGTGTAGAAGATTCCCTGTTTTAAAGAAGCACACAGGTTTTGAAAAGGTAGCAAAAGCCTGGCTTTGCCACATGTTGATTAAGGTTAAGGAAACCTGAAAGTGTCCTAAATTAGACCATGACTAACGCTGTATTTTCCACCTTTACTGGGTTTGACTTGGTCTCACACATGACAGATCTTCATTACATTGGCTACTCCTTCATTATTAATGAACACACTGATTTTATCCCCTTTCTTGTATAAAGAGCCTCACAAAGTTGCAAAGTCTGCTTTTCTTCTCTGAGGTACCCAAGGTCATTATTAGCACACTGGAGGGAGCAAATGCAGTGCCCTGTGTACTTACTGCTGTTGCTTTTGGTAGTGTTGAGATTTCAGTAAAAGCATTACTGCTGCAACAGTGAACTCAGCATAGGGAAACTTGATCATTGGTGTTTCTTTTCCTTACAAAGTAAAAGAAAAGCTTTAGGGTAAAATACAGCTTTTCCATTAAGATTCTTTCTCAGCTATACAAAATGCTATAAAAGCAGCAGTGCTTTTACTTATTTGGTGGTTGCTAATTTACAAGCAGATCAAAAGGAATGATTAGGTGTTTGACTTTCCTCTTTCCCTACTGCTGTATTTTAACTAATTCCACCTAAAAAAGTCAATCTTACATTCTTTAAATAAAACTAATAACTTGCTATTAAAAAAAAGAAAGAAAATAGTTATATAGTTTTCTATCTGCATCCAAAGTACAATGAGGTCAGTAAAAATACTCTCATTAGGTTTTAAACAGGCTCTGGCTCAGACATTTGTATGGTAATAACAAGACGACCAAGAAATACGGATGTCTTCCACAAGACTTGGAACATTTTGTATCAGATTTTGCCATTTATCATGTTAATATATGATATCAATGACTTGGAATACAAACAAGAGGCATTACAGTATTTCACTGAAGGGACTAATAGTTATTGAAGTTCTTAATTGATTTGATGAGGGGCCTGCACTTTAAAAAGTCAGGAAACCTAAACAGATGGAAATCACATTATAATGTGCATGGATGAGTATAGACTTTAACTCAGAATAATCACAAGCAGAAACATTCAGAGACACTTCATATTTCACCTCTGTCTTTATCTCAAATGTATCATTTACCTCAATGAGAAATCTCAAATGTTTTGCTGGTTGTTTCTGCCCTTCCCTGTCCTTCCCCTTCCATGTTCTTAGCCTTTCCTCTACACCAGTCAAACATTAATTCCAATAGTGGTTAATAAGTGAAAAGTCCTAACTTTGGGGTTTTTTCAAAATTAATATCAAAGAAAATCCATTTGGATTATAGTAACTTTTTAAATATCAGAAGATTTTCGATTTAATTCTGAACCTGTATTAGCTTTAATTTTTAATTTCTTCAATGAGAACCTTGTAAGAATGTTTTTTAGCCAAGTAAAAAACTTCACATGGCCCTTAATTTTAGATATGAAAAATGCCCTTGACTTTAATGAGATCCCACATGCTATTAAGACAATTAATATGCATTGGACATCCTAGACAGTTCATGACAAAGTTTCACCCTAGTGCTGTGTCCACAGTAAGCCACTTTCCCACACTGGCATGTCAGGTTACTGTTGCTTATTTTCCTTTGCTCACGCACGCACGTACATAATCAGCAATTTTGAATCAGCACAATCCTTTGTCATAAACATGTAACATTTGCCAGACTTACTTAAAAGCCAAAGAAGCTGTCAACACAATATTAGTGGATTCCTTCTAGTGTGGCTATAAAAATTTCTGAAATTACAACTTGTGCATCAACGGGTATCTCTGGCATAAGATAGCTACAGGTAGAGTGAGCAGGGGCTTGGACTGCCACAACCATCTGTGCTTGCCATGGGCCAGTTCGCCTGCTGCTAGCCCCACACCAACAAAAATCACTAATATAGGAGCCAGACTCCCAAATCCATAGCACTCCTGTGTAATCTCCTCTTGCACTGCCAGCAGCAAGCAAAATAAATAAATAAAAAGCTTACCCTGCTTAATGCTAGTCAGATGAAAAAATTATGCAGAGTCTTGGTAGGCCAGAATCAGAAGGGTTTTGACTTTGAGATATTACGTACAATTTGCAAAGTGAAGTTTTTTATTTCAATTGTGTTTTTAAATTATGGTTAAGGAAAAAAAAACAATCTGCCAATGTGTTCCTCTTTGAAAAGGTCCCATATACCACATAAACACTTGCTCAAAACCTTTATTCACTGTTGTCCACATTTCCCTTTCGTGGCATGTTCATTTTGTAGCTCTCCTCCATTTTTCAAACCTCCCACTTTTCCTTTCTTATGGCTATAAACACTCAATGACCTGACATTTTCTTCCTAGTCATCACTCTTTTCTCCTGAGAGGTTTCTCATTACCTCTGAGGCTCACTGTGCACAGACAGCTTCCACGTTGCCCTCCCCACCCCAGTGCCAGTCAACTGTGCTAAATCCAGACATTCCAGATGCCACAGATACTTGTCCATTACATTATCTCCCTTCAGCCCATCTGCTAAAATCAAATTTGCTGGATCGGGGACTAAACAAATGCTTCCCCTTCCCTGGCCTCTGGTAGCACTAACCCAGCTTAGGGTCAGTAATAACAACAAACTTTGAACTCAAGACTTTTGGTTTTGCATGAAGATATCCAAGTCAACAAATGAAATTTAAACAAACAATTGAGCTCTCCTGTCATATTAAACACTGTTACAGTATTGAAAAAATATTTAGAGAAAGTACTCTTTGCACAATTTTAAACCTGAAAGAACTCATGTTCAAGCCCTGGAATGGAATCAGAACTTGTTAACAAATAAATAGTAGCAGTATTTATTAATGCTGTTATCTCTGTAGTCCTCAATAACCACACTACTATTTTGTATACACATGTACTGCATACCATCTGCTGATGTTTATTTTAATTCACCAGGAAAGACCTGTGTTTAAGTTGGAATTTAAGTGACAGAATCAGAACAAAAGAAAAAGGGCAGCAGAATAAACTGAATAAATTCCAAGTCTGACTTGCAAAGGCAGTCAATATAAAAGCTATAATCTTAGTTTAATCCCCACACTTTTTAAACATAGTAATTACTAGACATCTGCTAGTAACACAGCCTTGCTATTGGATAACCTTAATTACCCTGTAATATTTCCTGACACTCCCCAAAATATGCCCTATGGATAATAATTCATTCACGGTTCAGCCCCATTATTAGCTACTAATTCAAACAATCAAGACAAAGACAACGAACAGATGACCTTGAACAATTACCCACTCACTGAACAGAATTTATTTCATGCTTTTCAAAGACTTTACTGCTTTCCTGGCTTCATAAGCAGCACTCAAAAATTAACAAAACTCAAGCAAGAAAAGGGCTGCAGAATAAAAGGAGATTTGCTGGGGTACCCCAGCTCCCTTAAACATAATTTACTTGCATTAACAACATAATGGCTTCTGCAATACAGTTCATTTTCTAAGATTAAATAGGGACCCAGACAGACTGGGTACAAAACCTGATACAATTGTTTTAATACACTCGATTTGTATGCTGTTCAATTATTTTCAAGAAATGTACTGGAAAACCTGGAATGAAACAAAATAAATACATATAGGTATAATGAATGGAATTAATGCAACTGTTGCAGAGGCAGAGGAAGTGTCAGTGCCTTCAGTGCTGAAGTAGATGCTGTGAATGCCTGAGGCTTTCCTTTGGGCTGCCCAGGAAATATTTCAAGTCACAAATCACGCTTTGCCCTGGTTTGAGCTGCCATAACCTGGCACCTTATTTCTGATTGTACAGGTAAAATCAAGTGCAAAAGGTAGACCATTATTGTCAAATAAACCAATCTGTACTACTTTGGGTGATTCTTTGCGTTGTTCATTTAGAGAAATTATTGTTGCAATGAACATGAAAGGGGCTATGGCTTTTAAAATTATGATTATTATTATCATCATGATCAAATTTTAGACATTTTGTCTTCAGATTAAGGTAAAGAGAAGGTACACCAAGGAGTGTAAAAAGCTATTGCCCTTTTCTCTGTAACTCAAGTCATTCCTTCTGAGAGTAGGAGGTCGTTTGCAATCCATCTGAAATTCAAAGCATTCAGGTTAGCTGGAAATGGGACTAGAATTACGGAACTGCTAGGAAAATAAGCTTGAAGGAAAAGATACGAAAAAAAGAATGTTAATGAAAATTCAAAGTCAAAATTAAATCTGTCTTTTCTGAGATGGTTCTGAGAAAGACATCATTGTAGGAATATAGTTAAATTCCTTAAATACCTGCGGAAATGAAGGGCAGAAATAAGATAATGTGAATAAAATCAAAACATAGGGATGCTATAAAATTTCCCCCTGCCAAAATCAGAACTATGATAAAAATTAACTTCTAAACACAATATATTTCAATGCTCTAATCAAAATGACTTTAAAGATAAGATTTTTTTAAATTTAAAGTCCATAAGAATGAACAACCTTGTAAAGTTTAGAGTGGGATGTTTAGCCCTAAGTCAGGACAAATAATTGGAAAGCCAGAGATAAAAGGACAACTTTAGTTTTCCTTGACCTTAAAAGGTATGCAGTCTGCAAATATAAAGCACTTCATGTAAGGTGGAGGGCGAAAAGGAGTTTTTTCCTCCAATGGAAAGCATGAGATTGCAATATCTTAAAAAAAATATTTCTGTCAACACAGCTTTGCAGACTACTTGAGGTTTCTTGTTGAAGCTATGCCCTCTGAACATGCTTTGCTTATCAATAATACCTAATAAAACTTCTGAGATTTTAAAGTTCACATTCCAGAAATGAGGTACACATGATGAAATTTCTTGTTCTGAACAGATTTTTTTCTACTTTTGCACTACCCATCAGAATTTTCTCTTTGAGGATGGCACTGAAGTGCACATGTCCCTATAATAGTGCACTTTTTCAGTGTAGTCACTGTAAGAGGGAGTTCATTAGGGAATCCTCACTTTGAGACATTTATCCAACTAGTTTTGGAAGCAGTTTCAAAAGGAATATCTTGGACTAACTTTGGTATAGTCTCTTCTCATTTCAAAAACCTATTAATTATATCAACATTCCTCCTTTTCTTGTTTTCCTTTGACTATTAAATAACCCACAACCCAACACTTGGGATTTTTATAAGGGACTATGTTATTTCTGCCTAGAACTTTTGCAGAAATTAACATTGGACATTTCATTTCCAAGATCAAGAGTAGTCTCTCAGGTCATAATCAAACCTCTATGAAACAAATTTTTGATCAAGGCTTTGTAAGAACTGTGTGCTCTGTTTCTATTCAAAAAATCCCTCATGTAATGACTTATCAACATAAAATATTTTCTTGGGGATAAACCAACAAAGTAATCTCTTGGCCAAAGGTCAGGAATGGCCTTTTCTTATGCATAAATATTCAGATTATTTTTGAAGGGAAAGTTTGAAGTACACTTGTTATTAATTTCTATAGAGATGAAATTAATGCAACTTGCCTGAAGCTCATGTCCCTGTTCATTCAGGAACTAAAATGTCATCTAGAGCAAGATAGTCTTCTCTTCTAATTAGTGTGGTCATGAAACAAATGAAACACAATATGCAAATAAGAGCTATGATGACTAAATAAAATGCTGTCCCTCCAGGAACAAAACACGCAAAATAAACTAGTTTTATATGGTTGGTTTTGAAAGGCCCATCTGTTAAAACTGAAAGTGTTTTGCTTCTATTACATCTGGTTACTAATAGGTGCTGTGTTTCACTCATTTCAGGGAAACTTAAAAGACAGAAGTTTTTGCTAGAGTTGAGGTCCAGAATGAACTATGTAACTGGGTTATCATGTGTTAATCTTAGATGTTGGACCAAGCTCAAAATTAAATTCACATTTCTGTTCACATCTGAAAACCTCCAATGTGAATCTATGAAGGTTACACAGCCAAAAGACTTATTAAAGACTACAGACTTAACCTCTTAAATCTTACCATTCCTACAAAATGCCATAAAGCCAACACAAAGAAACCAAACTTATTTACAGAGTGAAGGTGTCTTACAAAAATATGATTCTAAGAAAAAACACTGTTTTAATTCAGTGGTTCCATTTTCATATAGAATGTTTAAAGCTAATCTCCTGGAACACACAACAGTATCTGGCATGTTTACTTTAGAAAATATACATTTATTAAATAAACGTTATAAACGGAAGAAAAGTGAGACGATTCACTAAGAAGAATTCTGTTTCAAGCATTTCCTTGGCCACCTCATTTCAACAGAGGATGGTGTCCCTTTCAGACTGAAGAAGGTGACCTGGTAACACCTTCATAGCAGAAATTAAACCTTCCTCTCAAAACTCCAATGCGAGTTTTGACGATGGATCTACAACCAGTTTCACCTGCTGGACCCTTGTGGGGCCTAGAGTCTGTGACAGCCTAGATTCATTTCCTCTTCACAGAGTGTGCCCTCTTGAACCTGCAACATTGGAAGTTACATTATTTTTTAAAAAATATTGTGTTCTAGCTATCCTGGACGAGGTGAAAACAAGATAAGGAAAAGGTGACCATTTCCTCCAGAAAATCCAGAGACCAGTGCACTTGTCTGGCATGAATGAAATCAATATTTCCTGCAATGAATCAGGTTCAAGACTTGGTATGCAACTTTCTCCATCATAAGCAATTATTCTGACCACCAAATTGTGATCTTAATTAGTTTTGTCTATTTGGACACAAATCTTTTCCAATAAAATCTCCATTAAAACTCTGAGACTCCTGTGAGAAGTCTTAATGTCAAGCTCTTGCTATTTTTCAGTAACACAAAATCAGCTTAATTTGATGTTTCAAATGAGAATTTAAAACCCCTATAAAAGTTACAGGTACAGAAGGCATTGCTACTGAAGAGATCACCCACCATCTGTATAGGCAAAGATGACATTCTGACAGAGTAGACCTTCTAGTGACAAGAGAGCTGCCCAGAACCAGAAAGAACTTAAGAGAATCAGATTTTTCTTTCTCAGTAACACTGTTCAGGAGCCAAGGCTTCAGAGCTTCTAAGGCCTAATCCACACAGTCAATGGAAGAGCTGAACTTCAATTGCTACCACCTGCTTTTAATTTCTTGGTTTTTTTTTTTTTTTCCAGCTCCCCTACACATGAAAGCTTATTTTTCTTTCTTAGACTGAATACTTTTTCCTGCTTATGTTTTCCCTCTCCTTCCTGAAGTCATGACTGCTTTAATCTTCAATGTAGTCAATTCCAAGTCCAAACCAAAGACTTTGTGTACAATGTACATTTAAAAACTGATATAAACAAACCTACCTGCTTTTTTTCACTTCTCTCTGCTTTTGATACTTTCTTGATGCTGCCTAATTCCTACTTTCTCTTTTTTTAGCTTAACCTCTACTTTTATACTCTGCAAAATGCATTTGCTATACCATTCATACAGTTATTCCTTACTCTTTTTCTTCCTACCTTTATTTCCTGAACTGTCCGCAAAATCTAAATTTGTTTTCAATTGCAAAGATTGAAAGATTTTTTTTTCCCCCAAAATAATACTTTCATTCCTTAGCTTTAGTATGAAGCAAAATATGTTTGGTTGTTTGAAATAGCAAGGATCATCCCACCTCCTACATGGTGAATACCAACTTGAGTCACAGAATCTTCTCTCTCTGATGCTGAGTGCTAAATCCCTGAAGCATTTTTAGAACTCCCATCTTTAGTTTTGCCACAGATGTGTTACATCAGTCTGTTTTGTAGTTTCCTGTTTGATGGGAAATCTCCTGCATACTGTACATATGTAATTGTAGTTTACTGCAGTCTGACTTGAAACAGTTCTCCTGGATGATTTTTACATCTGCTCACTGCAGCAGAACGTGTACCTCTACAAGGGGCAGAAATCATAATTTCCACATTTTTACTTCATAGATTTTCTACGTGAAGTAGAAACTATAAATATGTGAGATGCCATTGTTGGTATAAGGAGGCAGTTTTAGCAGAGCCGCTGGTTTTCCCATTGCTATGTTGCCCACGGAAGCTCAAACATCGTCTGGCAACAATCCTCAAGGGCAATTGTCTGGCCAACTTAGCAGTGGGCCCCCTGCCATCCCAACAGATGGGCACCAAGTGTAAGTAGCCATAAGACCATATAAGTGCATTTAGTGTGAAACTTGGGGCATAATTCCCAGCCTTGATCACCATATGGCTTTTCCATACAGAGTTTGTGATAAATGGGATGCGCAGTGCTAATCTAACTTTGAACATGAACAGCATTAAGGAAAATAATAATGAGAATATTTTCCACCATGTGATAAGCAGCAGGTAAGTCTGGAATTAGCAGGAGCAGTAGAAGAGTAGGATTATTATGCATCAACATCTTCCCCACACTTTTATTTCCATTGATCCATTAAGCTTTCCATGACTCAACTTCTGAAAAACAAGGAAATGTGCTCCTTCACTCCCCTCCCACTCCTCTACACGGAAAGGGAATACAAAATTGTGAAAGCCTGTGCCTACAAGAAAAAATCTTGGACTGATTCACAATCTCATAACTGAACTGAGCCCACGTTTTACAGTCACTTCAATACTGAATTCTGCAGGCCTGTTTTAGAAGAGAAGCTCAGGATTTCATAGACTCATTAACCATGCACATATTAACCCTTTTATTCTGTATTCTTACTGGACATGGAAAGCGTTTCACCTCACACACAGTGTATCCAACATATCTGATCTAGTGCCCAAGGAAAAAGGGAAGCCAGTGGAACCTATATTTAGGTGGTGGCCACCATCTTAACTGTAAGTAATTATAATGGTGCATGCCTCACTGCCCATGGATTTTAGTTATTGCAGCAAACTGTGTTTGTGTATGCTAACAGAAGGGATTGTACACAAACAGTGAGTACTGAAATACGGGCTTAGTTCCAAGAATGTGAATCTTAAAAATTCATAGTTTAGACTATTTTTAGATAATACTTATGAGTTTTAGTTATTGTCAGCAAAAGTTTAGTTATTGTCATGCTGCTTGTGAACTTTGAATAGTGAGTCTTGAAAGTATGAGAAATCTGAAGAAATATTTCATCTAATTTTAAGATTTCAAGTGGTAGGAAATCATATTAAATAGAATTTATATGGTTATATTTTTTCCTTTTCTATCATACTCTAAGGTGAAGTTCATGGTTGATTTACCACCACTCTAAAATTATACCAGCAAAAGGAAAGGAAAAGTCCCACCTCTCCCATCCACAGTTAGGTATTTCTACTGGAAAGGGCAGTGCTGCCTTTCAGTGATGCAGGGATTGAGTGGTTCGAGGTATTTACAGAATCATTGTATTAGATAAAAAAAAAGAGGGAATTTTAATGCTGTATAAACCAATACAGGTTTTGCTGGAAACAGTTTCAGCTGTGCAGCTGAAAATCCAGGACAATATAGCTCTGTACTCTTGGCTCCTAAATCTGAGGAACAACTTTCATGAATAGATATTTGAATTTGCTTGCTTTCCAACTGTATTCAAATAATCAACTCTGCTGGCATGAACACTTGCAGAAAGAAAATGTCAAAGTTGCTTATGTTAACTTTTCTGGAAGCACAATTTAAGTCTGGCCCTCCAAGAATTTCAGTAGAAACATTTATCTAATTAGGAAGAGAGATAACTGACAGGCAGTATTTAATCAGAATTCTGAAGCAAGCATAATAGAGACTCAAACACAATCATGCTTTTGGCTGAGATCTATGATCCCTTTCTGAATTAACTTCCTACTTACCTGAAATAAGAAGAGTTAAATTAGTGCCTATTTATACATTCATTATTTAGGCTACCAATAGCTTGCGTCATATACAGTTAGATATTATTAGAGATTATTATGCTAATTTTATCTTAAGAAGTTTGGATCTTTTAATTTTATTTTTAACTATTAACATAGAAAGTTTGAAGCTGAATCAGTTTCAAAAATCAGGGAATTAACTGGTCAATATAGTATATTTTGGCAGAGCTATGCACTGACAGGAGGCTCCAGTTTATTCACTTGCTGAACAGGTGAGTGACACAAACCAAACATACAAAGAGAACGTGTCCTAGTCGGCATCAGAGTATAACTAAGAATGAAAAATCCCCTTGGAGATACAGAATCTACCACAAGAATTAGGAGATCAAATTCACAATAGAGAGTAGGCCTTTGTGCTTCAATTGTGCCTCTGTTAAGAAATGAGTTTAAAAGTTGCACAGCTTCCTGTTTATGATCTTTCAGAAACTTCCAGGTCCAATTCACTCAATCTATCCAAAAAGTGGTTTTTTCAGTTGTCAGCCCTGTGAGACTGACCTTAAGTCAAAGCATGGGCTCCTTGTGATGCCTTAAGTTTTAGCTTTTATATTTTTCAGATCAGTACTGCTTTAGGATATAACTCTAAAACTCCATGGCCTGTCAGCTACTGTTCTCCCATTTTATTCAGACAAAACAATTTTTCTCTAGGCCTGAAACTCAAGGATGCCTTACTGTCTCAGACCCCAAAAAATGTGAACTTAAAAAAAAAAGAAAGTGAATTGGGGGAAGCAAACTGGGGGAATGTAATTGCATTACCTGAAACTGTAATTGGACAATTGACTTCTGATATGCAAGTAGACCAGACTTAGAACTATCTGAAAAACTTGTGACTGTCGTCCACCTTGAGCATAGTCTCTGTGAGACTCCTGCACTGCCCAAGGTGTACCCTATGAAGGTCTTTCAATAAATACCTGCCTCTATCTTTTAACTCTGTCTCACCTTCCTTCTAAGTAGTCTCCCCAGGCATCACTTGTGATGAGTGCAACTATGAACACACCACTAAAAATGGCAGGTGGAATCATCATTACTGCTTCTTGTGATACAATTCACTCCATAACCTGTCCATTGTGAAGCCCTAAATATGCCAAATCCATAATGTGGAAAGAGCAAAAGAAAACGGACTTGAATAAGGTGAAACTAGACATGGGTGAAGTAAACACAACCAGCAAAACAGACATTTATCATCTTATAAAAGCCAAAATACTCATTTTGATAAATGAAGTTACAAAAGTACTCTCTTTTGGTTACAAAGAAAGAAATACATTTTCACAACAAAACTAATCTGCAGAACTCACTACCTGCAAGTGATTAGATAAACCAAGAGTTTCATTTGTTTAGTGACCCAGCTATTTGTCTGGATATTGAAATTAGAGAGGGTCTTTATGACAAGAGGAAGGCGCTTATCCAGCCCACTGCTTCCTGCTGTAAATCACAAACTTGTGTGAGGGCAGGGCTGTGCATAAATTTCCCCAATGGACAGCTGACTTGCAGAAGTTTCCAATCCTGGCAATTCTAAGAGGAGTGAGAGCCAAACAATTCTTGGCTAAATTTACAGGGTTTCAGCTTCCTCGCACTCTCCCCTTGACTGAGGTGTGCACTCCACTGCTGCACAGGCTGTGGTGCAGAACAGCCCAGCAGGGACCCAGCCCTCCCTCTGCACCCTGTTGGTGACCTGCAAACTGGCACAGCACACAGGCGACACCCCAATACCCCCGAGGCCTCAGGGGCTCCACTCAGAACAAAAGTTAAAAACCTGCTACACAAGTAAATTATGAAGTGTTGGTGCATCTTGAAAGGAAGTCAGTTCTGTTTTGCAGCAGGTGCATTCACAATATTAGCCATATTTTCAGGATTAAGAAGTAACCAACTGTCAGAGAAAAGCTTTCTATTTTAGAAAAAGTTCTGGCTTTGTTCACTTGTTCTACAGTACTCATCCTAGGTCATGGCTTTATGTAGACTACTGAATAACTTGATGTCCAAAGTAATTTATAATAGGAATTAAACTTTCTAAAGTTCTTTTGAAAAATTAATTTAAAAAATAAAATCCTTTTTTGTCTATCTCATAATAAACTGGCAACATTTTAAAATGTGTCAAGATTTTTCTCTAATAACTCTTGCTTTAAATCTTTAAGGACACAAAACTGAGAAATAAATGCAATAGAAATAATTTTTCTGTATAAAAATTTAAGTCTTCTTCTTCCCAAAATATTTTATTTTCTAAGGTATCAATAATATGTTCAAAATTGCAAACTGGACAGTGTAGCGACCCTTTCAGATTCCACTTTCATAAACCACAGAATTTTTGCATTTAATCTTTTGTTAGAAGACCCTGAAGTTCTTTGATGCATGCACATTATTTTCTAGTGATTGCCACCACATGAAAAGGGTGTTAATCCTCTGCTAATTAACAACTTCTTGAGGTCAAAGGGGGTCAGTACTTTACATTTTTGGACTTGGTGAATTTTTTGTTCATTGGAACTTCTTGTTCTCATCAGTTCAGGTATTCTGTAATTTTGTCCAATGTCAGTGCCAGCATTCTCTGGCCCTCTTAGGCCAATAAAGAACATACTAAAAGGAGATTTGACATGAGATTGAGTTTGCATGTATTTTTCTACTCTACAAGTCCTCTTATTACACACACTGTTGCTTCATGAAATTTAGGCGGTTTATCTAGACAGGACATGGAGTTCCACTGCTTTTGATAGTCATACTTCATGTTAACAAGTGAAAAGATTATAAAAGGTATTAAACCAATCCTTATTGATGGGGAAAACAATTGAAAATGATCTTGCCACTTTTATTTATTCAGTATTTATATGTACACATATACACATATTTATATAAGTAGTTCTTCATTGCCTTATTAATTTGAAAAGTAGTGTCATTAACTCCAGAAAATTTTAACTTCTCTCACTGAAATACAGCTATGCTGCCTGACTTGTGTATGTTCTTAAAAAGGGTCTGCAATTTGAGGAAGAGCAGCAGCAAGACGATAGATGTTTTGTTTTGCATTTAGTTCCTACAAACTGGAAAAGGTGCATGAGAAAAGTCATTGTAGAAACAGATAAACAAAATGTGAAGGGATTGGCAGAGACTATGAAGAAAAAAAATGCAAGGGCATCAAACCATTCCATATTCATACAGTAATTAAGACAGGTCTAACCTTAGCAATCCCAACAGTGAGTTCCATAATTTTATGACACATTGTATGAAAAAGCACTTCCTCTCATAAGTAATGAATCTGCTCTTTTTCTAATCTCTTCAGATCAAGCTGAATCATCCCTTGTGAGAGGTAAGGAATGCAGACATTCCCAAACTCTCTTCTACAAGCTTCAGTACTTATAATTTCTTTAAAAATCTATCAATCTTTCCACTTTCCTGCACTCAAATAAAAGCCTTGCATTTACTTGGCAGTTTTCATCACCATTTGAACAACCAATATTTTTAAAATACCCTAAAAAGGATGAATAAATTCTCTTTGGTAACACTGTTTCTTAGCCTAGTTTAAAATTAAATGAAGCTGCTTAGAAAGAAAAAAGAAAACCACAACCACAGTATAATTTTAATTATAATTTCATCAAAAATTCTTTTAATAAGTACAAAACCATCTAAACTGAAGGGCAGACTTAGCCACGCCTGTGTAGACCCTGTCACTTATTCCCCTTTATATAAACAGTATCTTACAGACAGCGCTGTACAGATGAGAGACCATTAACACAGTTTACAAAGGGAAGTGAGTGATCTTATCCTTTTCAATCTTGATCAAGAAGAAAAAATTACTGGATGGGTTGCTTGGTCTAAAATGATTTTTTTAGCTGGAGCTCAGTAGAACTTCAGCAGAACAGAGGTGATTCACAATCCAGGATGTGCCTTTTTTTTCTTTTCTTTTTTTTTTTTTTTGACAGACGAAATCCCTCCAGGGTGCTGAAGTTGTGCAGCTCTTCCTCAGCCATGTGAGGGCTGAGGGTTTCCCTGAGGTGCCCTCACTGAGTGCATACCTTTGGCTCCTGTTACAACAAGGCACTGCTTATCTCCAGAATCATTTTTGAATGGTTTTAACTGTTGAGATGAAGCAACTTCTGACATTTCATTTATGCATATATTATGTTAAAGTGAGAATAGCTAAAGAAAGAACACTTGTCTTTCTTTTCATGAGTCTCTTTTCAGAACTTAATTAAAGAATTTTCCATTTTTATTAAATTATTAAGACACTTTTTATTTGTTCTGATATTAATTTGTAGTAATAGATTTCCATGCAGATAAACTAGAAATTCACTTGAAATTCTATTCTTTCCTTAACATTTTAACCAAGTAAGGAATGTGAGTGTAAATATTGGCATTAAAACAGTTTTAGTTTCAGCATTTGAAGCAGTTTCATTACTTGAGGAATTGGAGTATTTAGATGAAGTTAAATTAGGCCACAAGAAAATATATTTTTTAAAAAGATGATGACCTAAATGGTGAATTGTGACAGCAGCCAAGTAAATAACTTAACAAGAAAAAGCTTTGCAGAATATTGATTTAATGCATCACTTAAGCAACAGAATATCTCAAACCCGCATTATCCATGCTCTATTTCCCTGTACCTTGGACAGTTTATCTATTCACCTCTCTCAAAGGAACAAGCACATATTTCTACATGGATTGTTTGCCTATGATGCACAGTTTTTAACACTATGATAAAATTAATCTTTAGAATAATTCTACTTTCATGAAAGATACTAGTTGGTACAAATTTTAGAAATTTACTGGAATTAAAGTTACAGAAATTTAACCAAGATACATTAATTATCATCTTTAATCTGGGAAAATCCATCACTGCGAAGAAAAGATTTCCACTGTTTTCAAGGACTACAAACTACATTTCAGATTCATTGGAGAGTTTCTAAAAGAGCATTAAAAATACCAAAAATCTGATACAAAATTACACTGATTTTAAATTATGGCTTGTGATGTTACATTTAGGACAAAGACTATAAAGGCAGTGTTTTCTCTGAGAAGGAGGGAGAAAAGCAAAAGTAATGGGGTTTTGGTTTTTTTGGGTTTTTTTCCTGTCCTTTTGAAGAAATGAGTGAAAGAATATTTTTTTTTTTTTTGTAACATTCTCTTTTATTACCCAAAGTAAAATCTGGTGCTGTAAAGACTATTTCAGCTAAAATTAGACTTTATCAGTGTTATGCCATTTAATATGCATGAATGACATCTTGATGGATAGAGAGGCATTGGATCTGAATTCTCTGATTTCCTCTCTGAGGCTGCAGAGCTGGAGCTGCTGCTGACTCCATGTGCCCCAGCTGCCACGGCAGGTTCTGCACGTAGACTGCCCTGTTCCTGCAGCACACACTCAAACAGTTCTACCAGGGTCCTACAAGAATTATGAATATTATGAATGAGGCCCTTCCCTACATGCCTGTCCTCAGGAAACACTCAAACCACTTTTTCTCCAATACTTTTGATTTTTCCTCATTAAGAACACAATTTTATGAGAAACGGGCTGAGTACCTATGCTACTCACCAGCATAAGAGAAGCCCAAACAAAATTATGATTTTCATGGCATTTTTCAAGAATACAGACAGTCAGAATACTGTCCCCAGCATAGGGTTTCAATCACTTTTTATTCATATCTTCAGTATTTCCATCACTGTTACTTAGTCTCAGAGATATCTCACCACAGCCCAGCAAAAGATATGGAGGTAAATTCAATACTGGGGAAGTGAACCAGAGCTAAACTCCTTTTTAGGAACACTTACTTCACCAGACAAAAAGAACTGGTTTTAATTTTCAGGTGTCTTTTCAGTCTTGGAGGGGCTGGCCACAAGCTCTCACTGATTTCCCTGCCTCCCTCCATGCTGTGGAAAAAGGTCCCAAGCTATTTGCAGTCTACACTTTGTAATATCGGCACAGCAGATTTAAGGAATTACAGAAGTTACCTCCTGGCCAGTTTTATTTATCTTTTACAGCTAAAGAAGGTTATAAGACCATTGTTGGAGCTTATTTGACCACCCCCTTTGTAATCTCTCCAGCTGAGCAAGGCAGAGAATAAGACTCATGTGTTCACCTCATGTTGATTTGTCATTTGACATCTGTGTCAGAGCAACACCCTGTAAGAGCAGACACTTTGATGCTACTGCAGCTTTATCTCTGTCAGGACTAGAGCTGGGTCCACTATTTACTGGGAATCATTTTTTCAGCAGATTTCACCCTTTCTTCAGTTTAAGAGTTCCCTATACATGTTCTGATTAGAAGAGATAATTGGCTTAATACTCAAGCACTTCATTCTTACTTGTTCCCTTTGTCCAGAGGTGTCCTGAATAAAGTCAGAGTGAAATCCTGGTGCCACTTAAGACACTGAAACCCACTCTTCTCCTTGATTTCACTAAGGTCAGGATCTCAGTCAAGATCCCTCAAGCAAGAAACCTTCAGTTTTGATTGTGATATTACCATAAATGAGGTCCATAATTAAACAATGGGAAGGAACAAATGATACAGAGAGAGGGACAGAATAGTAGGATATTTAGATATCACGATGGCTCTATTAAAAAACAAAAATGGGTAAAAAAACACAATAGAGATTATTTTAAGTAGGATGAACTGCAGGAGGGCTCAGGACAGGATTTTATTCCTGTACAAGGATCAGACAAATATGCAAACATACTTTTGCAACTGGAAATATTTGAACAAGTGCAGTTTGCATTGACTTGCTCCCTCTGCCCCGCCACTTTCATCCTCCCTGTCTACACCTTGTTCATTAACCAAGATCAAATCCCTCCTGGTAAATGAATTCTTTGCTCTGTAGAGTATAAGAAATTCATTAATCAATACCAAATATATAATTAAAGATAAAATGTCATTCCTGGAATAGCAGTTCTGTTCAACTATACAATCCTCTATTTCTGAAAGCATCTGTACCCTGCATGCACCTAGTAAGGATCAGTGCCTGAAGGCAGTATTGAACTATATTCTCTGAAATGCCTTGTGTTTTGCTAGCAATTTCAAACTCCTCTGTTCTTCAACACTCAGTCACTAAACTATGCTGCTTAAATTATTAAATCCTTTTAATTTAAATTTTCATAAGCTACCAGAGGAAAAATGCATTTCCTTAAAGTAACAGTTCTGGCTTCTTGTAAGGAAAACTATGGTATTGTTATTGCTTTTATGCAGTATTAACGTCCTTTAAGCAAATAACAAAATAAATTATTTCATTAAGAAGTAAAATGTGGAAGGCAGATGGTTTAAAGAAACAAATCCTTTTGAAACTGTCCTGGTTTAAGACCACCCAAAACTGAAACAGAAATGGATGTTACTATCTTAATCCATAGACTGAGATATCAGACAATAACTGTGAATTAAAAATGGGAAATCTCATTACATCAAAATTATTGACAAAGAAGAAAAATAATCTCCAAGATTTATTATACTGGTCCACAAACACTATATTACTTTGAAAAATTTGCAATACATATTTTACTTTAACATATTTTTACTGAAAAAGATGTTGCAATTACTATAGGCTTGTGTCCGAATGATGCTTTAATCTCACCTAAAATACTGCAGTACTGTGCAGCCAGTGCTGTAAGGGTGGGACAGTGCAGGGAATACATTATTTAATTTAGTGAATTCATATACTTTGAAACACTTCAACATTTGTCTATTTTCTCTGTGAAGTAAGAGATCATTTATCCCAGGGAATAATAGATTCAATAAAAAAAATTCAAAATCAGACCATGTAGGATTTTTTCAGTGAAAAGACTTCTACATTTGAAACATGAACTGCTAAATACTATCATTCTTCACCAAATACTGGATTGCGCATAATTTGATAAGTTCTAGATTTTGAAACCAATCTTATTTTACAATGAAATTAAAATACAAAGTGCCAGTTGCAGACATCTATAAGGAAATGACAGTTTGATAAATAATTTATAAAAGATATATGTTGATATATTACATGTGGGTTAATTAGGGATAAAACAACTTGCATCTGAAAACAGAAAAAGCTGCATAACCTTGTAAGAGTAGTCTGAGAGAAAAATTCCTGTTGAGGTCCCCAAGTCCGAGTGTCCCTATAAAGCCTTCATTTTTTAGGATGAAAACTGAAGCAGATGAGTATCAGGCAAGCATTTTTTAGGGAAAATAAATTCTTTACTCTGACAGGACTTAAGAGAACAAGTGATCAAACAAATGATTAAAGAAAATGATTAATTCTTCCAGAAATTGAAGAATTTTTAAAAATTAAGGAAATTATCCAGGAAAGGAAAATAAAAACATTCTTCAAAAGAATTGACCAGACTTTCTAGAATACACAGATGTAATATAGAAACTGTTTGCCTAACTTTCATTTTAAGATTTACGTGACTAAAAGCATTGTTGGTTCTAGCTTTATTGATCAAGTGTTTCTGGATAGCCTAATTCTATGGTGATCTCATTTGTAGCTAAGCTTTAAAAGACTCATGTCTTAAAAAGACTCATGTCACTCAATTTGATCTGAGGTATACTGCAGTTACCAACCTATTGTTTAAATAACATTTCGTTTTATCTAGAATTTTTCTTTTACAAATACAATTCTAAACACATTATTTTAATTTTCACTTGACTAAACTAATAAAAATGTTAGGATCAATTAGTTAATAATCCTGGATTTTTTCCTGTTGTATTAAGTTCACTTGAATGAGATCTGAATTTCTCACTAACAGTCCTGTAACCAAAATCAGGTTTATAAATACACAACAGTTACAAGCTCAACATATGCATGAATTCCAGTGCATAGATCAAGATATCAAGATCAGTTTTTTAGTGGTTAAATTACAGCTATATTATCTAAGCTACCCACCAAAAGCTGTCCCCTAAGCAGACAGAAGACCTGCAGAGAAAAGAGGAGTAAGTAATTCTGACTTTCACTAGTGAGGGGATACCAGCTTCCTCTCTGACTGTTGAAAAGCCTTTCCAGTATCTCATGTGGTTTCATTCACTTCTTCAACAGAAATAGAGGAGACCAAGGAATAAGACTCAGTTGGAATAAAAAAAAGCAAAAACAAACACCCCCTGCACCACCCCCAAAGCCTCACAAAATCCATTATGATATTAACAGCTAAACTCATTTTTCTTTGTAGCAATAGTAGATATTGCAGCCTGCCCAACTAGGTCAGATACAGCAAGGATTATTTACTCAGACAACATTTCAGCTGTTTTCACCCCTCCCGGTGCAGGAGATGAGAACAAACCTTTACTCACAACCCTCTTGTACCAGACACATTTGAAAAACTCCTCGTGTTAGCTTTGGGCTGTTCTTAACCGGGGTATAGAACATTTCCAGAATATGTGCACACACTGCATGTGCATATTTCTGGGCTCTGGTAATTTCTCACCTTGAAATGGCTTTTGGGTGGTGCTCTCTCTCAATGATTTTCAATGACTTTTTCTTCTTCTCTGCCTTTTTCTGGCTTCTCCAGTATCTCCTGAGATATATTTTTTCATCTGATTTCTTCTATGCTTATGCACTACCACCCTCAAGGGATTTTACTAGCAGTGACTAATATAAGCTTGAAACTTTAGCAAATACCACCTACTGCTGAATTATAAAAAGCAAAGGTGTATAGAACAGCAAGAATTCTCTGGCAAAGTTGTAAGCAAATACACAGTCTATGAAGTTCAACTACTTTCCACCAAAAGAAAAATGGAAAGGCTTAAAAATACTGGGCAACATGAAATCTGCATCATACACATGATAGGACTGCATTTGACTGTCTAAAGGAACAGTTAAAATACATATTTTCAGAAGTATCCATGCAACATCAACATGCAAACTGCATTAGTGCCTTTATTGTTTCTGAAAGAAATTTATCTCAGTTTTTGATTTTTGTCTTTCTAAATGTTTTCTTTCTAAATGTTTTGTCTTTCTAAATACCTTACTAAGAAGAAGCCAAGGGGCAAATCTGCTCGTCCTCCCAAGCAGACATTGAGCTTATTGTGGAAATTCATATTTCTACATGAAAAAAATCAATAGCTGTTTTTAAAAGTTATTTGTGAATGCACCCTGTACAAGATGTTCAAGGCCATCCTACTTTTCCTCACCCTCACACCAACCATCTGCTCTCTAATGCTTCCAAATATTGAAAATGCTCCTTTAGTAACTATAATTTTTAACTTCAGTCATGTCTTTTCATTCCTAGTGTTCCTGGCCAGGGAAACTTAAAAATTCTTAGGAACAGAATCTCTATTAGACATGAGTTAAGCATCCCTACCAATCTTTGCTAGATCGGGGGGAAAAGCTGCAAAACCAAAACACTCTAACCCAAACCCAGGAATGGAGTTATGTGGTGTTAAAGGAAGACCACAGAACAGTAGGATCTCCAGACTCTGACAGCTCAGTTCATCCAGCATCTTATCTCATGTGTTACTTCATCACAATGACAGAATCAGCAAAGCAACGTTATTTTCCACACAGTGATAATTTCATGATGCTCTAATTCTTTGACTGTTACAATTATGAATTTGTCTTTACCAACAATAGTGGCAAAAGAAGCAGTTTATTATTCAAGGAGAGTGAATATGATGTAGCCTAAACCTTCATTTTGTTTTCTTTACAATAGACATGGCAGGGAGCATAAAATGTCCATTTAGATGCACAAATACAGATAAAGATACACTTCTCTCTCTAGCAGCAACAATGATGCAAAGTATTAATTTGGTCTCCAAAATACTGTGAGTCACAAAAATATCTGCTTGCATCATCTAGGTCTTTCATTCATGGCTCAAGAAATGCAGGTAAATAATCACTGCTGCAGAGTCCCTACATTTTCCCAAAATCCACTCTTGAGTTATTTGAGGAAAAAGCTAAACAATAATAAATGAACCCAGATGTTTATTCCCTTTCTGTAAGGAGCTTTTCAGCATTTTAAAATCAGAAACTGACAGTCATGAAAAAGATGTATTTAAGACAAGACCATGTATTGGTCTTAAAACCAAAGAGTTTACTGCTCTCTAGAGTAATTTTTCTTTTATTAGTATTTCTTCCCTCTTTAATTGAATTAAACAACAACAAAAAAAAAAGCAACCAAAATTATGAAGACCACCAGCACAGTGAAAAAAAGAAAATGTCTCCCAGGGTTTTCAGTTCTCTTCCCTCAGTGTTCTGGAGCCCAGATGTGGAAAGCCTAGTAGAGCTGAAAACATTTTTGAAGGGTGGAAAAAAAGTTTTGATGCTACTGCTGTAGCCTTATTTTACCCAAACGAGACAATTTTCTTTCTTCATGAAGATTAAAAAGCCAAACAATACCCACCAAACCACACCTTTTATATATTGTTACTAAATAGTATTTATAAGTGAGCCTGCTGAAAAAAACCCCACTCTGCATCATCTTAGCACTTCGAAGCAAAGAAGGTCTTTACAAGGCCTTCTTAACTCAGAGTAGAATATTTATTGTCTTTATATTCTTTAAAATCCTGTTTGTCAGGTGTGTGAGTTTATTTTTAAGAGATATATTTTTCCTGCTCACATATCAAGCAAACACATATTGATTTGCTGCAGCCATACCAGGTCACAGGATATGGAGAAATGTTCCCATATCTTTCGTAGCTACACCTGGAATATGGTGTTCAGCTAAGTGATGACAAGGGTGGTCAGTGAGGTGATGATAAAAGTCTATAAATAGCTTAAGAGGGTGAACTCTGAGGAGGGAGAAGCATTGGTTTAAGGTGGACTGAACAAACCTGACTGGAAGAAACAAAAAGATGCCCTGACAGCCAGGGCCAGGCATAATCTGCTAAATAGGATCTCATACACACCATGATTGCCAGCAGAGCAGTCTGGGTTTGGCCTTGCATACAGCACAGACATATAATGAATTTACTATTCCAGATTAATTATTCTGGGAAATTTCCAAGCATATTTAAGCACTTCAACTGCTAAACTGGGCCCCAAGTTCTACAGTCCACCAACAGGAGTCACACGCTGGGTGTGTTTAGAACTACACTCGCCATAGCACTGGAAACATGTAAGAGGAAATAAATCTGCCCAGAGAGGAAGATGGACACAAACCCTGCAAATCTGTCATACCTCTTTTTTTCTGTAGTTCTAGGAAAACATGCATATGGGATTTGGGAAAGGTCTTTTTAATAAGGGTTAATTGGAGAAGTATGTCACACATGACTGAGTACCGTTTCAAATTACTGCTCATGCTGGCATAACTAAATTAGACAAATGACAGAACACCAAAATAGGGAATAGTCAATCTTCTTCCCTCCTACTTAATCTTTATATCTGCATTAGTATCAAATATCAGCAATTACAACTTTTCTGGAATTTGTTGCTTCTTTCAAAATATTACTATGACCACATCATAATATTCCCCAGAGATCCAAGAGGCCTGTAAAATCTTTCTTCTGTTGTCAGATTATCAGTCTAGGCTTTCAAACTGCTGGATTCATTTATCTGGTTTATGTGATGCAAAAGTTCAGGATAAATGATACTGATATGGCCCTTTCTGAGCTTGAAAAAAAAAAATCTGAAAAGGGAAAAATAACCAGTTAGTAAACCAGATTAGTTGTTCCCATGAAAATCATTATACTGTCTGTAATTCTGTGTTGCTCTAAAAGCCAGGTCCCTAACCCCGAACCCAAAAAAGTCCCTTCGGTTTCTCTCTGCTGCCCAAGTTAACTGCAAGCATTTCCTGATGCTGAGAATGCAGGCAGAAAAAGGAAAAACGTCGACTTGAGAAAAGCACAGCTTCCAATCCCCACCCACCAGCTTCAGTCAAAGGGATGACTTCAGTCCCTTTCTTAACTAATCCTGTCACTGTAAAATCCTACAGTCTTTCTTCCAACATAAAGGGAAAACGGACTCACGAGGAGGACCTAGACTCTTTCAGCTTGAACTGTTAACCAATGGTGGAAATGCAAGAATGCTGAAGTTGTGCCTTCAGAGCCAATAGAGTGGATTTGTGTGTCCCACATGACTGTGTTTCCCCTGTCTTTCACATGGGCAGTATTTAGTTCAATTCAGAACTGCAGATAGTATAGCGTGCAGAGCAGCAATGGGATGTCTGAGCACAAGTAGCTGACTTCCAGGCGACTTCAGGAAGCACGTTTGTACATTTCTCCTGAATTATCTGGGATTCTGCACCCTTGACATTCTCCAACCCTCCTTGTCGCTGCAGAAGGAGACAGCGACCTGCACAGCACAACAAAACTGTGAGTACAGGCTCTATTTATTTTTATTTTCACCCAGAAAAGCAAATCTCTTAAAAATGTCAAAATGCTACGTGCCCTAAATCAGTGATTACTTTTCTTATAAGATGAGCAAGTATGTAAAGTGTTATTCAAATTCAGAAATATTTCTTGCATGCTTCAATAAAAGAAAGAGGAAAAAAAAAAAAAAGCAAAAGCGACTTATCCTCCAGGGCAGTGCCTGCATGCACGCTGCATGACACACTGCTTCCTGACATAGCCAGCGTGCTGCTTTGTTCATAAAGAAAAACAAAGACAAAAAGCCCTACACACGTATGTTGTTCACTTTTATTTGTACTCTGTGTCTAATCAGGCCTGATCTGTCCCCAAGGGGAAAACATAAAGGCAAACTTTAACTCCGCCAGCAAGGGCAGCCCAGACTTTGCAGACATCTGACAGTTATTATAATTAGCTATGAAAGACAGCGAAGACACTTTGGGGCAAATAGCTCTTACATTTGGAACAATGAAGTCGAGCAAGGTTCCCATCCCACCCCTTCCACGGGGGGAGGGGGAGAGGCAAGGCAACGGGGGGAGTGTTAGGAAAGGGTTATGGCTGGACTGAAAACACACAACTAGTGTATAATATCTGGACTCGCTCAGCATGAGGAGAGGCTTTTTGATAAGAAACTTTACCTCTAGATTGCAGCTTGCATTCACTCAGATTCCTGATGGGGTGGGAAAGGGTGTGGGTCTCTTTACGGTATAACGTCAGGAGGTCGGGGTGGAGGGGGCAGCGGGGACGAAGGGGGCAGAAAGAAGAGAATATCCATAGCAGGAGACATTGAAATTGTTTCCCAGAGCTTTACTGGCCAGATCTCCTTAAGCCCAAGTTGCTTTCTGGGCAAGATTTATGAGAGTTCTCAAACAGAAGCAACAGACAAAGCAGCGCTTTTTTTCTTCTTCCTCAGAAAAGAAATTCAACCCAAACGAATAACCGTATAATAAACAGCACTGATTTGTATTTCTGCTCTTTTTTCCCCCCACATGCTTGTAAGACCTTTAATAAGGTCTTTCCCCCCTGCCTGCACGATCCTTCCCACCCCCCTTCCATACCAAAAGTTAGATTCTAAAAACTACGATTGGAAGGGAAAAAGCAAAGACAATAGAAATCTGACTCAGTCCTGGCTGGGCTGGATCTCTAATAATGCATGAAGTGAAAACAGTTTCTAAGTGAAAGATGAGCAGACTTCTTTTAAAAAAAAAAAAAAAAATTAAGTGCAATAAGGAGAAATTGTTGAAAGACTCCAGACGCTACTAATTATGGCTTAAATAAATCTTCCTGGACAGATGTTTGCTTGCTCCCACTGCAGGGAAAGGAACGTTAAAAGAAGCATTTTTTAAAAAAGGATTTGACATGAATCTCCTACATATGATTTTTTTTTTTTTTTGGTAAATACACTGTTATATTCTTTGTCTGCCCTCCTGTTATCTCCCCCTCCCCCAACCGCCGCCCACTGTGAGCTGAGACACCTGAAGGCTAGACACAATGATCAACAGAGCACTGCGCTCGCCTGTCTGGATTCCAGCCAGATTTTTTTTTCCCTTCCACAATCAAGGAGCCTGCACGCAATGCACGGCAAGCCCCTTGCTCTGCTATGTGCAGATCAGACAGAAGTCTGAACCGTGCTGCAGAAAAGATTAAAGACAAACACAAGCCTTTCCTCCTTATGTCGGCCAGGCTCAGTTTCAACTTTGTTATGATTTGCAAAAAAAAAAAATACAAAATAAGAAACTTTGTAAACATATATACACATTATTGTACAAAACATATGCACACGCACACACACTTTCCAACACAGTGTAACTAGGGACATCCAGTGTTTCCCGTTTTACTGTGATTTCTACTCTAGGTTTACAGTCAATGCAGTATTTTATGTTAAGTTCATGCATCACTTACATAATTGCTGTGTAGCTCTCAAATATAGGTAAAGATTTTGCATGCGCATATGATATATTACATAAAGCCAAATAGCTCCTGTACAGATACCAGTTTATGAATGCCCATCAAGCTGAAATCTTACAAAATATTTGTGTTTAGAGAGATTAGCAAGAGCTCCTAGACAGTTTTATGATAGTTTTAAATGAGGCAGTAGCAAAATGCTTTGTGAATAGGTTGCCTTCAAACCGAAGAAGGGGAGCATGGCAGGGGACTGAGCTGGCCCTGCACGCCCTGGCCTTCCTGTTGCCAAAGCCCAAAGAAATGCCGAGTGGCCCGGTGCCATCCTGCCACAAAGTTGGGCTTGAGAATGCAGTACTCCCCAAAATAGTTGCTCTCAATTTGGTGTGGCTATGGGTGGGGTTAGCAGAGACATACAGGGGAAAGGCGGATTCAAAGCCTGTATTCTATTTAATTTTTAAACATATGCTGTGCAGATCGACCTATTTTCTAAATTCTTTGGAATTTCATTGTCTTGCAGTACAAATTATGGTTCGATAAATATGACTAATATTTGCTTTCCAATATGAACTTTGTATGAAAAAGACCTAAAAGAAAATACATTTTAAAATACACAACCACATGCACACATGTACAGTGTTGTTAATTTACTCCCTGAAAATGCTTAAACTATATTTTAATCACTCTAACAGGTATCCTAAAGGAAAGATAAGAAATTTTTTAGATTTTTTTTCTCTAATATTGCTTAGAAACACTATGAGAAAAGAAACCCAGCATAAGTATCCCATAAATTTAATATTAAAAAAAACTTCCTTTCCAAATAGCAGCGGAGACATGCAAACAAAAGATTGCATGTAGTGGCAGCAATATCCACAGGAAAGTAAAAATTCCTGAATAGAGATGTCAGGAAAATTAAGTGAATGAATCAAGAGCTGCGGTCATATTTGTATTCCTGCATTTTATTTTTTTGTAAATAAGGGATTTAATGCTTTTCTAAAGGAACAATTTACACTGCTTATATGAAATATACAAGCAAACTCTACACAATGGTCATACATGAGGAGTATATATTTGTAAATTATATGTATGTACACGTGTTCAGTAATATTAAGGTGATAATTTCCTTTCTAGTTTTCCTGGCATATTATGTTTTAAAACAAAATTTGTCACTTGTTTCAAAAAATGTGTTTTGAAATAATGCCTGCAGCTAAATTATGAAGTGCTCACTTTCATTTTCTTAAGGTAATGACAAGGCAATCATATTTTTATCCTTTCCTAAAGGCTGAAATCCTATGCAAATCAATTTCTCTAAACTTCAGAAGTGATTTACACACTATCTTGTCTTAGAAGGCTATTTCAAGTGGCAATTTATGCAATGTTTGTCAGTGTAAAAGTAATGTCTAATCACATAAGAGATAAGCATTAAGCTGGAGAATATGAATACAGGGTCCTTGCCTCCATGTTTAGTTCAACACTCTCTCCTTCTCCCACTAAGGTCTCTTGGGTTTTGTGAGTGCTGGTACAAAAGCTCTGCCTAGAGCAGGGAGGAGATACCTGACCAGTGTTGCTTTAAAAATGGCATTATCCTCTCCTGCTGTTGTTGTCCACATACCTCAAATTTGGAGCTGTGTGTCTTAGTTTTTTACAAGAAGAATTTGTTTACCTTGTGTGAAAATTGCTGAACTCTGTTTTTTTACTGACTTCTTTAAACTTTTTAATAGTTGATGATGAAATAGTGCAATCATGGAAGCTCATGCATATTTATGACTCCATTCCTTAAAAATTTGATATCTATTACAGCTTGTCTCTTAGCCTGTGGCCTACATTTGGTTGTGCAAATTCCACGGTTCTACTCACACAAACTTCAAGTTCTAATTTCCTTTTTTAAACTCTCCTCTCCCCTCTTCCCCCCATGCTTCCTGTTGCATTTGCTTGTTTGAGCCTTTCCTAGTTCAAGCAGAGGTGTGACTTTATTCCTAGGAATAAAGTGCTGAGAATTGCATCCAAAGTTTTCAAAAGATTGGTGTTTCACTTATACCTCTGAAGAGCTGAAGTAACTTGAGAACCTACCAAAAACACAGACAGTCTCAATAAGGTAACAGGGTCAAAGGAGCTCATGCATTACAGATAGGAAGAGAAATGTACATTGCATTTTTATAGATAAAAAGCACAGACTTTTTTAATGTAAACATATTTCCGTTTGATATTTTAGCAAACTGTTGCAAAGCTCAAACTACAGCAAAGTCAAAACTACTTTCAGCATGGTACAGTTAGACCAGATGGCCACGTGTTCTTTTCTTATTTAGATGAGACTTTTCCTTTCAATAACATCTTTCTTCCTGACCTGCTTAAAAATTCCAGCGAATGAAATCAGCACAGGATTTTCAATTCTAATTGACCATGTGCAGAGGAAAGGCCAGTAGAGAAATCAGTAGGACCATTGTAAGGCACACTGCATCAATCTCTCCTTTGTCCTGAATCTTTTCTAGTATGAGCTAAAATAATTAAGTATATTTAATTTCTATTATTTGTACAGCAGCAAATGTAGTAGCATTCAGGCAAAATTCATAGTGAGCTCCTCTTTTAGAAATTCATGTAACAAGGAAGATGTATGTCTGACACCAGAAAAGCAGGTACTTGACATCATTTAATGGCCAAATATTAAAACAAAAACCCATGAAACTGGAAACAAACCTCCCAAAAGAAACTCAAGGAAAGAATGACCAAAAAGACTGAAAGATGTGTCTGAATTAAAGCATGAACTGCTTTACCTTTTCTAATGAAGGCAGAAGATTTGAAGGATATGGTTCTTAAAGAAATTTTTGAAAATACATTTTAGAAGAGTCCGAAAAATTTATTTTTCCACTGTCCAAAATATTGACCCTTAAAACATTTGTAATCTTCAAATGCTTCAAATTTACCTACATAGATTTTACCCACACACATCCCACCCACACTGCGTTGGTTGTGATCAGCCTCAATTGTGTCTGTGTGATCTACATGTGAGGTACAGACTGTGTGTATTACACACACAAACATTACCTACAGAAATACACACCCAGAGGACATCATTGCAGCCTTACCTACTATTTTATTTGCATTTAGTGAGATGTGTGTGAAGCAATATAACAATATTTGAGATTTAACAAGTAGAGCATGCAAAGGATGTACAAAGTCCTACCTGTGTGTTTATGTAGCCCATGGATAAGGTAAGTGGGTAAAAGGAATCCTTCAGAAGAAAAGGGGGTGGGAAAAAAGACTAACTGAGAGCAATATAGAGCATTGGTTCATTCAACAAAGTAGCAACAGACTTAAGGCTTTACTATTTTGTACAAATTCACTGTACTCACAGTTTAGTTTAACATTATGCTTGAATAGTTGGTAGTTTCATATTGTCACTATAAGCTTAGATCAATAAACAACAACTGTGGAATATAAATTCTGAAAAAGAGTTATGAAAACGCTTTCATTAAGATAACCTGAAGAAAAAAAAAAGTTTCATTAAGATTGCTATCATTTTTGAACTTAAGGTGAAAAACAATCCAGGAGAAAATTCAATGGGCAGCATGGCCTTTACTATTTGTCAAGCATGCAGTCCAAATAACATTTGCATGAAGAAACATGCCTGAGAACATAAAACAAAGTACAGACCTTGGGTCTAGCCAGGCAGACATGGTAAAAGGTCTGATTTCAGCACTCCAGCAAGATGTTTCCTAGCCTTGGGCAAGTCATTTAAGTGCCTGGCTTCTCATCTATGTCACATTATCAGAATTTAAGTTTTGAATGTGTGATTATAATTACGAGGTCAGCAAAGAGATACCACAGGAAAGGATTCAGGAGAGACCTCAGATGCTTGAAAACAACATAAAATACTAGACTGAACAATGGTCTTTTGTTTTCGTTATTAAGTGAGATTGTTTTTGGTGTGGTATTTCTACAAGAAAGATACAAAAAGACAAGATACATAGCCTCTTTCTCAAGAGATCAATGTAATTCAGTTCTAGCTTAATTTTCTAAAAGTTCTTCATGTACTTGAACATTCATTTCTTATTTTTTACTAACTTGCAACAAAATATCAGAATATCGGATAAATGGAAGATACTGCTCCATCTGTCAAGATGCTCTAGATTCAACACTCATCGAAGGCCTACCACTAAAACGCTGACTCCAGTAATGGCTTATTTAACAGACAGTCCCAGGGTACCAGTGAGAGAGAGCAGGTTAAATGCTGCACTGCATGACCAGAGTTCAATCCTGGGCCCTAGACACGCACTGCCTCTGGCGTTCTGCACCCAGGAGCTGATCCTGGAATGGCGTTGAGCGTATTCTTACTTATGAAGCCTGAAGGCCACCTAGTGAACCACCTCGAAGTTCAGCACGTGCCCAAAGCATCGTGCTGAAACAGGTCTTAAATTTCTACAGAGCACATTGACCTGAAAAGTAAATACCTCTGCTGGGTTCTGCCCCCATTCAACTGTGCTCCCACATTCACCTTTCTGTTGATGGTTCTTTGATTCCCACCACTGAACAGACTAAGTTAGAAACCCTTCAGCAGCTATGCTAAAAATCACTGTGCAGAAACAGAAATCAGTGAGCCTGCACTGGCCAAGAGACTTGACAGGAGACCTTTTGAGGCTGCCATTTTGTGACTGAGTAATGACCATGTCACACACACAGAACTGGAAATTTTGCTTTCTCTCCCTGAGGAAATATGAGGGATCTCTGTGCAAAATAAAAAAATCCTGAAGCATTTTCTTATTAATGGTGTTACTAATCAATATTCATGTACGCATGAAAAAAATACTCAGACTTTCAGCTATGTTGCATCAGTGCTGCTCACAAGATGAAAATAATTAATGAAAAAGGCAATGTGACAGAGCTGCTGAAAATCTCAGCAGGTTTACAGAAAGGGTAGGGAAGTGAAAAGCGGGTGAGAGGAAAATATCCTGCATGGAAGTACAGCCTCGTGCAGTGCTCAGAAGAAGGAAAGGAAGTGAGCAAAATGTGCACGGTTACATGCAACTGATGGGCTGTATTTCACCAGCCTATTTTTACTGTCGAGGCTCCAGACTATATTAGGAGTCTATCCAGTCTCTTAAGCCATGGGATATGGATAATGGGATCAGATAAAATGATTAAAATCAGTTTGGTCTCATGCTTTCATCTACTAAGTGAAATAGATGCAAAACTGAAAGACTTAATTGTATAATAAAAGTACAAATACCTCTTTGTTTTACCTCTGCATTTTTCCAATTTAGAGAAATTGATGAGGTTTTTCACTGTTTGTTTGATTGAAAAAAAACAATGGCAAACAAGATGATTCTTCTCTTGCAGCATCCCAGCTGAAACTAGTTTCATCTATCCAAACAAAAAAGCTCAGAAGTAGTTGCAGGAAAAAAAAAAACAAAACTATACCACATCCCATGAGATATTTTACATAGAGTGTCTGGTTAATAAGCTTCAGGAACAAAGACTGCTTTTAAGTAGTTTACAGAGTTTAATAATTGCCTTTTTTTTAGAAGTAAAAATCAGATAATTTCCCAGAATGTCTTATCCATACACCAAGTTTGTTATTTTCAAGCATTATTTTTTCAGCTCATTTGAAACCATTTTTCTAAGAGAGAAATTTGCAAGGAAAAGGATTTAAAAAGATAAGTCTAGCAAATGACAACAGTGAAGAAAAGCAGTTCCCAAGGTTGATTAAAAGACTTGGAAAGGGTTAAAAATTCAGATCTTTATGTAAGAATTATAAATGAAAGGAGAGTTAAAAAGGGGGAGAAGCGGGGGAAGAGCTAAGCTGCTGGTGACTTGAGTGTATTTATGGATTACTATGTCCTGAAAAGAAGAAAACCAGAGTTGTAAGATGACACTGCAGGGGTTGTCTGGACTTTTCACCGAGTGTAAAGTCTGTTTAGTCAGTGTCTTAATGCCTAATGCTGACCTTTGCCCTCTTCACTCCTCCCTGCTCCAGGTGCAACATTTTTGCAAGTGCTTTAACATTATTGGAAGTTTTTGCAGGTTTCACACACTGCAAAGTGCACAGAGCACTTTACACATCCATTACGCCCACCCAATATCAAGAGTTAGCACTTTTTTTTTATCCTAAGTACAGACAATTATTTGTTTTACATGTTTTTCCTTATTAGTATTACTGCATTAAATTAATAAAAACAAAGGCTTCTTTGTAAGGTTATTTAATTGACATAATTCTATACAACAAGATACAAAATTAAATATAAACTCATCTCATGCTCCCCAGCACTGTGAATTATACCAGGAGTGTGCAACATATGCCAGCAATGCTATTGATCTCTCTTAAATTAATTCTCTTTGCTATGGAAATGGAAGACAAAACCAAAACCCATTGCTACAAAATAGTCAAGGCAATATAGCTCATTTTCCTCAGGAAAAAGTTATTTCTTGTAGAGTTATTAATTAGATTTGAAGTGATAAAAAATTTAAAGAAAAACAACAATTTTAGAAACTAATAATAAAAAGAGCTAAACTACATAAGGTCTGTAAAATTTCAATTTTGATTTACAAAAATAAAGAGTCCTTTAAATCTATTAATTCTACAGTTTTCAGTAATGAAGATAATATAAAAGTACACACATAATTACTTCTCTATGCTTTATGTTTAGTAGATGGCTGGTAAGATTTTTGAGGTCTACAATTTAACTTTTCTGAGGAGAAAATATAATCTGGGTACCATCATATTGAAGACTACTAGAGATGTTGTGTTGTTTCTGGAAAGGGCACTGTGGCATTTCTTGCCACTGTGGGCAAGGAGCCCATTTTCCCCAATGCACCCAATGCTGCTGGACTTCTGGCTCCTTTGGCTCTCACCTGGCGCTGAAGATTTTCACTGTGTAATACCAGGCACTAAAACTCACCCTTCTCCAGTGGCATGAAGCTTACTGCAAATCCAAGACTGCCCAGTCACGGTTCCTGCGCTTTGTGATCCACACTAGCTAACTATGCCCCCCCCAAAATAAAAATTATTATTTAGAAATCTAAAACTTTTAAATAACTGACTGACTTCCCCACATTCCTTCCTCACTGAGCTATGCTGAGAAATGTTCATTACATTGAAGGAAAAGAAAGGAGGAAAAGGACTGGTTTAAAAGAGGTGAATAGCAGCAGGTAGGATTTATGGAAAACCCTACTGGTCTAGCCAGAATAACCCAGGATAATACATCTTCTATGCACAGCATTATTTCAAGGTGAGACTTTAATAAAAAAAGAGTTCAGATGAGGGTTTGTATTTAGGGAATTGATATGACAGAGATGTGTTTGCATGTGGACTAAAACATTTATTTTACTGGATTACCTTTCAGATACCCTAAGCAGCTATACTGCTTACAGGACTCTGTGCCTCTCTAAAGGAATATTTTAGTGTTTTCCTATGACATCACTAAAAAAATTAGCTTAGGCCATCTTTATTACCTAAATAGTTTTACAGGGTCGGATTTTGGGGGAGATTTTTCTTTAAAACGAAATATGGAACTTAATATAGTAGTTTATTCCAGGAGTAGGCACAGGTCAATGGGTCAAAATATTCTGCAAGTGTATCCTGAAAGAGTTTTCTTATGTTTTCCAATTTAATTTGTATCACTGCAACTAGAAGGGAATAATGGTGGGGGGGAGGGGGGAGGTTGTTTCTTGAATGACAGACTATTTCTAGAGCTGGGCAGCTTTATCTCAGCACAAAGAGTGCTCCTGTTCACAGTGCAGCTGCTAACAACTCATCAGCACTCCTTGTTTAAGAGTAGGGCACAATTAGAAGTCAAAACTTTAAAAACCTGAAAAGTTATTACTGCAGTAAGCCATGCAACTGGATTTGATTTCTAGCCAGACTGTATCCCTTTGCTCCCGACACTGTTTACAAGACATATTTAGTGCAGGTGGTACTCTCCTTAATTTCACTGAAGGTCAAGTGTACTTGTCATAATTGTATTTTTTTGCACAGCTGAGAATTCAACTACTTCTGCAGACTGAAAACAGACATTGTTTCTGTAAAGGAAACACAGAACACTGAAGAGTTGGACTTGAAAAAAACAGAATGAAGTAAATTCTCAGAGTTTTCACCTACTATCTCATCAAGATCATCACTTTTAAGTCTGCTGTGTATCAGGGCAAGCAGCCATTTGGGTCCTTCACTCCCAGAACATCAGAATCCTCTGTCTGGAAGTGTTTTCATTTATCTTGCTTTAGAGGGCTATTTTCAGTTTTTTTTCAGGACTACAGACTCAGATGAAGGTTTTGCAATATTTGCAAATAACTGACATTACAATGATTTACAAGTATAAAAATGAATAAAACTGAAATTAATCAAGATTCTAATTTAAGTAAATAAAAACTACATTACCAAAAATATAAATTCATTTTCTGCTATTTTGGAACATCAAAATCATGGCTTTCAGAAGAGACTCATTCTTATTCTCTGTAAATTCTAAACTGTTTTGTTATAATTGTCAGATAGAAAACTAAATCTGCTGAAAAAAAAATAGCATGGCAGAAATAGGATACTATTCTTGTGCTTTGATTCATTTACTCTTATGAATTATCAGTCTACGTGCAACACGTGCACCTAAAACACAAAACGTTGTCCAGTGAATCTTCATTTTCCTGTGAATACGTTTTCCTCATCCTCTAACTTACAATCATTCCTAGTGCCCTCACTATGCATTTTACCTGAAGAAAGGAAATTAAAGCAAAATATCTCTGAATTGTGCTTCATTATTTTTTTTCATGTCTTTTGAAAAAAGCCATAACAAAAAACCCCCAAACAACCAGGTGTCTCCTTCTGTAATTCTTACGTAATAGTTCAGTCTTGCATAATACTTAAAAAATCCTCTAGCTTTCTTCAAGTAAACTATTTCCTAATATATCAGAGACAAGGAAGAGAATCATCCTTCTTTCCAGATTCTCTTCATGTCAGGACCAGAGCTCAGGTTTGCTTCAGAGCATCAGCTCACAAAATTCTAAAACTAGAGACAGATTCCTCTTGTGAAATCCATTTGCTGATTACCCATCTCTTCTACCTCCATCCAATCTGCTTCTCTAAGCAATTCTGCTCTGAATTGCTGTATTCCTCTGCAAACAGCAAATCATAAAGATATAAAGATTTGAACTAGTTACATAAATACACAATGTTACTCTATATATGATGAGAGTTTTAAAAACTTTAGTTGAAAGCATAAATGCAAGTGAAATAGTGCCTTTTAATGGAGCAGTTCGAAGATACAGAAATACTTTCATTAAATTGACACAAGGAAGATCAGGACTTCAAATCTACATTTTCATTATTGTGGAAACTTCAAAAAACTGGGTTGCAATCTGATTAGTTTCTGTTATTTCCTCAAAACACAAAATAGTACAGTAAAGCAAGCAGCAGTGTCGCATGGAATTTTGCTAAGTCAACTTACAGGACATTGGTATTTCAATCTGTGGGATTCACCTGACATTTTGTATGCAAGTCCAAGCTTCCTCTTTCCTCACCTCATTGACAAACTTATTTTTTAGTTGTATTTAGTTGTAATTATCAATTTTTACTGCTTTATTTTATAGTCAAATCCTCAAAACACTTGGATTTTTTTAGTGGTTTGTTTTTTGTTTTTTTCCCTAAAGAGGAGAAAAATATCCCTCTAACCACTATCCTATGCCAGCTTTGTACTTATATTCAGGGAATAAATTTTACACAACTTCATTTACAGAATCATTAATCACGACTGTTCTTTCAGTATCAGTATTCTAGCTGAGTTTTTCAGGCTCAGTATTAAATTTGGGGTAACTTAAGGTCTTTTCCATGAAAAAAAAATTAAAATCTATCATCCTGCTAATGAAGGAAGTGAAACCTAAGCTACTTAAAAAGCTGATGAAGTTCCTGTCCTTTTCGAGGAGGAATCAAGAAGGTTTTTGCTGAAATACTGGTTTAAATTTATGGCACAGAAAAAAACCCTGAACTTTAAGAAATAGTTCAAAGGGAACAGAGACTAGCACTGAACAAGTATCAAGTTCATGAATCTACTTCTTAGATGCACAACTGCATTTTTTCTCTGAGGAGATGGCACCACACTTGTACCTTCGTAGCAACCAGCACAGGGAATCACCTCTAGCCTCATCCCAGCAGGCTCCAGCAGGGTAGGCCTCCATCGTGTTCCCAACACACTCCTGGAGAAAGGAGAATGATGCCTTGCCTGCAAGGGTTGTGAAAACATCAAGGCCATTGAAAGGACCAGTGGGACTTGGCTGAATTCCCAATTTTTATCGTATTAAGATCTCTACTCTGTCCTCCTGCAATGCTTCTCTGATGAGTAACTCACTATGTAGTGCCTATATCCTGTCCTTTTCTTTCCTTCTTTGGGATTTACACAGAACAGACAGCAATGATTTCCTGCTGGATGCCCTCAAGATTCACTGCGTGTTTTGGATGTTGCAAAGGAAGAGGAGACAGTCAAGAAAATTTGAGACTTTTATGAGAGAAGGGTTTGTGGCCTTTGGCTACAAGATCTTAATGAGCTTCCTGCTCCTTTTTTCCTTAGCTCTCTACAACAGGAGGCAGCAAGCATAACTAGAATTGTGCACCCCTCCTTGCCAAGGATTTGTCATCCAGTAGCTTTAAATTTAGAAACATAAATTGGCTGTCATTTCTTTTACTGCACAAATGTAAAATAAGTGATGTTAAGATAGCATTAAAGACAAATGTGGGGGAGACTGCTTCTCAATTGTTCTGTTTGAAAACTTGTACTTTATTTCATGACAAGCAGTGAGATTCACTGGAAAAGGCATTCTGCACTAAAAGATACTGGGCATACTTCATTATATAAGAATATTTCCAAATGAAGACCTGAATTGTTTTCCGTTTCCTTAAAGAAGGCCTCAGACTGTACCACCTGTCTAAACATATTTACAGTCTCTCCACATGGCTGCAAGCTCACTGTAGTGGAATTCTTCTAAGGGTCAGAGGTAGCACAACTAAAGGAGTTTTGTTTTGGTTTGTTTTTTAAGACACAAGGAGATATCCATGAATTTTCTGCAAATCTAGCTGCAGATATAACTGGCTTATAATAGAAACATTTGTTAATCTAATCTAGAGACACAAACTCTCTTGAGTGGCTGCTAACCATTCAATAAACTTTTTTAAAATTTAGTGATAAATTCTGCAGTTTGCTTTTGACTTACCTACTTTGTTCTCTTCTGCCCTCTTTTTCCACTTTTTTTGTTTGCAAGATGTTAGTTGAGTGACAAAAGCAAACTCTGTATCTCCCAGCTTACTTACCCAGTTATTTTACTTTTATTTCCTCATTTAAGGGGAAAAGCAGGGCTAGGGGTGAATAAACATTATGGGTCAGGTGATGCATCCATATCCGAAGACAGGAGCAAAGAGATCAAACTTGCCTAAGAAAAGATAAGCAATTACTGAATCACAAACATAATGTATTTATTACTTGAATAAATTGCTCAAAATTTGACAGTTGCTATCTTTTCTGAAATTTCTATTTGGAGGATCCCTCCCCCATTCTCCTAGAAAGACATCTGGCTACCACTGAATGGAGTTTAATGCTTGAACATCCCATCTGGTTTCATCATGTTAACACATGATTCCAAGTCATTCAAGAAGTATGAACAATGGATATTGTATTCCATATAGTGCCATGTGGATTTGATCTTTAAAAGATGGTGTCACTATAGAACTCAATCTTTTAGTTAAAAGTCAAAACATTTCATGTACGGAAAACTCATTTCCCACAGCCTCAGAAGCCTCACATTTTATCCTGCTCTAAGAACGACAAGGAGACAATGTCTCCTTCATATAGTGCCTTTCCTATTGTTACCTACCAGAATACCTATCTTGAGAAATCAAGAACACATTTCCTAAACATGACAGTTAAAAGCAGCATTAAAACAGATTTTTCATTATTTTCATATTCAAATTACTTCCAGATTGATTAAAAACAAAAGCAGAAGTTTGCTGAGGCAAATGGAAGTTGCGCACTTTTGACTTCCAGAGCTGGTAACTCTACCTTTCACTGACACTAGCAAAATCTAAAAAAGTCCCTCCAAAACAAAGTGCTTTAAGTGTAAGTGCTTTCCTCAACAGACCAGCACTACTTTATCTCAGTGATGCTGACAGAACATCTCATTTCTCTATATACTCTCAAAATAAAATACAATTTTCAGTTAATAACTTTTCTTATTCAAACAGTTCTTTCACTTTATTTCTTCATAAGGATAATTGACTCATAGTCCTGTAACACTGATCCTAATATATTTTTTATATTTCTTAAAGGATGCCTACTAGGAACAAATGTTTAATAAGTGGCTTATTATGAAAACTTAAAAACTTATTTCAGACTAAAAGAGAATTATATAAACTTCAAGTGTAAGCAGGTATTTAAATATTTTCTAGCTGTCCTTTAAGCCACATAATAAAATGATATTGCTTCATTAGAGCACTTGGAAAGTGACTGGTTTTACCTGCACGGGTGAGAAGATGAGGAAAATACAGATATTTTGGAGGGAAACACCTTTTTAGTGGAATGAAGCAGGGCAAACATGCTTTATATCTCTGGAACTGGATCATGAAGAGTGACTAGTTTATCCTCAAAACTGTGAGGCCAGAGTCAGAGTTGTGTAGCAAGATATTATTGATGTGCTGATGAGAGAAGACAATTCTCTGAAGATTGATAAAGGCAATTACACCACCCAACTTTTTCCAAACTCTGTTGATATGTATGTTTTATTTAGTATCACCATTTCACCAGCCAGCTCAAAAGTTAGTTAGATTAGATGTGTGAATCTAATCTAAAAGTTAAAGTTAGTTACATGTGTGGATGATAATGGCATCAAGATTTTCACAGAAACACCTAAATCAAAAGTATTTAAGAGGCTACTGTTGGTGCTTAAACAATCACTTTGCATTGTCTGGAAAGTTTCTTTACATGTTTTACCTGCTGTGTTTCAGCCGACAAAACCTGTCTAGAGGATAGGGGCTACTATATTTAATAAACAGAAAGGGCAAAGAAAGAAAAGATGTGCTCAAATTCATGAAACTGAATTCATTCCTGTGTGACAAACTGGATAAGCTCTCAGCAAAGCTGGGTTGAAGGCTAGCTCCATCAGTTGGAAATTCTTTTAAAATCTGTGGAGATCATACAGACTGTTAAGACAGTGGATTATATGCATTGAACAGAGTCGCTTCTAACTGATTACATCAGGGAAGCTACTGAATTCCCTAAATTCAGGATGAGAACTATAAAATGCAAGATTGGAATAAAGATGGCAAACGTTGGTGATTTTATCTGTGTTCCGCTGTTCCTATCCCCTCTAATAACTAAATCCTTAATACAGCAGTGACTATGTTCATTGATGACCACCTCAGTTTTACAGAGCTAAGAAAATTGTTTGTTTCATTTGGCAGTACTTCTATTGACTCTTTTCAAGTAATTCTGGTTGAGTATTCATTCAGCACAGATTTATGCAAGCTATAGCAGACAGCCTATGTCAGAAAGTCTTCAGAGTCTGTTTGTCTAATTCAAGTACTCTGTCTAGAAAGGCATTGCTTTTGAGTACTCAAAACCTATTCATTCCGTTCCTTAGGCTGGCAGGCACAAAACACACAATACTTTTCAGTTTGTAATCCATCTGCAGCACCTGAATTACTACAAGCACTTGTCATACACTGAAGAGAAAAAGGGATGCTGACAAAACAAATTTAAGGAAACCGAAGTCCTAAACTGAGTCTTCCTGAAAGCATTTAAAAGAATTATTTCTGTGCCCTTAAGCTGTGAATGTCTTAAAACATGCAAGATCCATGCTTATAAAGAACTAGAATTCTGTCTTCTAGAATTTAGGTAGTTAGTTAAAACTTGTGGGTTCTATGTAAGTATTTTGTACTAGTGGAAAGTTTGACTTCTCAGACAAAGTCCAGAATTACAATTAGTTCTACTCATGATCAGTTTCACTTAAGATGTAGCAAGAGAAATTTGAAGACATAGCAAGACTTTCCCAGGGAGATAAAATTGATTTTAGTGCTTTACTTCAAGATAGACTGTGCTGGCCTAGCTAGACCATATGAAATTGGTGCCAAGTGATCCTCAATCAGATTAGCAATACATCCATTTAAAAGGACAGTGATATAGCACCTGAGAGAGCTCTCGTTGTTACATCAATTCTCCAATTTAAAAAAATGTGTGGGATATTAATGCTAATTTTTTAGTTCCTGTATAGCATAAGGACATTTATTTCCTAGAACATTGTATTCCATCATCTTGTTCCTACCTATGATTTTTAACTTCCCAAAACTAAAGCAGAATGCCTTCACAATCCCATCCTTCATTAGGGTAGAACAGTATCTTAGCAGTTTGACGTAAGTTTCAGTATTAAGAGAAAACTTGAGTGGGTTTATTGAATCTATCCATTCTTTCTGGATATAGCATAGAGTCCACATTAAATGAAAGTAATGGGTGGCCCTAAAGTGAAATCTCACAGTGGCAGTCTAAGTTGGACTTTGGTTATTTGTAACTCATATTTAGCCTTTCAGAAGACCTAAGTGCATTGTGCTCCAAATAACAAAATTCAAACTTAAATCTCTTCTCCTTTCAGTAATCTAAGTCAGAAATTTGTGCACTGCAGACATTTGATACCTCACTCTCTCCCTCTTGCTAACACAATCTTGTTTTCCACATGTAAATGGCAAGCTGCCAATTAGGGAAGTACACATGCTGCAATGCAAAGGAAAATAAGTAGATATGTCTGTATGTATTAACTACAAGTCAGAGTATTGTCTAGTGCAGCTGGAGTGAAAAACACTCCAAAAAAGCTAATTACAACTCTAGTCTTTATTATTATAAGCAAAAGCTTTTGTGAGATAGGGTTACAGTCCTCACTGCAGTATATTTCTTGTTTTTAAGTCTTTGTTATTATTTTTCCATTGATTCAAACTCTTAAAAATAAAATTGTTTCAAAGCTATTAAAACAACAACAAAAATCTTTAAACAAGGCAATTTATCAAACTATGGTGCAAAGAATAAAATTATCTTCATTCATTCCATCACCTCTATGGCCTTATAGTTGCTTTTATCCATATGTAGAACACAATTCCAACATAAACACCAGAATGACAATTAAACAAAACTATTAGTGTAGATAAAAACATTTTTATAAGCTTCCTTAAGGAAAAACTGGTGAAGCCAGCAGGACACCCATCTGGGCTCCTGTTCCAGACTCAGAATGATGTAATATGAGAAACTCCGCTTTGTTTATTCCCTGATTCCCAAGCTATGAGAAGCTGTGTTAGGATTATTCCCTTTATTCATGCTACTATAAACCAAAGGAGACCATCTTTTGGACACTGCTATAGAGTAACAGAAAAATCTAGGTAGTTCTGTATGGTAGATGATACACAGAGTTATATATCACCCTCAAACCCGAGCAGCAGTAATTTAGATCAGGATACTCAAGTTAACAAACCTAAAACCCCCATATTATCTCTTTTCTCTCTTACTTCTCTCTTGCACTTACTGTACAAGTTCTGTAAGCATCTTGAACATCTATAAGCCTGCTAAAAATATAACTAATTATATTTTATTCATTCTTCTCTCAATTTAAGAAAAAGAGACTTAGCATAACTAAATTTTGTGGGCTCTGTAATCTCCATGTGACTGTGCTGCATTTTCTCCTCATGAAATGCCTGGCATCTTCTTGTGCCACACTACTCAGCATAAGCTGCTTTTCTGTAATTCATAGGCCACTTCTGTACAGGGCTGTTGCCATTTTTCATTTCCAAAAGCAACTATATGAAGTGATAGAACTCTCAGAAATGGAAAAAACGTGTCCTACTTTTAACTTAACAGAAAATGGCATTTCATCTTATAGCCCTGCCAGTGCACTTGCTCGTAATGTGATGTGTCATGTAGGTTGAAGTGAATTTCTTTGCCTCAAGGATCAAGTGCCACTTCTCACCAAAAACGTAAGAAGATTTCACTTCATGTTTGACTCCTTATTCACAAGTACTGCAGTCTTTGAATATCGGCTTTTCTGTCAAGCTGGAGGATGGTGATTCATAAAGTTAAACTTCATGTGGAGTGGTATCATTTTAAAAGAAAACTCCTTCAGAAAACATTTCCAGGGATTAAGAGGGAATTTATAGTCAAAAAACAGACACACCGACTCCAAAATAGCTGTTTCGCATTTAGCAGTAAATCGACTATTTCAGACAGATCTCTTAATTCTTTCTAAATTTCACTGAAATTCAAAGTAGAACAGGACTAGTTTTGAACTCAAAGTTTTGTGGGGTGGAAAAAGTGAGTTTTCTGCTTTCCTGTGGTCATGAAATATTTATCAGTTTCCCAGTTAAAAAAAACAGCAATGAATGGTATACAGTGATTCATTTCTTTATGTGAAGGACTTTGTATAAATTAGCAATCGAGCATTCAGTGGTCACATGTATTCAACATACTGAGTAATGATACTTTATCTTACCCTTATACAGGCACAGCAACATGGCCTCCCACTATGTTATTTAGTGCTTAATGTAGTGGGCCAGAAGTACCTCAAAGTTGTTTGGCATAATTAACAACTCAAGATAGAACTAAATACAAAATTTGTGAGGAAATTTGCAAGCAATCTTATGTGCAACAGTACCAACATAAGTAATTTCTAATAAAAAGTTTTTAGTCCATTTTGGACAAGTGCATCTACTTATCCAAACATTTCCAATTAAATATCTAGTAAAATCATCTAATAAAACATAACCATGCCCTAAGATCAGTCCCCTAGATAAAGTATATTTATCACAATCCCAGACCCAAATCTACTTTTCAGGTGTTTTAATAAAGAATTGCAATTGCCATGAGTTATGCAAATTTATTCAGGAGAGGGGAAGGATGGCTTTTGGACTTTGATTAATGCAATTTGGGGGAAAAGAGGAAAATAAATGAGATTCAGCTCTGTTTTAAAAATAATTCTGCTTCCACAAGATTCCACCATCACAAAATAGGTGATACCTGTAACAAGCCAGAGAAGATAAAGACCTTTTCAGCCTCTGTTTATGACCACAGCTAAGCAAATGTGCAGCTAACAAAGGTACCTGAGACCCTTTTGCTGGGCCTTCAAAACCTTCATCATGGTATTGTAGATGAGAATGTTAAAGAGATGCTTCTCTTTCTGAGATACATCTTCAGCCTTTATCAAAGTTACTGCAGGATTCCATTTTCCAAGCCATGCTAGTGTGGTATTTGGTACTGATTGCAGAGGACTTCTCATGGAGAAAACTCCATGTTTCACAGGAATTCAGCAGAAGAGTCTTTACCATAGCCTTCATCTTCCATTTTGAAGTTATGAAGAAGGCAAGGTATACACTTCAAAAATTTTTTTTAAAAGAAGGAGGGAATGTTTCAGAGGGTCTTCAAAGATTTGTCTGAGTTGTAGAATTAATAAAAAATACAAATTCAGAACCTATAAGTATTTTGAGCGACCATCAAATTTAAGGCAAATCCCTTAAGAGAAATTTCTCACTGTGAATCATGTGCTGGACTTTCTTTTGTTGGTTTTTAACACCAGGAAGTTGCCTCCCAAGTTAAAATGCTGGTTTGTTTATTGCAATATCATAAAAAAAATACTATCCAACAAAAGAGGCAGTTATTTATGTACAAAGACACAATACCATTCAATTAGAAAGGTTTATATGATTAAAAGAGAGGCACACAAATATTTAACAAATATGTATCTTCCTTTACCAAGTGGAAGCCAAGCATGGCAGCATGCTTGGGATTAGAAGGTGGAGGATGACTAAAATTTCTTCTTTCAGTGGAGTCTCATAAAGGTTAGAGATCTCTGGATTAAAAACAACAACAACCCCCACAAAAGCCTCTCCAAAAAAACAAAGCCAAACACCAGTAAAACCTTAATGCACCGTACTTTATATAATTAAATCATTCTGGTACTTTACCCTGCTGACTTTTTCCTTACATGAATTTTTACAAAAGGTTCTCCACACATTTTAAGGCAGAAGGATCAGTGTAACACTTCGTTTTTAAAGAAATGAATATGCAACTCTGCATCTTTTAGTGATTAAGAGGAAAAATGATTTTAACAGTCAATCAAAAAGAGCAACAAAAGGAACACAAAGGAGGTCTCAGTTCACTAAGTACTGCTTATCTTTGCAGAGAGAAATTTTGTCCAGAAGTATTCCAAATGCAGAGTCAAAGCACTCTTCTGCTATGTCAGAACTCAGCATCATAAGGTAAAATGTTTTTGCAGGATAGAGAGTGATTTAAAAGTTCTCCTCCTAGTTGAAAAGAATTAAAATGTACTGTTGAAACCGCTTCAATGAACCAACACCACTAGCCAGGCTGTAGTATCTGCACAGCAGCAACACTGCCCAGGCCATGCACTGCTCTGCTGCCTTTACCAGGGCAGCTGGTGGTGGAGGAACAAACAAAAAGCCAAATTGTTTCAGCCAGGCAGAACCACCCCCAGAACGTCCCAACTATGGCTTTACTGCAGGTGAGAAGCAGATTGAAACTCTGAAAGTGAAACAAGATGGAGAAGAAACTTTGACAGGTACAACCTGCCCTAACTTGAAGGCAAGAAGCATTTAAATGTTAATGTCTATATATGCTAATTTAATTAGTAAAATGAGGTATTGTATGCCATACTACTTCAAAAAGACAAGACTCACTGCACACACCAAAATATTATTTGGCATATTATATACCTATGAAACAAGTTTGCCATCTCTGTCCCACATCCTATAATGACTTCAGGGAGGAAGTACTGTACAGAACCTGGCAAAAAAAGGGTAAAAGTTGTTTAACAGAACTCCCTTCCTGTACCATAAATGAAGGTTTCTACTACACCTGCGTCAATAATACAGTCTAGTAAAAAATAAGAACTTTAAAAAAGTAAAAAAGAAAAAGCACTGGATACTTACAAGAGAGAATAGTACTTGTTCTTTATGAGAATAGAAAATTACCTCCTTTCAGGGGAAAAGCAGTGGAAGAGGAAAACATCACTCTCTTTTGTTCTACATCCCTATATGCTTTACTATAAAAAACCCAAAAATGCATTTATTTAACTGGTCACATTATATTTAGGTCACCTGGGAGAAATAATGCTTCTGGAAAGGTGCAGTTCAAGGTAGCTACAAAATCTTTTATGAGAACATTTAAGTAAACAAATAAAAATCCTGTTTCATCCTCTCATATTCCTATCTCCTGGCTTTTCAAAAAATACAGGTAGCTGTGTTTAAAGAGTGAGAACATGAGGCACATTGATTAAGTGAGTCTGAACTTAAACTAGGACATCAAGAAATAATAGCTGCAGGTATTCCCTTACTTCTCTGCTGCCAAAAAAAGATGCAACTCTACTATTTCTTCCTCTGATTACAGTGGCGCATTTGAGTTTCTAATGGTTAAAGAGGGCATAACAGGATTTTTTTTTTATTTTTCAATTACTGTTCTGTGTAAAACAAAGATTTTAACTTCCAGAATCTGCATGTGAAGTATTGGAATTTGTCTCCATTTTTCACTCCCAATACTGACTGTCACAATCGTGAGAGCACAGTGAAGACACTCAGGGCATTTCCCCCCCTTCTGAACCCCTTGTAGGATGCATGACAGAAAGACTTGGGAGAGCCAGGAGGCCTCTCACTCTACAGCATCACTGAAATAAATGCAGCAGTAAGTGTCTGTCCCTTTCAAAGATCTTTTCTAATGTTAGCAGGTATCTTCTGTTCCCTGTTTTACAAAGAAGAAACTGAAAGTCTAAACCTCTTTTTATAATTGAATCTCTAAAGTGAACACCTCTGAAAATTAAATGCCTGAATTCACATATCCTATTGGCTATCCATGGATTTTATTACCTGATGGCAGTTCAGAGCAGTTTTTCTATTTCACTTCTGTTCTGCTCCCTGACAGCCTGGAGAGCTTTTGCACACAGTAGGCCAAACTTTCCAAGAGGCAGTCAATAGCAGTCATGCTAAAAGGAACTTTGGGCAAATTCTTTAAATCTTAATCCATCTGCTTGCTTCTACTTTAACACTTTCACAGTAATTTACAGTATTTTCACCCATACAATCATTGTTTAATTTAAAAGGAGGATGAATAGGAATATCTTCTTTAAATTGTATGCCAAAGTAAGTGTATTGCTTAAAATAAATAAGCAGAGCTTCCCAATTTCTATGAATTAAAGGGATTTTCAAAGACTTCCTACAGTAAATGTGAAGCACCATAAAAATATATTCTTAACATATTTCAATAATGGTATGGAATTTAATTAAAAACTTTTATATTTGAAGTTGAATGAAAAATCATTTTTCTTTAATTTCTTCTAGTTAAGTTTCTTATAAGGAGCCTGCTGTTAAATCAGAAACAAATCTTTACCTTTAAAGTAGAAAATATTTTAAATTTATGGAGAAGCAGGTCCAATCACAAGCACACACACAAAGGAAAGTATGCTAAAAGTAATTAAAAATCCTAGAGGACAAAAAATATTATTGTATTAAAAGGTGAGGTACAATCAGAGTAATTGCAGTTACTTTGAACCTTGAGACTAACAGAGTAGGGTTTCGATAATACCCTATTAAGAAGGGTCTTCATTCTTTTGGAAAAAGGCACAAGATGATCCTTGCAATACCACATAAAGTAAACAGGAAATCTAGATAATAACCTGGAAATTGCTAGTTATCAAGAGTTCCACTTGGAGACCATGTACTATAAGACTAAAGATAGCAAAATGTTGCCACCAGTACGTAGTCCTGTTAGAACTGTAGCATTTCATATCAGCACCTTTAGATTAAACTGAGCTTCTATCAGGAATCTTACTCTACATTAGTCTAGTATTTACTATAGTCATTAATCTCTCTGAAATATGCATTTAAACAAACTATATGTACCAGTGCACACAGCACTGGTAATATATAATCTGACAATTCAATGAATTCAAACTGTTCACTGATGGATCACCTTTCTTTCTAAAAGAAGCACCCTAAACATGGAAATTTCCACCTTTTTAATGCAAAACCACATCAAAAACTGAATAAAATGATCAGGCTCAATATAAGATTATTTTCTGGGACATGACATTGGAGATATTCAAGTTTGGTATTAAAGAGACTTGTATATTGTCTCCTTTTTAATTAGAAAAATTCCTAACCCTATATGCTGCACATATTAGATCTAGACACATGATTTTCAAAGATCCAAAATAAATGAAAAAGTAATGCAATTTCATTCACAGCTTTGCTGTGTAGGGTAACTTTTTGTGGCAAAGAAAATGCCATTTCCACAGTGAACTTCATTCAGAGCTCATGAGTTATTACAGCTATTGAGCTAGGGAAAAAACTTGATAAAACTCCTTATAGGTACCCTGAAAGTACACCTTCAACTGTTGTCTCTGACTTTTCTCTGTTACAATAGGCATTTACAGTGACATCTGAGCTATTTATTTTCAGTAAGAAGCCAAGCACTTGTGTCAAGTAGCACCACATTCCACAGGTTGTCTCATTTAAAAGCTATAAGTCTAGCTAGATATTGGCATGCATGATTCAAGGGAACAGAACTCAGTACTTAGGGAGGGAAAGGCATTTAGAAGATAACAGAAGTCCAGTTATGAACTGTGAAAATACAGAAACTCATTGAGGAAAATGGGAGAAGCCTATGCTTAAGGTTAGATGCATGTGCTCAAATATCTCACTTAATCAGTCAACAATAAAAGAATAACTGCCAGGAAATATTTTAACCTGACAAGGTATTGTAAACAGCAGGGTCCTCCTTTGGGATATAGTCTGTTGCTTTAATAGTACAAGCTACAGTCAGTGGAAAAAGTTACGGAAGACAATGTTGGGGTGTCTTTGAATTTACTGAATTCCTTCCAAAATGCCTTATGGTGGACTATTTAGTATTCATCACCATGCTTCTGTGGAGCAATGGCTGCTAATCTTCTAAAATATACAGAAAAGGAAAAAAACATCAGCTCTACAAACAAGCTTATTTTGTCCTATCTTGTCATTTTTAGCTGAAAGCCCAACAGCTCACCTAAGGGGCGGGGTGGGGGGGGGGAATTAAATACCTAAAGCAGGAATTTACTGTCCAGTGTATCTAAGAATCAGTGAAACAAATTAACTTTTCTTCTCTTTTCAAGGTCAGCAAGAAGATGACAAACAGTCTGTATTACACTGTATCATATAGTCAGCATGCCAGACTATGAACCCATAATTCAACAATCCCAGACTTAAGGTCCAGCACAAACACAGAGTTAAATGTGCTTCCCAGTACTTCTGAATATTGCATTCAGTCATTGCTGCTCCCTAGGAAAACAACCAATCCCCCAGCCACACAGACAGAAATCTCCTCCTTTTCCTGCGCCTCCAAACTCCCCCTCCAGGGTAACCCAAAAAAAACCAAAGAAACCAGAAGTATGGCAGGCAAGAGCAAGGCTAAATTTTTGTCTGCACAATGTGGAGTTACTGAAATGTACTTAACAGCTCAGTGAGATAAATAGCACTGCTCTGGTTTTACACTGGTACAGAAGAGATGGAGGGTCTAAGTCCTCTTTTGTTGTTTAACTGATTTTAAGAAGAGGAAATGGGAGGGGGAGAGAAGGGTTTCTAACTATCTGAAAAGGTATCTTTGAAGGAAAAATTCAATCTTCAAAAAGGAAGAAAATGGAAAGCTTTTCCTCAAGTTTCCTTTCATTTCTTATCTTCCTAAAATACATATATACAGTTTGTTCCAGGAAATGTCTGAAATGCCTTCTGGTAGCTTTTACATAAACATGAAAATCTCCTTTTGAGTTCAAAGAATTTCAAATAATGACAGGGGAAGAGTTCTTGTACTGTAACACAGATGTAAACAAAGGTCACAAATCACTCTCAATAATTACAATGCATTATCATTACTTTTTGACTTTTAGTCTGCTATCACATAACTGAATTAGACATGAGCAAAGCTCTACTGTGCCTCCACAGCGATCTTTTCCTGTACACTAAAATCAGCAGACCTCAGCTACATTTCTCAGCCAGGAGCTAATGTTTCTGGGTACACATTACTGCTGCTGTTTCATTTGTCAGTAAAGCCTTATTTACTTGCTTCCTGTTATTAATTATGGGAAACAGGATCTCTTCAAACTGTAGGAGAGGCTCTTTTAACTCCTGTCTAGACTTTTCAGGACAAAATATTGATGAGCCCTTTAATGTTTGTGCAGTGACACAATCTGAGCAAAAAAAACCCCATCGTTACCTCAAACAGCTTAAGGCTCCTTATCACACATTTACAAAAAAAAAAAAAAAAAAAAAAATCCTTTAAATCACTTGGGCTCACATTCTTATTGTTAGTCACTGAAGTAAGGTTTCCTTTCATAGTTGGATACTTTCTTCATCTGTCACACTGATTAATTAACAGCTCACAGTATGAGCCCTGAGCTTAAATAGCCTACTGAAACGAGGAGGAGAGATCAACTTTAATATTGCATAAAAAGCTGAAGAGGAAAAATGCTTTCCTTAGTATGAAGGGATCTGTCTTCTAGTAATAAAAATATTAACTAATTTCTGCTCAGTTACATTACATGAGGAGATGAAAGCACCCAGCTTGCGAAGGGAGATTGCAGGAAAGGATTACGACAAAAGTTAAAGACTTAAGCATTTTAAATTAAACTGTTGGCTGGAAACAACCAAGTCTTGAACACCAGTGAAATTATTTTCATCATCATTAAGAAAAGACAGTTTATCAACTCATAATGAGCAAATCTATAAAAACACAGTACCATTGCCTGTAAAGGTCTATGGGGAAAAGGCATGCAATTACATGAAATGGAGAGTTGCTAAAACCTTAAAGCTAAAGCTGGCTTTAGCCAAAGCATTTGTTGTTCTCTCTCACACACCTCTTTCCCAAACTGTTACAGTCTGGCAATTATTTCAGGAGTTTAACTTTCAACAACTGCAAGTTCTCCCCCTTTTTTAAGCCCCTCCAGTACTGCTGAGTGGGCAAAAATTACAGATGCAAGAAAAGCTGACAAATGAGTGCAAGGCCCCTCCTCTCCAGTGCCTCGACAGTCAGAGCCCCTGCCAAAACATGCCTGAAAGCTAGTGAGCGGACAAAGACACAAAGGTTCCATTTTTTCAGAGAAAATAGATTTCATGTAGAAACTACTAGGGAGAAGAATAGCAGGCACATGTGTAATCTCAAAAGCAGAGCAGGAATGAATGTTTCAAAAACAGTGAAATTATATGTGCTTATTGAGTAAGCTTAACAAATGCTATTTGACACATGGCTTTTTTTAAACTGCAAAGTGCTACAGGGGGTAGGAGAAGGAAAGCTCCCATAAAGTCAAAAAACATTTTCAGTCATGGAGAACCTTCAGTTTAAGACGATCCAAACCAAGAGTTCATAGCTGTTGCTCTAAATCATCTCCTGAAAAAGCTGTAGTACACAACCAAAACAAAGTAAATCCAGCTTTTTAGCTCAACTCTGTTTCACTGTGTTTTCTACTAAAAGATGCTTCCCCCAGGGTGTCATTAATAAAGTTACAATGAGTTTAAAAGCCTGGCACCTAGGCACATCCAAGTTTTCAAGTTTTTCGTAACAAGTTTACTACTTTCATGACTTTCACTCCTCACTGAGCTGGAACAGGTCTGCCTCTGAGCAGGGAGAGCAGCAGTGAGGTGAATGCAGGCAAGCAGAGCAGGAGAAAAATCAACAGTAGGATTTCTTCTTGAAAGTAGTCAAAGTTGGGGGAAAGTCCATTTTATGGTGGGGAAGATTTGGGACAGCTCAAGATTCTCAGTAATTTAAAAATAAAAAGGATATTCACAACAGATTAGAATTACTAGAATTAGATTAGAAACTATTGCTTTAAGTGTGATTCTTCAGGACTCAGTGGTAAAAGAAGCTACTGTTAAAAATAACATAACCTCCTACTAGATGGGCAGTTTAGGAAGTAGAGGTGTAAAATAGAGTTTTAGTCATCAGAAAGGTTTTCAAAATGCTCCCAGCTCTGATAATTAGTGCTCATTAACATGTAGCAGTCTTACAAACTTTCCACGTGTAATATACTTTGTCTTATGGGAGGCTGCTTCTACAGAGACACTCAAATTCAGCCAAAGTCTTTTGGTCTTGCAGCAGAACACTAATGCAGTATAAACAGAACATAGAAAATGTTATATAATAAACATTCTAAAAATGTGATTAATGCCCTGAATCAACAACAGGTTTGTGACTGAGGATAAACAACTGCTGAGAGCACTCTAAAAAGACCTTCAAGGGCCCTCTGCCTTGCAGGAAGGACCATGGGCAGAGAGCTCAGCCCTCTGCTGGGTTTACCCTCACATTCCCCTTCCTTCAGCCCATGAGGATGTGGCACATTTCTGATTCTGCAGAGGTGCTGCCTCTCTTCACTTCTATCTGCTCCTGAACACTGCTCTGCCAAAAGACTTAAGAAAGGAAGGGCTGGTAATCCTTTGACTAACTAATAAATCCCCTTCAGGATATCAACACTGATTGTTACACAAGGATTGGGGATAGTCCAGAACTATTTATTTAAAAAAAAAAAATGAAAAAAAACCCCCAACCTTATTCTCCACATTATACCTGAGGTGAAGTACCAGGAACATCAGAAAACTTGAACACTGCCCATTTAGCTACAAATCCACATTTATTTTTCATGAAATTTCTTTACATTCCTTTGGCTGATCCCACTATCCTCTCACTTGCTGAGTCTAGGCATATTGTAACATCTCATAGCCAGTCAGTGTCTAAATTATTTTGGGGTTTTTTAATGCATTTTACCATCCAACCATCACTCAGCTCCTCCTAAATGCATAGCTGTGTCCATTTGGTCTCCATTCTCACCAGACCAAACCATCATTTTCATTTAATTAGTACAGAGAGATTGTAGATGTCATCTTACTGCAGAGATGAAAAAAAGTCTGCAGCTCCCAGTCTGATACACCTAACTGTCACATTCCCATCACTTCAAAGTCTCATAAACTGAATCCCAAACTCTTCCTCTACGCCACCCACCCTGAAAGTAGAACTGCTGTACTTGTACACATAAATCAAGAATAATATGACTGCCTGATTTCCAAGAATATTCCAAGATAAAAGGAAATTTAGTTCTGAGGTGAAACTCTAGAAATGTAAACAGAAGAGCTATATGGAAGAAAGATTCTGCAGTTAATGACTTAGGTAAGAGAAACTGCAGAGAATGAAATAAGATTTATGAACAGTTACAAAGATACTTTATCTTATACAGCTGGTAAACTCATTCTTCAGAGCATCAATACAAAGTAATCTTCACAGAGAAAACTCAGGTTATATCAGTGAAAAATATTATCACTTGATTTCACACATGTTCCATCACTCACCTAATGCTATTCCTATCTAAATTCTTTTAAAGATTATTACTTGAAAAACAAATGTTAACATTATTTCAACCTATAGAAGCTATTGAAAGCCAACATGAAATCTTGCATCAGTGTCTGATGTCTGTCGTTGCAACTGCGCTCATTTTAATGGTCGCACGTCCAGGCAGAGTGTGACACAGGGCTTGGAAAGGAAGGAGACTTATGTTTTACTTGGCACTGGTACAGTACAGCATAGGTCTTTAGCATGAAATTTATTAGCATTAATGGGCATTGTGTAATTAAAGCACTGTGCTTTAATGCCCTGAGGGTTGATGGGGCTTTTTTCATGTCCTATAAAATAGACAAATAAAAAATGTGAGACTTTTTAAAGCTATTCAAAGAATTCAAATGTGTATGTTCCCCCATTAATCATAATAGAGAAGGCGTAGCTGAACAAGATGGATCCGAAATTCTCAAAATGTCTTCCATGAAACCACAAGATGGTTAATACTAGACACCAGTTTTTTTGAGAACATGCTATGTAATTACAGTATTTTGAAAGGCTACAAGTTCTTCAAAAAGTAAAAGTAACCACTAGACCACTAAAAAGTATAGATTTGAAAAAAAATATTTTTAGATTTAATATACCGTACTTGGTACTAAACTTGTTTAAAGGAGTCCAATTTAATAAAGTGACTTTGAGAAGCAACTCAAATATTTTTTACTAGAGCCCTGGCATTTTCTTTCCTGAATGCCAAGAATTTAGAAGGCTTTGAGAATCCTATCACCTAACCCACTGCACTTCAGTGACAGGGGGAAGCATTTATGTAGTTCCTCATTTGCTTTTGAATATCACAGGCTGAGATTGGAATAATATTCAGAGCTACTAAAAAAGTGCAGGAGTGGTGCAGGTTTCATTAGGATTGATGCATGTCAGCAGTAAAGATCAGACTAGTACCCAGACCTGCATTTCAGTAGTTAAGCAGGATTAATTTTCTGTTAGAGAAAATTAATTCAGAATTACACTATGGAAAAAAAACCAACACACAGAGGTCTAGTATTTGATTTTTCAGAAACTGATCTTGCCAACACTTATCTGTAGTACTGCAAAATAATACTGGAGCTCATTTTCTGGCAATTTTTTATTGTTTCATATGTCTGAATGATCCTACATGAACAGCAAGTTAGAACAGCATGGAAAAAATACCACCGATGTAACTATTTATGATGTTTAAACAATTGAAAATATAAGGCCTATTGACAGCATTGTGTCACATCTTAATATTCTGAATAATCTAATTTCACTTAGAGCTGGCTTGAAGCAAAACTTATTTTATCTGAAAATCTGAAGAAAAAGTTAGTATAGAATGTACAAAACTGCTAAGACCTTTACAGTGACACTAGCGATTTTTCCTTGGGGAAGGTCAAGATCAATTATTGGCTCATCTATTGGACATATCCTGAAGTATCAAACGAAATTCTTTATTTCTTTACCTTCTAGACAAATCACCACAGAGCTACAGACCAGCAATGAAGAGAGCTGAGGACAATTTGACCAACATCATTTGTGTCGGCTCCCCAGAAGTCGATGGAACACGTAATTGGGTCGCCAAGGTACATCCCAGAGATTAGCTGCTGTGCCATTCAATTAGTAAATTATTAAAACAAGATGTTTTCTTCGATTACATTAAGAAAATGGCAGCAGGGAGGGCTATTGCATTCCATCGAAGAGTCTGCCCTCCCAAATTACGTTGTTTATTAACACATCATTAACAATGTGCCACCTCAGCCAAATGACCAGTGGTCTCAGGTACAAAGTAAAGATCACTACAGAACTCCACCACCTGCCTCATTTGAGCAAATCACGTAAGTACATCTGAATCACCGACTGCACAAAGATATTCAAATGCTAGCTTTTCATCCTCAGCTTTGTGCCTTTTTTGCAAGCTCATAAGCCTTCTTCTGAGGAATCAACAAAACCTTGTAGAGATAGAGTTAAACAGAGAAGTTCTTGAAATGAAACCATTTTTCTTTTCAAACGAACAGGACCCCAGGTAAATGATGCCTTTTAATACAGCACATGAAAATTTCAATTATGGAAATCATTATTCTAGGCATTATGTGCCATTTTATATTCCCAGCAGGATGTTTTTCATCTCATCAAGAGTTTCCAAGGCTGTTTAGTGCTCCTGTATATGCAAAACACATTTAAGGGCCCCCAAGAAGATCTGTTAATTAAAAAGCCTAGTCAAGTGGTCAGACAGATTGGAGCTTGAGGATTATAGGTAAGAGGGATGAAATGAAGGCTTGGAAATTATAATTTCTCTTTCTGTTGTAGCAGCCAAAGCAGCTGTTATAAACTGGGCAAATTAAAGATGTGGTTGACTGAGCCAGCAGTCTGGAAACTTTGACATTGCAAAAACATAGCATCAAGTCATCTGCACCCCACTTTTAAAAAGCCAGAAGTGCTGACCATTTCTTTTTTACTCTCTTCCTGTTATTCTGATCTGTCACAAATATCCTCCAGCTGGTACCCTTCCAGTTCTTGTTCACCAGTTCTTGTTTCCCACCCCAATCTTAGGGAGTTAGTAGTAATTCCCAGGACTGTGGACAAGTGCTCCATAGTGGGAGTAGTCAGCAAACAGAAAAGGACATGTTTAAAAGAAGAGCAGGTGAAATAACAGAGTTTAGGTTCTATTTTTTTTTTTTAATATGAGAGTTGTTCATGTAAAAACAGTCTTCTCATACTGAACAATATTTATCATTCCTTGAGAGCTGTTTCATCTGCCCAGTACAGTCTGCATCTAGCTAGAGAAAGGTCTCCTTTTATAAAAGCCAGATTGCCACCACACTTTCCAGATACATTTATTAAGTGTCTTGTAATTGGCTATTTTCAGGGGGGAAAAAAACCCTAACAATCCAATCCTTTTTCTTTCTACATTTTCTAGTCTGTTTTCACAAATAGTCTTAAAAGGGCTAAAAATAGTTTTTGCTATGAGCTAATGAGGCTATACATATATTTTCCATATCAGAAAGTGATGAAGGATCTATAAATAAGTTACTTAAAGACCCCCAAAACCATCCCAGAACAACCCTTTGTCTTTTCTCAACAGCAGATACAGACTTCCTTTTAGAAGCAGAGTAAACATTAGTTGCTTTGTTTAGACAGCTTTTAGGTCAGTGTTGCCAAGCTAGAATTTGTCTCAATTTATATTAACGTAAACCTGTGGCCTATTTTTTATCTCATTTTATACATCATGAATGAATACCTCCCAATCTATTTCCTCTCTGTTTATTTGTATTCAAGACAAACTCATCATTTCAGATCTGTGGTAGATGAATTTTTAAGTGTTGCCATTTCAATACTACACTAACGATTGCTGTTAATAATATTGCTGCATTGAAACGTTGCATCTGATTTGAGGCACACTCAAGCCCTTTGCAAACAATTATTCATTAAATACATTTGAAAACTGTTTATGAGATTCATACCATAAATCTTTAACAGACATAAAATGGATACAGGCAAGCTGAGTACTCCATTTTTTATCAGAAATTAGTTTTAGGTGGCATGGGGCCTTGTCTGATGCTTTTACCTGAAACAAATCAATTGCCATTTTGCATTTTCATACAAGTCTAAGAGCATGAGAGAACAGAAAAAGAATTCTAAAGGTTAAACCCCATATTCAGTACAGTCTCTCCCCCACCCCTCTGTTATAGTGGGTATTTGAGGAGGTTCTTTACATCTCCTCCCACACAGTTTCTCTGCTTCATAAGCAGAAAGCAGCTGCTGGTTCTTTCAAGTCTAGCGGTTAGTTGACATTTACCAATCGTTTATAGTTTTCATTCTACCTTAGCAAGGAAAAGAGCTAGAATATCAGTTTTAAAGAGTGAATACTAAATCTTTATATTTCTAATCCCCTCCCCACTCCAATCTGGAGGGGCCTGCAGCCAAGATTTTTAGTGGGACTTAAGGGACAAAAACAATGCTGTGAACCAGCACAGAGAATAGGACCAATGGGTCTTGGCTTTACTGTTAAAATTCTTTCCCCTGGAAAACACCTCAATGCAACCCTTGACCAGTAGCACTGATTTAATTATTTCCCTTTCTATCCCACTTTCTAAAAAACTGCTGTGTACAATGTTGGTTACATATATGACTTGACAAACTTAGCAACATTATTTAGAAACTGCCATAAAAAGAAAGAAAAATCTTGCATTTATACCTATGATACGATACTTAGATGGTAGAGACAGGAGGAATGAGAAAGGTCTAGGATACATCACAGAAAACACTATTTTCCAGAGCAGGGAGAAAAAAACCCAGCTGAAACATAGAAAGAAAGATGCTATGTCCTGCAAACACTGCCTAGCACACTCATGTGAAAGGTTACCCCCTACAGTTCAACTCCCCCATCCAGGCACAAGCAGACAGGCTGTGACACAGTCCTGATATCTGACTTCGCTCCCAGATAAATGCACTGATATGGCTCCGTTTAAGGTTTGTCTTTCTGAAATTTGTCTTGAAAATAAGGAAAATTATAATTCGTTAAATACATGAAATTATTCTATCAAAATAAAGATGAAAAATATATGTCCTGACCACTATTTCAACAGTGGAATGCTCTTGCTAAAATTATTTTCCGATTTCCAGCTATTTTGAACTTGTAATAAACAAAATGTAGTCAGAGATGGCTCTCTTTTAGGGTGAGTTTATACACAAGGAAATCAGGAAAACAGAGGTGATCTGATAAGAGAAATTCCCCCCCAAATCAGAAGGTAAAAAAGGCCATACCTGTAGCTGTTAACAGCCTGCTAAAACCCCCAGTAAACCTAAACTCAGAAGCCAGTTAGCTGGTAATACAGTGTTTATTTCATGGACTTTTTCAGAGCAGAAATCCACAGTACAAAAACCTTTTATCTGATGATTTTTACTAACAATTTTAAAGAGGTAACATTAAGAGGATTGCTGTAGATGCAAAAAATGAACTTGGAACATGCAATTACTGGATGGCTGCAAGCTTTACCTAATGTGTTTAAAGCCACAAAAGTAAACCATCCCCGACACCTCAGCACACAGACAGTGCAAGAAAATGCCATACTCTTTTTTCCAGGTGTAGGTCAGGACATTTGAAGAAATCTATGATTGAATTGGGTTTCTTCTTCCCAAATCAAGTCTTCCATGACTGAACATCATGGAGGCAGTTATACAAGTCATACTAGCTCACAACATCTGCAGGAACTCAGCAGTGAAGCGGTTTGCTGCACATGTGTTAAACAGGCAGCACTAAAAACTATAAAAACAGGTCAAAGCAAAATGAAAACATACTTGAAATGAAGACTTTCACATCGATAACAGGAAGAAAACATGGAGACAACCTTTTCTACAGGTCAGCAAGCTAAAAGCAGTAAGAGAAAAAGCAGTTTGCAGCAATCCACACACAATAGGTCTTGCGCATTACTTCCTTTTATCATGTATTGCACCTATGGGGCACTAGATTTTTCTAAACAGCAACCAAAGCATACTTTCAAGTCCATCCAACAAACTGAATGACACAGCAGACTAAAATATTTCAGAGATCAAACACACACCAATGGCTACCTCTTGCTCCCTTGAATTAAGAGTGAAGAGCAGCTTATCTGGAAAGCGGAATCTAATTTAAAAATATCGTTTCTAAAGAATAAATGAGAAAAGCACCAATTTTTAGGCAAGGTGGAAACGCAGCTGGAGACAGACTGCAGTGTCTGTTTCTTTTTTGCAAAATAGTGATTCAGAAGCACATTCGAAACCACATTTAAGTGGTAAACATTAAAACATGAAGTAATAAAAATGAGGATCATGGGAGCATGATCCAAGGACCACCTTTCTTCCCCCACTGATAGAAGCTTTAAGGAAAATCAGATATACCTGTATTCAAGGACATAAAAATGATCTGTAGTATCTTAGCACGCATGCTTTTAGACAGACATTTGACTGATTTCAATTGGCATTTGTACTTCAAAAGAGATGATGCAATAGTCAGGGCAACTAAGATTTTTTCATATTTTGTATGAATGGAAAAAAGATCTAGACACATCCGACTGATTACTTTATATTCTTCTGTAGAGATTCACTGTGGCTTTATGAAGAGGATTTTTTTTCCCTCAAACTTGTTTACTTCTGTTTGGTTTTGAATTTTTTAAAGAAGCCCTCACATTTTCAACATTAGCTCTAGTTTTTCACTATGCATAAATAAAGTAAAATAAGTACACCTACAAGTGCACAGACAGCAAGGTGTTTCTTTGCAATGCTCAGTAGAATAAACACAAGAATTTTCCATGGCTCCAGAGCTCTTCAGGCACAGCATCCTCCTTACATACACATACAGTTGCTTCAATTTCATTACTAAGAGCAAGCTATATAGTTATTATACTTTTTTTCATTACTAGACAACACGAGCAATGGATCTATGCATTACTGGTTAAGACTGATCAGAAAATAATATTCCTTTCTCAGAGAGATAAAAATATTTTTGAAATTTTATTAGACTAAAGGGAAGTATGTCTAAGTTATTTTAATTTTATTTCGGGAAAAGGAGCTTATCATAAAAGAAAGAGGAGAAGAAAATGTAGGAGCACAATCACTTTCCAAATAGATAATCTGATCATCAAGATTTTCAGAGAAAATATCAGAAACCCAGGTTTCCAGGCCCTTCTCCAACGACAACAGAGCTCTCACATTCTGGAGGCACACCAAAACACCAGGCCATTAACCCATCTAGGGTAGCAAGGGGGCTTTTTTCCCTTTCCTCACACAAAAGGCCTTCCCAGAAAAACCTCCATTAAAATATGTATTTCTTCAAATCTCCTGCATTTTTCCCACAGAGGAAAAAAAATAGTAAGTTTTCGACCAGTTGTAGTTACAGTTTTGCATAGAACTGCAATTGCAGGGAAAAACTAACAGAATGAGGAAAAAAAAAAAACTTCTTCTATAAAGTTCTAGTAATACCTTTAATCATATTACAAGCTTAATGCATTACATTAATTTTTTAAATTAACACAGTTGGACTTTTAGATCAAACAGAGAAGAAAAAAAAAAGACTGCAATCCAACAAAAGCATGTTGTAAAAACACTGCTGTTCAAAACAGGTCAAGTATTTTCTTGTGCTTGAAGACTAACAAATGGGGTTTTCCATAAGGTAGTCATTAGGTGTTTTGTCTTTATTTTTGTTACCCTTTTTTTATGGTAAGACATAATTTCTACCCCTCTATTTAATACACTCTAATCTGTATTCCTGAGAATAGCAATTTTCCTAAGACATTTCTTTTGCTATTAGTTGTGATAGGACTGCTTTCTCGCATGTTTGCATTTTGCAGACCACAAGACTTTGAAGATCACAGTGGAAGAAAGACACTGGGCCAACCCATTCTGTTGATCTGTCACAGAGTACAGCCTAGTTTGGTATTCCTTCCACTCTGAAGGAGTTTCACATCAGGTAGTAGAAGCTAACTTATTTCTTTGCTGTTGAATGACTACCCATTTTTTCCCCAGGCTTCCCCCCTCTTAGGCAAAATTAACATTTTAATATTCCGGAGAACCTTTAAATTGCTGCTGTCCAAGGGCCACAATAAGATGTGGCAATTCCACCCAGTCTGGGGGAAGAAGGGAGCTGGTTCTGCAGACCCCCACACCATCCCTTTCTCACAGAGCCAAGGAAAGCCCATTAGAACTGACAGGGCATGCAGAACGCAGGGAGAGAGCTAATTGAGTTTAAAAGCTGTGTAGCTGCAGTCTCATTTAGGAAATGCCTCCAGGCTTGCTCAAGAGTTTAGTAATAAACCTAGACCACAAAGCAAACTGAATGTTCAACTCTACATGCCTAGAAGGGAGAGAAGATCCTTTTCTCCACACTCCTAAGCTCATGTTGTTAGCCCCTCCAATCTTTCTCCCACAAAGTAGGATTCCAGGAATCATCACCATTTTTCTTATCCTGAAGGCAGAACTGCATATTGTTAACAGTTTACGTAATCTTGATTACAAATTTCTATTACAATAAAACATCAGTATCATCACGTGAAAGTGAGAATCTGTCTTGCTAAATTTTGCTAAAAAAGTAATTTTCAGCCTAAGCCTATTTGGAAAATAGAAATGGGCACAGAGGGTTTCAGAATAGAGAAAAATTCACATTTGATCTTTTCTGTCACAACTGGCAACTATAGTTGGTACATGAGAAGATTTCTGCCCTAACCAACTGATCACTAAGGCATTTAAATAATCTGTAGAGATGATTTAAAATGGGATAATCCACAACCAGAATATCCACAGTATTTAATGGAGCTATTAAAAGTGTGAAAGGAACCCGGGATCAGCCCCCAACCCAGTCATGAATACATTGAAGAAATTTGAACAGATGCACATTTTACCATAGTATTTCAGAATACCATAGAATTTTGGTATTCTGAAATAATACCAAAAATATGGGAATAACCACAACTAAAGTGGTTCTCATATGCTTTGTTTTTACTGACTCCAAGCTTTATTAAGGTTTTAGTGTCCTATAAAAACAATTCCATGAAACAGCAGGAGAAACACCAAAGCTGAACATCCAGAAACTCTTACATAGATACAAACTGCAATCATGACTAGAGCAAGAAGTTACACAATTAAAGTGGAGCTCTAGAGTCCAAGTCCATCCAGGAGCAACTGAGGGAACTAGGGTTATGAAGTCTAGAGGCTCAGGGGAAAATTTATCATTCTCTATAACTACCTCACAGGAGGCTGCAGCAGAGCATGTCTGAGTGTCAAGTGACCTTTTTTCCCCAAGTAACGAGTGATAGGATAAGAGAAAATGGCCTCAAGTTGCACTAGGGGCCATGTAGATTTGATATTAGGAAAAAATTCTCCACCAAAAAGCCTGTCAAGCACTGGAAAAGGGTTCCCAGAGAAGTGATGAAGTCACCATCCCTGGAGGTACTTAAAAGACATGCACATATGGTGCTCTGGGACAAGATTTAAGTAGTAGACCTGGCAGTGTTAGGTTTGCTGTTGGACACAATGATCTCACTTGCCTTTTCCAATGTGAATTATTAAATGAATGACAGGTTCAAATCACTGGCTGTGTCACCATGTACACTGCTTTACATAATGGCCGAGTTCTTCCTTACATGACACTTAAAATGTCATTAATATATTCTCAAATCCAAGTGGTTCTTGCAATCACCTGGGCCATATGAATGCATTTAAAGACTGAAATCCATAATATAGTTTCCTTCCTAATGTATACACACTTTCCTACAGCTACAGTGAAATTATTTCTACAGATACAGCATTATCAGAGAGCCAGATTGTATCCTTGCTGTCCAATAATTACAGCACCACTCCACAGAGCAAAACAGGAACATCTGGAATTCTGCTCTTGTGAGGGCAGCTGGGACTGCACTGCTACATCAGGAAATGAACTGTGCTCAGGTTATAAAATATACTTGGGGCTGATCACAGAAAACTAACAACTATCCTGGTATTGAAGAAATTACTCCTGTACAAGGCATAAGGAAAAATTTGTCGAAGTGCATAGTGTGTTCTTCTGACACGGAGAAATTGTGCAGATTCACTCTATTTTTAAATCCCATTGAGCGTGAATAGTTCCTTTTCATTTCAGAAATTATTTCCTAAGTAGGAAAACAGTGTGATAACTAAGACTGATTTTACCAAACCTGCCACTAAGGAGAGTTATTTCTCTAATCATACTCTGATCTAACTAAAAACAAGTTTGGGTAAATGCTATCTATTACTTCTCTCAATTTCTGCTTTGGTTTCATGCTACTCCTCAGCGTTTGTGGCAACAAGTGCAAGACAAATCATTAACTTGACTTCAGACAAAACTAGAAAGTACTGATTGCAGTAGCCAGGAATAGTGATCTATGTAAAATCTTTATTAATATTATTGAGTGCAGTGGTTTAAAGTGGCTTGGTTTTTGGTTAAGGGAAAAACCAAGCGGGCTGGGCCAGCTCTCAACCCACTACATTGAGAAAGAAATAAACAAAGGCATTTGCTTTCAGTTGGCCAATTGTACCATTTTGTACTTTATTGAGTGTTCTGATCAAGATTCCTTCCAAGATCAAAACATTGCTAAGATTCCTTCTTTGAACATATTGGCATCAATATTTTGGAAGAAGTTGAATTGTTCTATGAATGCACAGGTTTAGTAGAAAGCCATTTTGATGATCACAAGCTTGAAAGATCCTGTTTCTATACACTTGAGACACACTAGATAAAGAAAAGGCCCAAAAAATTACTTCTGCTAAGATGCAAAGTTTCTAAGTTAATACAAAATTAATTAGAATAAATTAATTATTCTTCTTCAATTCTATTTACCTTCAGTATTAAGTAGATCCATGTCTACTCTATACTCTTTGAATATTAGGTATGATTTGTTTTTAAGTGAGAAAAGAAAAGCTAACTACTCACATTTGCCACACTTCAAATTTGAGACTTGTACTTTAAAGAGAAACAACTTTGCTGAAACTCCATACCTATGCCTTTAGCAACTTTTAATATTTTGTTATAGTTCATGGAGTATAAGTTGGCTTTAAGTTTTGTTAACACTGCATGAATATTTTGACAAGAGTTCATCCACTTAGCCAAAATTGGAAACAGCTAAGTATTTCCATGGTATAGTACCAGACCTACACACAGTGAACCAGTTTAAAGGGGGAAAAAAAGCCTAAGTGAGATTTACAAAGGCATTCAATCAGGATAAAGAAATAATGCAACTATTGTAATAGTCTCCTGCTAGAAGTGGTGGAGCACTTTAAACAAGTCTTTACTTACACAGCATTTCTTCTCCTCCTTTGAAATATGCTCTGAAAAAAGCTTCACAATTAACATATTGTATACATTTTCCAAGGTTTTCAAAGATCAGGAACTGTTTCTGGAAAGACTCACTCCAATTTGGCAAATAATTAGAGCAAACATTACACCAAGGTGCATTAAATGTTTGACATCTGTGAGGGACCAGAAACATGTACTTGCACACAGTTAAATTCAGTAAGAAAAACTAAGTCAGATAGAATTTTAAATGGAAGCAAAAAAAGAAAAAGGAAAAAAAGAGACCAAGAGAAAGGACAAGAAATTTAAGCAGTAGAAAACATTACAACAGCCAAGTGGAAACAAATGAGATATTATATCTGGGGTGCAGTCACAGGACTATGTGTAACTCTGTTACAGCTGAACACCAAGAGCTTCTGGTGATACTAGTTCTGTGTGTGACTTTAGGAAAAGCATAAAGAAGCATATTCAAAAGACAACGAGCACAAAGAAAACACAGTCATGACTATTGACAATAGCGAATTCTGTACTGAATGTGTGAACAGGACATGAGTGAGGCAAAACAGAATCAGCCTCCCTTTGCCTGGGATTTTTGTAGTGACACAAGCCAAGCAATCTAAACAGAAAATGTCTGTGCTAGGAGAAGAAGACATAAAACACCACAAAACCAAACTGCTTTCCTCATGGAAGAATGGTAACTTTGGACAACATTTGGCACCACAAGTTCAAAGGGTTATTTCATCTGCATTATAAGTACAGACCCAGAGATTTTACAGTATTCCTGTCTCCACACTATTGTTTTCTGTGCCATTAATGGCATTTAAATTACAGACCTGCTGCAGCCATGTAGTCAAAACACCACATCACCCGATGAGACACTGTATTATAATGTCAGTGTGTCTGTGTTTTAGCTGTGCTTTCATATACTCTACTTCTCTTCAATCACCCTTTTTCTCTGCCAAAGAATAGATACAAGAGACAAGTCTATCTTTAGCTCCACAAAATTTTTTTACTCAGGCAGCTGCAACACTTTATTCATCACATATCCAAGTCTCCTGTTTATAGCAATGAAATTTTTAGACCTACAAATAGTACAGAGGCAAATAAAAAAAAATCATGGAGAACTTAAAATGAAAATATAGGATATGGCTAGGGAGTCAGAAAAAATATGCTTCAAAGCAAACTAATTTCTAAATTACATCAGGTGGAATTTCTCATTTATTTTGGATTATTTTAAGTATTTTTTTGTATTTACTTTCAGTAAAGTATTTCATATTTTTTGAAATACTGTTTCCCAGAAGCATAATATTGTATGAATTGACCTTTACATACAGTTATTCACAATAACAAATATTGATTAAATAACAACTTATTCTTTGACAGCATCTTAAAAGAAAATATATTGACATTTCTAAACAATTGTGTGACTAAATCTGAAACATTTCCTTTTCTAAATTATACTACTAAAAAGCTAAACTGGTCATAGCAAGTTACTGAAGAGCTAGGAACCAAATTTGGAATTTTAGCCAGCATTTAAAACTTTTTTCGGTCTCAAATGCCTCAAGTACACTATTTCAAGGTCACAAAACTCCTGGTGGGTGTGTGGGGGAACATCTACTCCTATAAGCTGGTCTGCTGCTTGTATCCCTCAAATGGACAACTCCACTTAAGATGAAATATTTATATGTGGAACTATCTTCAAGATCCCATGATTTGCTACTTTCTGCATGTGCAATTCATCATTTCAAGCACTCAGACTCTCAAAGTATTCACATTAAGAAAAAAAAATGCACAATATTAAGTTAGTCAGCTGATTTTATTTGGTATTGGCTTATTCTTAATGTCATATGCAAAACAGCATTGATTTTTGCTTATTAAAGGCATAATCTCAATTCAGAAAAGCTAAATATCTGGAATTGATGAAAACTTCCATGCATGTTCCAAACTTGCCAAGAACATCTAGGGCAACTGAATATATTTAACAGTTCAACTAAACTTTTACAATTGTTTCTGCTGAGCAGGGGAAGACAAATGAGCCTACAATTTTCTTTCAAAATCTTGAAATTATTTTACTTTTTTCTAAATGAAAAAAGCTTTTAATATCTTAGTGATGTAGCTTCCTTATGTCTTTGTTTCCCCCCCCACCCAATGTGGTGTGATTTATCTCCTCCTACACTCCATTTTCAACATCATCCCAAGTTACAATGATTTGGCATTGGACAGAGGACAAAACATAACAAACTCCACACAGCTTTTCACTCATCCTTTCTCACAGTCAAACCACAGCAAAAGGCCACCACACTATAGGCATTGGAGAAAGTCATGAATACATAGGAAGATCCCAAATGTTTGGGGTTTTTTTCAAGTGTCAGTAGTCAAAAGGATATATTTATTATTCCTGACCTTTAGAACAGAAAACTCAGTATCATTCAGATACAGAAGTTCTTCTCAAACAGCTGACAAATATTTAAAAGTAAGTCTGCTTTAAAGTCTTCTGCTGTCTGAATGATCAATAGAAGGGCCCCTGACTCAGTTCAATCAAAACTTATCAATCCACAGGCAGCGTGACTGAAATCAGACACACTCTGGAAATAAGTGAGGTTGGAAGGGACCTCAGTCCCTCACCTAGCCCAGTGTGCTACTCAAACCTGAGAAAAGCCTGGCATTACCCTGTGCTGGGCAACTTGTCCAAATTTGAAATATCATCAAGATGGATGTTAGTAATAATACAAGGCAAAATTTTATATATTTATGTAATAAAAAATGTACATAGAACCTTATATTAGCCAATGACTGAATTGAAAGAATAAATTGAATTTAGCTGTAACATTTAGCTATTCTTTGTGATATATATTCTCCTTTGTGAAAAGAAACAGCTGTGGTATGTCAGATACTACCCATGGCAACTACTGCTAAATGCACTCAATTTAGACTAGACCATTAGATAATGGTGTATTAGGTGACTTGGTATGATCATTGAATGATATGGATGATCCTTTGCTAATACTTTTAGTTTTTGAATTATTTTAATCTGACCATATTTATCAATGCCCCACTAATATTTAATTTCTTATTAATTCATGTCATTCACTACAACTACCTCAAAGGCTCTTAAGGAGTTAGTGGTGTCAGCCTGGACTAGGTTCATTCCAAGTACTGATGGTTTGTTCTGACAATTCAAACAGAAAGTCCTCCTTGCACAGAAGTAATCATCCTTTCCTAAACTCAGCACAGAAATTTCCATTTAACTTCACTAAGAGGAAAGTAAAGTAACATCAGGCCCTTTTCAAAACCTACTTTGAAGACATACTGTTTACCCCAGAGCTAGCCCTGGAACAACTCAGTGTTTATAAGTGAACGTGACAATCCCCCCAAAATAATCTGTTAAAAGATACGCAGTTTGAATTCCCCAAAACTGGAGTTCTTCTGCACAGAGTTTGCCTCCTTTAGTTGATTCAGTAAACTTGGTCTCTGACCTTTAAATAAGGGTTAAAATACCAGATATTCTCTTCATACATCTTCTTGAAAAGATGGAGTATTGCCTGACAAACGTTTCATTCATACTCAAAATCAGCTGGCTGTAACCTGTGTTTCAGGTATAGAATGAAAGAGCTTACTCAGGAAAAAGTTGAATGCCTTTTACTCTACCTGTGCTCCAAACTAGGATATCAGGTCCCTTTTTAAACTTACTGATATGTCCTATTGATGAGGCAACAGGAAATTCACTGACAAAATAGCAAGGGGACTGCATCTGAACACAAACCAAAGTGAGAATGATCAGTACCTTCTGCATTCCCTCTTACAAATCACAAGTCCCATGTTGGACTACATATTTTCAAGATTTTCAGGGATATTAATGACTGAATGCATTCCATTTTACACCTTGTTATATGCTTTCATATATTGTTCCTTTTATATTGAAGAAAAACACCATTTTATTATTCAATTTAGGCTGTATCACAAAGAAATGGGTATACTACTTTTCCAATACATGCATTCTTCCATACTTGTATAGAACACCAAATGAAATGTTTACGTCAGTATATTTTCTAGCAGATATTATTGGTGGAGTGGTGATAGAAATAAGCCTTTACAAAAATATTTTGGTTTTCCCCTAAACTACATAAAAAGTATTTCCTCTGTGAACTCCAACAAACAAACAAGAATATTTGACACTGTAAAACCCTTTTCCACTCTTGACCATCGGATAAATCTATTCTATTTTGTCCCAAAGACCCTCTTTTATTCAGACCTGTTGACACTCAGTCATGTTCTTGGTGACCAAATTTTGAATTTTCTGATAAAATGTTTCTGTGTATTCATGAGTTACAATTTTTTCAGCCATTTCCCTGGTTTCTCCAGATAAACTCTTTCATCTACATTTTCCAATTCCAACTTGCATACAATGATAGACTGACTGCATGGAATACTTAATTTCTACAGACAAAAATCCAGCTGCATGTGTTTAATAATTTCCTTGCACAGTCAAGTAGCAGCCACCTATGTTCAGGGACATGTGATGGGACTGAAGGGGACACAAGGAGGTAGAAACTATCTGTCCTGTCCACACTTCTCCCTGCTCACCATCACTCAAATGCATAGGTTTGTAGAGAAACTTGCAGCAGGTCTACCATATCTATGATTTTTAAATACTGTTATAGATTTAATGATATGAAAATCAAATAAATTTGAATAAAATTTAAGCTACCACAGTAGAATGAATTTTTTTATCAGTTCAATAATTAATTACTTCTTTAATCAGATTATTAGATATCCTCTGGCATGAACATGAATTCGCATAATCTGGGAACTGTTTTGCTGAGTTCATCCAGACATCTCTTTTTAAGCTGCGGGTTTGGACAAACATTTTTAATCACATACCTGGCAGATGAAACATTATCAGTTATTAAGTGCCTACGTTTGAGTTGAAGAAATGTGGAGAGAATACTTGAACAGCAAAGAAACCAAAACCAACTCCAAAAGAAAAAAGATTTTCCAAATCCACAGAAACATCTATGCCTGCATTCTGGTCCTGAAAAACTACCTAATATAGGAAAAGCTTTCTGATCATAATTTTCCCAAACATAAGAAAAGCAGGAAACTATGTAAATACAGTACAATGAAAATGCCAAACCTAAACAGAATCACAAGTTAAAATCCATGAAAATTTTAACAAGAAATTATATAAATAGTGCATTGAATTATCTTCAGTTTATAATTACCAACTAGTCATAAGCCACAGACACATAACACCTTGCAATGCAATTGCCCAGCTGCCACAGTTCACAGCAGAGAGAGCTCCCAAGGCTATTATTTCCCTTTTTCCAGTGCATTTCTGCAACATATTTTTGAGTTTTATCTTTAGAGTCCAGCTGGAAGCATGCTTCTGTTGCCAGCTGGTTTTCCCCTATAAACTCTCTCCCTCATGAAAGGAAAATGCAGAACGGCGGTGCAGTGGGAGGAGAAGCAGGAAAGTAAAGGCAGAAAATACAATCAGAAGCAGTAGAAGCAGTACTTCTACCAGACCTGTGTATTAGGCAGCAACTTTTTAGTCATAATAACTCTTCAAATGCACCTCATCATAAGCTATTACACACCACACCTCTCACAAGAATAGGCATGTTTGCCATGTTTCTGTGCTCTCATTTTACATAAGCAACCTTTGTTCTCCTTGTCTCAAAGTAAGGAACGAAAAATCAAATGAAAGTCAGAGAGATTCATACTATAGCACATTTGTACAAGTAGTTTTCCCAAGTATGCCCAAAAGGCATCTAGAGAAGAGTAACTAAATGAATTTCAATTACCTGATCTTCTGAACAATAAACAAAAATCAGCATAAAGTTTCAGTAATAATAAGCAGTCAAATATGAGTAAGGAAGCTCAAAACTCAGTTCACTTCTTTCAAAGTCAATTTAAAAGGAAAATATGTTAGGAAATCCCCACCTGAAAAGCAAAGTACTCCTTTATTAAGCCAGCTCGAGTTGGCATACACAGAGTAGAAGAAAACTGCACTTTTTAAGGTTCAGCTTTGCAGATAGGAAAGGCTAAAACTCTCTTACACTGAAGGTAAATTATAGCATCCAAAATAAAGGTTATCAAAGGAGAAAAACTGCCTTAAAGTTTATCGGGTACTCCCACTAGTAATTCTCCATATTAATAATATTTAAACAAGAAATTTCTCTCAGAGCTGTTTTCCAACATCTTATCTCCAAAAAAGAACTTGCAAGATACAAAAAGCCTTCTGCTTTTGCCTGTCTTGTTGACAGATTAATAAACCCTACAGTTTGCTACATATTTTCTTTTACATTCTCAGGTTTAACTTTTAGTGTAAGATGCAGCAAAAAATTAATTTGCATTCTAAAAATCCTTTTCAGACCCTCAAATTTATATGGTAACATTTTCAGCTATCAAAGTCATAGGCATAAATATTGGGCTCATGCCTTTGTATTTCCAGAATAAGCAGTTGAAGCTAAGCTTTTTGGAAACAGACTATGGGGCTCTGGTTTACCTGCTAAACCTCTTCCTGGAAAACTATGGAGCTGGAGAAAACATCCTGCATGCAGATTTCTTGGCTGTGCAGTGTCACACATCACCCAGGAGCTGTCACTCAGCAGAAGGAGCAATATCAACTCAGACCTATAAGGAAAGCACAATACCCAACAAAGAATACATTAGCTTCCTAGTTAAGGACAAGGGGAGTCAACCCACAATCATTGCAGCCATTTCCTAATTAGAAGGGAAAGGGGAAGTCCTGGAAATAGGTTAGAGCAACCAAAGGTCTGAATTTACAGATCAGCTGAACACTGCAGTTATCTTCCAAGCATCCATACCCAAAATATCCATAGAGATTTATATCTAGGCAATACATAGAGCTGCCTAAAGAACTGCATACATAAAAATACTCTCAGAAGCCAGCAGGTTTAAGATAGTCTTCCTAAACAATATAGGGTAATAATGAGAGCCACAGGCCTAGAACTGCAGCCTTTAAACTTTTGCTGGCCTTATAACAATATGGCCAGAAACTCTCTCCTGGAATTTGGCTCTGAAAACACTTCTCTGCCAACTGACAAAGGAGCAGGCACTTGTACTGCCTCTCTCTGAAGAAACCACATACCCACCCAGGGCACAGACCTGGATTTCAAACCTAAACTCACCCCCAGCTACAACAAGATATTGGGATTGAGGGATGCTCCCAAAACCTCAAGAAGCAAAGAGCAATTTAAACATTGATTTGGCAATAGAGAATACCCCTGGTAATCGAGACACCATTGTCCCTCATGTTTAGGATTTGCTCTGAAGCCTGCTCAGAGGATCAGAAAGCAGAGGGAAAGGGAATTGCACACACCGTCAGCCTGCTGTGCAAGACACGCTGAAGTGAGGCCAGCAGGGCACTTCTGCAGAGGGGGGCTCAGCTCCAGCCTGGCCCAAGCAACAGAGAAATTGTCTGGCAGATATGTTGCAGCCAGTGACTTTGGGCTCCTCCATGGTGAGACAAGCACTGAATGGGCTGTTCTAAGCATTCCGATTTTTTATTTTGGTACATGCTAATTAAGCACCTTAACCTGGCTGTGGAACACACTTAACAGAAATACAGCAGCGTGATCAGTCTTACAGTAGGCTAATTTTGTTAGGATTGTTTTAAATGCCTACTAAAAACTATCTGCATATCTTAAGTGTGATTCAAAAATTAATTCTATTTCTTCTTATACAAACAAATGGCTCTTAGCATTTTAGAAAGGTCCCTGGATTCTATAAAAACTGGAAATGCCATGAAGATACCTTTACAATTATGAACAAATTTGTTTGCACATTCACCATCAGCATTACTTTTTCCGAGTTTAATTTTAATATTACACCATTTTAATTTAAAGCATGGCAACTGTGCACAAGCATTATCTGGGTGGTGAATGCTGGAGGTAGCTGAACTGCTTTATAGGAACTCTGCTGGGTGGTGCTCTGTGCATGTGCAAGGCAGTGTGATATCTGCCTTAGACTTGACTGCTAGCAAACCAGTTCTTGAAAACAGAGGAATTTCTAAATTCACAGAACTAAAGGTCTGGCAAGTGAAGAACTAAATGACAAATACCACATCAGCTGAACATAAAAGCATTCCATGTAACAGAAGATACCCACACTTTGAGACCAGAGACCAGTTTAAATCCTTAACCATGCAGGATGGCAAAACATTTGTTACATAACAGCAACTTCACATGGCATTTTTACATCCTGCCATCTTTTCACAGAAGAACAGAAAATTAGACTTCTACTGACTCTGAGAGACAGGGAGTGGAGCCAGCAGCAATATTTAGCAGAGTGACTGATTTCTGGCACCATCTAGTTTCTCTGCAACAGGAATCTGGCAGCCTGGTAGGTGCTTTTCAAAGACACTGATTGAATAATTGATACTAGTGCTATACAAATGCTCAAGACAGCACAAGAAAGAATAAGAAATAAAGTAGTTTTGGTGCTTAAGACCTGCTCATTTTTTTTTTCTCCAAATAAAAATTGTGAGGTAAAAATCCTGGGCAGAATACCAAAGCCAAGAGAATACAGACTCTGTTCATCATTCAGCTTCTGACTATGCAACTCTGCCAAATATCTATAATATAGATGAAAGTATTAGACAAAAAGAAGCCATTATGCAAGCAAGAATATTAATTGTTCATTTTCATGAGATATGGTATAATCTGAAAAAAACAGATTTGTTTTGACCAGTGGAACTGGTCCTAATTTCACTCAGGAACTGTAAAATTGCTACGATTATTTGTAACTATAAGAGAGTGGATTTATATTCATTCACTGCCCTTAAGGGGTTTTGAACACTAAAAACTTCAATCCCCCACCACCAGCTCAGTACAGAGAACTGCTGACCATTTGAGAAAAGCAGACATGTTTTGTGCTGAATGTCAAAATTCATTAACTGATGAGATATACAGACTTTGGATGCTTGTGCTCTGTAGAACTTTGCAGAAAAACATTTACTTCTCAGCATGAGGACATGTTTACAGACTCACACATTGGTAAACCAGAAAGGAAGACAAATAAGGTTGGTTTATATCCTCAGTAGAGGAGGAAATGGCAGAGAAAAAGGAGGAAAAAAAAAATCTTTCTGGACTATACTAGACCAGCAAGCACAGTCTCTCAAATGCAGAAGTTTTCTCCAATTCCCACAGTGTCACTTTCTTTCCATTTGCCTGAAATCACCTGCAATGTGCTTTAGGAGCTAATCCCAATACATTTGGTTTACTCGGCAGAGGCCCAATAAAAGCAGGGATTCTCAAATGCATTACAAGCCCAACCCACTTTCTCACTTTGTCTTTTCAACCACATGTGACCACAGCTACTGAAAATAGAAAATTAGCTACATTCATACACAAGTAATACATAAGAGTCTCCTAGATGGAAAAAATGAAACATAGTTACATGCTTTTTCCTATAATCCACTTAAAGTAATATTTCTCTCCCTCAGGGTCATAACATGTTCCGTTTAGGCAGTTTCTCAGTAAAGAGGTCTAGGGCACTTCTGCTATTGATTCATTCATGATCAGCTCTGGTTTTGTGCTATGATCAAATAACTGAAGTGTAAATGCCAGGGAGGCATAGCTGTCTATGTGTTTTAATGTATTTCAAAGGCTTTTTATTTAAAGAAGAGTCTTATGTTCTCTCCTCCCCAGACATGCAGGCTTTTTAGACTCCACATTTTCCAATACTTTTGGTTATACAAGACTAAGAAGGACCATATATTTTTCATGACACAGGGACATACGATGACTGAAGATTAATAAGTCAGTATTTGGTGTGGCATGAATAAGAGTATCCAAGTGGGAAGGAATTTCAAGATTTAGATCTAAGAACCCAAATGCACCCAATCTAAACCACAGGCAGAAGTCTAGACCAAAATTTGAAACTACCCTCAAAGTCAGCACCCGTTATTTGAAGACACTTTATACTCACTGAACAGTTACAGATCAAAATGAAAGAGCAAGCAAAGCAAAATGAGATAATGAGAGCAAATGTTCATAGAGGGGAAAGGGAAATTGAGACATCTGTCATTAACATCTGACTTGGATGTCTCTTAATGAGTTCTATGTTATTCAACTGTGATTACTACAAAGACTGCGTTTTTACATCTCAGAATATTCTGGGTTGGAAGGGACCCACAAGGATCATCAAGTCCCAGTTGGGTGAACAGCCCATAGGGTATTGAACCCACAGCTTTGGGGTTAGCACCACACTCTCACCATGTCTAGAATTGAAGGATCTTGGGCTATTGCATGGTGTTCATCTGAGAGACAAACTGCAAGGAATTTAACAGATTTCTGCGATATTCTTACACTCAGATTTCAATCTTCAGTGATGCACAAAAGAAAAGCACTGGGATTTTCAGTAGCAATTCCCCTGAGTGTCAAGGAAGGAGAATTTTTTAAATCCCTTGGTCCTTTTGAAATTCTCTGCATGCAATTTCAGGGTAATGTATTGTTTCAAAAAGCCTGGTAGAGAATTCTCTAGAAGGGAAAAAGTTAGATTTCCTGATATGCACATATGCAAACCTCTGTCTCCTGCATTCTCATGTACCAAAAGGTTGCAAATTTAGCAAAAAAAAAAAAAAAAAAAAAAAAAAGGTCCACCAGAATATACCACATTTATGTAAATATTTTCAGAAGACAAATTATGCAGGTAATCCCATATAATCACAAAGGGCTGAATGAGATTCTAATCCTGACAGTAAAGTACCCAAAATAGCTGCTTAAAGATGGAAAAGAAGGCAAAGAACAGAGGAGACAGTTAAAGTGCCAAAAGCATTATAGGAACCTTTATATTTTATATTCAGGTGGAGTTTGTCATGAGCAGCCCACTCCCTTTTGGCACTGAATAATTCCCAGCATTTTAATATCACATCTCAGATACACATATCAAAGACAACTTTCTAATCTTGCAAGTGCTCAGAGAGAAGGAAGAAGAGAGCAAAAAATACCAATAAACTCCCCCTTTCTCCCTTGTCCTCACCTTACTCACCAATATTTCTCATTTTTATGAAATATCTGAGGAATTCTCTGCCTAGACAGAGGAGAAGACTGAAAGGAGGTAATTGATTTGTATGTACATCCTAGCATGTTTTTATTTTATAAAGTAAGATCAATTTTATATATATATATTTCTCCAATAACAGGCAAAAATTGCAGTTCTAGACAAAAAGGTGTCTGGGATCTGCTACTTTTATTGGCTTGTTAAATGAATTTTACATTAGAGAAGAATCCAGATCTCAGAAATCATTTGTCTTCAAATTCCTCCCAGTTTTTACCTCAGAAGTGTGGTGAATCACTAAGTATTTGAGATGTTTGCTCTCCTTCCTCACCTCATTGTGCTTGACATTAGATTAGCTGTGAACACCATGTGACAATAATACTGAGCTCAAGACAGGGACCCTCATGTGCCAAGAAAAAAAAAAAAATCTACATTTCACAACAAGAAAATTAAGTTTCAGAAACACGAGACTGGTTGTATCTTTCTTTGCCCATATTCTATTTTTCCTTCCATCCTATTCACTAATTTATTTCTTCCTCAGTCTTGTACTCCATCTCCCAAGCCTTCAGTGACAGCCTTTGGAACCTTAAACCAGTCTCAATCAATAGGTTGAGGTCAGCTGTCAGATCCATGGGATCAGAAAGATCAGAACACATTTATCCAAAGTCCAAGTGCAGTGCCTTATTCAGACAGCTGTGCTGCCTGCTAGTTATTGGGTAGAATTGAAAACAAAAGTTATATTAAAAGACAGCAGGATCATTATTTCTCCTTTCTGCCCCACCTCCTCAAGTGCCTGAGGTCATTTTCCACAACAAAAATGAAAGCCCTTCTTGGAAGTGTTCTTGTGCTAAACAGCAGTGGTTAATTTCTTGCAACTAATTAGTTATTCAAGTGAAAGTATAATGATCCTCCAACATGATTGAAAGTGCTTCAACTGAGTTTCCTGCTAACAGCATACTTCTAGAAAAGATGCAATAAATCAGCAGGGTTATGGAAATCTTTAAACAAAAGCAAGTCTATGACAGGAACCCATTAAAGATACAGCCATGTAATATTTATGCACCTAGCTGACTTGTGCTTTTAACCCAGCACTTTCAGCTATAGCTTTTTAGCACCTGGGTCGTATTCAGTAAGAATGAAACTCACCCGATCTGCTAAGAGCCAGCACAATGTCTCTGCTTTAGTTGTTCAGAGTATAGGGCTTAAGGGATGGAACTTCCCTCCAACTTCCCTTCAAATCTGGAATTTCATCCAGATATTTCTAAATAAAAATACAAATAGAACACCTTTGAACAGCACAAAAAATATAAACTGTGAGCCTCAAGCCCCCTGATTACCTTTAGCAAGAAAAGAGGCAGGTAGTGACACAAGAATGGTTTATAAATCCAGGGAGGTATTGATACAGAAACAAAACTCCTCAGAATAGCCAGTATCACCTATGATTGTTCAGATTATGATTTGTGATTAGGAGTGGTTACCACAACGGTGATAGGGGATCTCTTGAGACGTTTACAGAAAGTCCTGACTGTGTAAAATGCCATCCACTTACTCCTAAACCTACTAATTAATTTCAGAGTTTGTATTTAAATGTGTTGGGTACTGCAGAAAAGCAAAACTCTGTGGTTTAAAAATGCATTCTGATAATGTTTGAGGCTTCTGGGTGCTACAGATGTACTGATCTGTTTAAATCTCCAAAACAAAGAGATATTTCCCTTTCTTTTTTCACATTAAACTGTCTGCATATGTGCTTGCATGTATTTTTAAGCTACACATAAGTGCACGTGAAGCAAAGAGAACTGTTTAATTTATTAACTTATTTGGCTGTATATGCTTTCCCTCATCCCATTCACTCATTTACTTCATTGCCAATCTCCCAGTCAGTCTTCCCACAGTTTTAAAAGACAGAATTTGGATTCAAAAACTAATTTGAGCTGAGGACTCAAATGCAATTTCCTGGCCTACCTTTCCTTGCTGCAGCAAAAGGCTGCAAAAAAGGGAAACCTGGCTGCGGTGAGGTTGAAAAAGGGAGACTTCAGGGAAAGATGCAGGAACTGCAGTTTACTTGGGACTCTGGGAGGTGGGAATTGAAGGACAGAAAAAAGGAAACCAGACATCACTCCCCCTTCCCACTAAAATCAACTTTGTCTTCACTATAGGTTTTTTGGGCCAATGACCACTTTCAACTCACACCTTCTGTTGGGAAAATAAATTAGGAGTCCAGCTTTGTTTTGTCAATAGAAAGTTTAAAGTGGTCACTGGAGCAAAAAGCTTTTCAAAGGGTAGCTGAGCTCAACAAGGACAAGGAGGAGAAGGATGTTGAGAAAACCACAAAAACACAGGCAGATTACAAACCATTAAAGGCTATGCCGTTTTTCAATAATGAAGATAAGGCCTTTAGAACAGTTCTGGTAATTTGTATCTATTTATTTCTTTAGAAGAATATATATTACTTAAAAAGCCTCTGCCAGAGCAATAAAAGGTATTTTGTGCTTGCATGTATAGGTTTTGATAAAAAAGAGCCACGAGAAAACAGTAAACTAACTAGGCATTTGCTCCCTGAATACATGGGATTATGCTTCACATTTGTGCTGTAAATCATTGGATCCTGTACAAGTAATTGTACTGCAATGGGTTTTGCTATGCTAAATATTTAAACTGTGTGCCCAGTCCTTCGAAGTCTGAGCTTATTCTGTGTTCAGAGCTTTTTAGAGTTGAGTCAATAGCATATTTGTTTTGAATGGCTGCTCCTAGATAACACTAACAAAAATCCAAAACTTGTTTACATCATTTAACATGCATAATAGCTTAGCCTGAGACATTAAAAAAGCCACACAACAAGCAAGCAGAAAAATGCAATCTTTTAGAATAGTCTCTACTGGCGAAAAGAAGTTACACCATCAAAAAGCAAAAAGTATGTTTTGCCAACTCTGGACTAAGAATTGCTTTGTTTTTAAACTGGAGCAATGACTGGCATAAAAAGACTTCAAGGAATTTCCTCTTCTCCCTGCAGATAGTCATGAGCCTTTCTACTGCCCCAGACTTCATGTTGTAGTGATTGCAAGGATAGGTGCCTCTTGTGGGTCCTAAGCAGAACTCTTGTTTATCAGAGTGTGCAAAACAAAGCAAATCAGGCAATTCCATCAATCCTAGGAAAACTGTTCCCATCTGAACAGTACCTTCAGCTCTAACTGGCCCTAACATCAACTGTGTAGCAAATACCCCTGGCCTATTTTCTTAACTTGAATTGCTACCTTAAGAACAAGACTTCACCAAGATTTACACACAGACACTCCTGGAGTGTTCTACACATTCTCAAATTGCATTTGTGGTCTAAATTCTGTAAAGTAAGGTGATATTTTTGGGAACAAAGATGAAGCATAATTTCTCATCTGTTTCAAATTACACACGAAGAATACCGAGGATGTTAGTATCAAATAGATCTGCATACAGAAATTTCAAAAAGGAAAAAAATGCAGAATGCCAAAAAACAATTACAGCAAAGAAAATAGTGCAACCAGGCAATGATTTACCACCCTCACATTTTTAGAATCACAGTTCTAATTGTTAGAATCCAGGGCAGCGTAGTAGACAGAGTATTTGAAAAAAACAAGTCTTTCATATCTCTATGCTACCTCGAGAGCTCCTGATACCTAATCTGGAAGCAGACAAAACTCAAAAAGGTGCCTCTTTTCCAGTGAAGATGTGACTTCCCCTCCAAGGGCCTGGGGCACTGTGCCTCAAATGCTAATAGCTTGAGCTGTGTGCAATAGCCCTATATTGTTTATATAGCACTTCACATGTTCAAAGCACTATGAGATATCAGCCATCACTACACTTTTATGAGGCTGTAAGTATTACCCACTAAACATCAGGGTTCAAATGACTTGCTCTTGATCAAAAGAAACTTTGTGCAGCAGGACCATAATTATTTGAATTTGGTAATTCTCGCAGACCATTCCTATGGCAACACAGAAAGAAGAGGGGGAAGGGATATTAAAGCCAATTGCTATCGCACTCTGCTCTGGCAGTGAGATGGACATATGGAGGACCTCTTAAGCAAACTTACACTCACAGCACCTTTTATAGAAAATTCCAGAAAATTATTTTAAAAATCAGGAGCAAAAATTAAACAAAAGGTTTTGAAAGCCCACAAGCATGTTTTTCTAAATGTATCTATTTCACATATTCACTGTGAAGAACATAAAAGACAACATGCAAAATGTACTGAAGTACTCAAGAAATCCTTAAAGGGTGTTCTGAATTCATTCTGAAGCAGCTTGGGAGTTTTTATACCAAGAAGATTAGTAGGCAACTTAAAAGCAAGTCCATTTTCTGCAGAAAAAGAACTACAGTTCCGTGTCTTATGGCTGACTACAGTAGGACTCAACTTTTAAAAAACAGAATGTTTTTGCTCTCCATTTTTATACATACGTTCTTCCTATGAAAATTCAACTATGCTGACATTTAGTCTCATGTTAGTCTCAAAGTATAAAGTCTCTGTTCCTGAGAAAGAATACAAACACAAAGGAGATGTTGAAAAACAACAAATGTATACACAGTATATATGACAACCAAATAGCTTGATATAAATGCTAAACAGGATAGATGCTGAAGATTCTTCTCTTTACAACTGATATCACTTTATCCAAAAATCTTAACACTGAGATTGAAGACAGAATAAGAAAACTCTTATCCTCTGCCTTTCTATCCTGTGCCCATCCTATCCTACAATATTGTCTTTCCCACCTCTTACATTTTGCCTCATACACAGCCCTGGTTTCTGCACACACCATATGTTTTCAGAGCACAGCTTCACAGTTACTAGCCTTAGAACCTTGCCTGCAGAATCACATGGGAAATAGATCATACTACTAAGACAACAATGTAGACCACTACACACAGTCCAGATTCATCAAATAAGAAAAGGATGCCTGTTTAAAGCTATCACAGGAAGGGGGAGGGAAAGAAGTTCTCTTCAAAGGCAGCAATGAGTGCAGAGAGAATTGCTAACAGAACCTTTTGTGGTTTAGCCAGATTGATCCTGTTGCTGTGAATATTTACCCTCTATCTTACAACTTTCACTTGGCATTTTTCAGGTACTAACTAACTCTATGCCAGACTATGCTTGCAATTTCTACTGTTTTGATTAATATTGCCTGAAAAGTTAAATTATTTAAATATTTGCTAAAATATTAAAGTTTAACATCAATAGGTGAGCATTACTTCATGGCTATTAATGTAAGAACCAGTTACCATACTCCATCTACTGATCTAAAGAACAGATGTTTGCATATGATTTATGGACACTGAAATATGTGCATATCTTCCATAAATAGTAATGCATTCCAGTAACAAAGAGTGGAGAATTGTAATCCATAAGACTGGGAAGTTGCAGGCAGTATTAGAATTTATTTACCAATTTCTTGGCTTTAAATAAAAAGCAAATCTCATAGAGCCAGGGCCTGAATCCTGTATGCTGGAATAGTGCTTACAACATCAAACAGGACTAACAACATGAAGTAATAAATTGCAGTTGGGCTCAAATGGGCAGATATAAAAGTCCGTTTAGAACATGAGCATAACTATGATTTGTTAAATAAGAGTAACAATTTATATTGATTGAGACACAATAAATCTAAACAGTAAGCAAAAAGCCAATATTACTTGTGTACTTTCACATTAAATATGGGTTTGGAAGTTTCTTTAGTATGAAGATTTTAAAAAATACTAATCAGGTAAAATTCTAATGGGCAAAGCATAGTTTTGAGCTCTGCAATTAAATTATTTCTGGAAGTGCAATCAAATATTTGATTGAACTAATATCACTGCTGCTCCTCACATTTGTTCTGTTCCTAAATTAGCTTGGCTAATCAGTATCCCACCTCATAGCCTGTGTTGTAAACATGTAATATTAGCTGATGGGTTTCATTTCAAGAGCACAGTCAATTTTTGGACAGCAAACTTACTCAAAAAACTTAGTCAAAGCATACAAACACACAAAGTAGCATATTTGGAGATGTCACAGTTTCTGCACCATCAGAACTCTGGTAAGACTGAGTGAACTTCAGATCACTCTGCGATGGCTATGCATGTCAAACAAGTTTTGATTTAGCTTAAAAACCAGTTCTGTGGACAGTATTTCACCTCAAAGTTTTTTCTGTTTTTCCACCCTCTTATTCTATGAGCAAGAACCAGGAATGTACAAAAAAGCAGCCTTGTAGAATGCAGAATTTAAACACAGCAATCGCAATTTTTTGCTCCAGTCTCAGGCTGGCATGCACTAGTGCTTCAAGATGTTGTGCAGCTGCTACTCTTCCCCAGAGATGGCTGTACTCCAGTAAATGGTGAAATACTCCCTCAAACTTTTTTTTTTTCCAGCAGAGGTTAACAGAGATGTTTCCATAGGTCTAAGGCAACATGAAAACATAGTGATTGTGTGGTTGGATTTCTTGAAAAACATTAGCCTTAGATTTACTGCATCAGTAATTAGGAGCTGATGCTACACTCCAACACACTGCAGAAACAACTGCAGTTAGTGTCTGTAGAACACAGTGAGCGTCTTAGATTACAGTGATTGTTGATTCTCTTCTTGCAGTTTTTAAAATCACAAAAGAAACAAATACTTTTCATTTTGTCCTCTTGATAGCTGCACAGATTTTTTTACTTTCAGCACATAACTCAAAGTCATCTAAGAACAAATTGAATTTCTAATAACTACAGTCAACTGGATTTAATTCCTTTCAGTGGAAGCACAGCAGTGTCAATACTTACTGAGATTTAGTATTACTGCTGACTTATTGAAAGTAAAATGTCAATACAACATGAAAATTTGTCATTTTAGAAAGGTTTAATAAAAAAGATGAACACAACACAAAAAACTGAAAATATAAGAACCAATAACTGATCATTCTAATTCACTTTTTTCCAGATGAGCATCCAGGTGTCAGCTGGTGTAAACGCAGATGCCACTGACGTCAATGGAGCTGTGTCAGTTTACTCTAGCTGAGAATCTGATCCCAAGTGTGCTACTGCCATTTTTAGATGCTGCCACTGGAATTCACTTTTGCAAGACAATTAAAAAAACACATCCACACATTGAATTTCTTCCTGTCCCCAAGTGTTTAACTGGAAGTCTGTTGACAGACTGTGGGAGAGGGCAAGTGGGAGGTGGAAGTAGCCAACAACTGCATCCATGAGATAACTATGCAGTATCAGTATGAACACTGTTCCGTTGTCTTCCTTTTATACAAACGGATATTTGGCTTCAAAAAGTTTCAACTCCACCTTCCACTAATAAACAATTCCATGTCAGTGAAAGAAAAATGATGCTGTAAACCACGTGAAGTATCTACCTCATAAATTTGTTAACATAGTATTTTAACCAGTAACATTCTGGATAGACTTTTAATGCACCATTAGAAAAAGTACCTAAAGCTACAAGAGCTCCAAGGCTGAGTTCTGTGTATTCACCTATGTATTTGTACCTAAGCAATCTCCCTGCTGTACCAGCAGTAAGATTGGTAACAGTTCTAAGGCAGCTGTTTGAAGTGGCCTGCAAGCCAGACTTCATCTGGCTGACATCTTTCATATCTCATTGAGCATTTGTGTGGGCAAGAGAGGAGGAAGAAAGGAAAAGGTGGGGCAATAAGCAGGGCAGAGTAGTACTTGACAGCTCCACCATTTCCAAGCAGGGAGAAGGAGCTTTTGCCTCTGTTTTACATAAGGCAGTTGTTAACATGAGTGCATTGTATAACAGCTTCCCAGTACAACCACTGCAATGAAGTTGGAATGTTGGTCTTTTGATTCAAAACAGCAAGGTCAAAATGGAAAAGGTAATTAATTAGAACTGAAGAAGCAGTTCATGTAGTATTGAAATAATTGTCTATTTGTGCAAGCACAACAACCATATCTTCAATTTAGGTCAGGCCATCAAGAGGAGGAAAAGGACTGAAGACTGAAGATGAGATGCTCTACTTCACACAGTTGCCCTCTGGAAGGACTTGCAAAGGCAGTCACTTAAATTAAGTACAGGTCATCAGACAAGATATCTAATCTATTTCTAAGACAGGCAGCTCTAGCAGTCCAAATCCCTATGGCCTTTGCAGCAACACGATGAACTACTTCCTCATGTACCTCTGTCAATTCACGTTAGGTTGCAGTTTTTTTAAAGCGATATTTCATGTACATCATGACCCTATTGCTCAAAGCAAGGAAAGTGCTTTGGTTTATTTATGACCTACTAACCTTAAATAAAAAAAAAATACATCCAATCTGAATGTTCACATAAGCCTGCAGATCTGAAATAAAAATTAAAATAAAGCTGGCATTTGTAACAGCTAGCTAAGCCCAGTAAAGGATTTTTAAAAAATGAAAACCAGATGAAAGAAGATGAAAGCATATTTACCCTGCATAACCTGCACACATCAGGAATCAGGGCTGGAACCCAGAAATACCTTTTGTACTGACAAGCTTCAGCCCATTTCACAGTCTAGGTGACCAAGGAAATACTGAGGTTTTCCATGATGCGGGGTGGGGAGGCATTAATAACAACCTGTGAAAGTAATTCCTTCGAAGATGTAATCCACCCAGCCTCAAGCTCTACACAGCTCCTCTCCTTCCCCCACACCCCATTCCAATTGCCAGATATCAGCCAGGCAAGCCCCCATACTGAAATATGAAGTGACAGATGGAAGCAGAGAATAAGGGCATAGGAATGAGTACTGAAAGAAATGGCATACAGAAAACAAGCTTATAATAGGGCAGGTCTTAAACATAAGCATCCCTAAACCATAAAGTTAATTCATTTGGCTAGAACAATGTTGAACAGATGCACATGCAAATCAGACTGAGTTGGAGAGCCTTATTCACTCATGCCAGTGTGCAGAGGTCTTCTCCTAACATCCATGGAATTAAACCTTAGAAATTTCAGTACAAAGAAATGGAGAAATAAAAATAATCACAGGTAAAGTATCCCATGCTGCTGTATTGGGAAAAAACGGTGGGCTGCCACATTTAATTAAAATGCATTTGATTTAGCTATATTCATAATCAAAGTGGCCTTCATAAACAAAACACATCTAATCCACTATAACACTTGATTCTGTTCTTGTCTAGTTCTCCAGTAAGCTATATTAATGACTTTTTCTTTTAGTTGTATTAGATGGAAAACACGGTTGAGTTAAATGATGCAATAAATACCTCTACATGCAGGGCAACTAGTTGAAAGAAACAGTTAGGACAAAGTCCTTGTCATAGTGGTTGTTCACAAAATAGGCTCAGGCAGCACACTGATGAACTCCAGTCCTTTAGTGTGGGTTCCCTTAACGCAAATACAGACAAAACCCCAAACATTTATAAAGCCCTATAAATAACAACGGATGGCAGAGAGAGAGAGAGAGAGCATCTTTAACCAAAGGGTAAGGTAAACAAAGAAACAGCAATTTGTGCAAGTCAATGCATCAGTCACATAATTTCAGCACACTTAAGAGTGGACCTAGCAGAAAAGAATTCTGACAAGCTGAGCTTCAAGAACACCTGCATAACAACTCTGCTCACAAATGAAAATAAGGTAAAATTTCGGGATTACCATGTTTTGCCTTCATATCCAGCCTCTAAAACTGTTCTGCAACACAAAACCTACAACCTTAATTTTTAAGTATTATTTATTTTTATTAATAATTCAGACAATTGAGTTGGAAAGCTCAGAAGATTAGGAAAAATTGCTGTGCTTCTGTGAAAATTTTTAAGAATAAGGACTTTACTGTGTGATGATCAGCTGGATATGCACAGCATGCTGACACAAAAAAAAATAAAATAAATATAGGTCAAGCCTTGAAATACAGTCACCTTTTTTCCTCCTGAAAACTATCACAACAGGTTCTGCATATGTGAAAATTAGTAAGGAAAAAAAAGGCCTCCTGTCTCTGAGATATTTTTTGAAAAATTAAGCCTTCTTTAAAGAAAATTTATTTTTCATCAATCCTAAACAAATTTTAATCCAACTGAATCGTGTCAATAGAAGAAATCTTGCTCAGTTGAGCAATCTCTATTTGGCAACACTAATTTGTAAAACTCTTAGCCAGCTCTGTTCATTTATGGGATCTCATGTTTTGTTTTACTGTGAAGTTCAGTCTTGTGAAATAACAGACAACATTAATCCACTCGTGCCTGAATCTCTAACCTTTATTTTTAAAGCCTGAGTAATAGAAACATATTTTCTGTTCATAGAAAGAAGTCTGGGAAACTGCCAGCTCCTTGCAGAAAGACTGAAACATGATCAGCAGAGAAGGGTGTTGGTGTCGGTAAGAGAAAAATGATTGAAGTTGCATCATCTGTGTAATTAAAATCACTGTGTGAATTTTGATTTCCCCCCCTACTTTCAGACATTTGACGATGCAGCCAAGTCAATGGAGTTCTGTTGTAGTGGTTGCTTCAGTGAACATTCAACGCTGTCGGTGAGTTTGGAATTAAAGTGAAAACCATCGACCGTTGATTGTACCCTCCAGCTAACCATCCTCCTCCTTACTTCATGCTTTCAGGCCTTAACACCGAAGATAGCAACCTAACCATCATATGATGTTTTTCCCTCACCCTGCCAAGCTTTACAAAAGGTCACAATCAACATTCATTGCTGTCGGTGGGTTTAACTATGTGGACAAGCTCACTGAACAATGAATGCAACTGTGGCCCCACATTGTACAGTTGCCGTTGAGAGGAGCAGCAGCTCTGAAGGCAATAGTGAGAAGCAAACATTTCTTATAAGCCACAGTTTTCTGGTCAGAAAAATAGTTGGGGGTATCCACTTTTTGCTTGCTTGGTTTTGAGTGTGTTTAACTTAGCCGACTAGAAAAAAAACCTGCTGCCTTTTTCTGGAGTATTGTCCTCAGAGGGGTTCAGTACCATTGAAAATGTGAAAATTCTTATTTACTATGTATGCAGAAAAAATAACAGGACAGGAAGCTCTGTATATCCACTCCTAAGGACTCTGACCGAAGAGGAAAGAATATTTAATTGCCATTTAACTAGGCATTGTTGAAGAGTTCAAAAGTTTATACTTCTCATGACAAATACAACTGGGAACAAATGGGATTTAAGAGTTATGGATAAAAATGTTATATCAAAAGAATTAATTTGACATTAAACTGATTTTAAGAGCACAAATACTATTGCATTTGCTATTCTTAGGGATCTGAAAGATGACAAAGAAATGTATATCCAGAAATAATAATGGAAAAGCAGTTACATTTTAAAGTTATTGTAAACTGAGTACCTATGTCACGCTTTGAGTTTTGTGATAAGAAAATAAAGCATAAATAAGCTCAAAATTGTGTCCTTATTTCTTTGTAACCCTTTATTAACCTGGTCAGACACACAAAAGGACCAGTCTACATTTCTCACTTCACACAATCATCCAAGGTAAGCTCAGCCTTTAGACTCAGTGCAACTCAAATACTCTGCACCAGGAATTGCTTACCAAATCAGGAAAACTCACAGCATATCATCATATCACTAATATCATTCTTCTCATTATGGTAATGTTTATTAACAATACTTTAGTCTGATTATTTACAAAGTTTCCTCAGCACATTAGTCACACAAGTTTATCTTGTGTACTGAGCTTGCTTGGTTTATCCACGTTTCACTGTGTAGGAACTGAACAGCAGAGAAGCGTCAAGGCTAACATGCGACAACACATCTATAGTCATTTCTGGAACTGTTACCAGTCTAATTAAAAGGTAGGAATGCATTTCAGCATTTCAGTCATGAAGGAGATCAGTACTCTGTCACATGTGAAACTAATATTTATAGACTCCTCCCCCAGTTCCTCAAAAAACATCACCACACTAGCAAAATAAATCCTGTAATTATTTGGATGTTATTTAAAATTAGTGTTTGGGAAGATTATCTTTTTTCATTCCAATATTCACTGGAGAAGAACACGCATTCTCTGTTGCTCACTGAACACTATCGTGGTCAGAGACAGAAGAGTAAAGTATTAAAAGAAGAGTTACTATGGATAAATGATTTCTCAGCAACACTGTTCAGAGATAAGTCTGTATCTCTATGTTTACCCACTTTTACAAAATGGGAATTTGAATTACTACAGAGTTACATGTTGCAGGGAGATAAAGATCATATTAAAAGCAAGACTCAGAGGTAGATGTTCTATCTAGAAGGAGAAAATTTCATATTAAGTTGTAGCTAGTATGCTTTTGCTACAAAACAAAGTTCTTTACTGAAACTCAAAAACCAGCTCTTTATTTTGCAAAACACTTATTAATGCTAGTTATAGATGTGTTATGTGTCTTTAACAGAGAAAATACTTATTGAAACAGAAGAATCTGGAATTTCTCAACACTGGGAAGAACTAATGTCCTGGAACATGAGTGGTTTCTGTGTATATGTTTTCTCTGCTAACTGATAATGCCTGAATGATTAGCATTGAGGAGGGACAGACTCCACTGCAAGAAAAAGATAAAGTTATGTCCTTTTTTAAGGCAATACTTTTCCTCAAAATACACATCTCTCCTGACTTTGATCATCATTTTGTTTCATACACTTGCTAATGGAAGAACAGCTATTCATAAACTACTAAGTCGGGGTGCAGCCAGCATTGACCTAGGCACAAATAGTCCGGACTCATTACAAATATAAAACAAATATTCCCACCTGGACTGCAAGTTTTTACTGGTTTCTGAAGAGGAGATACTGTAGCAGTTGTCTTTTTAATGGTGCCTAGCATGAGAATTTATCAGTGATTTTAGTTACACTATGTTTTCATATAGAAATAGAAAAATATCTCCTTAGTGCACATATATGTAATACTTCATACAACTTGAAATCAGCCTCTACAGACTAGTTATTTAATAATATTCATTGGAAAACAACACCATTATTCTACACCCCACAAGAAGTGTTGACTTGCACATGTGTTTCCTTATGCTGTAAAGCCACAGAACAATCCCAATTTGGCAATGAAAACTGTGATATACTGTGGAAAGGTTTCATGGTAATTTTCATGGGTTTTGTTAATAACATACATATGTACTCAGTACAATGCCCACAGGGCATAGGAACATTCTAGAAAATTGCTCCTCATTGTCATTGTAAATAATTCACTCACAGCAATATTTTTAGGTCAAGCATATCAAAGTTGCAGTAAATGCAACAGACCTTGACATAATAGGAGCACTGCTTTTACAGCAATGGAGGAAGAGGAGAGGGAATGCACTTCCCATCCATGAGAGATCAGCTGCTGCTCCCCAGTGTGCCTATCACCGTGCTTGAGGGCATCAGAGGTGGTACTAAGGGCTTGTTATGAGGTTTGGAGTTGTTGGGTTTTTTAATTACCTCTAAGTTCTCTTTTTTCTCCCTGGTTTCTGGCATAAGATGATTTAAAACATCCAACCCAACAGCTTCTGTATCAATTCTATAACTTCTGCTTAGCAAGTACAGAAACGCACTTAGTTGTGCCTCTAAAACTACAAGTCAAAGAATTTCTATGATAGAAATAGTCTGTGATATTCAGGACCATGGCAGGATGAATATGATAGACTTGATTTTTGGCACAGCTGACACCACCACATTAACATCTCTTGCTTTACAGAGTGTGAAGTGACACAGTAAGTTAAAGAGTTAAATATAGAAGTCATTTATAGTTGAAATAGAAGCAGGATCTAGACAATTTTAGACTCCAACCATGTCTTTCTGGAAAAAAAAAAAAAAAAAGAGAGAATGCTCCTGCAATTCTGACTTTTACCACATGTAAATACCTGGTTTTTCTGCTATCAGTTGGTTTTTTTTTTTTCCTATTAATGTATATCTTTGTTCCTTGCCAGAGTTATAATGGTATCCAATTATTTTTCCAAGCAGTTGCATGGTCACACCCATTACAGAATAATTTTTACATCTTGCCTTCTCTTTTATTTAGGTTTGTATAATTTTGTTTGAACTTTACTTTTTTTTTTTTTCCTTCCTGTACATCCTCCTTAAGTGCAAGTGCCAGAAACTTAGACCACATTCCAAAAAGCCCAGCCAGGGCTAGCTGAAATAATCTGATGTCTCTTTATTTTACAAGAAATCACTGATCCTTTTCAGCCAAAAAAAGCACTTGTAATGGCACCACACAGTTAACACATTTAAATTTATCTGACATTATTCCATAGATACACTGTCCACAAGTTCTTTCCTAGTTTAAAATAGATTATTTCATCCCCTTGAAATGCAACACTTGTAATTTTTTGAACTGAAGAGATTTTTTTCAAAATATAGCTCCTCCTTCCCCCCACCCCCAAATCACTAATGTTTTGAAAATTAGTGTCAGAAATTACATGGTAACACATAGAAGAAAGGATGAATTAGAATTTAAGCAGAAGCCTATCATGATTTAATTTTTAAAAATTCAACTTTCCATTGTACTGCATTTCCCCCACATTATTTTAGGAGTAGAAACCGAAAAAGAGGCAGCAGAAGCATAATGGTTAACTTTTCCTGCTGTCTGCACCTCAAGGATATTTACAAGCTCAGTATTTCCATACTGTGAGGGCTGTGGTAGAGCCCTCAATTCATAACAACCAGCAATCACACACTGAATACAAATATGTCTGACAAATACACCTAACGGAAGGTTTATGTTTGAGTTTAGCAATTATTGATCTGAGGAGGAAACAGGGTAAGTCTTCAAATTGCACAGCTTTCAAATACAATTCTTATGAAAAGTGACAGAAATGCCCAGCTTCTACATCATCTTATGAGACTACCTTCGCACTGCCACTAGAAATAAAAATACCCTCCTCCTCCTAGGTTTGGATATGAACTAACACCAGAAATTTAGGGAAAGCTTCAGGTACAGCAATTATTCCACACAAGCTATGAGTTAGAACAGAAACTGTCTCTATTTCACAGTAAATCAGAAATAAGCTCCCAAGATCTGCAGACAGAATATAGATCCATGGGACATATTCTTACCTTTCCTGATTTTACTTCATGAAATACAGCTGCTTCCAAGATAGCCCTAAAATTCTTGATGTTTTAACAAATCTGCTTTAATCTAACAAGTTCACAAAGAGATTATAATGAGACCTGACGATATAAATTTCTGGGTTGTGTTTTGCTTGGTGGGGTTTTTTTGTGAGTGTTCTTTTATTCATCATTATTTTCTCCACTAGGAATGTCACACTACATCTTTATGATGAAAAAAATGTCAAAAATGGAGCAGATACCTCAAATCTAAGATACCAGTGTTTAGAAGGTTCAAATACCAGATCAGGTGAAGAGGAGAGAGAGCTGGAAAGCAACATGTGCTTGGCTTTCAAGATAGTGGAAGTTTCACCTTGCATTCAAGAGAAATGACAATACACATTAACTGTATATCTCAGTTATGGTGTCACCTCTGGGTACCAGCAACTTGTCCCACTAATCATACTGTTTAGCTAATTGATTGCATGGATCTATTATTTAGTGATTAAACAGTTAAAGTATTTTACCACAGGCATTTGAAACACTGAAACGAAAAGAAATACAAAAATATTTGTTTTAGCTACTGAGAGTTGAGTCCAGGTGGTTGCCCTCAAAAGTCAACATCACCATCTGATGTGTAAAACATTCCTAATTATCATAGAGTACACCCCGTGCTAATTACTGTGCTTGCCTGAAAATAATGAGCCATGATAAGCCTCAAGTTCATGACAATAGATTTACATTTAAATGCCATCCAGTTCACTCAGTATCAATATGCTGCTGGCTACCAGACCAACAGACATGATGAAATTAGGCTTTCCCACAGACTGGGACAGTGAACACGCTTTTGGGAGGCCACAAACTGATAGAAGGATAACAAAAATAAAGGCACTTTGAGAGATATTCAGGATATAACTGTAGGAGACAGCAGGAGAAAAAAAAAAGACATTACTTTATAGACAGCAGCCAGCTGTGGCCCTACAGCAAATCTTGAAAGAAATCTTTCTAGACTCTCCAGGAATAACTCTGTACATCCCCAAACCAATTGCAGGAGATTGTTCCAGAAGTTCACATGGATCATGGTCTGCTACCTAATGAATTCAGATTTTCTGCTGGTTTTGGAGCCAACATACTTCTATCAGTTTCAGTGAAATTATGCCAGTTTGTACAAGCTGAGGATTTGGTAAGCCAACACACAAGAGAACTGTAAAAGAAGTATGGTCCCACACATCCTACACTAAGGGGAAAAATGCAGAGGTAGAGGTCACTCTTGGGGGAGGAGGAAGAGGAGAAACAAAATAACATGTACTTGAAAAAACACGTTTCCACCTACAGAGAGAGCATTTCTGCCCACAGACAAACTGTGGGTGCCCCACACAAACAGCAATTGGACACTCACTACTCCATTGGTGCAGATTACTGCTTTGCAGGTACAAATAAGGAGCTCCAGAACACAACAGGCAGGAGAGTATTTTTGGGCAGAAACATCTCACCCACATTATGATAATCTGGCCTTTGCCACCACATGACAGTCTCCTTAGCTTCATAACGCCTGAGCTATGTGGGTGGGAAAGAGCTCACAGCTTATTTTTGGCTGACGATGGCTCCCACAGCGCAAGTGTATATATTTGCAGCAATGGCAGCCTGTTTCCTCTCTCTCCCTTCACAATGTGCACTTTCCATCATTTCCCATTATTTTGACACAGAGCTAGCAAAGCCACTCATTGGTTACATCTGAGAAAAAAAAATCCAAGCAAAACATTATCACATCTCTTAAAATACCTCCTGTCACATTACCCAGGGGCTTCTTTATTTTGGGTGCTTATTGGCATCCCTCTCTGGCCTAGAGCTACATTTGGACTTCAAATGTGTATCAGCCTTTACAAGACACGATTTATGTTCTGCACAATTTAGCAATGCAGGTACATGTACAAATGCTGGTAAGTGCTGACTGGAAGTGCCTTCTGGAACTAGCTGACATGTATCAAGAGTGAGATAACCTAACCACAGGTCTGCTCAAAGTGAATACCACAAACTGACTGTTAAGAGCAAATTCTAAAAACAAAACCAACCAAACAAAAAAGCCTCCCCTTCTTCATCTCTCCACTGCTACACCACCCATCCCATCAATGCCTTTTGTGGATGCAGACAAGCACTTAAAGACACTTCATCCTTGCAGGAGAAAAATAAACCAAACCAAACAAAACATTATGGTTTTTTCCTCCTTATAGAGATTCCTATCTATATGGGAACAGGATTTCTGCTTTAAACCCTTAGAATTGAGATTCTAAGGCATTACTATGTTGATTGCTAATTACTCAGGAGCATTGCTGAGGAGTAATCCACGTCTGAGACATGCATGCCTGTGCAGAAGGGTTCATTGCTTGACTTAGGCATGTGCCTTTCCAGTCAGTGTCTTGCACTAGAGGCTCCTCTCTACTTAGGTGAGTACCAGAGTTATATTTTCCCAAAACAGAAGTCTTTCTACCTTATTCATTTTCTGTAAGGACACCATCAGATTAGCTCAGGATACTTATGACAGAATTATCTGCCAGGAGGATATACTATCCTTTGATGTACTGAAACTAAAAACTAATTTAATCAAAGTACCTACGAATAATAGACTATGTTTTAAGGACTTGTTTTAAGGATTTGTAGTTCTCAAAACAGATTATTTTGCCTTCCTTCTACCACAAATAAAGTGTTACATATAGCAAGTGTTCATATATATATATATATATATAGTCTACAAAGAAATTTTGACTTGGATCCCAAATCAATAAGATCACATTAGCAGCTTCCTGCACTTGAGCTCACAGGTGCTGGCAACACTATCCTTCTCAAAGAGGAGGACTCACAGCTGAACAGGCAGACCCTCCACGCTTGCTGAGAAAAGAACTTGGTACCTCTGCCTGGCACCCAGACATTGGTGGGTTCCTGAGCTGACTGCAGTTGATGTACCTTCATCATCATCAGAAGCTGTAAGAGCCACTGCTAAAGCGAACACAGAGCCTGCACAGAACACTGCAGCTCTCTCTGAGAGAATGAGCTCTGTGTTCACTTTAAGACTGTTGGCTGCTACATTTTTTCAGCTCTTTTGGAAATAAGGCTTCTCAGTAACTGCTTTCCAAGCTTTCACATATGTACAATTCCCATCAGCTACAAGTGTAAATTTGCAAGCAATGGGAACAACACACACGCGGTCTGATGGAATCTGAGAGAAGGTAAAGCTGTCACCAGATGGCATTTTTAAGTTTTGTAGAGCCAGATATTCAGAAGCAGCATCTGAATTTTGAATGCTTCATTGTTTTGGGTTTTTTATTTTCTTAAAAACTCCCAAAACACAGCATTTGCTCCTAGAAATAATCTTGTGATATTCTGTGGCTAAACCTCCAACAGCTCATTTTTCATAGCTACATACCTAGACTATAAGAGCCCTAAATTAGTACTTGGGTACAGACTGCTCAAAATTTCAGTCTAAAATGTCAGTAAATAAACTTCTTATGAATATAATTTTCAGTCAGCCCTAACAGTAGAAAAAATAAGTAGGTTGCCTGTTCCTTTCCTACAGGGAAACATTGCCAAAAATATATAACTGTCACTTTTCATCTTTGGAATAATGTTAGCTACTGAAAAAAAAAAGATTCACAATGAGCAATTATGTCTTCAGCTTTCATGTCATTTTACATCATTCCACTATCAGCCATGCTCAAAAGCTTAGAGGCAACATTCTAGGTCAGTGACTTTTGCAGGCAGTGTATTCACTGTTTGGTAATTAAATTAGATACACTTTAAATAACCAGATTCTGAAACAGACAGCCACTTATAAACACGTGACCAAACGTATCACTGCCACTGATGACACTGGATGTGGAAAATTATGCATGTTAGCAATCATTAACTATCACTGAGGATTATAAATTTAAGGATTATGATATTAAGAATAACTGGATCAGCAAATCACTGCAGAGAAAAATCTTTAAGATGTAGCTAAAAGCCATACTGAAGGACTGACCTACTTTTCATCACCAAGTTTTATTTATACGTGTATAGAATTTTTTCTTATGGTTAACAAAACATCTCCCACCAAGAAAGCTCTCAACTACTAATAAAGCTAAATAGAGAATGAAATATTGCAGTAGATGCTCAGCTTTTAATAAGGTTTTAGCCTGCATCTCAGGCAATAGCCACAAGTGCTGTTTCAGATAAAACTTTAAACAGCAAAATACGGACACTAATTTTCACTTTATGTCAAATTTTTCTGGATAAATTATTAACTCTTGACATAAAATTGGAATGTTAAAAAACTATTTCATATCAAACATGGCTCAGAGGCATCTATTTTGTAAAAAATACATAGCTTTGCCACTTTTTCAAACCTTGCATGTGGAAATTAACATTTAATAAGTCAGAAAAAGATCTGTCAGGGGCTATAAGACATGTTCTTTGTAAGAGCAGATCCTATAATTCTTCAAGGGACAAACAGACCTTTAAAAGAAAATCTGAAAAACCAACAACACATCAAACTAAAAAAACCAAACCCACAAACACAGTAATTTAGAGGGGTACTGTAAGAAGACAAGCAGTAATGTTAATGGACCAAGACACACAGATGACAAGAACCCAAGTTCAAGCCAGTCTGGTAATTCATGTGTTTTCACTTATTTGTCCACAATAGCAGAGGCTATTGCTATTCCATTATTTGAGCAGACATTCTGCATCCACAAGGTGCAATTCACTTTTTGTTACCTCAGTTCCCGTGCCCCTAATAGGTGTTCATTTGAAAGTATCCATTTGTGACAACTGTGCAAAAAGGTCTTTTTTTTTTCATCTGGAGACTGAACTATTGGCTTTTTATTTCAAGATGGACACAAGCTACAAGACACAATCCACAGCCACAGATTATTAAAATACCCTGTGTCCACTTATGTCTGCAGACCACTAAGAACACTGAAAGCAGCCCCACAAGCTAAAGATGTCATAATTCAATTGTAGTATTGCCACAGTTACTTCCAAAGTCCTGAACTGGAAAATTATTCTTTCTGTTTGCAGGTCTTGTGCTGGCTGAAACACATGGGAAAACTGGCTTCAATGAGGAAAATACAACCCAGCACGTGTATATTTCTGATTATTATAAAACATGAGGCTGAACAAGGGGTTTCTGTGTCCCTTCCTGTGCCACAGGTAGAGGTTTGCAGGGGTGTCACACTCAGCTGCCAGCAGGTGTTGCACTGGGCAGCCACGTAAAGCACCTATTCACTGAACTCTGTCACTGCAGTTATGTGCTCTTTATGGCAAAGAAAACAGAGAAAACAAAGAGCCTGTTATGTTTTAACTTCAAAGCCTCATATCCCAAGCTCCAGCTCTATACCTCAGGCAGTGCAGCCCAGAAGAAAGGCAGCATAGTCTCAGGTAAAGATATTTTTCTGCTCTAATAACCTAATCTCTGTAATACTTTTAAGAGATTTGGTGGGTTTTTTTAATCTTAAATATAAGCATAATAATAGCAGCAGGTCATCTGACATTTGTCATTTGACTGACAAGTAAATTTTACTCTGAAGCTTTCCAAGTTCACAGGAAGGTTTTGTCTGAAAGGTCATAGAGGAACCTTAAGTTTACCCACAAGTGCTGCAAAAATCTTGCTGCACAAGAAGTTAGGAGATAGTGTTCTTCCCAGTTTACAGTTATCATTCTCCAGTTGCACCAATTTCCTCTCCATCAGGGGCAGAGCTTTTATGAAATCCCTAAAGCCTGTGTGCAATATTTATTCTGTTAGTCTAATTGAAGGTACTACTATGTACACGGTTACTGAAGCTGTCCCCAGTGGTGCTTCACATCATAAATAACAGATGTGAAGTGTTCTCCTATTGGGACAAGCACTAGTATCAATTCTTATGCTATCTCTTTAACTATTACATCACCTCACTATTTCTTAGGATTTTTCTTAAAAGGAGAGTAAAAAGTACCATGAAATGGTACTTTTGGGACAATTAAATTTACTAGACCTTCACAGGCCCATATAAAGACATAAGTATTTTGAGAATGTGAAATGAAATAGTTTTACAACACAAGTGACCAGTACCAAATTTCTGATGTTTAATTGCATAGGACTGTCCCAAAGATTAGTCCACGAAAGATGGGGGAAGGGCAATATGTGTCCCCAACATACTTGCAGCTGTCTTTTCCCAATTTTATCCTTAATTCTAAAGCTAGCCAAGATACTCAAATACAACATCATGTTCTCAGTGAACCTGTTGAATATTCCTGACTTGGGACAGATGCTTTCACACCCCACCCAATAGCTTTTTGTTTGGAGGGCAAATAACTGACAGCTGTCTTGAACCTTACTAGATTACAAGGCTACATCATTGCTTTTCTCTTTTCTACAAGACCTATTATCCCATTGTACTGGAAATTTTACAGTTTGCTCCTTAAAAATCCTCAATACAACTCATTCTCCTCATCCTAGGAGATTTTTAAAAGTTGGACCATTTATTCCAATATTAATCCAAGGAATTTAACTTCAGCCAACAGACAGACAATGGTGTGACTCCCCTTACCCTGTTCCCACTTCTTAAAGATGCAAAAGATTGCTCCTCTTTCCAGGCATCATCAGTCCTCAACTAAGATTTTCAATCTTTCCTTGGAACCACATCTTTCAGGCATTTTTTCAGGAAAACATTTACAAGAGAAATTAGAAAGTTTCACATATGATTGACACTGTCAGCACCAGGACACTTGGCAGTAGAAAAGAAAAACTCCTTGAGCAGAAGTATATCAGGACTGAGGACTTGTAGGCAACAATACATGTCCCAGTTTCTCACTGCAGACCACCAGTGGAATGGAAGAAGTGACACGGTCAAGCCTGCAGGCATCATTGCTGGTCTTCAGGCAGCCGTGCTTTGGGACAGCAAGGATGTGCTCAAGTGACTCAGGCACTGTGGACACCGATGGCACAGGTGGATGATGGTATGGATTAGGTCAGGTAGAAATGGGAGGAGGAGGAGGAGGGATGGTCAGGATTAAGGAATTGTAGCACTGATACATGAGAAAAGAGCAATTCATAGAGAGATTCCAGTGAGGAAAAAGGTTAGAATGGTAGTGTGAAATGAAAACTTGAAAAAAAAAAAAAAAAGAGAGACTATAGAAACATCAGATGGTGCCTCAGCATAGATTAAAAAATAAAATTCAAGAAAAGGAGGTGAGACATTTTGCAGAAATGGAGAAAACAGGCCAATACATGTCTCAGAAAAAGGATTATGGAGGGACACCAGTGGCATGCAGCTGTTGTCCCTCTTTTCCTGCTCACTTCCATATTTGATAACAGCCCTTTGCAACCATTAATCCCCTTGTTTTAGGCAAAGATGGCATAATGACAGCCCTACGAACCCAGGTACTCATCTTTTCCAGACCCTCATTTTTTAAGCTCGCAATCTGGCCCCATTGTCTTGCTGTGACTCTGGACTGGAGTCTACTCGAAGGTAGGTTTAGCCTGGACCAGAGACTGGCAGTACCTGGCACGTCACTGGCCTTATTCCCTTACACACAGCAAAAGGCACCTGTCCTGTGCTCCCTGGATATTAGTGATGTAGCACATAGAATCTTTGCTAGCTTACACTGAAAATAAACTTTCATACTTCTAGCACTGCAATAGGAAATAAGAGTTAGAAGGATCCAAAATAAAATACATTTTGCTTGTACAACTACCAGGTTTTCTTCTCCTCCTCGTGGGTATTTTTCAAATTTGAAGGAGTTGGCTGTTTTGAAGGAAAATAATGTCTGAGAAATGCATTGTGAATTCTGGCAAATCAGTATTAGTTCTTCTGTAGCTAGACCAGGAAAAAAAGCCTTAAACTTTGCATTGCTCTATTTATTTACTGAAATGTTTTGTCTCTGGGTGGAGTTTTTGAGGATGAACATCCCATTCCTGCCAACATGCTCAAACAGCCATGTCCATGCAGAGCTGCTGATCCCATGTCACACCAGGCAGTTGCCTGCACTGCCATATCAAAACAAATAGTCAATTTTTTGTTCTCCACTTTGGTTAATCAAGATTTCTCATTTCTTCTGTTTTAAGAAACATTCACAAGTTATGCTGTAGCAACTCTTCTCTGTGTGATGTTTTTATATGCACAAGAGGATGAGCCTCATCCAAGACGCTTTAGACAACAAGCCACAGCAGTACCTGGCTAAATTCTTTCATCCTCTTGAAATACTACTTTGAAGTTGCTTTGGCCTAAAACAGCCATAGTCAGACTGCTTTTGCTTTCTACCTCAAAACTTAGCAAAAACATAGAAACAAATGAACAATAAAGGCATTTGTGATTTTTTTAAAAGCGGCAAAAACTGTTTTCCGGGAGTTAATTTTTTTTCATCTCAGTTCTCTTTTCTTTGAGCCAACTTCTTTTTTTCCCAGACTGTTAGAGTTCATAAAAAAATCTTCTGGCTTCTAGCAAACTTATGTTCTACTTTCATCTAGAAAGGCATAAATGTGTTGAGCCAAAACCACAGCATTTGCCACTATTTGAAACAATCTGTGTAGGTTTTTTACATCCCTGTTTGCAGCGTCCTGTACAAAACTCAGTACATAACCACAGCACTAACCTTTCCAACTGTCCACACACATTGTGCTCTGGGTAAACACTCACATATAGCAGCAGTCTGTGGAGGGGGTTTTTTATGTCTGGGATCAAAATAGCTCCCTCAACTTGTATGTGTGAATATTGCCTTTATCATATAACCAAGGCTCCAAAATTAGAATTACAGTGGGTATTTCTGCTGATCTGAAAGATTTAGCATCTCTTTTCTCATAAAAAATTCTATTTGAAATAAAAAATTAATGCTCCCAAATCTAGTACTACTATACACAATGTAGGAAAGAGACAGTAATTGGGTATCTCAATAAATTTTTTAAAATAATATTAAGCCAAAAAACTCAATACCCGCAAATGAGACATTGGAGAAAAGTTTAAAAGGGCTGTGTGATAGGTTCATTTTTGGTATTGTTTTATATGGACAGACCTGACACTCAGTGCAACTCTGGTTTAGAAATCATTCTTTCCTCAGATCCTCTATCTTGAAGAACCTATAGCAGCACTTAAACATGCAATAAAATCCAAACATTTTTTGTAACTGGACTTCCCTGTCCTGCTCCCCCACAATAAAATAATGGATTAACCATAAAATAGTTAGTAGAACAAGTCTTTTGTGATTTCCAGCTAAACTGCATCATCAATGGATCAAAACGGGGGAAAATTGGGATCTCAGACTAATTTCATTCAATATTTTCAAGGAAACACATTTAGCATGTTAACCTAAAAATCTTTCTTTTAATACAGATTAAACAAACACAAAATAATTCTTAAATTAATGCATTAACTTCAGACCATGTATTTGAGTTCACCCAAAAAAACTGATAGGAAAGCTAAGCCCCACCTTCTTCCATCTGGTTTGGTTTGTCCTGAAACCATTTCCCCTCTCCTCCTTTCAAATGCATTAATTCAATCACTGAACTGTAACGGTCTGGCTTCATTTAACATCTGTGCTCTGATGCATGTATATAACTGGAGGATTGCAAAGCTTTTTGCTAAGCAGTGTTTATAGTGCAAAGACCATCTTTAAATTTGTTAGGACTTTATTAGCTGTTGTCAGAGGTCACACACCAAACTGATAGGCTGGGGACAGAATCCATACTCATCTCTGCACACCACTGAAGAGAAAGTTTGGCGGGGACAAACCACTTCAGGGACCTGTTGCAAAATTCAGACAGACCTGAGCCACTTTCTTGCTTCCTCTACACACCTTGCACTCCAGTAAGCTTGACTGCTGCTTTCCCAGTTTAGAAAACATTATATTCTACAGGCTGTTTCATTGGATCCAAGGGCTACAATTGAGGAAAGGGAAATAGGTGTCTGTTTGATTTATAAACATTATATACAAGCACAGGAACATGAGCAAAAAGAGACAGTGCCCACACAGAAAGCATTTCCTGCACTGCTTCAACTTTCCTTCAGAATGAGGCATTACCAGAATCTATGGATTTGTGTTCTACACACCAAAATAGTATTTAATCAAAATAGAGTCCAAGAAAAATGTGCAGGAAAGGTGAAGATATCACTATAAATGATGCATTCAATCACATTCCTCACTAAGTACAACTCTCGCTTCTGAAAATTTCCAGGCATTTTGAGAAGCGTCTCCATTCCTGAGGGAATCCACATAAAATCTGAGTAGCCTGATGAAAAAACATAGCATCTTTTAACTATGCTGTAATATCCTCAAGGTTAAGGGAAGGCTGTGTGGCGCTAAGTGATATAGAGAAGCATATTTATTCACTTGCACCTTGCTCAAAATTAATTTGTTTCCTATATTTGCTATTTTTAAAAAGTTGGTCCTTGTGAGAGTGAGCTAAGCTTTTATCTTTCACACGAAGCAATATAGAAACATGCCTTACAAAGATATCTGTAGGCAACTAGGGTCCAGCTGTGTTAGACACAGAATGAAATAAAATGTTGTGGCAAATTAAAAAGATTGTGGAGTGTAATTTCAACTGTCTGTGTGAAACACAGAAAACTTGCTATTAATTTGTTCAGTTACTGTCCGAACTTTGATTTCCAGTGTTTTAGGAGTGAAAACTGAATACATGACTTAATCACCTTTGAACATTGCAAATAGTAATAAAACAAGCAAGGAAAACTAGACAAATTAAATCCATTATTTTAGCTCCAAGGATCCAGTATTTGTTTTCTTCCAGGTAACTGCTCAGGTACTGGAAACGTAATGACATGATATTCTTGCTCTCCACTACAAAGGAAAAAAGACCACCTTATTCAGTCTCATTCCAAAGCTGTTACCTTTTACCTTAAATTTGGAAACCGAAATGTGATCAGTAATACTTTTCATCACTGTTTCTGGAAAAGGGTTTTTTTTCTTATGTGTAATATCCAATTCAATATTCTATCTGAATACATTTTACATGAAATTGCCAAATGATAGTGCATACAAGCACAGAACAACTAAATCTGCATAGCAGAAGACAGAAAAGAGCATGGGGCTGGCATCAGAAACCCAGACTGGAATGCAGATCTTGGTTAATGTAACTTGCAGTTCACTTTCCAGGGGTGTGAAGTTGGGGGAGAGAGAGGGTAAGAGGTTGGTGTGCTTTTAGGGGTTTGAGGGTTTTAAGATTAAGAATGAACAAACATGAGACTGTAGGTACAGATTCTTTGGCAAATGAAAGCGCACAATGGTTCACAAGAAAATAAAAAATCTTAGTTTCTTAACACATCCTTACACAGAAGATGTACATAACCTGGCAGAAGTCAGACATGCACCTGGGTGGCAATGAAGAGTTTATCATGCACAATATGTCATTAAATTAGCTGTAAGGTTCTCCAAACTGATACAGGATAACATCTTTAAAACACTGATTTTGTTCATGGCTGAGACTCTAAGAGTGGCCCCAGGAGTGAGAGTGCCTGCACTGGTTTCACCTGAGGCAGCTGCATCATTGGACACCCTGCCCGAGCTCACAAGTCAGCACCCAAATCCCCTGGGCATCCAGGGAAATTAAGGATGTAAGTTTGCAGTTTAGGCCACCTTAATGAATTTGCAAAGGAAAAGAAGAAAGTATCCCTACTCTGGGATCACAGCAAGCAGTGACCTTATTATGAAAGAGGGCCTGAAAGAACCTGATGTAGGATGTTGCAAACATCCTGCATCACCCTTTAGCTCTATCACAGCTCCCACATGAAACACGAAAGGCTTGTGCAGAGCCAGTGTTTCAGTCCATCAGTAGTGCCTCAACACCTTGGGGGTTGCTGAGCTTCCAGTCAGCTCTCAGACCACAAGAGGTGAGGGTGAGAAAGCTGCCAGCTTGCACTCCAGACTGGAGAGTCTCCAAAGCTTTTTAAGCAGAAGCCGCACAATTGTATAACATAAATGAGGTTATTGTGAAACTCAAATGAGTCACAGACCTATCAAAAAAAAGGGCAAATAGCAAATTCTGAATGCTAATTCTGGAAACAGAGTACCTGTGGCACACACTATTCTTAAGCCTATATTTTGACATACTATTGCAAGAGAAAGATGGTCCCAAACAGTCTTTCTCCATAGAGGGGGCTGAAAAATACACATGGTAAGCAAAGTTGAAAAGACAAAATTAAGTTGGAGGTCTTTTTAAGTATCAGCTACAGCAATTTTAATGCTATGCATGGTTTAGGGGAAAAAAGTTCAATTTCCAAGTTGAATTAGTCATATTAGGTTCAATAGGGTATGGAGATTAAAGTCTGAAGTCTCAAATCATACTTAATGATATATAAGGCTTCCTCTTAAAAAATAAATTACTGCTCTTTGATAAGTCTAAGAACTTCCCAAGCAAGAAAATGACCCTGTTAAAACATAGATATAATACTGATCACCCAGCTTTCAAGTATTATCTAAATACATGGTGGGTTGCACTGGTCAAGTGGGAAGTCAGCTCTTTATCAAATTGCCCACCAGGATTCAAATGAGCATTATTTAAATTAAATAAAAAAATAATTAGTAATTGTTAAGTCAAAGGACTACTGATTATTAGCAACCCCAGATATTAGGTTATGCAACACTGATAAACCTTTAAGGGCTCTCTGGTTCCTCATCAGGTATTCTCAGTTAGGTGCTAGTCAAGTAAGTCCTCATTAACAAACCAAGAAATGTTACAACTTTAAAAAAAGTCTTTAAGAAGAGAGAATTCTCACTTGGTGTCTTTAGGCAGCTGTTAAAAACAGGGTCCCTTTTCTAAATCTGTGTTCTCAGCTCTCAGAAACAGCCACTGGTACTTTGTATCCTATACTAGAAAACTTTAGCCCTTCAAGCAATCTTTCACACATTGCTTCCGACTTATCTATAAATATAATGAGCAATCAGCCCCCACAGTGGTGCCTTGCTGTCTGTCTAGAACTACTCCTCTATTGTAAAATTTTCAGACAGTGCTTTTGCCTATTAATAAACAGAGCAGCAAAGCTTGCCTCTGAGAGTTTAATCTCACAATATCTAAACTGCACACATACCCATATATCTTTATGAGCAGATATTTGGAACAGAAACAAGCTTTAGCAGAGATCTGCATTTCAAGCTACAAATCAGAAATGCACTTTTTGATGACCTTTCTTTATATACATAGAACAAAGTACATTATTAATAAACAAACATATGCCCTAAATTCCCAGAGTCAGCTTTATAGCAAAGCTGTCCTTATGAACACAATGTTAGGTCTCCCTCAAAAACCACATTTGCTTAATAAAGAAAACTGTGTGGCAGAGTACATCTGCACCCATACCACCAGAATATACATGTATAAATTGGAGACTGTAAACGCACATTCACAAGCCTTGTGAGACAATGCTTCATTTCAGTTTAGCCATCTACCCCATAGGGACATAGCTGTGGATCTCTTGAACTTTACCATCTGTGTTCTAAATCCAACACCCTTTAAATCATGCTGTATTTTGTCTGCTAGAGGTTAAGAAAGCTCCTAGGAAGACTCTTTGAAGCTTTAACTGCTGGAGCTCTCATAGGTGGCATATTAAAGCATTACAATACCAGACATGGACACAGTCCTGAGTCAGAGCTGGGACCAGCTACAGGAAGATGCTAATGGGCAGCCAATGTATCTGGATTCAGCAGGGCAGACATGCATTGCAGCTTTCCACTACTTGCAGATGCATTTAGGAGAGGCACCACCTGTTTGCCCAGATGCTTACATGCTCCTTTCACAGATAAGTCATCACCAGCCAATCAACCCTGATTGTGTTATGAGAATTTTACAATTAGTGGATACTCCACATAGAAAACAACACCCAAACTTACTGTATTTCATCTAGCCACAGTAATCCCATCAAGCTGAAAAAAATAGAGTTGCATCCATGCTTAAAGGAAATAATCCCAATGAAGCACAGAAGAATCCAAAAAGAAGTTGTTGAAATTTTTCAGGGAAGTTATGCTCCCTGTAAGTTATTTTACAGCTTGACCTCCTTTTTTTCCAAAGGAGTTTCTAAACCCCAAGACAAGCACTGCTCTGTTGGCTTTACAAGGATTACAATCACACTATTGCAGTCACACAGCCCAAACTCTGTGACATTGTTCAGGTTACATAGCTGCCCATTTTCTTAGTTCCTGGTATTAAAGGCAAAATAAGTGTGATATAACGGAGTAATAACCTTGCCTTACATTACTAATGTAAGCAGAAATACCTAAAGAAACCACACCATAGATCAGCTAAACAAATCTTAGGCTTACTACACATACTTCAGTTAAAGTACCATTTAGGCCAAAGTTTGAGATTATTTTGTAGTTTAGGAATCTGTACATATATTTCCAACTTATATAATGAAATAGGAAACTTAAAAACAGATATAACAAGAGCAAATTAATATATGGATAATTGTAGTTCATACACATTTTTTAGCTTGCAACAGATAATCTGAAATGAACTAAATGTATTGCTTTCCCTTTTAGGAAACAACAATAGCAACAATAATTGGTATTTGGCTTAGGTTACTTTTGTATGTGTTGATAGATGGGTTCAGCTTCCTGCTTAAAGCTTTTTGACCCTCATTTACTAGAAGGGGCTCACATGCTGACACAAACTGAATGCATATAATTTCCTCTGCACTTATTTTGTATGTTTGTAATCAGTTTCTTGTTGAAGGGAAACTAACAACAGTTAGTGAGGAAACACAGCATTTTCTGTCCCAAAAACATGCTTTCACAAATACAGAAATACTCCAATTGCCTATTTGGGTGTTTTTATTCCTGTCCTCTATATATTCAGAACCCTTTTCTGTAATTTTTCAGGAGCTAGACTCTGCTAAGTGGGAAAAGAATTTATTTGGTTCTACATTTGGGTCTTTAAAAGTATTTTTAAAGCCATAATTGCTAAAGTGAGCTCAATCTTAAATAAGAGTTAATTCCCAGGAACATATATTTTCTTACAGTTTTACATTAAAGACTCACAGATTTAACACACAGTGGTTGTTTGTCTTGCACATTACATACAGCAAGGCCTTTTTGAAATGTTTATTTCATATGCTGGTTTTATTTGTACCCATGGCATACACACACTGATGGCCAAAAGCATAAATTATTGCCGTTTTCTCAGACTCGGAGCTCCCTCCCTGTGCCAGTAACTACCATATTACTTTTGCTTCACTAATTCACTCTGTAGGCAAATTCCTTCATCAGGAGAAAGTGATCTTCCTGGGAAAATGGTAAGATGTGGATAAACATCACCTATTCAAGCTTATGATTATTTCAAGACTAGGCTCTTAAACTTAACTTTATTTTGACCTTAGTCTCAGTGTATAAAAAGTCCATAGACACACTTCACAAACTGGAATAAACTTGCTTCCACCTCCCTACCATCCTCAACCCAAGGAGCTGCCACTAACTAGTTTCAGGTGGAGCTCTGATGTAAAGTAATTGCACATTTACATTCTCTTTCTTTGTCCATACTGCAGAGGGACGTGATAAAAATTTTTGATTTCAAGTAGAACTGGTAAGGAAAAAAAAAAAAAACAAAACCAAAAAGTCTTACTAGTACCAAGAAAAATTGCATGTATAATTGAATTGTCAACAGTACACACTTTCCAGAAGCAAAGACACTCCACTGAAGATTTCTCCTCCTTAAAAAGCTTTAATCACTTTCACCTACTTTTCTGAGCCCAGTTTGGCATAAAAATATCTTACCTGAGCAGCACCAGAAAAACAAGTCCTTGTGAGATAACCAGGGATACCAAGAGCACATAAGGAGGTGAGGGCACATTCAAACTTCCCTCATGAATACTTGTTAGGAATCACTTCAGCCTACAATTTCCTTTGAAAAACCTTTCCCTAGTTTCCCTGCCCACGTCCTTTAAAAGCCGAAGCCTCCTCTCTGTGTCAAAAATGTGCTTTCCCCAAAATGCAAGCACAATTAAGTGAAGAGCCTGGGGCAAGAGAGCAGAGACTGGGCTTACCCAGGGAGGCTCTCCCAAACACACAGCAGCCTTATCCAAGTGTAAAGCCTTATCCAGCGCCTTTAAAACCTCATATTCCAACTCTCTCCAAGAGGAAAAGAAACCTTCCCCTCCCCTGCTCCCACCACCCACGCAGATACTCCAGCAGCAGGGCAGGGCTTTGAGGGAAACTAACAGGAGCAGCCTACCTGAGTGCACCAGCTCTTCGCGGGACACTGCCTGGACACCCTCCACAAAGAGTTTGCTGCTACCTGGAGACTGGTCTGGACCAGCTCCTGCCGGAGCCTAAGGGTTGGCTGAGCACCGGTGCAGCCCCTCAGGGTTGGCTGAGCACCGGTGCAGTCCCTCAGCCGCCCCTCGGTCCCAGGCGCACCCCTCAGTCCCGGGTGCAGCCCCTCAGTCCCAGGCGCACCCCTCAGTCTCAGGTGCAGCCCCTCAGTCCCGGGTGCAGCCTGTCAGATCCCAGGTGCAGCCCCTCAGTCCCGGGTGCAGCCTGTCAGATCCCAGGTGCAGCCCCTCAGTCCCGGGTGCAGCCTGTCAGATCCCAGGTGCAGCCCCTCAGTCTCAGGTGCAGCCCCTCAGTCTCAGGTGCAGCCCCTCAGTCTCAGGTGCAGCCCCTCAGTTCCCCGTGCCACCCCTGAGGTCCCAGGCAGCCTCACCGCGGGCCACACCACGTTGCACACCTCTGCTGCTGCTCCTTCAGGCTCTTTGCACGGGCCCGAGGTCTCAGGGCTTACTCCAAGAGCCACAGCAGGCATTCCCAGCGGGTGCTGGTGAGGCTCTCCCAGGCATCACAGTGCCAGGCTCTTGCCAGGGCTGTGGATGAGGATCTGTGTCCTGAGATGCCTCCCCAGGCTGGAGCTGTCAGGCAGCAAGGCCTTGATTGACCACAAAGATATTTTTTTTATATCTTAAAGACAATGACAAAACCTTATGTCTCCTATACTGGAAACTCTTTAGCTGCCACACCCCTACTTGTGCTCCACCTGATCTTGCCAGGAGCAGCTGTTCTCATAGTGGCCAGCTAATGGGAGCTAAGAGTAACCTTTTCACAATGGGAGTTCATTTCTGATATTAAACAGCAAAAAGAAATTACATTGTTCAGTAAACTATGGGCATAGTTCGTTGTTAAAAGTTTTCAGAGTACTTTCTGATTTGTGAAAATAATTTTATAATTCTGCCTCCTGAAAAACTGGTGTGGGGGTGGTTTTTTTGAGTGGTGTGATCAATCTTTTGAGTTACACCAATTCTTAATTATGTCTGTAAATAATCTGCATTGTCTAGCAGCTCTGTCCTACTGTGGCTTTAAAAAAATATCAATTCCAAATTTCTTGAGCACTGCAAAAAATTTTTCTGCATCTAATACTCAGCATCTGTCTAGAAAACATATAAATCACATGTTCACAAACAGCTGTTGCATTAGACTCTTAATCAGCCATGATTTTCAAAGGAGACAAAGAATGTTGGATGCAGTGATGGAAAGTTATTGCAGAGAATGCCCTACTTGAGAACTAAAAATCCAGTCTCAGGGACTCAGAGCTTTACTAAGCATTGTAAAAACTCTTCCTGTATACAAACAGTAGAGTTATCTGACAGAAATTGAAATGAAATACTATGACAAAATGCACATACAAGCTAAAGTGTAAAAGGTGCTAAAGTGTAAAAGGCAGGTATTTTGTTATTAAATGTAAAAGGTATGTACCACCAGCTTGCACAGATTGCAAAGAATAAAGTTGTTGCTCAGCAGCCTGTTTTCTCTTCAAGTTTCATAAATCTCATTAATGAGGGGTTATGAAGCCCTGTTGAAGCTACAATATATCTCTTTGCTTAAAAATCATTGATGTCCAAAATCGGCCAAATTCTCCTCTCAGTAATGTTAGTGTAAATCTGCATTAGCTCTGCTGGATTCAGGAGGTATTACAGGGTAGCTCCTGACTAATTTTCAATAGAATATGCCAATTTGAAATAGTAATATGGCTAACTCTGTGTTACCCATCTGACACAGAACTGCAACACTGAAGGAAATAAAGGCTACTTCTAGAATTGCTTTGGGGTTTTTGTTTGGGTGTTTTGGTTTTTTTAATCCCAAACTCCTGGCATTCAACCACTATAAACAGCTTCATAAAGTACTAGAAAGGATATATAATGCAATCCCTTTAAAATACTTTTAAGTTCAGAGCCATAAGGCATTCTAAACACATCCACACTGGGAACATCAGGCATGGTGTTTGCTCCACGGTCATCCTGCATAAGCTCTCCTAGTCTTTGACTGGATCCTGCCTCGCCTCCTGACCCCTGCCTTACTTCGAGTTTGCCTGCTGATCCCTTTGTTTGCCCAGAAACAGGGACTGGGTGTCCTGCCATCCCTCTCCTGGACTGCCTGTGCCTGCAGCAGAGGTGAATTTTGTAAAGTCTGGTGCAGCTGCTTGGGAGCTGCTGTCTCTGAGTGGGGGAGAAATCCTGGACCTAAGGTCCATGAGCAAACCAAGAGCTTTTATTTCTGTCAAAGACTTGTACTTTTGCCTTCCTTCCTCATAGGCAGGTGAGGGCTTTCCTTCATTTTGGGCAGCCCAGGCTGCTTGAGGGAGCTCACAGCAGACATTTCTCTGCCTGCCTTTTGCCTCCTTCTCCAGCTGCTTATTCTTGCTGTTCCCAAAGTAGTTCAGGGTCAAAACACCCTGAATAGCAAAAGCTTTTTTTTTTGACAAAAGCTTCTGTGAGATGGGCAGTGCAGAGCCAGCATAAAATTGTATCCTGCAGCAAAAAAGAAGTTTATTCTGTCACACCATGATTTGTGGATCCATCTAAAAGAATAGCCATGGGATCATGAGGTTCTGCAAGCCTGACATTGAAACCAGAAACAGTCACCCATGACAAATGTTATCTAGAAAGTATACGAGAGGAAAGAGTAGGAAGTCCTCTACTGTTTATCTACCTGAGACAACATTAGCAAATTCTTTTTAAGTGGTCAGGGACATATGTGCAGTGGGTTGACTCTGTCTGAGCACCAGGTGCCCACCCGTGCCACTCAGTCACTTCTTCTCAGCTGGGCAGGGCAGAGAAAATGTAATGAAAGTCTCCTGGGTCAAGATAGGACAGAGATCACTCAGCAGTGATCACTGTGACAGGCAGAACAGACTTGACCTGGGGAAATTAAATTCTTAGTAATCAAACTGGAGTAGGATAAGGAGAAATCTTAAAACTTTCCCCCAGCCCTTCCTTATTCCCTTCACTCCTGATTTCTCCACCTCCTCCCTGCCAGCAGTGCAGGGTGATGGGGAACAGAGGCTGCTTTCAGCTCATCACACGTTGTCTTGGCTACTACAGGGGGAGGACTCCTCACACTTCCCCTGCGCCAGTGTGGGTCCCTTCCATGGGGTGCAGTCCCTTGGGAACTGGCTGCTCCAGCTGGGGCCCCAGGGGGTTCAAAACTCCTGTCAGCAAACCTGCTCCAGTGTGGCCTCCTCTCCCCATGGGGCCACTGGTCCTGCCAGGTGTCTGCTCCAGTGTGAGCTTTCTATGAGGGCACAGCCTTTTTTGGGTATCCACCTGCTCTGGTGTGGGCTCCTCCATGGGCTGCAGGTGGATCTCTGCTCGCCGTGGACCTCCCTGGGCTGCAGGGGCACAGCTGCCTCACCCTGGGCTGCACCAGGGGCTGCAGGGGAATCTCTGCTCCTGGGTGCCTGGGGCACCTCCAGCCCCTCCTTCCTCACTGACCTCGATGTCTGCAGAGCTGCTTCTCTCACATATTCTCACTCCTTTTTCCTCTCTCCATATGCAACTGCACAGTGTTTCCCTCCCATTTCCAAATATATTATCCCAGAGGCACTACCACTGTTGCTGATGGGCTTGGCCTCAGCCAGCAACAGATCCATCTTGGAGGTGGCTGGCATTGGCTCCAGAGAAGCCTCCAGCACCTTCTCAGGTAAGATACCCTCAAAACACTGCCCCACGCTCCCACTAGCAACCAATGCAACACAGTGGATTGTAATTTAATTTCTGATGCTGTCTCTTCCCCAGAAAAAGAAAAAAAAACACAGATAAAGGTGCTATAGATTCCTTCATATTGCAAACAATCATGTAAAAGACAGATGGAAAACTCATGGGAATGAATGTTCCTGTGTCCTTGAGAGATTTTTCCTAAATAAGGTGCATTTCCAACCAGTTCCCAGGCACAATTTTAATTAACACTATAAATCAGATACATAAAATCAATAAAATCATAAATTAATAAAACCTGTAGAATTACATAAGTGTGAAGTATGGAATGATTGTTTAAAAAAAGCAATAACAAAAAAGCCCACCAGCATTTGTTCAAGGCTGATTACCATGGAGCTGACATTACCTGATCTCCTTGGCTGGCAGAGTTCTGCTACCAGCACCAGTGATTGACAGAGTGCTTTCTAGAAAAAACACTTTGTACATTTCTGATGTGATCTGGGGACTTCCATTTTTGAAATCTGAGTTGCACCATTTTCATCCACCTTGATGCCCTTCTTTGTGACCGGGTCAGCTCTTTATGATTACCATGAAAACACTTCTTTAAGGTACCAGAAAATGTTTTTCATTATTCAGTATCATGAATCAGTCTCACATCTTTGGATGCCATAAGTACAGCTGGGAATGGGGTTGCTTATTGAAAAGAAAGTAGCCAAAATGTCACTTTAAGCTTTTCATGATCAATATTGCCAATAATAAGCCAATTGGTAAAATAAACATTCTTGAACCGTGTCTCAATGTTTAGCATCAAGCATTTTACCTTTTCTCTTCCACCCTTACTAAAGGTTCAGCAAGGTGAAAGGACTGAATGTTTTACTAGCAAGATACCTAAAAGTTATTAAATACACAAATAGCTGTTTTCCTTTATGTCATGTGCTTAAATGTTCTACCACCACTGCAGATCATTGACTAGTAATGATAAGAAGAGATTAGTGAAGCTGAAGACCAAAATTCTTGAAAGTCATGCTTAATTCCCATTTCTGCTCCTCAAAGCAGCTCTACTGAAATAGAAAAATAGTTTTCTCAGGCATCAGTCACATTCAGAAAATAAAATCCTCTCAAGTCTTTGGTTACTTTGCAGTACAAAAATGGGTTCATAAATTAAAAGAAATGTAGCACTCAGAAAATAAAAGTGGTAAGAGAGCATGTGTATTTTTTCCCCAGGGCAATTATAATTATTCTAAAACATATAAAAAGAAAATCAAATAAAGGAAGATAGGAATTGCCATAACATACCAGATCCAAAATCCAGTGTCAAAGACAAATGCTTGACACAGAAAACAAAAAGTTCTGCAGGAAAGTGTGAGGTGGTCTTTCCACTCTTATCATTCCTGGTTCTTTTTCTTAAATCAAATCACTTGTTTGGACCCCATCATGCTATTTATGTGTTCCCTGCTAATGGTCATTACTCTGCATATGTATCCTGAATGTTCTTCACTCCTACTTGCAGTTCCCATTTCCAGTTAAGCCTCCATATTCAGCAAGAAATTAGAAGTGCTTTTATAGCTGTTAGTACTCACTAATAGTCATCTTGGAAATTTGTTACACCTGGGTTGCCAACACTGTGAAACACATGTCTCTGACAGCCTCTTAATTTAGGCGTCTTCTCAAGAAAAGCATGTTCCAACAGATCTTTCCCTCTCCACGGTTACTGCCTGCCCACATTAATGATATGAATCAGCACTCCTGTTAACATGTCCCCCCATTAGTGCTGCTTCTCATAAAAATGTTTGGGTTGTTCTTTTTCTGGGTTTTTCTTTTTTTTTTTTTCTTTTTTTTTTTTTTCTTTCCCTTTAGGTAACACTGAAATTTTACAGCATATTTTTGCACAGAAAACTACAGACAGTATCTGCTCCTTTCTGAGCTACCTAAATCTTACCTTGTATTTCTCCAGGGATTCCTAGTTGAGATCTTCAGTCTTGGATTTTTATTCCATGAACTGAATTGAAACAGGCATGTAAATTTAATGGATAACTCTGGAAGTCCTAATTCCTATTCTGTACCCACTCTGCCAAACTACAGCAGCATCTGGCCCTGAGCACTTTGTAATGCAGCAGCAGCAGCTGTGTGTTGTACATAGCTATACAGAAATCTCACCTGTGAACACAGACTTTGTTGCAGTAACTGTACAGTGTGAAGGATGCAGTCAGGGATTAGCCTACTGGAGCAGTGCCTCTCTACTGATCCCATCAGTTATAGGTATTTATGTGTATATAAAATACTTTCTCGTACTCACATTTTTGTTCTGCTTCCCCTTTGATTGTCACAAAAACAAGCCACATTAACAGTATGGGGTTTTTTTCTAAAATGCTTGCTTGTTCCCCAGTTACTGAAGACAACTTCACAGTCTTGCAATGTTTTTTTTTTATCTTAACACTTACCCCTAGTTCAAAGTATTATATTCCTCACCTTCCAAATAGCCTTTTTGTCTTATTTCCCAGTGACTTGCCCAGAATCACACCAAAGACAAGGGCAGAGGAAGGAGCTGAGTCCCCCATCAGTGTTCTCCGGGGAGCAGATAACTCTCCAGGTCAGTCCTTGCTCATAGCTGGGTTTACTGTGCCTGGCAATAACAGGTCATATACACAAGAACCCCATTAGATTAAAGGCTCATGTTACCTGGAAAGGTCTTAACATCAGATTAGGTTCCCAAATTCCTTTCTCCTGGAAGCTAATGAATGTGACTCTATATCCTTAACTATTACTTAGCTGTGTAGACTTCAGGAATAAAATATAGGCATACTGTTAGCCAAACATTCATTTAAAGGGTTCTACTAAGTAAAATTGAATTATTATAGATTAGTGAGTGTATGGATTAATCTTGGAGATCTCTGATACTTTAATGCATATTTATGTGTTCCTACTTCTACTTCCATTTTTAATAGATGTACTTGCATATGAGATGGGAAAAGGAACTGCTTTACTACAACTTAAACTTTTTTGTTGAATTCATAGAGAATGGTTTTTCAGACTCTTCCCTCTCTTGAATCTGCACCAAAAAGGAAAAGCATAGGAGCAAACCTGTTTTAGATACAGCCTTCTGCATATGCCATTGAGACAACTGATCTAATAAACAGTGTGATCTGGCACCATTTAAGTCAGTACAATTTTCTCAGCACTGACAGCACTTCCGTATTGCTCCAAATAAACTGGCTCAGGTACCAGGCTCTATAGCAGCTCTGCCTGTGCAGTCTGCTCAGGCAAAATCTGTCCTGCCTCTCAGCCAACCTAATTAATTCTGATGAGACTGCTGGAATAGCATTGCTACGCTGCATCCGATTCCTGAGCTCCAAGTGTACTGGCTGGGCATTGGCCAGGGAGCCCCTGTGCTGTGCTCTGCTGCAGGACTGTCAGATACTGCATCTCACATTTCACATACAATGTACTCACACTCTTAATAACATTCAAGATTTTGGCTTTTTTTCTCGAGTTAGATAGGAAATAAAAAGCAACTGCAAATCAGTGAGTGACTCATCGCTTCCCCCTTCCTCTGAAAGAGTTAACATCAGGTACATCCAGGAGGCCATGAAGGGTTTGGCACTAACACTGTGTTCTCATCCATGGCAACAAAGATTAAATAAATATTTATTTATGTAAAAAATTTGCTTTAGTAGTACATTCTTGATATTTTTTAAATTTGGGGGTAAAAGTTAGTGAAGTTTAGTGCTCATAAAAATGAGAGATTAGTCTGAGCCAGAACAAGGCTTGGTGCAAGTGGACCCCGTGTAAACTCCCACACGTCTCTGTCAATGTGCCTCAGTCAGGAGCAGCAGTGAAACATGGCTACTGTCCCAGTGCTCAACCTCTCCCGAGGGGAGAAAGCCAAAGCTGCTGAAAAGCTCACTGGTTCGCTTGATTGCAAATAGGTTTCAAGCCCACCAGAACAGCACATTTAATTACACTTGCCTGGTTTTGACACTGTAACAGGTACTTGTGTGTCCTCCAACAATGCTCATGTAATTGGCTATATCCAAAAATAAATCATGAAGCACCAGAAGTTGTATCTGTGATGGTGGGGTTTGGGATTTTTTAATTACATGTGAATATTTAGTCTGCTGGTCTCAATCCTGATGTAACAGAAGCCACCTCTAAGAGCAAATTCTGGTTGCCTCTTGCTTTGATCTTTTACAAGCACAAAAAATAATCCCAAGGAGCGACTAATGCAGAAGAAGAAAGCACTGAAAAAGAGACGGGTGTATGACTCTAAAAACCACTATAAGCAGGTCAAAAGGAATTTCCCACTGGCTGTTCAAATTGCATGCCTCTTTGCCAGGTAACCAGGGCTAACCACATTGAGTTTCTTCCACTGTGTATTGCTGGCAAGGAATCTTATCACTGAACCAAATTAGCAGGAAAACATATTCTTAGATTGCCATTGGCCAAGGACCAATTTAACAGTGGGCTCCAGGTCAAACTTGGAACAGATTATTATTTTTACCTTTTTTTTTCCTTAAAGAAGCAGAACATGAATGTTAACAGAGTCCACTACAAGTGTACCCAGATCTATTCTCCACTTACAGGGCAGCAGAATCCAAGAACTGAATTGTTTCAAGACAAGTAGTGTGCCAAATGCACATTTTTATGTGGATGACCTGTTTTCCCCTTAGTTTTGGGGAGAAGAAAGAACTTATTAAAGAAGGGAAACTTTCTGCATAGAGGCAGTATTTGTGAGTATCAGTTTCTCTGGTACTGAGGAAAAAAATATATTGAATATAATCTATTCATACTTGCTGCTCTTATTCAAATCCCAACACTGCACAGCAAAATTGTTGGAAATGATCCCCCTAATTTCAGTTGATATAGGACAGAGTCCTGGCTCAGAAGAATGCTGTGACCATAGTGACATCACTGGACACTTCTAAGCAATATTGCAAAAGCAATTTGTCCATGGAACTGCTTTCCCCATGCTCACAATGTGCTTTATGGAGCAAAAACCCACGCTGGGAAAACGCAGAGAAGGCTATAACTCAGGGAATTGCTTACGCATTATCCTGTTGGGTCAAAAATTTTGTTTTTCAAGAGAATGTGAAATGCATTGGGTTTTAAAAGCTCTCCCTTATATAACAGTTGCCAAAGGGCAGCCTATTCATTAGCCAAGATATAAAAGTAAAAAGACTGCTCCAAGGCCTTGAGGCAGCAGAGTTTCTTGAGCTGTGCTTCATAACAGCTGCCCTCCAAAGTCTGGTTAACATCATCTAAAATGCTCTTTAACAGAGGACTAGGATGACACACTTATTGTCACAGCATCCCCTCTTTGGACAGAAAGAAACATCTTCTGTTTCCAGAGCTCTCCTTTCCAGTGTTGAACTCTGACATACTGGGTTTGTCCTTTAGCTCAAAGTATTCACAGCAGGAAAATTTGCTCTTTTCTTCTTTAATATAACCTTCTGCTCTCCTTAGTCCTTGATAAACAATGGATGCTCAGATATTTATTGTAGCATGTACTGCTGGCCCTGCACAGTTCAGTCCTCTATGAAGAGGCTGCTTTGATCTTTTGAGGATCAGGGGCAGCCTTACAGAGTATTTATGCTTCAGGTTTACAGGACAGCAAGTAGGGAGCCAGTTCGAGGGAGCAAAGGGAGAGAATGTGTTCCCTCCTATCACATGATTTTATTAATTTGCCCTAGAAATAATTAGTGCACACTGCAGTTTTTCCCTTAAATGCTGCTATAAAATGATATAATTTTCTAAAAAAAGAGAACTCTTCCTCTCTAAATTTGGTGTGTCATTTTCCAGTCTAGAAGTCCAGCAGAATAGCTGGACACCTGCATTTATTTCTTGCATACAGCCTGTTACCCTGCCACAGAGACATACTCTGTTCTCATTCCTGGGCTGGGTTATCCAGGCTACCTTCTAACTGCCCTTCACCTGTGATCTCAGCTTTTGAACCACTTCAGAGGAGCCATCAGCACACAGTTGTAGCTGTTCAGAGCAGTTAGCATCACATGGTCACTCGGTTGTGTTTGTGATGTCTCTCAGCCAAGAGTGTCAGGTTGCAGGGGAAAGTACTGGCTGGGATGTCTACTGTAGATCAAGGTCTTGCCAAGGAAACCTGAATAAACCGTATAAAAATATTCTCTCCTTCCTATTTATCTTAGATTTCTAAAGTTTTAACTACTTAATTTATCAAACCTGATTTATGTATTTACCTTGGATGCTGTTATACTTGATAGTTTTGAGCAAAGAAATAACTGATTCATAATGACAGTTGGATGCAAAAACTTGCAGTACCAGGAATTAAACTAAACAAACTCCTGATTTATTTATATTTTCAGCTGCTAGCAAAAGCTTAAATGGAGTGCTAGATGCAATTTTTTAAAAAATGCAATGCAGAAAAGAACTAAAGCAAAACAAAAAAAATCCACAGAAGAACTGAAGCAAAACAAAAAATCTACAAACGTACAGAAGACCATACCCACCTGCTCCACCCAAACACTCTGGAGGAGAAAAGGGAGAAGAGATTGAGCTGGCTGCTAATGCTAATGGCATTCATCTGATGCCTCCAGAGCATGTGAGTGGGGCCATCTCAGTTCAAGCTGCCTTTCTTCTTCTCCCACAGTGCCTCCTGCCAGGAGCATCCTGCCATGCAGCTGCCGCCACTGCTGGCCTCAGGACGGCTCTGCTTCGGTTTGAGGAAGCTGCTCACTAGGAGGAGGTGCCTACAGGAAGGCTGTGGAATGTATGCACCAAAGATGATGTTTACAAGTACAAACAACCTTGTAAATGGGCCCTGATGTCCTCAAAAGCAATCTACATTCATGGTGCTCAGCTGCTGACAAGCAGCTTGATTTTCAGAGCTATTGCCGTGACAGCAGAACAGACTTTTCCGGTATGAACAGGGCTATGACCACGATTTCACACATGTTGTCAGTTCATAGCTGTACCTCTCAACTCTCTGCTATTAGACTACAACAGCAGCCTACTCTTCAAGGCCTTTAAAACTCAAAACAGATTAAGACCAAAATTTACTGTAGCCCAAACTTAAGCACCTGCTTGTAGTGTAGCCTGTCGTGAGTTGTGATGTGGTCTGGGTACATGCATCTGTTGGGACAACGAACCTTTTCCTCTCTCTCTGGGCATAATAAAGAAAAAAGGAGAAGTAACTTGTATCCCAACTCTCCCATTTGTTAAAACCAAAAAGGGGGGAAACAGCTGTCTCAGAAAACAGCAGCATTTATAAAGCACATTATATAGCTTTGTGCTTCAACAAAAGACCAGAAAATGAGATGAGGTGCTGTTTAATGCATTTCTGTGCAGCAGTGCACAGTTCATGACTTTAGAATTTTGAATTAGGAATGCAAAATTAGCAAGCCTGAAACTGTAGCTCTCACAAAACCCCATCAGAAAGTTGTTCCTGCATGATGCAAATGTAGAGAACAAGATATCTACTTTGTACCTATTTCTTTCTTATCTTGCGTAAAATGAACTTTCAGAATAAAACCTCAGCTGACCAGATGATAGAGAGGCAGAAGACACAGCTGTAGTTCTGAGTGGAAATGGGCCTTGAATGAAAATATCCATGAGCATCATATCTGCAGACCAATAAATTCAGCAGACTTGCTTCTTTCTCACCTCTACCTGCACAGGTAATCCCAAACTAATATTTTTTCTCAGTAAAATCTGGAGTTTTAGTCCAAATATTCAGTTGGTACCTGTGGCATTGATTTTACAGGAATCAGTAGTTTTTCTGTCATCTACACGTACAAGATCTAAAGCACTCTTCAGAAGCAGTAAAGCAGGGCCCATGGAATCGTGCACTGTGCCACAGCGGAGGCTGGTCACTGTCACAGCCCTGCTTTGCTCACGCTGCTCGAGCACAGTGAGACTGTGTCCATGTGGGGCTGTCCCTCTCCTGCTTTGCCCTCGAGCTGGGCTCTGCTTCCCTGGCAGGGCAGACAGCTCTTGCTGCTCCCTGGCACCCAGGATAGGGGGAAGGGGCAGGGAGCATGGGGACAGGGCTGGGCTGGGAGATGGAAACAGAAGGCTGTTGTGGAAAACAGATAACTCTTCAAGTCAGTGAAATGCTGGAGCTTCCAAATCAGAGGAAAACCTAGAAAGCTGATAAAACTATTCAGATAGGAAGAGATCACAATTCAGTAACTGAGCAAAAGCTACAGAAGGAAGAGTCAGAGTCTTCAACAAACTGGACTGTGAAGATGAGAGCAGAGCTGTCTGTGAGGGGGCTGTGAGCCTTGCCTGCCCTGCACTGCCACAGAAAGAGTCTTTCCTCTGTGTGTGGAGCACAGCAAGGTGTTATTTGATAGTGGAAATGCCTTGCTCTCTTTGAAACAAGACATAACTCTTTATGGAATAATTTACTAATGCCATTTAAGAAATTGAATTCCTGTTCTGTGAGAATTTTATTTATGCTAAATCAATATATGAAGTCAGAATTTCATTTTATTGCTGAATAGAAATTATATTAAGAAAGCAGCCTAGAAAAAGGAAATACTTAATGATACTGAACTGTTTTAGTCTTGAAGTGGTTTCAGTGACATAATGATATATTAAAAATAATATATTTAAATATTTGTGAAAATAGCAGGAGTAAAAGGAACTATAGTGCTAAACATAGAACAAGATATTGTTATTCTCAAAATGACATATTAACATTACAAAAATAGGATTAAAATGATTCATTATTCTTCAAGAAAAAATATTGAAAATTGCCAAATGTCTGCATTTGGCAAGAACACCATCTTCCAGAGGTAACTTTCTGTTGTCATTTTTTTACCATTTTTCTCTGCAGTTGAAGAACACACACACTGATTTCTATTGCAACATCAGGAGAGCTGACAAATATATATTTGGTAGCCTCTGATGCCAGTGCTGATTTAGTCTGGGACAACAGGAGTGCTCTGTAGCCATGCAGTCTCCTGCTCCTCACCTGTAATTTACTTTTTTGCAAATTCATCTCTGAAAACCACTATTATAAAGACCACCAGCTGCACTGCCCCACAAAAAAAGTTAGTACAGGATCACCATATCATCCCTGTTTCTCCAATTTTCCTTCCTTTAAGCCAAGCAGCTGCCAAATCAGCGGCTCATGGATGTCTGACTTGAGGCAATGAGAGATGCATGCACACACACATGCAAATGTCCTTTGCGTCTGAGCTGGAGCTTGGTCCTGGGGAGACACAAGCTCTGCAGTGCTGCATAAACAAATGCCATCTTCATTACCTCAAATGGCTCCATGTTACTGAAATGGAGCAAGCTGGATGCACTGCAGGAGGCTTGGAAGTGAGCGAAAGGCGTTTGAAGAGTTTCAGCACAGCCTGCCGGGAAGCTCTGCAAATACACAAGGGTCTCCCCAAGGGCTCTGTGGAGCACTGACATGTGCAAGCTCTGACTCCCAGCTGACTGCCAGGCAAGGTCAGGCTGTCGGGAGGGTTCATCTCCAAAAGCAAAAATTTAAATCTGAGTGCTGAAACTGATCCAAAATAAACCTCTGTGTGTCAGTCACACTTACAGCTACGTTAGTACTGCCTGTCGTGACACTACAGATGTGGGATGGAAGAGACACACAGCTGTAAATAGATCTATGCCCATTCCTCTGAAAAAAAAATATTACCTTAATTTTTAGAAAGTTTAGTAACATTATGCATTACTGATGCTGGAAATTCTTTGTCTGAGGACATAACTATTTAAAGCTTAAAACTATTTAAAGCTATATTTTACTATAACTTGTAGTAAGTATCCTTCCTAAATTATTACTATAAAGAAGATCTTTGAGCATCAACTTGCACAGTACTTTTGTAATCATGTTCCTTCCTTTTGCACTGAAAACACAGATTGACTTGGCTTTTGTATAAAATATTCTCCGTTGCCGTACCTTTCAAATAATTGGATTATATTTATCCAAAGACTTGAGGTTTTTCTGAAGCAGAGCTGGTGTACATAGAAATGTTCTATATTCTGTAAGTGAAACTCCCTTTTCTTCTGTTGTAGTTCTCCCTAATCCAAAACCAGCACGTTGGTCCTTGGCAAACAGTTGCTTTACGTATGGAAAAATAGCTGTGGTACAGCTGTGTAGAGCCCTCAGGGAATTTCTGATTTTCTTTTAGAGGCAATCTGTAGAATGTACCATGTCAAAAAAAACCCTGGGCCTTTACAAAAGCAAGATTCCTTGTCAAAGAGATAAGCATTGATGCTGGAGAGTTCTTCTGAGGAATGTTAAATAACAGATACAACTTCTTGCTTAATGAAACACCTGTCTGGAGCCACCACGCACTTTACTTTCTTTGCTATCTCACACAAACAAACAGCTCACGATGACAGGATTTTTCTTCCCTTTGTAGCTCTTAGCTTCAGCACTTTTGTGGCTTAGACCCACCAGCCAGCACAGTTTGTGCCTCTCAATCAGGCAGCCAGCTTTCCTGGCTTGCACAAAGCCCAGAACACACTGCCCGCCTCACTCCCCCAGCAGCCCTCCTGCACAGGAGGTGTCCTCGGGGTAACAGGGAGCACAGGGCTGGGACACGTGGGGACCCTCCAGGTCTGTCCTGACCCTCGGCTCCTGCGTGTGGCCACCAGCTCTGCCCAGCCCATCCGCTGGGGGCAAGAGGCAGAATGCCCTCCCTTTCCCAGTGCGAGTGAGCTCCGTGGCACTGGAGCATGTGCTATGGCAGCACCAGCCGGCTGGAAGTGGAGAGAGCGAGTTCGTGGACTCTGCACGAATGTGGGGGAAAGGAGCAGGCACAAAACATTCCCTCAGGAGCACAAATCCAGCACTGGGAGCTGGAGTGTGGGAGAGCAGCAGGGCTCCTGCCATTTCCTGGAACCCTGACTGCCAGGGCTCTGTGTGCTGGCCCTGTTTTGTGTTGCATCATAATGAACAGCCTCTGAAAAGGCTTTAATATAACTGCCTTGTTCCTTACAGGAAACAGGAAAAAACTAAACAAAAGCACACACTCACAGTCCACTCCTCACTGCAGTTACCTGACTGAGCGGAATCTTGTGTAGATTCTGGGGTCCTTCCTCTCCCCCATCTTCCCACACTGGATTCCACTAACACAGCACTGTAATTTTTACATACCCACCTTTATGTCAGCATCTACCCAGAAAATCATGGGAGAAATTTAGTCCCTCTGGTCACATAAGCACTTGATTACCTTTATTTGTTGCTCAAAGTCCTCTCTCAGCTCATCTGTTGCTTAGTTGTTTTTATTCTGGACTTCAGATTCTAAACCATTCTCCAAGAGTGGTTTGCTCAGCTTGAGGCAGTGGTTGGCACGTTTTCTGTGTTTTGTCTGTACTTCATGAGATAAACATTTTTCATCTTACTTTGAGACTGTTTCTTAACTTTCAGGCTATGCAAAGCCAATGTGCTACACTATTGTTCTTGCCCTGACAGAGCCAAAGCAGTTCCTATCAAAGCTTTCTAGCTTGGGCTTTGTGTCTCACCTGTAAAATGTTTCACCGTGTTCCTGGGGAACATGAGAGTAATACTACAAGTGAATAAGCCAAGTAACTGGAGCATCCAGCAAAAGGACCATCTTCTACTGCTCTGTGTCACCACCTCATGGATGTTCAGGAAACAAAGGACAATAGAGAAGGCAAAAAAGCATCCCCGGCACACAGGGATTTCCAGAGTTCCTGGAAGCAATCAGAACTTCTAAACTCTGTTAAGACAGGCTCCTTCAATCATTGAACTGGGATTTAATAAGGTTTAATTCTACAATATGTTCTTTAATTTTAAAATAATTAAAAGCCAAGAGCTCAGTTTACCTCCTTGTGACTGTAAGGAACTTTACTGCAAAATTGGTTCACACTAGGGCAATGAAGGCAGTTTCAGTGTAAAGCTCCATTTCTCTAATAATGAAGACATGCATGAAGGAAAATTTAACAGAGTTAAGGACTTCTCTTTCAAAGTACATGCACAAATCAAGAGTTAACTTGGCATTCTTCTCTTTTAAAATATACCAGCAAAAGAACATTGAAGTCATTCTAGAAAATAGTTAAACAAATCAAAATCATGCAAGGTTTTTACAGCCTAGGTGCTGCAGGAGCCTAAAAAAACATAGGAATCTTTTTTCAAGCAATGGAAGTATATGATTGCCCTCAGATTTAAACAAGAAAAGTTTGGTGTAATTTTTGATTTGGGAAACACTTTCAGTAATTTTTAAAAGTGTGACTAGTCTCTGTCTCCACAGCCTTACATTAGATAGCACTACTCACCTCTTAGTTTTTCTGCATGAAAGAGAGGCTTTACAGTTGGTAAATCTTAAACAAAGGAAAATAAATTAATTGTTCTCTGACATGCAATGAACACCAGTGAACTAATCTGCATCCAAGGGTCTTCTTTTGATCTTCAAGGTATGCTAAATTTGCAATTTTGTTTTTAGTTCCTCTAAAAGTAGCCAACAGATTTGGGGCCTACAGTATCTTTTAGACTATCTTCCCATGTAGTCCCTAGAGCTTTCCCTCCACACATGACCCCTTCAGCTTTGTTAGTTTATCACCTAACACAACTCCTTGCTGAAAAGGGAGTTCAGCTGACAGCCAAGGGGAATCCCCCTGCTCTGTCTCTGCTCGCTGCCACTTTCTGAAGCAAGACTGCCAGCAAGCACTTGTCTGAGCTGATAATTGTGAATGATATATTTGATCTAGGCTAACAGCGCAATTAAATCAGGGTTTTAACCAAGTGTGACTGTACATGTTGTTTAGACAGCTCTCTAAGTGATTTCAATTATGTTTTGTAATGAGAAATTAGGAATAAGCAGTGAATCTGTTGCGTGACTGTTCCTTTGATGGCTTCAAGCAAAATAAAATGAAGTCTCTTTCCTCTGTTCTGAGAGAGTCATGGCACTTACCTGTACACACAGTTTTAGAAGAATTAAATTATGTATTTTCCTACTGACATTTGTGAATTCTATCCATGTATGGGACAGCACAAGATTTTATACATTTACAAGTAAATGATCAGTTTGCATAGTACTAGAGAACAAAATATTTTCATCTTGTCAGCTATTAATTACCTTTTTTATTTGTTCTGAAAACAGCAGGCCAAAATCCAGCAAGAAATAGTAAAAATATCAAAATTGTAACATACAAAACATCATTATGAAAAAAAATATCCCGTACCAATTAAAATCTACAAGTAAAATTATCAAAGTATTTTCCAATTCTGAAAAGAGGTTGGAGGCATTAATGAAAGTAGTCCTTTAAATAAAAGTAAGCATAAGAAATAGATATGCAAGCACTCAGTATTTTAAGCTCTAGGAGTAAACAGGATGTGTTTTCCACCAGAACTGCTGCAATGATCAAATGCCGATCTCCAAACTCCTACTGGAGTATCAGATTAATATATGTGGAGCAATAAGGACACCTTGAGGACAGTTAGAAAAATGCAAAAATTTCTATTCTGCATTGATATGAGAGGATTTACACATCCTTTGTAAGTCTGAATTCCTTGGAATTGCCACATGATGTAAATTATAAGCTCTTAAAACTGTTTGGCAAACCCCCACAAGTCCCAAGAGTATTATTAATGCTCTCATTAGTCCTGAAATACAAGAATATATGCTTGCCTATAGGTTCACTTACTTGCTAGTAGTTTTGAGGACAGACCTTAATCTTGTTATGAGTTGCTTTTTTCCTTGTTACAGAAATAAAAAATTTTGCTTCGCATGCCTCAGCATTGTATTACACTGTACATGTTCTTAAAAGTAAAAATATAAAAATAGTGAAGGTTTCTGAAGAAGTATTAAATGCAAATCTACACAAAAATTAAAATTCCACAGTTCTTTGTCACTCTCTACAAGTTTCAAGTATTCCTTTAAATTTGTACCTTTCAAAACCCAAAATAACTAAAATTTTCAAAAAAAAAAAAAAAAAAAGTGGGAAGAGGAAGAGATCTTATACCTCCCATTTTGCTTAAGATTTTTTGCATGTGAAAAAGCACTTTCTTTTAGTCTAGCTCTCAGTTAGAACTGCAGTTGTGGGGCCATTTGTAAAGCCTTCTGTTCCCTTTGTGCTATCTGCAGCCTTCGAACCATCCTGTATTTCAGGTTCCTCAGTTTCCTCTGGCTTTGGTGAGGCAAGATCAGTTGTGATCAAATCAGTTTCCTCATCTGATTTTCCTATTTCACTGCAAAATTCAACTTTATCTTCCTGCTGGCTGTTCTTTATTTGTCCATTCTGTACAGGGTAGGTACTGGCAATGGTGTCATACAGAAATTGGTATTGTTCCTTAAAAATAAAGAGAAGAAGTTAGGGTTAATGGAAGGCTCAGAGTCCAAGAATTAATCCATTCTTTCTTTTTTCTCTTACATTTTAGAAATGTAGCATATAGTTGGACAAGTAAGACTGCATATGAAGCACTTCCACAGTTTTTGGCATAGAGAGTGTTGCTCCTATGGTTTATTCTGACTTCATGTGTACATAACATCTCGGAAACTGCATCAGCTATTGCAAGTTGTCACTCAGTGCCCTTTTGGTTCATAAAGTACCAAAAATATGGTTTTTAGAGTACCTAAGTTGTAAACAACATGTATTGTACTGAGTCTGGAAGGTCATGTAATAACCTGCCCATATCAATGTCACCCAGGTCTGGTTTGTGGTAACTGCACAGTGTGTGTCACAGCTCCTCTGGAATGACTAAACAAAATAGTCAGTGGCTGCCAGCCTGCGAATGGAGCTCATCTCCCAGCTGCAGAAGGGACACTGCATGTACCTCATGAACCAGCTGCAGGAACAGCAATTTATGCAATTTGTAATTTGATACTACACACCCTTTGCAGTACAGAATTGCAGCTCTGGGTATCTCAGACTCCTTCATTCCTATCAGCAAGAGCTACTGCCCAAATGGTGGTGAGTGTGAATGTTCTGATTAGAATCAGTGCTCCCTATACAGAAATTATACCCAAGGTTATGGGGATATTAGTGATCATGGTAATAATCTCTTTTTTTTCCCTGTTAATTCATAAGATTTACTTACAAAGGTGGAGACCATTCCCAGCCTGGTGCGACGAAGTGATTTTACTACTTGGAAAACATCTATTACTTCTTCTATTTCTGCACTTTCCAAAAGGGTCATTAAAGCACAAAATACACCAGTCTGCTGTGATCCATCACTAGAAGATGATGCAAAATATACATGTAAATTTACAAAGTAAAATCAGAAGTCTTCTGACTAAGTGTTAGACATATTTTTAAAACTTTATACTGAATTATATTTCCAAAGCATTTTTTACTGGACTGAAATTGTCACAATTAAGTATACATGTAGGATTCACACAGGACATAGTTTATCTAGAGACTACCTGGACCTGAAGTACTGCTTAAGGGGAAGAAGGAAATCCAAATTTGAGCCTTACAGAGTCAACTACTGTTAGCAGGACTATCTTCTGGCTTAGATGGTATGCCAGGCTATTCCTGGAAATGGTCCTAGAAAAGTGCATTTGTATCCTGGAGTGAGAAATGATCCTAAAAACTCTACTGGATATTCACTAGTGCATCCTGCAAGTGCACTCTGACCTAGCATTTCCTCATAAAATAGGTGCACAAGCCAAAAGGAGCTGCTCATAGCACCTGCTCTGTGCCCCCACTTGCCCAAGAGAAGTGTGCTTTCTTTTCATCACTACAATCCAAAAGGCCAAGCTTGAGCAATTCAAGGAATCTACTTGGGAGAGTTGAGTCTCCAGACACATGGAAAGGCTTGTGCGGCAAGCACATTTCTCTCTCTCTCAAGATTTTTTATTGAGGTGCACAGAGAGAAATGTGCTTACCACAGGCTTGTGAGAAAAGGTAGGCATCCCAAAATTACAGTTGCTATGTATACCCAGAACTTAGAGCTAGATGAATGTGTGTGCTGAATTCAGACCCACCAGCAGTGGACAAGCAGTGGGACACTGCGGGTTCTCCTGTTGTCCTCAGTGACTGGTCTGGCTGGAAGTTTTTGTTTAATGTTGAGAATCATGCTGACTAAATCTTTGGGGGTTTCTGGAACATCACAGCCACTCCACTGATGGTACTGATACTGATACACCTTCTGAGTGTCTTTTGTCTGGAAAACAGCAGTGGAGATGTGGTTATTGTTCAGGATAAAATACAGATTCACACAGTAACTCTATTGTTGCTTATTAACAAAGGAAGAATTATATTCCTGAGGAACTGCAGGGTGATAGTTCTACCTCATGAATATGAGGTAGGTAGACATCCAAGCTTTGCTGAAAGTACAAAAGACAGCTGATCTCCTGAGACTCCCCTACCACAATCTCAGCAACTCACTAAATAGAAAACCTGAGATAATTTATAGCATTTCTTATGCTTGACTGTTTGTCTAGAAGAGAAAAATATTTCCATTTCTTAGAGCAGGAGGTAACTGCAGTGGGAACTGTTTCTTCTTTTTCTTGAGGCTAAGTTTATAAATTTGTTTTTAAATTTAAAAACTCCTTGAAAACCATGTTTTGGAATTTGCATAGGAACTTTTACCTTCAAATGTGTAACATGAAATGCACGTATGGTATAGCTAGGACCAGAGTTGACATCTGCCATTTGAACTTCTATGCCATCATACATTTGCTTTCCTTCTCCCCAGTACTGTGCACAGAGTTCCTAAAATGGATAAAAATACAAGTCAGTGATTGCCACTCAAATCTCCTTTTGCTTTGCCTTCCATTTGCACTTAGAGACAGTACTGACTTTAAAGTAGGAGTTCCATTGTATTTTAAAATATAGCATCATACACTTTTCCCTCAAAAATTCATTGGAAAGCAAATTAAGTAGGAAAATAATAGGGCAAAATATATTGGAAATGCAAATTCCTCATCCTATGGAAAACATCTGAGCAAAGGAATGAGAGAGTGCAGTGCAGTGTTTTGTTTGCATGTAGAGGATATTCAGTGTGTCAGTGTGCAGACAATGCCCCTACCTGATCTCCCTCCTTCAGCTCTGTCAGCATAACAACAACTTTGACTTTTCTTTGGAACACCATTTGCCAGAAGTCAGATATAGTTTCCTGCAGTGGTCCCTGTGTTGCAATCATGGCTTTTGGACCCCAGTAACCCTATAAAAGAAATATTTTTTTCCTTCAATTCATTTGAAATGTCTTTGTCAAACAATAGATTTCATCATTTAAGGAGTACCCTGTGAAATAAATTAATGAACCTGGTTTTTTGTAGGGAAAACATGCCTATCACAGTAGGCATTAGTCTTACAGGAATTCTACTACACAAATGACACTAAGCTCAGTCCTCCTAAGAAGAATATCACTTCAGACTGACAACAAGATATATTGATGCTGCAGTGGCTGAGATCTCACCCTGCCATTTTTTGAAAAGCATATTTTTAAGGGGTAACACATTCAGTTTTACACAGCCATTTAATTTTACCACTAAGAAATTGTGTTTGTACCACACAAAGTTGGTGCACCAGTCAGTTCACACTGAGCTTCCTACAAATAAAGATACATTTACCCTGAATAGGTATCCTAACTGTGCAGCATTTCAAAGGATTCAGATAAATGAAACTAGTAATTCCATTAACATCAGTTGCTTCATTTATGACCAGTAACTGTTCTTCTTCGGATATATAATGATATCAAAAAATTGTTGGCTCAAATTTTCACTGGTAGGGTTTGATCCATGTGAATAACTATAGTCACATTTCACTAACAGGGACAGTATTAATCTGGTTCCACCCGTAGACAGATGCCCACTAATGAAAATATGTTATCATGAGGCCAGCTGAAGGCTAATGGTTTTAAACATAGATGGATTTGCCAATCAGACATCAGTTCTGTCTCCCTTATTTAACTAAATTCTTTTCTATTGTGATGCCAACAAGAGAACAAGAGTTGTAGCTGAAAGCTTGTGAAATGCCTATAGTGGATCCTCTAAATACATACAGTTATGAAGGAAGCATTGATGTATTTGCTGGATTCCTCACAGTCACTGTCCTCATCCGAGGACTCATCTGAATCATGCTCACCCTCCTTACTGCAATCCTCTTCGTGCCTGATGGGCACTCGGTTAAAGTCATCTGTGTGAGACAAAGTGTCACTGTCACAGCACACGGCCCCTGGGTATGGCATTTGTGGAGGCAAGGGAATAGAAAAGGCCAGTCCTTTCACAATAGACTGCAGAACCAAGGCCACCTTGTTTGAAATGAACACTCCCAGTAATTCACATTGGCAAAAACTCATATCTTCCTTTTTAATCACTATAAGAAGTTTAGAATTTTACAGTGTTCAGAAAACTAATCAAATACCACTCTATAAGGTGATTTGCTCATTTAAAAAAAAATTCTAATAGAAGAAAACAGATAAAATAAGGCAAGGTGGGATAAAATAAGGCAATGGAAAATACTTACAAGGAATTATGTTGGCATTCCTATTTTTGCTTTTATTTTCATCCCGATTCCCAGTGTTCTGTGTCCGCCACCCCTTATAGGAAGGCAGTCGCTGGAGAAAGAGGATATTTGATATTATGCTTGATTAAAATGGTTCTTGAGATCATTGTCTCCTCAGGACTCTCACACCCAGTCTTCATCTTGCAGTACCTCTCTCCTTACTTTAGTTCTTTAAACTTTGGTAACATCTGAACTACCATTTAAAAATGCCTGCTACACCATGTACAATGGCACAGGAAATCATGAACACAGACACAAGTAATCATTCTGTGAGCTCCATCTTTCTTTAAAATATTAACACCAAAGCAGAAATAAAACTTCATTAGCATACAGCTTTTTTTCATGAAGGTAAAGAAACTTTCTGTGCCAGAGAAATAAAATAGCATCTATGGTATCTCTCTAGCTCATGACTAATGTGCAAGGCAATTTTTAACACAAGTGGGAAGGAAGGGCAACTGGAATGCAAAGCTTATTTACCTGGAACTCTGCCTCCAGCAGAGAAGGCTCACTCGGGTGGTCTTTTCTTTTCAGATTGTTAAGGGAGGAATGCAGTTCTGAGAGACTGATCTCCGTTTCTCCATACTGATTGTATTCCACCAGTGCTTGATGAATAAGGATGTACTGTGACTGGTGTTTCACATTTGAAGAGTTTAAACATGAAGTTATTAAAGAGTAAAAAAAAAAAAAAATCATTTTTTAAAATCATTATTAAAAGCGATTACTCCTGTGATAATATCATTAGTGTTATTAATATTAAGCATTAACATTAAAAAGATATCAAATTCAAATGTTAAAACTTTAAAATGCTGAAGTAAGTTAAAAACATGCAATGCATCAGTCCATAACTTTTGTTGTACTCAACTCATATGAAAATTGCACTTGGGCAGATGTATTTTAGACTTTTAAAAATCCAGTTTGACTCTGCAAGCTCAGGTTTGCATTTATGAATTGTATGCCAAAAAGCTGTTCTCCTTGGCTTCCTCATCTAAAGTCTGAACTTAAAAAGTTGAAGTTTCTAAAATCAAAAAATTAAGTTGGAAGTTTTTTTCCCTTTTAATACTTTTCAGAGCTGTATTTTCTATGAACAGCTTCAACTGAACTGAGCTATGCACTTGTGAGAAATACTGCTGAAGCAGAAAAAGCCCTAAAACAGGAGAGTTGTGACAGGAGTTTCAGGGAGATACCTCTACTTGGACCATGAGGCATCGCTGCCGACGCAGTTTCACAATGTAGCCGTAAACATCCACTCTGCCTTCAGCATCCAGCCCCTCCAACATGGCATCGATTCCTATGTACGTCCCAGTGCGCCCAACGCCGGCACTGCCATGCACAAAGGGACTTGCTTATCGACAGGCAATGGCATTAATTGGCAACACAAACAAGGATGAGGTTGCATTTTTAGTATCTTTTAGTGAAAGCAAGGCCAACATGGCCAAATATGGTGTTTATAGCCAGAGCAGCCCAGCATTGATCTGGCTGTTTCTCAAAAGTCTGTGTATCCTCAGGTCTTATCAACCTGAATTTCTTTCATATCCTTCAGAAAAGAGGTCTTGTGTATCTTTTGCTGCCTCATTTTAAAGTGTTTAAGTCACAAAATCTGGGATCAAACAAAGACTTTTGCCAGATCCCTTTTCTGAATAGCTTCATTTCAGTCATTTAACATTACCAAATTTTTTAAAGAATAATATATATTTACCTGCAATGAACCACAATCGGACCACTAAAAAAATTGCTGAGGGTGTTAACTCTGCGTCGGAGTTTGAGAAGGAGATGTGGATCCTCAGGGACTCCATGGTCTGGCCAGCTTGTGAATTGGATATGAGTGACATCTCTTCCAGCTGTCCTTTCTCTTCCCTAGAAAAAGTAATATCATTACTTTTTACAAATTAATATATATCAATCTATATATAAATTAGTATGTGTATACAGATGTATATATAAGTCTAAGTGACTAGATTAAAGCCCAAAGCACCTAAGTCTTGAGTGGACTTTGGTATGTTGCTGTTAGACTAAAAAAGAGGACATAAATTTTGATAACCATTATTATAAAACCAAATGAGAAAAACCCCTCAATGACATTCTTTTACTGGCCAAGATTTATATGGCTGTACAGGCATTTTTCCACTAATTAACCTCAAAATTCTTACTCATAGTTGAGTTATCCAGTTATGCCAGAGCTATTCATATAGTTGTTTGCCATTGTTTCAGTATTTATACATCACTATTCTACCAGGACTGCAGAAGTCTCCACTTGCCACAGACCACTCCACAATTCCCCAACCAATATCCATTTTATCTTTATTGATATGATGTCAGCTGAACAAAGAGCAGATAGTTCTAAAAATATCAGCCTCAACCTGCTGCAATCACTCATTTCTAACGTCAGATTCCTTAAGGGACAGAGCAATGTCTTTATAAATAGGCAATTTTTAACATCCTGATCTGCTCACTGACCACAGCTTTCTTATAATCAGACCACTTCCTGAGTAAATTTTAATGCAATATGAGACAGCAGAATAGGAATTTCCAGCTGTAATCACAAATCAAGATGGGCGGATTCTATTTCTTTGCTGAAGACCTGCCAGCAGATTTACTCTTGAGTCTGAACACTTTTAGTCATAATTTAGGCTCCATTTATTATCATTGACATATTTTTGCAAAGGGCCTGAGCTGAGCATTTAGCCTTTGATGGCAAATTTTGTTCTCAGTTACACATAGGGCAACTAATGTGAATTCAGATGTGTGAAAGAGAGCAATTAAGCAGCCTTAATGACTTTGCACATTTCTAAATGGTGACTTTAAAACACTTATATTTATAAACACACTTGAGATTACCAGAATTTGTGATTGTCCCACTGTACAATTACCAGAAGGGTAGATAATGGTTACCAATGAGTCACACTGATTTTAGTTGCAGAGGGTTATGCTGAGACACACACAAAGCAGCAATTTCTTTGTGTTAGAGAACAAACTAAATAAATAAAGACATCGCAATGTATGTATTAACGTTTTACCACTTAGCAACATATTAACAGTATAATCCTAAATGTAGGTTCCAGAGGATTAAGGAAAAATACCTTTTGAAGTTGGGAAATATATATCTAACTCATATTTCTTGCAAAAAAATTACACGTACATCTAAATTTTCCGTTAAGCTATATGATGCTTAGGAAAGACAGCAGAGCATCTTCCATTGAGAGCTGACTCTTCTCTCTTAAAATACAGACTCCAAATAGACACTCCAGTTCCAGTCAGTCTCACACTTTTGAATCAACTTACATTTGTGATGTGCAGTTTCTGAATGACATAGTCTGGACACGTTTTACTTTCATAGATCTTCACAATGATGTCCCCATACGTTGCAGTCCCATTCTCCATTGATGGCCAGTACTGAGCACATTTGTTCTGTGAAGGGATGAAGTTAAGTAAGCAGCCCAGCAGTGAAGTAGCAGAGAACTGAGAGCTAGAAAAATGCCTAATTTAAAGTAGATGGCAACTCAGTATAGCTTTTCCAACTTTTCAATTCCAAATATCCAACAACTCAGGTCTCTGACCTGAAATTTATGGCCATGGAATTTAACTTCACATGCATAGTGAGGAAAAAAAATCCTGTACACTAGTTGAAACAATGAAGAGTGACAGCTACTGTTGCCTGATGGCTGGAGAAATGTTTGCAGCTACTTCCATGCCTTGTTTTTCAGTCTTCAATGAGGGCTGTTGCTCCTGCCTGCCTGTAACATCAGATTGGGTGTGCTGTAAATTTGCAGGCTGTCAACATCTTTAACTGCAGCTAAAACAGCAGCTCCCTTTCTTCCTGCTGTACCTGGAATAAGGAACAAAAGCAGGCCAGAAGCACCCAACCTTCCACCTAAAAAAAGGCAACAGAGGTAAAATAATCTTTCTAGGATCTACTGAGGACACTGCCAGGTTACCAGAATAGATAGGAGAAAAATAGAAACCATACCTTTTCTGACAGATCTATGAGGAGCTACAGTTCTACCTATTCTGGATTAATTAGCTGTAATTTGGAAGCTCACCCTCTGCTATGTATTGCTGTGACTAAAGTGATATTTTCTGGTAAGACTGGTAATTCATAAGGCAACACTGTTTTGGCATGCTTTCCAACACAGGTTCTGCCACAATGAGAGAACAGTGAAGAATGAAAAAATAAAAGTACTTAAGAAGAGTATGTAATTCAGCACAGCACAGCAATCCACTCAGTTTTCAGAAAAAAGAAGGATGGAAAGATAGAAGGAGGGAAGGACGGATATTTCTCACCCTCTTTCCTTCCTCACAGCGAGTCACCATGACAATAATGGTTGCCTTCTGTTCCCAGATCATTCTCCAGAAATCATCTGTGGTTTCATCCTTGGGGCCTAGAAGGAGATAATTTAAGGGACTTTTTCAGAGTGCAGCCACATGGAAAAACACCTGCATGCTTAGCCAGGCAATCTGAAGAGCTAACTAGAGATCATGCAAGCAATAGCCATACACTTGATTTCATTATGGCTGCTGCCATTAGGCTATAAGATTTAAAAACTCTCATCTGTATCTTTAGTGCATAGCTATGAAATATGAAAACTTTTGGTGTAAAATTATACAACATGAGAAATCTGTCTTTGAAGTACGATTTATTAATTGTCACTAAATTCCCTAAGCAAAAACTCATTGACAACTTTGTCATATTAAATGTGGAAATGTCAGATTTTCATTTTTCCTTTAAGTTTACTAATAGGATTTTACTACTCTAAAAAAATGGGTGAATAAAGAAAGCATATTCTTTTAAGATTATAAATTACCTTGTGCAGCAATATATTTTCTTGGTTCTTTGAAGCCCTGTGAAAAGTACATTGTTATTAACTTTTAGATAGAAAGCATGAACAATCTAAAATATTTAACTAAAAATAAACTTTAAAAATAAATTCAATATGCAACAATTCAATTATACCAAATACATTACAAAGGTGAAAGCAACCCCAATGGAAATCCTCCAAGGTGCTGATGCTTTAAATGCACAGACTGCAAGATTTCTTCCATAGTGTCTGAGACTTTTTTAATTAAAAATCACTCACATCAATGTAACTTGCATTGATATAGTCTGATCCTGGATCTCCTGGCATCTCTGAGAGCTCAACACGGTTATGGTCATCTGTTTAAATAATTTAAACCAAAATAATTATATTATCTCAAGGCAGGGACAAATCAAACATATATGAAACATGCCAAAATTATTACAAATACTCACATGGAAGAATATCAATGTAACGGTTTTTGTTCTGATTATGGCTCTTTTTGGCCTCCTTTATAGAAAATTTACTGAAGACTCTAGGAATACTCTGTAAAATACCAAATTAATTTTATTAGTTAAGCCTCGATTTAAAATAGTCAAATGAATATGGAAATCATTTGGAATTACTGAATCTGGAAGGTAACATACTGCATAAGATATTACTTCATATATTTCTTATATCAAAAGTTAAAAAAAATCTTCTCCTTAATATAGTTAGCATATATCTCCACAATTACATATTATTTATATCCCCATGGCTATGCAGTAAGGCAAAGTTTAAAAGTATGTATTAAAAGGTACTTTAGGATGAAAAGTATTTAGACTACATACTTTATACTTTTGCTGAACACCTTCAGGAAAAAAAAGTATTTTCATCTTAAAATGGGGAGAGATTGGTAGCAAAATTAACTGAGGACCATTTGACCTTAGATGAGAATCCACTCAATTTTCTAGATTATTTATTTATTTATTTCTAACTAGTACATGTATTTCAACATGCTCCTGGATGGAATTCTTCCAACCACCTGGATAAAAACCTGTGGTATATTTTGAGTGAAGGGCAAACCTGAAATTCTTCCAAGAAGAGCCTCCCTTCATCTGCAATCTTCCTCTTGTATGTGTCCAGCAATAGCTCTGAGGGTATTGGCTCTATGTTGAGAAGTTGCTTGTCATCATCTTTAACTGTGTAAATAAGTCAAATGTTTATTGTTACTGAGATTGAAAATGTCCATCACACTTCAGTAAATGTGATTCTAAAACTGCCAGATAAATTAACAAAAGAACTAAACTCTTTTAACTTGGTGTATTTATTTTTATAAAACTGGTGTTTGCCTGAGCCAGCTGTGAGCAAACAGGCTGTGGGAATAAGAGAACTTTTCCAGCTCTGCTGCCTGACTGGAGACACCTCTGGAGGAGCCCACACGCAGGGGCAGCACATCAACACTTTTGCACAGAGTGGTGACTGTCACTTCCAGGGCACAGCAACTGCCTCAGCCCCCACAGAAGTTACACAGCCTTGCCTTCTGCTTCAGTTCTGGTCAGTTATTGTCAGTGATTAAAATATAACAATATGTATCACCTAACTTCTTTCCACATTTTCTCTGGTTTATGTTCTGAGTTGCAATAATCTGCAATATCATCCTGAATGAAAAAATAACAATTGAACAAGTTTTAACACCTCTTACTAGACATATATTAAATTTTCATTTACATTGAAAAGTTGTATCTAAGCAAATGGATTTGAATTTCAACACAGTCCTACTTCCCATTTAATGTAGTTTGTTTCTGTGAATTTTAGTGTTCTAAATTTTTGTTTTTCATGAAGCTTTCTGGTATTGACTGATCCTGTCTTTCTTCACAGGCTTTGAAATCTTGTGCAAAAAGGTGCACAAAATTTTCAGTCTTTGGGATTTGAAAGCCTTCAAAATTTTTCAGTAAAAAATAACTGGCTAATGTTCAATCTCTTGTTTTGGAAAAAGGTCACAGAAAAGGGAAATTATTTTTTAAACTGGATTTTATTGTGGATTTATTCTCAGTGTTAAACATACCATAAACATTGTCTAGGATAACTGTAACTGGGTTTTTAATTGACTAATAAATAAGAACTTTTCAAACACTGATGAACTTTCAGTTCACTCAAGTATATTCTTCTATGTATTTACTGGAGTATTTTTGTCCTCCATATAAGGTGTTATCATGTTGATATCTGTGTATGCAACCTAGAATGCAAATAACCCAAAGGTGGTAGCAACACCTGAGACTAATTTTATTTCCATTTGCTAAATGGAAATAAATATAAATTGCTAAATATATAAAGATACTCACCTGCAACAAGGTTCACGCCTTCAGAAGAATTGCTGTAAGAAGCAAAAGCTCCTGTAAATGCTTTGACTAGTAAGATATATATGATAATAAGTTAAATAAAGTTAGTGAAACAAGAGTGCTGTCTGTAAACAAGCGTGCTACACCCAGGATTATGCAGAGATGGTTGGGATTCATGTCCTCCTGTCCTCCTGCCCTGAGGCAGAGAAACAAGGTGGCCACATCAAAAACCTTTAGTGTCTGCATGATTATGCCTATCTCACCTACAACAAATGTGTATTTAATTTCTTCACTGAAGTGACTGCTCACACCATCTTCTCTTGCTAGTGACAGAAAACTAACACATACCTAAAATATAGTAAGTTTGAATGCTAAGCAGCCACAGGCATCAGGGAATGTAATGGCCATCCTTCTATTGCCATCCTGTCCTACAGAACTGCTGAGCCATCGAGAGGTCACTGTAATAAGCAACACCTCCCTGAGATATTGTTTAGGGTGAACAAGCATTTAAGAGAGTTCCAAGAAAGTGTGGATTATTTTCATTACTTTAGATTTAAATCATGAAGGAAATGTTTTCCAGATATTTCTGAATTTTTTTTTCACAAAACTAGGGACAAGTCATTTTGTTCTGTGCCTCCAACAAGGGTAGAGCAGAGAGATTTTAAATCTATTTCATTATATTTGTTTTGTTTGACAAACACCAAAAGATTTGTTTCTTTTAAAATGATTTAAAGGTAAAAGAATATCTTTTCCCAGTCATTCCCATTAATGAAACATCAAATTTGTAACATTTTGTCACTACCCACTGTGAAATCTTGTGGAAAAACCAGAAGTCACCCCCATGCCCCTTCCATTTATGTAAGAGAGGGAGACAAACATGAAGCTTACCTAAGCTTTTTTTTGTGAAGATCATAGATTTTGTACAGAACCAGTAGTAAAGCAATTACAGTCACAATGATCATGAATGCCAAGAATATAATCAAGGCTCTAGAATTATCTACCAACAGAAAAAGAATACATTTGTTATTTTTAAATGACTTGGAAAAAAAAAGAAACCTGTATACTCCCTAGAACCAGTGCTCATCAATTTTTGGTTTGGGGTCTTATTTGAGAAAAAAACTAAACAGGTTTGAGTTTGCTATGCCAAAGTAGAGGAGGGAATTTTATGTTTTCATTAAGAAAACTTTCCCTTAAATTCTCCATGTCCATCTGTCAAAATGCTACAACTCACTGGTTCAGCATTACTGTGCTTGTCTCCTGCTCTGTGTGACCTGTACAGTGCAGCTCTCACTTGTTCCTGATCTGGGAATTGGGAACCTCTGCCAAGTCACAGATGTTCAGTTCCTGAAATGCAGGATCCGAACACAGGAAAATAATCCAAAAGTGAATCATGTCAGTTAAAGAAATTAATTTCCAGTTGCATTTGAATGTTTCCTGAAGAAACCACAGCTGTGTAATAACTCTGAGTTATGATTAATGACTCGTCAACATGATCTGCTACATTAATACTGAATGGGGATATTTTTCAAATGCAGATCAAATATTAACTATAAAACAGGAAGTTTGGATTTTTAACTAGGAGCAATTTAACTGAATTCACAATTTACATTATTTATATTATGCTAAAATCGAAAGGTAAAGATGTTGTACATATTTACTTACATCTGGTTTTTATACTCCCCACTACTACTGTCCCATTGTATACTCCATTAAAGACGAAGATCTGCATGCAGTGGGTGACAATAATAGAGATGTTCAGATATGACAAGTAAAAATTTCTGCATATAATTCTTAAAAAACAAAGCACAATGGATTTTTCAAATTCATCCATCTATTGACAACACCATTGACAGCAGTGTCTGCTGTCAATCTCTGTATTGACATTTATAGTGCAGCTCAGGTTTCTACCCAAATTACAGCAAGATCTGGATTCAAAAATATAGAGATGACAGGAAAAAGAATTTAGAAAAATAGGAAGCACACTTTACAAAATAAAAATCAGATGCATCTCAAAGTAAAATCAATTTTGTCTTTTATTAAGCCTCTCAAATCTGAAAAATAACTGTGCAATAGATAAAAACCCCATTTTCTGCAACAGTAAATATACAAATAGTTCACTGAATTTGATGGTTTTAGTACAAATTTATGTATGGGTAGGTAATTCATAGAAGTTTAATTAAATAGGGTGTTTTCTTGCATAATTAATTTTTGGGTACTTTAAATGGTATTAAAACACTAACTTTGTTCAATTGTGTTTATGTTTTGTCATATATTTAATATTTATGTTTTAAATTTCCTTAATAGAAATTCCTGTCAGATCTAAAAGACAGGTTGCAGTCAAATATTTCACGCTGGGTTTCTTTTTCATTGTGAGTTTTCTATAAATTGACCAGAGTCCTTTCATTACCAGCTAAGCCCATAAGGCTTTCTCCAGTTTTTGGGCAAGAATTAAGCAAAATATGTGCAAAGCAGAAGCCAGGATTTAGAGGTGCAGAAGCAAATTCAGTCTGTAAGGAAAACTGCTCACTGAAAATGGTGGACAAAACCTTAAATGGCACAGAGGTCCTGTGCTACTGGGACAATGCAGGGATCTTTTGCTCCTACAGGACCTCATCTTTACTTTTCAAATATAAAGCTCTCTGAGCAGAATCTGTTGGGAAAATCCTGACAAAATATTGAAATGAAACTGAGTTTACTCAAGTTCCCTGAAACTACATTTGTGCAGGTAAAATCAGAGAAGGAGGAAAAGACTGTGGGGAATAAGCAAAACTGCTTCCTAAAAGTAGTAAAACTCCATCACTCTTACTGGTTACTTTTTTGTCTAAACTTTACTGAGAGGAGCTATCAGGAGATAAGAAATATTCCTACTGGCCATATTAAGGGACTCACATAAGACCATTGGTTTTGCAGGCAACCCCAAAAGGGTGAGATGCCTGACAGATGAGAAAATTGCAGGAAGCCTTCAGGAAAGTGAAGTGTGTAAACAGAGGATGCTGTATTTTGTATGGACAGAAGGACTGGCTTGTAAGAGGCTGATGTAAGAGCATGCAAAAGGATCTGAACTGCTTTACACTAGTTAGTCCCCGAAGAACCAAAAATCTTCATTCACTAAATGGAATATGTTTTAAAAACTAAATTATCAGTCATAATCAAGAAACTATTTTAATCTTATGGAAACCCCAAACTTCTCCTGAGCCAAGTACAAACAGTCTATTCTGCTTGCATTTTTCTTGCTGTTAGAACCTATGTGGATTGATTGCTTGATAGGTTAGGCACATATGCATTTTAGTTCCAAAATAATAATTACTTTTTTATACCTAAGGCCTATAGGCTATAAATTGACTTCTCTGACACCATATTTGCCTTCTTTCCCTAAAATGAAGCATAATATGATTAAACAATGAAAATACAGCAATATTTTATATATTTTAATACAATAAACTAACTTACCTTAAATGTATAGTTTGTCAGGTAAAAGAGATTTTCTCTTTTAAATTCACATTTGCTTTCGCTTTCAATTTTTCCATCATTCTCCCAAATCAATTTAAATTCTGCATGTGGTCCAAACTGTCTTTGTTCTTTGCATGTTATCTGGACAGCATTATCAGCTGTCAATGTTGTTTTAACATTATTCACTTTTTCTGGTACTGTAGACAAGAAAAAGGGTTACTTGCTCTATTTCATCATTTCACACCCAACATTTCGAGCTGTATGTGCTCATGTCTGTTTCCTGTCTTCTCTCAATAACTTTATATATTCTTCCTTAAAAATTTCAGTCCCAATTTAACAAGATAAGTAAAATCAACTTTGACTTAATCATAAGCTTATCTAAGCTGAAAGAGATGTGAAGTGGAACTGAAATGCTCTACTGACAGTCAGACTGCAAAAATACTATGATGGCAAATCTCTCTTACATCTGATATCACTTTCTCACTTGAGGAACATGGGGCAACAGACAAGACAGGAGAAAAAAAAGAGTTCTCCATGTGAATATTCGTTTCAAAACTATTTTAAATTAAATTTTCTCCCAGAAGTCACTAGTATATTCTAATATTTGGAACACTGTCCTTATACTTAAGTCTGGCCTAGAGCCAACAAAAATTTTTAATGATACAGAATCTGTTAAATCTAATCTGTGGTTTCAAACTCTAGTTTCTTCTGTTGCAGCAAATGTTGCAGGTTTCATATTGAGGGGCACAGCCAAGGACCTTTCACTATGAGCTGATAAAACCTTTCAGAAAGTAAAATGAGGCAGCCTTTGTAAGGCAACCTCATTTCAGTAGCCACATTTCAGTAGAACACCACCATGGAAATTTTCTACAAAATGATGTCAACTTCCAAAACAGCATAATGAGAAAAAATAAAACCCAAAAAACTGCAGCTGATTTTTTCTTCATCTGAAGAGCTAAGACCTGTAAGGCTCTATAAACAGATCAAATATCCCAGGTGAGGAGTGGCAGGATATTTGACTTGGCTGAGTGTGAGGTTACATCATAGCTGATCATTTTTATCCACAGGGCAGATCTGTTAGATTCCTATTCCACATGCTGCTGAAAGAGCTGTGACAAGGAGAAAGTGAACATTTCTGGAGGCAATGTGTTTGTTGAAGATGAAAATATCTTTTATAAAATGTAGGGGTTTTCCTGCTTCCAAGGACTTGTGTTCTACTGATATATTCTTCAATTCAAGAAGCCATAAAACTCTTCCACTTCCTGCTTATCTTGTTATTAACTGTTGTGACAGCTGAAGAAGGTCTAATTAATACCATTAATTCATGATGCAATTTGTTATTTTCACAAAAAATAAGGGGAATGAGGTTGTTTGCACATCCATAAACTTATATTGAAGACTTTAATCTTCACCTGAGTAATTAAAATAAGTGGAATGCAGGAAGTGGGGGCTTCAAAATATGCTCAAACTATATTTTCATAGAGAAAAGAACCATGATCATGCTCATAGTAGGGCTGCCTAAAAGTTAAAGCCATATTTAAACTTGTATTACAGTTAATTCTCAGATCAACTTGTTTATATATATCAGTAAATTAACTTATCAGAAGTTACACAGCCTTGCCTTCTGCTTCAGTTCTGGTCAGTTATTGTCAGTGATTAAAATATAACATGTATCACCTAACTTCTTTCCACATTTTCTCTGGTTTATGTTCTGAGTTGCAATAATCTGCAATATCATCTTGAATGAAAAAAATAACAATTGAACAAGTTTTAACACCTCTTACTAGACATATATTAATTTGTCATTTACACTGAAAAGTTGTATCTAAGCAAATGGATTTGAATTTCAACACAGTCCTACTTCCCATTAATGAAGTCCCATTTTTGGTGGGACTTCAGGTGACAATTCTGATCCCTGTATACTTCAAACTATACATTTGAAAGGATAGCCCCAAAAAGATGCACAGATCTTTCTGTCAGCAGAAGGGTTGGCAAACATTTTTTCATCTTTAGCCTTATGTTGGAAACTGCATACAGGTACATCCAAACTAACTGACATCCACTACAGGTGGACAGTGTTGGTGTAGCCTGGGTCTACTTCAAGCAAACAGGTAACTACACAACAGAAGGTACAGGCTGCACATCTTTCTAGCTTTCATGCCACAAATTTAAAAACAAACTTTTAAAATTCTCTTTTTGTTTAATTCAAAATGTTTTCTTTATATTGGGATATAATGCTTCCTAAAGATTTCATGAGAATTTGAAATTAATGAAATCTTCTTTTTAAAATTATATCTATATATATATATATATAATATATATATATGAAGTGCATAATTAAAAAATAGATCAACATTAAGTAATTTTAAAAGGGACACTAATTATATGAATGTCAGTACAATTATTTTCATTTTAATCAGTTTCTTGGCAAACAGTAATACTATGTATAAAATATAATGTACTACTCTAGGAAAATACAAATTCTTTGTGTTAGTATCAGCCTAGGTCATAACAGTTAGCAAACAGATTTACCTCCTGCATTTGTTACAAATGCACAGCTTTTACTTCTACCTTCAAGTATGTCATTGTGTTTGTTGATTGTATATGGAATCACAGATACAGAAGCATTGGTATAAGGTTCAAATCCATTGAAAGTATAGTGAGTTGTGTTGATTTTTGTGTCATGAAACGCTGAAAAATGAAATTAATAAAATTAATTAAATCTATGTTAGGAGCACAGGAACTCTTACAATTTATCAGAGCTATCTGAAACCACTGTCACGTGTATTTCTATTTTAATTACCTTAATCTGGTTGCTTTGCTTAGTAATGCTAAGTGAAGGCTCAGGAAGAAGAGGAAATACATAAATACATAGAGTATTTACATACAAAGAGTACATTCAGCCTGGGAAGGGGTAAGTACAAAGGTGTCAGTGCACACTGAGCAAGTCTCTCCTGGTGTGATGCCTGAGATGTGGTGGTAGTCGTGCTTCCAGGAGTGGCAAACAGCAGAAGAACAGACTTGCATGAGAAGCAACATGAGCAGAGCTACTGCCCACACTGCCCTGGGCTTCGGTGCCTCGGGGAGCTGGGGAGCCATGGCCTTTCCGTGCTGCCTTCTGCCTGCTGCCATGTGGCCTCCCTGCAGCCACACATTACTGCCTCCCTCTCCTACACTGGCCAAGCCAAACCAACCACAGAAACTGGCTTGTGGGGCTGCCACCCTTTTGGATTTTGGTCAAATTTGGGGCCTGGAGAATGGGAAACATGATTTGCATCAAGGAGCAGAGGAGCATGACAGCCTTCGGTTCCTGTGGCAGCCCAGGTTTACATAACCTGCAGTATGTGAACAGAAAGGCTGAATTAAGCCTAAAGGATCAAGCCAGGACTAGCTTAAACCTGATATATATTTATTATTATCAGGCTCTTCATATTAAAAACCTTATTTTCCAGTTCTTGTTTTGAAGAAAAGCTTGCACCTGGAGAATATGATCCCAGTGCAATGGATACAAATTTGTTCATTGAAATGTAAGATGGCCTAGACCAGCATATCTGGAAGGAGTGTCCATTCAGCAGAAGACAATCCCCTGGCTATACCCATCTAAACATGTTTATGCCTAACTGCCATGCATTTGTGCCAACTGAAGGGTGACAGGGTCAAGTCCTGACATGGTAAACTCTCAACTGAAAGTTCAACTGGAACAACCTTAAAGGAAGGAAATTTTAATGTTTGTCTGAAAAATAAATTGCAGTCTTAAGAGACTCCAATACGACTTGACAGTGCATTATACCTGGTGCTCTGTAATTATGTAATGCAATGAATTATTTAACAGTGAATATACTTACGTTTGCCTTCCACAAAAAATTTCACAAAGTAGCCATGTATGGGACCATTCGAAGTGTTCCTAGGTTCTGTCCAATTAACTGTTACACTTGTGGTATTTTTATTTATTATTTGAAGGTTTTCTGGTTCTCCTGGAACTATTGTAAAAGAGAAATAACTAGCAATAAATGAAAATAAAAGTATTCCTCTTTTGACCGATTTTGATTAATTAGATTAAATTTCATCTGACACTAAAGCAAGATACCAACAACATGTAATATTTTTTGTACTCTATTTCAAGAAGATATACATAAGTATAGACTGAATATATGTAAAGGCATCATATTACAGTAATGTCATAAATTTAATTAATTCAGGACAAGTGAATACAGCAACATCACATTTTACTAAAATTGTCCAATGTCTTCAAATGAAGAATTTAAAATTTGTTACAGACTAGGTCTGCACTTTTTTTGTGTGTGCATCTTCATTCAAAATTCCATATAGCTGACCATGTTCTCAGTCTCCAAAACAACAACAAAAAATAATCATGGTCTCTGATGGAAGGAAAGAAAGGCTCCGACTGGAAGACTGAGAGGGTGATTGCAATGAAAGAACAACCACTAGGGCAAGAGACCAGGAAGGAGGAGCTGAAGGAGAAGCTGCTGAGTGTGGCAGAGAATGCTGCTCAAACTGTATCTTTAACCCCAGGAAACCTAGATAATGGGTTTCATAGTAGGAGTTCCCAGAAATATGTGGAATGTAAACCAAAAGTAAGCATTACACTTACCACCATAGTCTGTATATATGGTGAAGTCTCGGTTGGCAACATTGCTTTCATTAAAATATATGGATCGAATGCAGTCGTACCGACGGTTTGGCGATAAACCTTCCAGCACTCCACAAGTTCTATTATCTGTAGACACAAGAAGAGCTTTATCAATACTTTTCACTACTCCAAAAGCATGTGGCACCATTTTAACTGAGATTTTCTCTACCATATTTATTTGATATAATTTCTAATAAGCTATCATGATATTCCAAACACAAAAATGTACAACCTGATCTAATGACTAGATTTTAGGTTCTTGCATACTAACTTAGTTTGCATAGACCTTTACTTTTCATCAGTAAAGGTCATAATTTGACTTTCTAAGGAAACAGCTTTCCTACAGAAATCAGAACATGTAATGGGGAGTCCAGCAGAACCCTAGAATGGCTTCCTAGCTCTTCAGCTCCCTGAAGCAGGAAATCTCCAGCCCCAGACATTCATCACCCATTTTTCTGGGACACATGAGGCCATTCAGCATCCATATCTGCCCTAACACAGAAGGTGTTTCTGAGCCAGCATGTGCTCAGGCTGACTGACTGTGAGAGCACAGAGCCTGGCCTCACACCATCCTGGAGCCAGTGGCCAAGGCAGCCTGCAAGGGGTCAGCTCACAGCACAAGCACAGACTGCAACATTTCCATACTGCTCAGCTCCCCTCCAGAAAATCAAACAGGACCTCAAAATCTCCAGAAATTGTGCAACTTGTGAAACTGGTAAACTCAGCAAAAGAGGCCTCTGGGTATGAACTTTCCCAGATCCTTACTTGTGGGGATGGTAGTCCTCCAACTGGCAAGCCCAGGAATTCTGAGCTACCCTCTCCTCAGACTGGCACAATTAATTTAAATCTGTCAGGGTTTCACAAAAAGACAACATCAACAGTGCTTTTAAAGATAAATAAATAAATAACCCACTTTTAGAATACATTGAAAGTGTCTCGTTGCAGATAACAGTCACATTAGCACAGGCAAGTGAGCTACTCCAACATAAATTGGCAGAGGTGTCGTTTGTGTCCTTGACTCTAGGAGGTTCATTGGCAACTGGAAAGGAACAATATTACACATCATCATGACATTGGCTATATTGAGTCTTTAAGTAACAGTTTGTTCATGTTTTTTGACTTGTTCTGCAATATGAAAATACAATCAGCATAGAACAATATACAAAGAATTTAATAAGAAATGGAAAGCAAAAATTGAAAAAGCCTTCATGAGATAAAGACACACAGGTATTCAAATAATAAATTAATGTTTTAGTGCAGACATTCAGCGTAAACACCAGCTTTGAAATGGTGGCTGGTCTTGCTATTGTTTACCACAATGCATATGGCCAATGCAGTTAAAGTTCCCTTTTTTCTTTAGAATGAAAAAAGTACAGTTTGTTTTCATTGTTCTTTAAGAAAATACTGAGAAGATTTAATATACAACTTCAAAATAGCTTGCAAACCATGGACAAAATATGAAAACTTTCTGTCTGATTCTCTGAAAAGCAACAAGGATAGACAAAGAAATTACTGCATATAAAAATAAATTCTAAAAAAAAGAAGAAAAGAAACTACTAAAACCCTTGTACACCTACCTTTTGGAACAAGAAAAGAAGAAGAAGTACTGTCTGAACACTTGCCATTTTTAACGTCAACAGTGTAAATCTGGCATTTTGGAAGCTCTACTGAACTGTTGCTGGAACTCACAATTATGTCTATGCCATCCCCCAAAATAATATATTCTCTGTCTTTAGTGAGACTTTTCAGTAAAACTTCAGCCATTGTAGGGTTGTTCTTAGAGTCTTCTATGTCTCCAATAATATCTAAAAGAAAAGCCACTGTAAATGGAGGTGAAAAGACCAGAACTGTTAAATAATTTTAATCTTACTTCTTCCAGAACTGGAAGACATTTTATAAAATAACTAATTGATCAGTTTTAATGCTAATTGATCAGTTTTATTTTTTTACTGATTTATCAGCTTTACCAATTTTCTGTATTTGAGTTTACTATTTGGTCACATTTCAAGACTGAAGGAGAATAAGGGGTTTGGTTCTTACCACAAGATGCTTCAGGTATCGCTGTGGTAGTTTCTATAAGAAAAGAAAACAATATGAAGGTCTGTCTTAACAGATTGGGTATTTTTTTCCACAGAGCATTGAAGAAGGGGGACCAGTACTGTCCCAAACTCTCTTTTCAGTATAAGTAAATGTATTTAGCACTCATCTCATGTTCAAAATAGGGAAGAAAACATCAGCTATACATAACCCCATTTTTAACTAGTTATTTTAGGGTTCATGTGTCTTTCACAATTTTCCAGTGAAATCAATGAACTAGAAATGAAACTGGTTATTAGTAATATTTCTGAGTACAAAGTTACACAAGAATATTCCAAAATCACACATTCTCATAGCAGTATGACAAACTACAGCAGTTTTCCAGGATATGTGTGCTGTGGAATGGGTAACGGAGCTGTATAAAATGTCACCACAGAAACAAAATTTACCTGCTTTTTGCACTGCCACTTACCTTTGGAAAAAGATTTAAACAGTAAAGATTGTTTAATGACTACTTTTATACCAGGATACCCAAAAGAAATTTTTTGCTGGTATTTTCTGTAGAGAAGCTTGAGCAAAGGACTTCATTCTGAAAACAATTACTTAACATATCCCAAGGTAAATGTGTCACTAAAACACACTGATATCTAATTTCTTCATATATGGCAGGCCCTAGATTTGCCTGCCTCCAGGCTGGGAGTCACCAGCTGGATAGTGGCCCTAAGGAGAGGGCAAACTGAGAGGGACCACTGGAGAGTCACCAAGACTGTAAGGGGCAGAACACTGACAAATAAAAGCTACGTTCAGTTTGTCAAAGAGCAGACAGCTACTTGAAGGACACTTCAAAAACACAGAAAGTGTCCATGTACTTTGCACATGCACATACATATATTTTACTGACCTGACTAACGCCTTACAGCCCAATGGCAACTAAAATCACTGTAAGTGCTTGAACTACTAGATGCCAAGAAAGTATTACTGCTGTGTGAAACCAAAGGGAAGACATCAGAAGACAGAGAGGCACACAGATCTTGGATGTATTCACACTTCTTTTGCTGCTTGGGCAAATTTCTGTGAATAACAAGAGGAGTACTGACACAATAATTGACAGATTTACCCTCCTGCTATATGCCACTCTGTGGAAATAATTTCTGTTTTGCACTTGCTTGACAAGTAACAAATCTGGTATCTTTAATATTACTCATAAACAGTTTGTAAGGTTCCTAAAAACATTGTAAAGTTTAATGCAGTTGTATGCCTAATTTGTATGCTTAGGTTTGATACATTCTAAATTAATTGCCTCATTCAAACCCATTTTCTGTGCCTGATGTATCAGAACTGTGGTAACTGTGTGCAAGTTTGTCACCTATTGTGTGAGTGGAGCTGAGAGTGGGGCTGATCCCAGTGCTTGCTGGCATGTTGACTGAGGAGGTGGTGCTGTGCAAGGATGTTGAATTGTAATCATCTGTAAGAAAATAAACAACATATCAGCATTAAAATTGAAATTCATTCTTTCATATGGCTTTGTTGTCAGAAATGTCTTACACTACAGCACTTCTCTGTTTTTGTTTTTTCTTATGGAATTTTTGTAATTTAGAGAAGACTGCTGAAAGAAAAGTGATGTTAATATATTAAATAAACAAAAAAAAAGAGTATTTATGCAGAAAGCAAATTTTTAGGAGCATACCACTTACAAATGAATTTGCAAAAATGACAATATTTAGTCATAATTATAGATGAAGTCAAAATAAAAATAGTGTTACAATCTGTGAACTGGGAAAAACTAGACCATTTTACTATATTTTTACAGTGAAACACAATTATGAATAGTGCTTGTGCTGTTGCACAAACAGCAAATCTAGGTAGTGCTCATTTGCTGGTCATGCATCTTGCTCACTATATTTCTTACTATACTTCATTATTTATCTCCCTGTTGTCTCATTGACAGGTCTCTGTATTCTCTTTTAGGCTCATTCCTACTGCTCTTGCTTTGGGGACAGCCTTGTTGGCAGCAGGTGGCATTTTGATGCTACTGTGGTGACAGCAAGACTCGGCCTTCAGATACCAGACCTGTCCCTCCGATACCAGATCCTGCACATAGTCCTGGCATTGCCACCATGCCAAAACTCAGACACCTTCTCCATTTGATGAGCCATGAGCTGAAGAAGGCTACCCTGGTGCTGAATGACTTCGTTTTCCCCTAGAGTTTTGAGAGCAGAGCGTGGCTTCTAAGGGAAGAGAGCAAACCTGCAGAAGCGTCCCCGAAGGCAGAGGGGGTGCGTGCGGTGAGGGCAGCAGAGCTGCTGCTGCGTGCCGGGCTGCTCGGGGCCGTGCTGGGGCTGGAGAAGTGCGTGCTGTGTGCGAGGCTGGCACCTGTGGGAGAGGTACAGCAGGGTCGGTAATGCTTCATTCATGTGTGCCCGGCCGAGGAGGGACAGAGCTGCCCACAACACCTGGGTGCACTGCTGGAACACTCTCATACTGAGACACTGGGAATTTTTAACAAAGCAAAGGCACATCAAACATTTAAAGTGCAGGGGATTCAACAGGTGTCAGATGCACAACTGGTGAGTGTATTCTTTTTTGGTTATGATTGTGCATTCCAAACTAAATGCTGTGTTTTAAAATATACCTAAATACATTACTCAAAACCAGACTTGTCTGAAATTCCTGCCTATTAAGACAGCATATTTCATTTTGTTGGGTGAATGAAAAGGCATTATACACTCTGTGAGGTAATTGTGTGTGAGAAACAGAAAGAAGAAATTAACAGGGAAGAAAAAAAATCAATGCAATTCTTCCAAGTGAATTGCTTCTTACCAGGTGTGATCGTTGTTGCCTCCTGCCCTGAAAAAGAGAAAGAGAGAGAAAAAGTGTAAATTAAACTTTCAAGGAATTTGCCAAAAATATAAAGACACATTCCTTCCTCCCAAATATCAGCTAAGCTTTCCCCAGGAAATTACACATTCTTAAGTTATATTTAGTGGATACAGCAACAACCAGACACCCAAAATATGAAGTATATGGTCACAGAATCACAGAATCACAGGTTAGGGCAGGGTTAGAGAGAATCTTAATCATCTAGTTCAAACACCCCTGCCATGGGCTGGGATGCCACCCAGCAGATCAGGCTGCTCAGGGCCCCATCTGACAAACTTCCATCCACCTGTTTGGCTCTTCCTTCCTCCTTCTTTTGCTCTTTTTCTACCAGATCTTTCCCACTATGTTTGTTTCTTGGAATTTATCTCTTTTTTTGTGGCATGTGTCTTTCAGATAGAACTTTCCTGTTTATAATTTCTCTGTTACTTCAGCTTCACTACACGGCACTTCACCAACTGCTGTAGCTTTACTCTTTTGAAAATAAACTCCTTCAACCTTTAAAACAAAAAGCCAGGTTTATGTGAGAAACTGCCATACTTGTGAGAGATACATAAGTATCCTGTTCATGTGTCAGCATCAAAGCCATGTCCCTCATCTCTGACACAGAAGATCAACATAAGCAGATATCCTGGGACTCCAGAGATTTTCTCCTTATCGACCTGACAAGCAGCAGCACACATGTTGGCTGCTCAGTGGCCACCATGGATTCTGCACCCCATATGGACAGTTCAGAAGGCTGACAACTGCCATTAGAAACACATAACCAGCGACGGCAATGTCACCTGCAGGGAGTGAGAATTTCTTGGTGCTCGGAACTGTCATGTAGTGTGTCTAAGCTGTGATATGAATATGAATGCACACAAAATCTTTGTATGTACACAAAATCTATGAACACAAATATTTTTCTAGTCAGCAACTGAATTTGTTGTGGACTGTATGTAATGCGAGAGCTCTTACTACAACTGACAATTAGGAAAAAGCCACTAGCCTGATACCTTACAGAAAAAGTACCAACAGAAGTTAAATGAAGTTCTCTGAAAACAGTAATGCAGCATTTATTTCTTTACAGAAGTGGGGAAGAGTGTTGCCTAAAATCTGGTCCATGAGGTGAGGATATGGGTCTGTGAGGTTTGCCTGAAATCATATGAAACTGTCAAAATAACATTGCTCTAAATTGGAAGAATATAATCTCTAAAATGTAGCAGACTGAAAACAGATTGAATAACATGGGTGTAGAAGCCACTATATGATAATATATATTATATATATATAAAACTATACAACAGGTCTAGCATGATAATTAATTTATATCTATATAGCTTCATTGAAACACAGACCATGCATTCTTTTCAAAGCTACAGAATCTTAGCGCATGAAGCTTCCTAACCTTTACAGAGAGGTTACAGATAAGAAACAAAAATACAGCTGATCTTTTGAACTTTCAATGTACCTTCAGCGAAACCTCCTGTCTGCAACATTTCTTTACAACAATTGCATGATCTATAACTATATGCATTAAACTGCCAAGGAACCCTGTAAAAGCTAACATTCATATTCATTCTTATTTGCCATAAGCAATAAATTTTCAATGTATTTTCATGGTTTTCAATTCAGTGTTTTAATGCTGGCAGTTAGTCATTCTAAATTCCACAACATGATTTTCTTTTTTCAAAAGGCTTATTAGCTGAAGAATCAATTATTTTCCCCCCTTTTCCAAATCTTACTTTCGTTTAGCACATCAAGTGGACCTCAAGGCAAATATTAACCTTCCATGAGCATCGTCACAGATTAACTTTCACTTAGAAACTTTTCCAAAAACAGAATAAAAGAAGCTGCAGAAAATGTCCTAAATGAAACTCTGCTCAGATTAGTGAAACATTCAGAAATACTTTTCAATCTATTTACTGATTTCTTAGGCAAACACAATAGAGACAAAATTATATACATCAAGATTGCCTCTTCCAAGTAAAGTGAGGGATCATAAGTGAGTGGGGGATCATAAGTTTGTCGATGTTGTTTTTCTGGTTGCCTCATTCATTTCCTCAAGATTTCTGTGAAAATAATTTTCCCCATCCTCTCCCCCTTGTAAAGTTAGAATAATGCTAATAGCTTAAATAGAGTGTAAGGTTTATTGCTCACTCCCAGTGAGAGGAGCTAAACATTACACAAAATCATAGAACTCCAGGTTAGAAGAGACCTCAAGAGATCACCTGATCCCACTGCCTTGCTCAGAGCAGTGACTTAAAACAGTATGGGAAATAATAGTCCAAGATTGCCCTTTTTTCCTGCCTATAACTAAGCACTATCATTTTAACAGAACTTCATGGCAGTTTTATGCCCTTCTAAGCATTTCAAGGGTCTCCTGCTCTCCTTTGATTCTATTCCCTGATATGCTTTATTATAGCAATGGAATAGGGCACAGTTGAAAAGAATTCAATAGGTGGCACCAGAACACTAAAAAATCCTCTCAAAAAGAAAAGCAAATGCATTTCCCCATGAAATCTTTTTGGGAGGTACTGGGTAAAATGAAGGAAAATCAAGAAGAATCCCAACACACCAGACTCTGTTACTCTGAGATTAATAGGTATATTGCTACTATTAATTTATTTTCCAAAAAATGTTCCAGCACTAACAAATATCTGAGCTAACCTCAGGCTAACCAAGTTTACCTCAAAGACAAAACTGACTTCTCATGTTTATATTCTAAAGCATAACTCTATAAACTTGAAAGCTGAAATCCAAAAATATCTTTAAAATGTAATGAGGATGTCCAATCCCCCAAACACGTGCTTTGCAGTACAAAAGCTTTATGATTGCCGAACTAAGCAAGTCGGTCTGAGTTTAAATAGGAACTACCCCAAAATTTTTCTCAAAGTTTAAACTGCATCCAACTGTAAGACATTCTTAAGATGATATGTGTAAGATAACAAGGACAACATTAGATAACCAAAATGGAAGAATCAGAGCATAGAAAAGGTTCCTACTACTGCAGTAAGTTTTTTAAGCTTCCCTCTCCCTTCTCTTGATTTGGCCACCAGTTGGTTCCTGCTGACATACCTAAAAGATTTCAAATTCATCAGTAATGCTCGAGCAGATCTGGGCTTAATCACATGCCCTGGAAAAAGATATAACCAGCAGCTTATCCCACGGGCAGATGGGAGCCTGGCTAATCGCTTTCATTCTCCTTCCTACCAGTTGGCGGACAGAATGCAGCTGCTGCTTCAAAGAAAGGTTTGAGATGAAATGACAGGCTGCCAACAAAATACACCTAAAACAAATGAGTTCACCACTCTTTCTCCTGAAAGCCCAAAGATGTACTGGCCCTGTGAGTAAAACATGGGAGTACTGCATTATGAAGTACTTTCAACGTTCAACAAGAAGAGCAAATGGAAAAAATGTGAAAGAATGCAGGCCACCAAAAAAAAAAAAAAAAAAAAAAAAAAAGCCAACCTCTCAAACCCCTAGGACAGTAGGCTGTCTGGAGGTACAGGAGCTGATGCACCACCTCTGCAGTACTGACTCTGCACTCAGTGCAGTGCTGTGGTCGTACCTGTATAAGAAGTCCAGTTGTATAAGGAGACAGCTTTTTGCTGTCTTAGGAAAATGTTTTCTCTTGGCAGGACCAAGCAACTCAACAGAAGACAACTGGTATCTACAACATGTTAGAAGATAAAAATGTGTTTCAAGGAAGTCCAGGGTGTGATCTTCTTGAGCAGCAGGAAGAGCCAGCACACATTTCCTGTGTGCATGTGCTATTAATAACACAAACTCCAGCTGATAAGATGGAGATCCTGTTGAATCAGCATTTAGAGCCTAAAAATGTTATCATGTTTATAGGGGCAGAAATCCATTAGCTGATGACATGGAACATGTCTTTTAATTCCATTCTGCTGCTTAATTTGCACAGTGAGTAAAATGGACGTGGCTTTGTATTTCCCGCTGGACTGGCCAGGAGGCTACGCTTGCATGGCAGCAGCTCAGGCTGTCTGCTCTGAGCATGGGATTGCTGCAGGACTGCATTCCTCCATACACACAGCACACAGCAATGTGGGGAGGAGGATGCCTCTCCTGCTAATAGTGCATTTGGTGTTTTATCTAGCGTGGTGCCATACCAGCTGGCTCTTCACATCCAGCTGTACTCCTCGTGTCTTTGCCAGAGCTGGGAGGGGGCAGAGGAAGTAATCCTTCCTCTCAGCCTCGTGTCTGTAAAACAGTTGGCAGCCGGGTTTTGCTGCCAGGAAAAACGCTTACTGATTCTGCAGAGCTGCTGCCCTTTTCCCAGGATCTCTCCAGACTTTAGCATATTGGACAGACCCCAGCAACCCCCACCAGGCAGCATTTTACACCAAGCAACGAATGTAGGTCCAGATTCTGCCTTCCCTCTTTTCACAGCTGAATGGCACTGCTTCAGCAGGGTCAGGGCTCTTCACATCTGCACAGAAAGCAACAGGATGTGGTCTACTTGTTCAGATGGAGTAAAGCTCTTTGAGGGGGTCTCCTAGCAAACAGCACAGACATTGCAGCTCTCCTGCAAGCCAACACTAAATTGCAAAAAATGAACAGTTCCTGGTGGGAGGTGAAGGGTGAGTAAGGCAAGGAGCCTCACAAAATGCTGCCAGCCGCCCTTTGATTTATTTTTAAACTTCAAGTGGGATAGGATGTAATTCACACCTGCTTTAAAGCTCCCTTGTGCCGCCAGAACCAGCTAACGAGACCTTAAAGTAAATGAGCATCGGGGCCAGAGATAACTGCTGCAAAGGTGTAGCAGCACTGACAGCACCTGAGTGTCATGCCCCTCAGCAGTAGCAGCTGGGGACAGAAAGAATCCAGAGCCCCCAAAGCTGCAGTCAGGGAGCTCCTCTGGCCTAGTGACACAGGTGAATGTACAGCCGTAGCTGCACCGTTACTGTTATTTTTGCTGAAAACACAAAACGAAGGGATCCATTGCTACTTTATAAACAAATCTGGGCAGACCTAAGAATAGACTAACAAACACTTAAACATCTGAGTAATTCTATACCACAGAGGACCCCTCAAATTTTATAGGTGGGATCACATGTGCTAAAGTGCTTTCATAACCAGAGACCAAAGAATTACACTTTATTCTTTATCTCTAATTCTGGGGAAGAAAAAACGAATAATATTCCCTGTTTCTGGACAAACTGCTGCTTTTTGAAAATCGAGTAAAAGATTGTCATACAGAGTTCATATTAAAAATATGTGAAATTTTTCATGCTCTGAGTCAAAAAATAAACTACTCCTTTGAGTTTACAGTATAGAATTTTCTCAGATGAGAGACATTTTTGAGGGTTCTGAAATAAAACATCTATTCTTGTGGTCATTGAAGATGAAGCCATCAAATCACTTCTAAGTTATTCATTGTCTAATTGATAAAAGTCTTCATAGCCCTATAGCAATCAAAGTTAGAACTAAATAAACATTACAATTTCTTTTCCACAGGCAATATTTATAATATTTATTTTCACCAGAAATCAGGGACAAAATGTTGAAACTGTAAATTTTAATTTAACAGAAATTCTAAAATGTTCTGATTAAGAAACACCACTTTCTTTGGCAATGCCAATGCTTTTGATATCAGGATTTAATGTCCATTCTGACTTTTCAAAATGATAATTAAAATAGTTTCCATCTGATTTCTCAAAATATTTCCTTTTCAACAAGTTCATCAATAATTGCCTCCCATAGCAACTCCTTCATAGAGTGCATCACTGCTCAAGAGCCTGATCCTGGCACTCTTTCCTGCACCTTTAACCTTTGCTTAAAGCATTACCTGAGAGTCAAAAGCCTTTTTGTTCCCAAGCACCTGCCAGTGCTGAGGCCTGACTTGCAGCAGAAAAGGAAGGCGTGGTGTGCCTGCGGAGCACAGCTCAGGAGTGAGTGCTGCTCTAACTATGGCCAACATGATAGGATGTGGTGTTATGCTTTTAGTGAAAATTGACCTCTGAAATTAATGCTTGTTCTAGATCCCTCTCCTTGCTGTCCACCTTCCAAGACTGGAGTTATCCCTATCCTCCTCAAGTTCAGAGTCAACTGTGAGCATTTATCAGCATTTACAGCTATGGAGAAGGTGAAAAGTTCAAATTAGCCAGCAATCAAGTACAAGGGGAGCAACCAGAAGAAAGGGATGGAATTAAGAATTTATAACTGACAGATACAAGGAGGAACACAATGTTACAATATATGTTGAATATTTCTGACCATTTAAAAAAAGTATTTTTCTGGTTCTGATTATGCAAAATAAACATAGGAGTATAATTTTTCCAAAGGAAAATAAAAACACTGAGCAAAAGAGCAATTTCCCTGAAGAAACATTAATTTAATGGAAATAATACTTGTTACCAATGATATGTAGAACTTCTCAAAACCATAAACCTGATGTAAAACAAAAACCAAAAGCAGCAAATCAAATTATTTTTGCCAACACAGTTCCTGCAAACCTAAAATAAATACTCAGGAATACTGTGTGTTTAGCAGTCATAAGGAGGGGTTTTCCATCACTTGCACTGTATTTTAAATGACATTTTCAGTCTTCACAGGACGGCTTTGCAGTAACCCACTTGTACAGCTACAGCTAACGACGCCTTTGCTGCTCTGTGGTTTCTCTCATGCTGTTTACTTCTGCCTTTCTTCTACAGAACCCTGCTCAAAAGGAAGAGGGTGCAGCATACTGTGGTTTTGAGCTTAAGTGCTTCCAAATGCAAATGGGGTTACCATAGCACCCACATGCCCAAGCAATCAGACTTATCTTAGTGCTAAACCACTTCTCTACTGCAGCCATGAAACGTCCCTATTAAACTCCTTTTCATCACATTTGCATTTGTAATCATTTTCAGTTGTACAGGTTCATTAATATGATACAGTGCAGGGTGGCAATCTTTGGGATGAAGTCCAGACTGCTTTGCAGGGAGTCCTTGTCACCATGTGAATTGTCTGCAAGAGAGGAGAATATCAAACCCTGATGTAACAGTTCTATCAGCTGTGAAATGCTGGGTACTCTCCATAGTCATTAAGAAACACCTATACATGAGGAATGAAAGATTGGCTGGGATATTTGTTTGGCAATTTTGTGCTACTTGCAAAAAAAAAAAAAAAAAATCTGTGTTCATATTTGCTTTTCCCTTTATATATTTTCAGTATTTGTGCACAGAAAGTCTTGAGCCAGATTCACGTTGTTCCCATGCTAAACTTCTCTGCTCCCCAGGGCCAGTCCCTCTAACATCAGTCATGACTTTTCCAGCCCTGCTGGATCCTTCCTTGATCTTCCTTTCCCCCATCTACCTTGAATAGAAACACTTGCTCCATATTGCTCTCCTTAATGGCACTGACAGAATGGTTCTGGATTTGCTGAATGGATATTCTTTATGGCAAGCAGAAGGAGGAAAGAACTTACACCTATTTTATCATCCTCTCAATTTCTACTCCCACAATTTTTGCAGTTGCTGACTCTATTGGTCACAGGAAGCTGTGGAGAACAGCAGAAGGCAGCTTAGTTCTCAAGAGTTTTGATCAGAAAAAGAGGCTACAGCTGAGTAGCCTGACTGACTGGCTGGCTTACTGAGAGTGTGAGGCAGGGGCAAACCTAATTTCAGGCCCTTCATTGGACCATGGCTTATTTAAATATCTGACTAACTTCTCTGCTTCTCAGAGACAGATATCTTTGAGTTTCTTCAAGATTGAAACATTATCTGGTTTTGTACATCTTCCTGATTGAATATAAATTTTTATGTAATTTTGTCAGCAATAGAAAACGGGTCCTTTGCTCTAAAAAACAAAATCAACTTGGAAATACTTCTCTTAACTGTCTTTAATTAGCTCAAATTCAAACCACAAACAGTTCAGTACCATTTGAAGAGTAGGGAAGGCTGCAAGTAAATGATGTTTAAGGTCTAGTCTAACTCAAGTCTTTCTGTGAGTCTGTGATTCTAAGATCAGCATTTTAGCCACTGATAACATAAAAACTGTTGAAATCAGAAATACCTTCTTTTTCTCAGAGTTCTATTAGCATGAAATCCTTGGATCAACAGCACTGTACTTACTGGGAGCATTATGTCAGTAAGGACTCTAATCAGTGATTTTCAAAAAGATTCAGCTTTTTAAAAAGAACATTTCTTTCAAGAACTGACATCTGCCTGTGAGTTATTCCTTTTCATAATAATATTTTTCTCTGATCCACTGCTAAGTTAAACACCCTACCAAACCACTTGTTTGATTGCTATGCACTGCAGATTTTTTACTCATAAAAGATATATAAATATACCACAGGAGTTCCATGGTTTCACCTCGGCCAAGGGCTGAGGGCAGGGCAAGCAGGGCTGCGTGGTGGCACACAGACTCGAGCCAGCAGGACCAGAGTGTGACAAATGACAGAGCAACAGCCCACCAGAGAGCAACACTGAATAACTGCTGCAAAGGTGTAGCAGCACTGACAGCACCTGAGTGTCATGCCCCTCAGCAGTAGCAGCTGGGGACAGAAAGAATCCAGAGCCCCCAAAGCTGCAGTCAGGGAGCTCCTCTGGCCTAGTGACACAGGTGAATGTACAGCCGTAGCTGCACCGTTCCCAGAGTTTTTCCCTTCACCGAGGTAATTCAGTACTGCTGTAAAAACCACACTTTTCAGACATTGCTGTGAAAACAACATTTCTGATAGTTCTAGGAGATGGCACCTGGCTCAAAGGAGTGTTGCTGTGAGTGATGCAGTGATACTTGGTGCTTCTCAAACAACCCCATTACAGAATCAAATGCTGGGGCTGGGGGATTCAGACGCTGTTTTGGATGAGAACAAGTCCTGTGGTTCAAATGGGCACATTGGAGTCAGAGTGAAGATCTGAGTGAGGATCTGCCTTTATGTACTCACAAAATTAAACATTAAATTTTAATTGAATTATCTGATGATTGTGCAGTTCAGGCCTAAAGAAAACTAGCTGCTTTATTCCACAGCAGAGAATGCACGAGCCATTGCTCAGTACCTCCAGTCACAGTGTTGGGTTTTATTGTGCCCAGTTACTCTGCCTGCACAGCCTCAGCGTTTGAAAGATTCACAAATCAGAATAAAGATGTGGCACAAAAATTTCCTTTTCCAGTGATCTGTCATTTGTATTTCTGCGACTTCTTGCTCCAAGCTTAACAGGACCCTCAGCAGTCCCTGTGCTCCATGAGATGAAGTCCCAGCCTCACATCTCCAAGCAGCAATGCTCTAAACTATCCTGCTAGTCTCAGTCATCTCCTATGACCCAGATTTCTTCCAGCATGAAGAGAAGATCCTAACCAGCACTGGCTGATAGACAACTAGCTTCTGTTTCTTGAAAGGATAGAGAGTACAGAGGGAAAAAAAAATCATGCAGCTCAGTGGAGAACTGTTCCCATACCAACTCTGCCTGCTGGGCAGCTTCCTCGCCCTCCTGGGGCTGCCAGCTGCAGCCAGCAAACTCTCTTTGTTTCAAGGGACACTGATTTTACTTGGCTACTATCTTCACTTATTCTTTTTCCTCTAGACATTCAGGCCAAAATTCATCAGAATTGAATATCCTTCATCAAATATGCCACTGAATAACATTTTTATTGTTCATAAAATACTCTGACAGCCAGGATTCACTGACCAACAGCTAAATCAACTGCATTCTTGTTAGGGTGCAATTTAAAACACAGTAATCTATACATACAAAATGTTGATAGGAAGCATCATGTAAGGGTCAGATTCTACCAGCATTATTCATGCAAAAGTCATTTGAAAAGTAAATCATTCAGTGATGCATGTCATTATCTTCCAGAACACTGCCAGATAAAATTTATCATTCATTTTTTATTATTTCCCTGGAGGTGTTTAAGAAAAGGCTGGATATAGTACTTAATTCCATGTTCCAGTTGACAAGGTGGTGTTATGTCATAGGTTAGACTCAATTATCTCAAAGGTCTTGTCCAACCTAGTTAATTCTGGGATTCTGTGAAAAGCAGTAATTACACTATTTAAATTAATCAAAATGTCCTGTATTTAATGTGTGACCTGAAATCCATCTTGTCCTCAGCTAGAATGAGAAAAATTGGAACTGTGACCAAGTCCTACCCAGGAATTTCACTTTTTACTCACTTAATTGCATGAGTGGTTGGATGTACCCTCCATGTCTGTGTCTCTCTAACATCCCATGCAAAGTGGAGATAATGGCATATTGCGATTAGAAATTAATTTAAAATTATGAAGTTCAGAGACAAGGGATCTGAAAGTGACATAAAAAATATGCCCACATCCGTCTGATTGCATAAACAGGAACAGACTGCAAAGAGAGAAACTCCTTGAACTTGAGCTCCCCAAAATGCCCTGCACACACTTACAAAAGCCTCTCACTATCTCAAAATCGGGATTGCAAAACTTGGGCTCTGTCCCTTCAGGGAAGCTGAGCAGCTGAGCAGGTCAAGAAGGGGCCCTTACTTCATGTCACATCAAAAGCAATGATGAACAGATTTCAGAAGAGAGCAGAGTCCACACAAGTCCTCTGGAATTCAATAAAAACGTTACGTGAAAGTGATTTCTTGATCCCCTCTCCTTCTTTATTTTCCTTTTGAAACCAGATCAGTAATTTTGGTACCCAGCACTGGGCCTTTCACTGCATTTTAAATATGTTCTTTTTTTCCCTCTTTCTCAATTTACTATTTTTATTTTAACAAATAGGAGACATGAGATCCAACTTTAACAAACCACCTGATAATCACAAGCAAAGGGAGGTGAAAACAGTTCATCTAATTTTGCTTTAAATGCTATGCTAATCATCTTTTTCTAAAATACTGTATGCTGAATGTTTCAGGAAATAAAAATAAAGGCGCAGAACGGAAGGACTCCACTCTGCTCTTGTGTTCCTCAAGATTTGAACAAGACTGATTTCAGCATCTCTTTAAATAATTCTAGGCAAAAAGAACATAAATAGTCTGTGCTGCTATCTTTTGCTTGTGGAAGGCAATTTTCATTAGCATTTCAAGTTTCCTTTTTTATTATAATTTTTTATTCTAAAAGTATTAAATGAGCGATCTGGGAAAAAAAAGAAAAATCAAAGGATAAGGATGCTAGACAAGAATTTATTTAGGAAAAGAATTGTATGGACCTTTCAATGTATAGGGGCCCACAGAAAGCCCTCAGGCCAAAGTTAAGAGAACATCCAATTTCATGCTCCAAATAATTTTACACTCTTTATATAGGCACAGCTATTCACAAGCCAGGAAATACCACAGACCTGTAAACATGTCTTATGTGTAATAATAAGAAATGTGTATATAGCAGCATTACATATCTTATGACAACAACTCCCACGTGGAGGTGGGAGGTCAGGAACCCAATTTGATTTGTAACACAAGTATCAGTTTGTATACACACATCCCCATAGATGGAGCAGTTTGGAAGTAGCGTGTGTACTGGCTGCTGTGATGACAGATGGAAAAGCTGAAGCAGAAAGACAAAAGCATGTGCAAATGTGGGTAAGGCTTCTCTAAGTCTATAGTTTTACAGTATTTGGTTGAAATACTGGTGAATATATGGCCACATGAACTGGTAAATTTTACTGCTCTTTCATTTTTAATATGGAAATATATAAGGTTTTTTTCCAGTTGTGTAGACTAAGGCACTTGAAGATATTGTTCAGCAGCTATTATTTTGCATTTCATATGTATGCCCCACAAAATTGATAATACAAACAAACTAAAAAAAACCATAACCTTCTGGTAGGGTGTTCAAGGAAGTACAGAAATTTGTTATTTGTCATTTACTTCAGTAGGAATTAAGTATAGCTTGGAAAAAGATCATAGTTTGAAGAAAGATATTGTGAATCAAGACTTCTATAGAGTCTGGCATGTAACAGATCTCTTAATAACCCCCCAGCAGCACACACAAGCAGGAAGTGGGCATTGACAGTGCTTAATTCAGCACAGCTCTGTTGGATCAGGAAGGCACGTGAGCCTTCTCTGTGCCTCCATTTGGTGCATGGAGACCAACTCCAGTGTGGGATCACCTGGATTTCCATGGGCTGCTCTGCACCAGCATGTAAACTGTTAGGTGTGCTTGGATAAACAGAACTATGATCAAAGCCCTGCACAATCTACAGCACCCTCACCCAAATTCTTCATCAAATTTTTCAGTTTTCATTATGCTTCATGCTGAAACTTTCAAGGTAGGTTAATTCATATTAAAAATATTAAAGACCATTTTTAATGGTGCCCAACATTAGCAAGGCAACTGAGAAAGAGACTCCAGCATTTTAGTCAGGATTATCAATAATACCCCCATGAGCAGAAACTTTGAAAAATGTACTAAAAAGTAAAACTCTAGTTTCTAGATTTCCATTTTGCTGCATAAGATCCTTTTGTAGGATATTCCATGGTCAAGGATGATGGTCAAGAAATTCCATGGTCAAGAAATTCCATGGTCAAGATGTTCTGCTCATCTGCTTATGAATAATAAATTCTGCCTTGTTAACACAATGTGATCTTTCTTTCCTTTTGAATATCAAATATGTTCTTTATATACATTTACATAACCAAGACCCAAAGAAATTAAGGACAGACGAACATTATCTGCAGTGACAACAGCATAAAGAAGTCTGAAATACTGCAATGAAAGATATGTCTGACTGTTTTTAAGGTTGACAGGGTCAAAAGAAAGCATTACAAAGACTTTTGAACTTTCAAGAAAATAAGGAACACAATGATCAGGGAACAGAACCCTGTACCAAGGACATAATGTGTTTCTGTTAGGGTACGAATAGCCAATCCTCCATAGCAGATAGTGTAAAAAGAAAACTGAATTAAAGTCTGTCAATTCATTTTTGGCACATGTATGGAGCCGACAGCCACCCCAAAGGAACAGGATTCTCTGATGAATGGAAATGGAACTTATTAAAAGAATTGTCCAATGAATGCAAGAAATGGCACTAAGGTCAACAACATCTCCTACACTGAGCTGAGATCCCCCTGCTCAATCCCACATCATGAGTGATTGGGGAACTGGCAGATAGAGGAGCTGGCTCTGCAGAGATGAGTGGCTGATGGCTCAGTGGGATCCCACAGCACTTGGTATCATGAAGAGCTTCTCATGTTAGAACCATTGCAATCTATTTGACCATGGCTTTGGTCTACATTACATGAGCAATACCAACCTCTTTCCAGAGCATTGGCCCTCCAGACAGGAGCGTAAGTGCTTTTACTTGTGCAAAGGTGCACAGTGCTAAAAAAGCTTAACTGCCAAGCTTGTTTTGTCTTTCAGTTTTAAGTTACTGGCAGCTGCTAATGAAAGTCATCTTTTACCTCATCAAAGTTAATGAGTTTTGGCACTACACTCCTGAATGCAGTTGTAAAAGTCCTGCTTCCGCTAGCAGTTGTGTTACTGCTTGTTCAGGGGCCTCTCTGCCTGGCATTGCTGTACTGTGGAATCATGTCCTTTTTGGCTATGACTCATCACAGTCAGTCAGCCACATGGTCTAACTCCCTTTTCAGTTTAAATCAGCTTCAGGTTAGATTTGAGTGGCTTAACTATGGGAGGGTTCCCATTGTCTTGTTTCTGCCTTCAGACCTGAGGGGACAAAGCTGAGAGTCAATGTTGGTGTTCATCCATTAGTCAGCTCTAAGTTTTGCTTTGGCAGAGATACAGAGACATCACATAAAGCAGATAAAACCCACTGCAGTCCACCACCTCAGCAGGAAGGGGCAGAGGAATTATTTTAACACTTTAAAGTAGATAAAACCCTTGCTACATGTTTGGTCTGTAGTATAAGCTTGACAAAATGTCAAACTCTCTTCCTTCCCAGGCTCTGCATTAACGTTGACACTGACAACAGCTTATGAAGCACGGCTGACACATGAACGGGCTCCGAGGGGGGGTTTGGGGCAGGTGCTGCAGGGCTCCAGTGCCTTCTGCACATCCACCCAACAATGCTACTCTCCGCTGTGCAGCTTAAAATTGCAGAAGCCATATGTGAAGGGCTGTCTGCCTGGCTCCTCATTCTTATCATTGTGAATCTGCTTACAACACACTCCAGGAAACTGGCCCACAACTCTGATGATGCCTCCACAGCACAATCTGAAAGACATGTTCAGTCTAACTCAGTAGTCAAAAAATGACATTTATTTGCACCAGAGTTTCCTTAGGAACTTACAGCTGCTTCAGGCTTGCCACCTAGACTGCTGTTTAGGAAGCCTTGAGAGTTTGATCAGAAATTCTGAAATTCAGAGATGATAAAATCACAAGAATTAGTTCAGTCTTCTACAGAGATAGCAGTTCAGATTTGCTTGCCCAGCAAGCCTGTGATGCATAACCATATTACTATGTTTATCTTCCTGGTCTTGACCGGTTTTCATTGGGATAATATGGTTTGACTTCAGGTAAACTAAGAAGCTTAATTAAAATTTATATTTCTTTTCAAATAACATACTGATTTCAGAAGAATTTCCAAAATAGACCCATTCAGCCCTATTTAATAATTTATTGGTTAAGTTAAATTAAAGTTGCTAACATTATAGAGTAATAAAAGGAGAATACCTACTTCCCTAGTCAATAACTTCATCTGAAACATATATGTATTTCAAAAATCAAACACAGTTGAATTTTTCAATAATTTTAAGCTGCATATGCAACATCTTTGGTACAAGGGTACACAGGAATTGGCAGCAAATAATGATTACAGATGTACAAGAAGAGTTGCATTAGCTACCAGTTCTGTGAATTTACTCCATTCACCTGGAAACCTATTATGGCAGAGCAGTAGCCAGAGCTGGTTTTGCTCCTCCTCTGCCACCACCAGGAAGAGTTGCACGAGCAGAGGGTTAAGCTCACAAGGCACACTTTCAACTGTGCACAGTATAAGGCAAATCAAGTATAACTTTTTAAAGTCTTTGCTGTTTTTTAACAGTGTTTGGAGCTAATGGACTTACTTCAATTTCCTGGTAAATGGCAGCCAGCAAGAACTAAATGGTGTGACAGGATGTGGGTGCCTGAATTTTATCTTCATTTAGCAGAGCACTGGTCTGCACTTAGCAAAGTAGCTCTCAGCTCGCATTGCCAGCAAGCACCTTCCCATTCCCAGGCAAGGCTGCCTATCAACCCACAAATGAGTAAACTTCCTCATTGAGGTAAGAGGAATGATGGCAATGTACAGAAGCATTAATACTTCAGCCTACATTGTTTGAAGACACAGAATTTTGCAGAACTAAAGAAACAGAAAGTGTAGTTGCCCTAATGACTCGTTTTTTTCCATTTTTAGTGTGCTTTTTTAGCTACAAAGCACAACACAGGGAACCACCACAATGACACAAACTTCATGGTACACTATGAGATGGCAAATATCTAAGAACAAAGAGTGTCATTTCCCTTCTCTGAGCATTGCACAGAATATCCAGAGACTGTCCTGGGCCAGGATGATCCAAGCTGCCCAGTACAGACCTCCAAAGTCCTTTTTTCTTTTATCCTTCTGCTATTACTATTTCAAGTATTTTTTAATTACTGAAGCTTCATTGATCTACCTAAAGTCCAAAGAGCCGCCATTGTTAAAATGATGATCCCCTGGCTACCTCTACTGCAGCAGCTGATGCTCAGGCAGCTGTTTTGTTGTTTTGTTTGGGTTTTTTAAATTGGATTTTCATATTCATAGGTCCTTCAAGAAATATTAGGTAATTCCACAACATTCAGCTCTGAAACTTACTTCCTACAGACAACATCCATAAGCTTTTTTAATAAGCTTACTCATAAGCTTTTCTTTCCTAAAAGAAAATTTAGCATTAGTTAAAAAAAAAAAAAAAAAAGGCAACAGATCTCATTTCTGCTCTTCCCCAGTGCTCCCAGAAACAAACACTTTGAGCTGTTAAACTGCTGGGCCCCCTCCTCATGAATCTCTCTGGGGCTGACTGCATGAAAACTTGGTAAAAAGGCACTTTAGTCTTCAGTTTTATTGCTTCTAGTACTTTTTAACAATCTAGCAGACCCATCAAGTTATTCACAGCTTTTCTCATATATTGGAATAATTTCTTGATTAATTATGGTTTATGTGATTTCCTGAATTAATGATTTCATTTTGGTAATAATTGCTTTGAATTTTATCTACAGTAGTAGATATTACCTTTATTTAGTATCACTTTAGATGGATTTTCATCTTCAGAAAACCACTGCTACCTACACAAGCACTCATAACTGAAGCTTTATTTTTTTCTCAGGCTTTACTGCTCCCTCTCCATTTAGCCTGAGGCACACACTTGCACAGTGTGTTGTCATAATTTCCTGACAGGTTCTAGGATTTCAGCTTATATTTGTATACTTTCCATACATTCTAAAATGCTTTCTCCTAGAGCTAACTTTTAAACTCTTGTCCCAGAGAAGACTAGAGCTCATATTCCACAGAAATAGCACTGGGGATTTCAAAGGAGATGTAACTTTTACTGTTTAAATTACACCCAGAAGATAACATATATAACAATACATTGCATTTATGTAACATACTCACATCTCTCACTTTCTAACACTAAGTGTGCATATCTTTTTACAATAGTAACTCCAAATACTACTTATATTACAGAAGCTCTTTGTGGTATATCTCTGCCACTGCCTTAAAATATGCAAGCAGTCCTTTGGTTAGGTATGCTTGGAGCTTGATACAACGGAGTGAATTAACTGTTTCTTTGTATGCCCAATTTCCAGTCTAACTTAATGGTGTTTGCAGCAAGACACTACAAATGTGTGCCTTGTCCTCAAAAAGAAGAATACAAACTCAATTAGCATGCACTCCCAAGTACTGGGGATGAAGGATTTTTCAGACCATTAAAACAAATCACTGCACCTGCATATTGTTACCTATGCTTTTTTAAAGTAGAATATATTCTCTGTGAAAAAGCACCAATTAAAACATGACATTAAACCAAGTCATGGGTTTTTTTAGGTGAAAATTGGTGACTTACTACAGCAAGAGCAAATCAATCACTGGAAAAATCACACACTGCCTAAGAGTATGATGAGAGGCATCCAAATGGCCTCAAGTCCCATCCTTCATGCATCAGTAGAAATGGATGAATATCACTATACCAACAATCCTGACAACGCTTCCAAGACTGCAGGTCCAGATCAAGCACTGACACCAAAGGGGAAGCACCTCCATCTGCCACACTGGCTCTACATGAAAGAAGCCTAAATCTGCAGGAGAGATGGAAGGAGCCACGTGTGCCAAGGTGACTTCCTGGACAGCCAGAGGGCTGACAGCCAGGCAAGGATGTCACACCATGCTTCTCTCCTACCTTATCATTTTTATGGATTTTTTTTATCTCATAGTTTGCATTATTAAGCTTTTAAAAAATATCTTATGTTTTAAAATCCCTTTTAAAGAAATTTTAAAGAAAAAATTTATCTGCATAACAAAATTACAAATATTAGAAAATAGCAAAAAAATCAGTTGATTTCAATAAAGTTGCCCTGACAGACAGATCAGAAATGCCAGTGGAAAGAAATACAGAAAATTCATTCTGATTAATTATTAATCTGCTGACAGCACAAAGGTAGTGCAATGGACCTGGGTGTGTCCTTGAAATGCCTCTAACCTTTGTAAGCAGGAAAGTGGTCAGAATTTGGTTTGCAGAAGATGAACATCCCCTGCATCTCCACAGCATCCTTAGAACCTCTCAGATGTGGAAAATCTGCCCGCTGTGCTGTTTAAACATCTTTTTTTTTTTTTTTTTCTGTAGCATGCAGACAACTCCTATCCAAAATGAGAATCTAAGGAATCTTTTTTACTTTCTCTGTTTTCCTCATAACAAGACTTCACCTATGAAGAAGGCACAAGCTGGGCTTGCCAACTTGATCATTATATTAAATCCATCAAAAACAATATTAGAAAGACTCACCAGTAAGACTGCAAGCAGTGGACAATAAAACAATATCAAATCTAATTATTTTTAGCAAATAATCATCAAAGAGCTGAAATTCAGAAAGAATTTTCGATATTAAAACAACAGCGGGACTATGAAAAGCAAGTATACCATAAAGATAATGAGTAGAGAGACCAAGTCAGGATGTATTTGCAATCAAACTGGTTTCTCCTCTAGCAACTGCATTGTGAAGCATCTAGATGGAATCTGTGTTCAAGAAACATCTAACATATCAAAAACTCAGCATCACACACTGTCAGCCATTCCCAGTATTATTATGAGTGAAATCTCCTGTCTCTATATGAAAAGAAGTCATAGGGATCTGGGTTTGAGCTTGTTTTTGAGCTAAAAGCTTTGAAGCACTTTTTGTTCTGAAATGTGGCATTGCAATGAATTTTGTGACAGATCATTTCCCTAATGATCACATTTCCTGTAGTGAGACTTTTCATCTTCCTCTATATGACTCCACCAACACTGCAACACACACTCTGCAACACCTTCCACCTCAAATGAAAAGGCTCTTATAGTCCCTTAGATTGAAAGAGAACTCAAACAAATGTGTCACTCTGACTTAAGTCCTGGGTCAGGACTCTGCAGCACCAGCTCAGCTGATCTGTTTTGATTTGGGGGTTGGACTTATTTAAAGAAGAAAAGATGGTAGAAAGGTAGATGGTAACTTCTATAACAATCTGCCTCACTAAGACCTACCATCATCCTGATCATGTTAATTCTTGTTTGTATTTGCCTCCTGCAATGCTACAATAATTCCAGATCAGAAAATCTGGAAATGCTAAACATACTGAGCCCTGCTACAAAATTACTGAGACATCACTGTTATTTCTCTGCTCTCGATTTACTCTTGCTCATGTTCATTACAAAATAACACCCTCTGATCTGACCCAACTGTCCAAGCAACTCTTTTATAGTGCTCAATTTGATACTTCTGACTGGAATTAGGCAGAGATTTTCTGTTCAAGATGACAGCAATCCTCCCTCAGGAAGAAGGATTAATGCCCTCAAGTCCTCCTGCAGTAGTCTTTGCTGAATACCACATTAAGTGCTTGTGTCCACCCTTACTTGGATGACAAGTACTTTATGCAGAAGGTTGACCCAGGATTTCTACAACTGGCTCAGGTGATGTACAGGCCTCCTACCATGCTGCTGATTGACCAATAAGGTTCATTAAATTAATGGTTCATTTCATGTATGTATGAGTGTCATACTCTCAATTTGAGTTGTTCAATATGGCTTTTTGCTTCAGCGTGCTGCAAAGTATGTGACTTCCTTTATGAAATTACAGTCACAAGCAATCAACTTCAATGTAAAAATGCTCTTTTTTTCTTCATTCCTGATCCCTTTTTTTTTTTTTTTTTTTTGCTTCTTACTCAGAAAAAGGTCCAGAACATTTCTTTTTATTCAGCAGCTTTTCAAGTGACCTTTTGGAAGTCAGCTATCTGAATGTTTCCATTTAACACAAAAATCATAACTTTTACTTGCTAAAGTGTAAAGTGTTCTCAGCTCTGTGGAACCGTAAGACATTTAGAAAGGTGCACTGAAGTCCATTTATGAAATGGAACTATTTTATATCACCTCTATGAGGTGACAATTTGCTACGATGAAGAGGTGTCCCAAGGTTCTTTTCTTTTGCATTTCCTTTAATAAATAATGTTTACCAGCACTTACTGAAATAAATACGTGATCTGATTTCTGCAAATAATACTTTTTCCCTCTAATGACACAAATGTTTTGCAAGGTAATATTGTCATAAAAAATGGGTTTTTTTTAAAAATGGGTCTTTTAAGGAAATCACATTTCTTTGTCTTACCTAAAAGATGAAAATGACCATCACTAAAATTATGTTTCACTCAAAACCACTTATGCATGTGAAATAATAAAGATTCGGGTACATTCCTGAAAGCAGGATCTATTCTAAACCCTTTGGAAGAATCACTGTGTTTCTGCTTGCATACAGAAACCCACACACTGCAAAAACTGGCTACGCATTCATGGCTTGTGAATCCTGAATGATGTCTATGGGGTGGCCAAGAGATCAAGCCTTGTGTGTCTGGCCTGATAAATGATGTAGTTTAAATTTTCTATAAGGAATCCCAAGGAATTTGACCAAATTTAAACTAGTGAATAACTCTGCTTTCTTAATGGCACAGATTTAAATAAGGAAAACACTGAAACCTTATTAACACTGATTTTAAAGACAAGCTATGTTGTCTTAGGCAAAACTCTCACAAACATGAGAGCTTCTCCAGGTAAGAATCTTCTGAAGAGGCACTATAATCCTTTCTCTGAGCAGAATTCCTCCTCCCACACCTATAAGAATTGCCTATACTCTTTTTTAGATTGGAAGAATGAGAATGTTCTGCCTACACTTCCTGGAAACTGTGCCTAGGCCTGTGTGTCTGCTTTTATCAAAATATCCATCAAAGGTCAGGTAATTTTCCATACTCATCTAGAGACAAAGATGCTACCTATCCTGATGAATCAGTTCAAGACTGTTAGTGCTTTTCCCCCAAACTGGATCAGATAGAATCACTAAGAAAATGAAATGCTTTATTTCCACGACTGTTTCCAAGAGTGCTCAGAATTACAATCGTAGCAGATTCCACAGCTTCCTCCACTGTGGCCCTCCAATCAGCTCTTCCCTGTCTTTGGAGCTGGTGGCAGGGGACAAAGGGCTGAGCAGGAAATCAGTCAGGAAGGGCTAACTAGACTTCTGCACTAGTTCTGACAGCTATAAGAAATATGAGTATAGGACACAGAGCACTAGTTTTAAAAAAGAAAAAAGGCAAAAAAGAGAAAAGGGCAAAAAAATGATATCACTGAAGAAATGCTGGAGATAAGCCAGTAGGTTTTCATCCTCTTTAGAATAATGCCAAAACATGATTGTGCCTGCAGTACTAATTTACTTCTTTAATGAGAAATTCCCTGATTTACTGGGAAAGAAAACAATTATTTTTTATAAAGTAAAATAACTTTTATTTACTAGTGTTCTGAGCTCTGTGGAACAGTAAGATATTTAGAAATTGCACTGAATTCCTTTTATGAAGTAGAAATATTTTATATTACCTCTATGAGGTGACAATTTGCTATGATGAACAGGTGTCCCAAGGCTCTTTTCTTTTGCATTTCCTTTAATAAATAATGTTTACCAGCAGCAGGGCTGCTTTTTATAATAAAATCTTACTCACATAAGCTGTTCCAAAAGTCATTGTCCAGGGAGCAAAGGCAATCACTCACGAACTGGCAAATATCCATTTGCATTGCCAGTGCAAAGCCCTAGTCCTTTTCCTTTCCTGATACTGCTGAACATCCACAGAGAGGTTTCATTCTGTGATCACAGACTGCTCTTTTGGTCCAGCTTAGAATACAGCTCCAGAGCACGTGGTGAAGATGCCTTTCACCTGCAGAGCTGATTCTGTGCTTGTGCCATGGAGTAAGGGAGGCAAAGAACCCTGAGAACATAGAGATCTCACAGCTAAGTAGGGAAATGGTGGTTTAGGTAACAGGAGTAATATTCCAGCTCTCATCACAGAATCTTGTATGATGCTACAAAATGTAGTCACACTAAATTTTACATGCAGCAATCATTAATAACTGGCCTGCAATTAACAGGTTCTTAATTATACCAGCCTGATTGACAGAAGTGGTGACCTTTCAAAACTGAAAATTAATCTGAGACAAGCACCCCTCTCCTTAAAGCACCCCTAACTTCAGTTAATTTTTCTGATTATTAGATTGATCTTCTCTTTGGGCCATTTTATCATCACAAGTATGAAAATCTATATGTGTGTAGCACTTAGCTACAGAAAATCAGCAGGAGCAGCTTCAAAAAACATAAAAAGAAACAAGTATTTCTAGTTGTAGAAAGTCTTCAGTAGCAATTCTGTAAATATGGCCTGAACTGTACATTGAGCACCACACATATAAAACACTGAACAGATTTTCATTCTCTTCACAGAAAAGAGAATCCAGTAGAGGAAAAACCTCTTTCTGAAGTTCTGAAGAACTTCTTTCAGTGAAGACACTGATTGCATCCACCACCACTGCAAAGATCTGGTATCAGCCATATGTCAGCTTTATCACTCTATCTTGCAGTGCTCTTCAAAGACTACCTTAAAGATGTAAAGCAATTTTTAAAAAGTGTGGAGGGTTACTGTACCTGCTATGGTTACTCATTATCTTGAGGAAAGGCTGTCATAACAGAGAGAGATCAGATTCTACAGAAAGATTATATTAATAAACAGTTATTATACACATATTACACAGTACAACTCCATTCAAGGCTCTGCTTACAGCTGTATCTTATGATAAACTACTGCTTTTGCAAACAAAGCCATTCCGAACGCTTAACATCTTATAATAAAACCTTTTCATTCAAACGTGCAGCCATCTAGAACCCAAAAGTCCTCATGACCCTGAAATCCAACACTGCAAATTAAAAACAATCAATTCTGCAAAAACCAAACAAGAAATAAAGCAAAATCCCCCAGCCCTCTGTAGTGTTTAGTAAATATTTTAAAATATTTTCTGTATTGTGTTACAGATCCAGGTCACATGTGAATTAATTGCAGAGCTTGTATCTCCTAGAGTTTGTATCTACAAAATTCACCCTCTGATAATCAGGAAACATGATATTTATTTACAGTCTAAATAAATAAATTAGGTCAATTACATGTCAAAATTAATTTATTATTGTTATTACTATTTATGAGCACTTAGATATGAAAGTGTGAATGCAACCTAATTTTTTTTTTAACTGAACAGAACAGAATGTGGAACCTCTCTTCCACATCCAGATGCTGCTCACATTAGCTCATCTCCTGCAGGTAGAGGAACAGCTACAAGAACTGAGAATCTGTAGGGTGGGATTACATGCTCCCCCATAGAAGACAGTGAATGTATGTATGTGTGTGTTTGTAACACATCATCCACACACTCGGTTGTTTGTTTACTGTATTTCACTCACTGGTGGGAGAATGCAATATGTTAATGAAAGGATTAAACAGCTGGAGAAAATAATCATTGCAAATAAATATAGTGCCTTTGTATGTGACCTGATTTTTTTACTGTTTCCACACAGCAAGAGAAGAGCTGTGGAACACCTTTTTACCCACAGTACTTTTATCTTTAAGGGTCATCTTCCAGGAATACTTACACCAGTTGTTGACATGTATAAAGGTTATAAAAGCACAATGTGATATGTGCAATACATGGACCTGTGTAGGACAGTTTATCTTGAATCCTGGGAATAATTTATTGCATGCTGCTTTGAATGAGGTGTTGTATGTCCCTTCTCAGAAAAGGAAGCAAATGGCACAGGGGATTATGCAAGTTCTCTGGCTGGCCACATATGCTGCTATTACTTTTTCCATTATCATTCTTTCCTCTCACCTCTATAGCATTCCCTTTTAAGAAATATCCATGCTGTCCAGAATCAGATTAGAAATCCTTTGAGAACAAGATGATATTCATCCTACATTTGTCCAGCACCTGGCCCAGCAAGAATGCTTGACCACAGCTATGGAAAATAGCCCTCCTATAAACACAGAAATTAGACGGTCACAACCACAGAGAGGAGCAGCTCATTCCTGACTTCCCAAGTAGCTCTCTCTTTCCTCTCCAAACATTCACAACTTCAGAGAATCTTTCAGAAAATATTAACTTGCAGCTGAACACTACAATTTTTCACATTGTCTCCGTGACCGACACATGAAGGTCCTCTGAAAATCTGATCATTTTATTCTACGTAAAAACAGTTCCCAAGTGTTTTGGAGCTTACAGTCAAAGCCAGGGATATCTCTTCCAAACAGCTTTCTCAGGGCAGCTAATAGGAACTTGGAGTTTGAAGACCCCCAGTAGGCTTAAAGGAAAAAAAAACAAAAACAAAAACAAACAAACAAACAAAACCCAAAAAAACCCCATAAAAAACCAAACCCAAACCAACAAAACCAGAAAAATAAAATAAAATCTGTAAGACACTTAAATCCTTTTCAGACTTTCCACTGACATCACCACTGAGGTGAGACTCAGGTGAGCAGCAATTTTATTGTGAAGAGAAACAGAGAGCATCAGCTGCAGTGAGAGCAGCTGAAAATGGCATTTCTGACATGCATTTTGTTATGAAAATGTCTTCCTTGCTTGGTGAAAAGTGTGGTTTTTTAGAAACCATGGTTTGCAAGCAGTTTTTCCCTTGCCATTTAAGACACCCTCCTGCAAGGACGACACACTTGATGACATCTACATTGTAAATGGTTTTCTTTCCAATATTAACAGAAAAACTTCAACCAGCTACTGCACCAAACATTTGTCTATTTATTCAGGGCAGTGCAAAACTGCATCTTAGCAGGCCATTGAGCCCAGCATTAATTACAGGAGGAAGACAAATGCAGCTGTTGGTTTTTCATTAACTTTTGGAATAATTGATCCACATATCTTGGCATTTTTATCCTGAACTGTTCTATGATTTCTAATCAATTTAATGCATCATGTGTTGATTCAAAAGGCATCTGTAGGTGAGTTCCATAACTGCATTCCTCTATAAATAATATACTACATATTAAAACTTAACTATTTTATCACTTCAAAATCCTCATGGCCCAACTGACCAGTCTGTGAAAAGTAAAAAAATGCTAAATTTGGCAAGCCAAACAACATAGGACTTTATGAAACTTTCATGTCTGAGTATTAGAAAGCCTTCATCCTTTACTATCAAGGTTAAATAACTCTTTACAAAATTCACATTCATTTCCTTGAGCTGCCTCCCTTGTATTCAGCACTATTCCACTGTAAACCTTCTAAATGTTTAGAGAAAGCTGACACTGGGTTAAGCTGTTATTATTCATACATTTTTTCTAAGAGCAGGAGTATTGGATGTCTCTCAGAAACATTTATTTCTAAGTCATTTCATTAGCAGACAGACAGCAAAATCAGAAATGCTACTATTGTCTACTAACGCATATTTCTTTCTGCTCTTTCACATCTTTCCCTCAAATTTCAACCACATTTCTTACCTCAGACTAACACACCAGACTGCAGGTGTTTGGAGGATGTAGAAAGATCTTTCACTTCTGTTGAGGCAGCACAGTTGAGCATAGCAACATTAATGAAGCTACAAACCAAGTCAAGCTTTTTTCTGTACTTGCTAGACAGTCTGAGGTATCCCAAATATTACCCTTCCACTCACACACTGCACAGGCATGCATATTCACAGACTGTATTTTGGGAGGAGGAACCTTGTGTACTGCATACAAGAGACCTAGGGCAATAATCTCTTACTGCCATCAGGGATCAAGAAAAAAAATTCCACATAATTTAAAAAATATATGTTTCATCATTTAAAGTCTTCCAAGAAAGTATGATATTAATAAAGAAATCCTCCAGATACTCTATCCAAAACTCATTAAAGCTGGACGATTTCTCTAAGGTGTATACACACGTGATTTTGCATTCATTTTAGACACCAAAGGTCTGTCTTGAGAGGTTAATCAAACTGCTGCAGTAGCAGCACTGGGCATCTTTCCTTTGGTTATGTGAGCGTACAATTTTACATTATATGCTGACAAAGTCAAGTTGGCCTGCACTTCCCTAGAACAGTTATTCAGGTTTATAACTGCGACCACTGAGACTCCTAAAACACCTACTTTACTAGACAGGCTTCCTATTGTATTTACCCTTAAATGTGGAGGATTCTTTATAACATGAATCCTTTTGCAGCTGTGGTCTGTTTAGCACACCTCAGCTCATCCACAGACACAAGAAGTAAAAGGCTGGTGGTCCTGTTCTGGTGTCTCAAGAACTCATTGATCAGCTTCAGCTATTTCACCCAATAACGGGTAAAATAGAGACTACAGTTGATGTGATCATGTTTTACAAAATTTCAGATTTGCTAGGGTTAAGCACAGTATGGGTTGTTCTTACTCAGCACAAAACTATCAGCTCCCCATTGACAATACCTGTGCCTTAGGACTGAGAAAAAGGTATAAATTTATGTACAAGTAATTTGCTCCATACTTTTGCTTTCTTTGCTCAGATACTCTAATGCACAGCCAGTTTCATCACATTAATTGGTGGTAAGTTTACATGTTGCAAGACATGCAACATATCTGACAGGCATATCTGTAAATATTTAAGGAATTAGGACCCTACATTTTCAGCAAGGTAAGTGTTACTATCTTCAACTTGACAGATGATGAAATTGAAGTCTGGAGAAATGAAAGCAACACTTCACACCAGGAGTTTCTGAGACAGGCTAGACTGCAGCTGACTTCTGTCTCTTAGATCTTATTCTAGAAGCCTGACTCTGCTTTGTCATTTATCTTACCCTATTTTTCCCTACATAAATCTTAACTTACAAGCCTCCAGAAACAGTTCAGGGCTTAATACTATCTTAAACATTCAATTCAGTTTTGCAGTGTATATGATTACCTGGAAAGGCAATGCTAGACCTTTATTTTTATAACATCTCAGCTGAGGTTCTGTATTATATATTTCTCTGAGTGTAAAAACCTTTCAACTCATATAGGACATATGCTCCAGTTAACGAACTACTATTTCCTTACATATTTTACAAAGAGCTTCATTGTATGGCTTCATTTTTCTATCAGACAGCTATTTTGATTATTTCTCTTACTGTTGGGAAAAGAATCTATTTCAAAAGGCAATTAAAAATATTCTTCCATGGAGTTCACATTTTTGAAACAACAACAAAGTCATTCATGCCCTAAAAAGGGTACCTCTAGAGCTCTTTGCAAGGCAGTGGGATTATGAATGAAGAACAGATTGTGAGAGAAGTCTTTGAAACTAAAGAATAGAAACCTAAGCAAGCAGGCCAGCCGAGAAGGCACTGACACAGAGGGAATAACTGCAAGAACAGTACTGCAAAGTAGTGGTATAAAAGAAAAGAAGTGGATCCTGTTAGCTATACAACACTATGGATAATATAAGCTAGCACTGAAGTGCTCACAGCTAGTTTCTAAAATCCTGGCATTGAAGGCCCCAAACTGCTTTACTTGAAAGGGAAAAAAGCCTAGAAATAGATAAAATGCTGTAACAGTTACTGAAACACCATTGAAAAAGACCTGTTTGCAAGTGCGTGGATAGCCTGGAAATACATCAGGACATGCAGGCTAAAAGAACAGTCAAGTTGCAGGGAAATAAACAACTTTCATAACTATATCTGTTATTTTAATCTTGATATTTACAGGAGGAAGTCAGAGTTTTGCCACTCTTTAAAACTTCTCACCATTTTTTTTTTCCCCACAGAAGTGCTTCAGGGCCTAAACTGGGCTTTGAAGGGAGTCAACTACTTCCTCCAAAGTATACTGGATGCACTTCGTAAGTTTGTCTGAAGGAAAAAACGGCTTGATTTTTGTTATATATGACGTAAGGTAAATCAGTGTGAACGATGGGTATCTCAGGAGGCTGCAGAAAGCAGCAGAGCTCGGGGACAATCGCTGTCCTGCAGGCAGAGCTGGCAGTCTCAGTGCCAGCAGCCAGCTCAGTGAGCCCATCTGCTCTGAGCAGGCACAAACACCCGGCCCAGCCCTGCCTAAGCCATGCACTCCTGTGACACACAGGCTCTGCTGGGGCTCAGAGGAACTCACAGCCACAGAGCAGAACTCTTGCTGGCAAGCCTTGTCCAGCACTTCACACCTTCCTAAGCTGAACTCTTGCTAGCAATCCTTGTCCAGCACTTCAGACCTTCCTAAGCTGAACTCTTGCTAGCAATCCTTGTCCAGCACTTCAGACCTTCCTAAGCTGAACTCTTGCTAGCAAGCCTTGTCCAGCACTTTAGACCTTCCTAAGCTGAATTCTTGCTAGCAAGCCTTGTCCAGCACTTCACACCTTCCTGCAGCACTTCTCACTCCTCTGCTGTCTCGGGTTCCATCTCTGCAGCCACCCCATGCTGTGTTCTTCTCGCTTTGGTTCTCACCCTGAGCAGAGCAGCAGAGGAGGAACAGCCTCCCAAAGAAGGAGGAATGACTGAGTAAGTCTGCCCTTCAAAGGGAGATGTAGAGACACTGCAGAGACACTTGAGCTAACCACACCAGGTAGTTGACTGAGTACAGAAAGTCAAACCATGTCAGCAGACTTCAACATGGGTGAATTTCTTCTGCCTTCCTGGTGGACCAGATTTATGCTTATGAATATTAACTCTTAAAGTAGATAGAGAATGTAAACAGAGAACGAACATATCCATGGCTTGCTGGTCTCTCCTAGCTACCAGCAGGATACAGTAAATACCACAATGCAGCTGCACAGCAAAGGAAAACAGAATATATACAATGTATTCCCATCTTCAGTGTGGAGACTGCTGCTGTTTAACGCATACACACGCTATGGGACCAGCAGGCAGTTCTGAAGATAGGTCATGGGAGTCGGGAAAACAGAGCTTGATTCCTGACACTCAGCACACTTGGAAAGTCATTTCATCCTGTTTCCTCCCCCCATTTCTTCTGCCTTATTTCATTATATATGCAGTGTTTTTAACATGGTTGCTGTTGATTTGTTTTTCAGAACCTTAATATATTAAGTTCACCAAATTGAAACTAAAGGAAGTGTTTCCAAATACCAAGCCACCAAGAGCTGGACCCTCTTGAGAACTGGTCTCTGCATGACAGTTTTTTTGGCTTTAGGTCTACACAGGTAAAATATTCTTAGTATGTCAATATATTGATGTGAGTGAATAAAAATGACTAGAACATGTATTTTCCCTACTATGTAAGAAAGACCCACTAGGCCACAACCAATCTCTTGCACTGTCTGCATCAACAGATGTACCTATAGCACATCCACAACCCAGCCATCTGCTTGTTATGTTTGAACAGGTCTAGGTTAATGAGTAAAAAAAAAAATCACATATTTAGTCCAAATCTGTATCTAATTTCAGTCCAGAAACCAAGTTGTTCAGCCATAGTTCTGCTGAGCTCCAACGAACTTGTGTCCTGCCTGTAGCTTAGGTATGACACCACAATAAAACTAAACAGCTTCCAGTTCAGCAGTTGTTTGTGTCTGGCCAGCCCAGGGAGCGAGCAGAGCTGCCAGCCACCTGTGTGCACAGCATTCCCTGCCTTCATTCACTGGGAATAAAGCACTGGGGTGGTGAACAGCGTGTAAAGCAACCAATTTGTTGTAAATGGTTAAGAGGCCCCTGAGTGCAGGACACTGGGGTATGCATTTCCCAAACCCTTGAGTTCACCACTACAACAAAAAAGAACAGTCCCAAACAGAACCTGCAGTGAGGCATCTGTAAGAGGGCAGCATCAGTGGTGATGCTCTTCACCTTATTCTACCTTAATATACATTCTCCTGCCAGAGTAATTCCTCTTAGACTTTATCCTACACATAAAATGAACCAATATTACTAAGTTCCACTGCTTAAAAAATTAGGTTGGCCAGACTCTTTCCAAGGGTATAGACTGACCTGTGAAAAAGATTTTCATGGAAAAACAGAGCCATAGGATAAGCTATCTGAAAAGAAAATGCAGCACTTTCAGCTGGAAACTTGCACAGCTCTTGAGCATGGAGACTATATGACCAGAATTTCATGTGTGTGCCAGTTTTGACTGGGGTAGAGTTAATTTCCTTCATATTATCTATCTTGGGGCTGTGATGAAAAATGAGGTTAATAATCCAGAGATGTTTTCATTACTGCTGAGCAGTGCTTACACAGTCAAGGCTTTTCCTGCTTCTCACACCACCCCACTAAGGGAGGAGATTGTGGGTGCACAACAAACTGGGAGAGGACACAGTTAGGACAGGTGACCCAACTGCCCAAAGAGATATGACATATGGCATCATGCTCAGTATTGGAACCTGAAGGAAAGAGGAAGTGGGGACATTCAGAGTGATGGCATTTTTGTTCCCAAGTAACCATTAAATGTGATGGTGTCCTGCTTTCCTGGGGATGCCTGAACACCTACTTGCCCAGAAGAAGCAGTGAATTAATTCCTTACCTTTGTTTTTTCTTTACCTATTCAACTGTCTTTATCTCAACCTATGATTTTTCTCACTTTTATCCTCCTACCCAATCCCACCAGGAAGCACTGAGCATGCAGCTGTGTAGGGCTGAGTTACCAGCTGGGGTTAAACCACAGCAGCCCTCTTTGGTGCCCAATGTAGGGCTCAAAGGAGTTGAGATAACAACAGCTTTGATTGGAATGGGTTAGATGGAATTTACAGCTGTTATTGCTCTTTGGCTGCTTTGGGCAGACTGCTGTGCTTGCCCTGGGCTTGATGCCTTACAGTACATTAATGCAGTGCTCATCTGTGGCTGCTTTTTGCTTTCCCCACTGTTGTGCTGCTGATCCCCTCATTCTGCTGTGCCTGGGGACATTTTGAGGACAGCACTGGTGATGCACAGGGACTGGCACATGGCCAGGCATCACTGCTGTTTCTGTGCTGCTGTACTGGACATGCTGGAACTCCCTCCAGTGTGAACACAAGTCAGAGAGACTGGGACCTGTGGGTGAGTCCACGTGGGAGCAGGATATCCTGAAGCTCCTCTGGCCATGAATAAGTCCATGCCAAAGTGGGTACATCTGAAGTGCCTGTGGCCATGGCTGTGTCAGTGCCACAGCAGGGGCACTCCTGAAGGCATTGGGGCCCGAGGCCAGCTCCGTGCTGCAGCAGGTACAGTTTGAAGCACCAGCAGCTGTTCGTGAGGCTGGGCTGGAGCACCTCGAAGGTGTGGCCATGGATAAAGCCACAGCAGAGCAGGAACACCCTGCAGGGACTGCAGCCAGGAGTGAGGCCAGGTTGGGCAGGTTTGCTTTCTGAGGGGACAGTGGCTGTGGGTGAGGCCACACTGAAGCAGGTCTATCTCCAAAGGCACTGTGGCCCATGGACAGGGCTGTGTTGGAACAGCTGCCCCTCAGAGCCACTGTGGCTGTGGATAAATCCATATACCAGCAGGTGTGTCCCTGAAGAGACTGGTTCATAGGCAAAGCTCCACTTGGAGTACGTACAACCCTAAGGGACTGCAGTCTGTGGGTAAATCCAAGCTGGAATAAGGGCAAGGGGAACAGTTCATTGCAATGTTAAACCCAAAAGGGAATGGGTAAGAGACTGTAAGAGAAATACCTTTAAATTGTGGTAACCCATGATTTGAATTGCATATTTTAGGAATTACTATAACAAGAACCACCCAAACTTATGGAGGAGAAGCCTTACAAGAAATAGAGCAAGTGCATCAGGAACCCAAATTGAGCTGGCTTTGGTGCCCAATAACCACAAAACAAACCACCTCTCCTGTCCTGAGTATCACCACAACATGGAGCCCAAAGTCATGGACTAAATGGACTCAATGAATGTGTGGTAGACATCTTATGAACACTTTGCAGTGGTATCTATGTATTACACCAAAGGATGGGAAGGTTGTGGTTATCTACCTCTATGATGAACATGGTTTTCAGCACAAACCCATACTAGCTACTGTGTCCAAAATTAACATTATCCCAGACAAAACCAGCACATCATGCCTGCTGAAGCTCAATACTTTTAACTTGGGAAAAAAAAAGTCACACCCAAAAATATCAAGCAATTATTTAGTTTCCTGAAATAAAGGAAGTGGCTCAGAAGTGGGTGAAAGCTTTTGAAAGCTGTCAAATTGCTAAAACTTTTGTGGAGGAGGGGTGAACTTGAAATAATGATCTAATGGAAACAGTGCTTGTTCTGCAAGCATTTCTTTTTTCAAGAGGGAAGCAAAGGTGTTTTTCTGACTTTTTTGGCTTGGGTTAGGGGGTTTTGGGGGAGGGCTTTGGGGTATTGGTCAGTTTTTTGGGGGTGTTTGATTACCACTACAATATCTCTTTCTTACCAGAAAAATTAGTTGGATACATGCTTTTTATTTGAGGGATTTACACAGTGAAAAGGCCTTTGTGCAGGCTATAACTTCTATTTTGCTTAGTTTAATGTAGTTTGATGCTCTTAAATGTGGCTTGGTGATTACAGGAAATAAGAGATATTCTATAGGATGTCTGAGCTTGTGGAGGAAGTAAGACAACCTTAAAATTTCTCCTGCTAAGTTTTCAAAATCACTAGGTACAATAGGCTGCTGGAAAATAATTTTAGTAATAACAAAAGAAGTCTCAATGCCCACCAAACTCTTACAATCAAGTGCCTGAAAAGTGATTGCCATAAAGCCAAAGCCTATGCCACCCTTTCAAAATGCTGCTCCTCCATTAACAAACCCCTCCCTAGGAGACTGCCCAGTGTCCCTCGACCACGAGGCAGAGCAATCTGCATGGCAAATATGAAATATAATGGCTCTGTCACCCTGAGAGGAGATGCAATTTCTGTGCCAAACTACATCATAAAAACAAGGTCTATGATGTTGTGTACTCGATACTACAGCATGAGATTTAATTTAGTAGAGAGGAGTTAAAATATTTCCTTGAGGCTTTTCAGTTTAGAAAATGTAGAGAGGAACTGGCTCAAGTCAGACTACTGTGTGTGAACAGAAAAAAATAACTATTACTTGAAATAAAATGCTATTACCCATTTATCTGTCTTCCAGCCCTCTCTGTCAGCTAACATGTTGACTGACTGTGGAGGTGGCTGAGAGAGCAGACAGTAACCTGCCTTTTCTGGAGAAAAGGTAGCAGTGGGAAGTCTCAGAAGGACTTATAAAATGGAAAGTAGGACAGCAGATAAAAAAAAAGTCAGGAAAAGCAAGAGATTTTGTTCTTTTCCTCTACAGTGCAGCATTCACTTGTTTTCTTATAATCTCCAGCAGCTATCAACCAGATTTATGCAGTCCTGTCTCTGTTCAGAGACTTTGAGGGACAAGAGAGCTAATGCTCAGGCTTCAAATGCTCTTCTTAGCTGGTTATCAACTAAAGGCAGATCATTTTGTTGCTTACATCAGTATAAACCTCAAGTTACTATAGTGACATGAGGGTAGAAGCAGGAATAAATTCAATGTAAATGAAAAGAGATTTCAGCCCTGCATATAACTCGATGCCATTTCAGAAAAAATATTTCCAGCCACTTTTTGTCTGCCATCAACTGTCCCAAATTACATCGCCAGCTAAACTGATGGAAGATACATATACATAAAATGTTGCATTTTCTTCTGAAGAAAATATTTTCTTGAAGATGGATACTTTTTTGACTTCAGGTTAAGTATTACCTCAAGACTAATTGCTTTTCTTGCTACTCTCTTTATCTGTAACATCTAACAGGTTTTGCAAGATCATCCTCTCGGACTCTATCTTCCTCTCAAAAAGTCAAGCAACAAATTCACCAGCAGTGGGGTAATTAGATATTCCAAAGACTATTTAAGAAGCAGCCATTTTTACAAAATAAAAAAATAATGTTTTACAAAATAAGTAATATACCAATAGTAGAGATTAATTTACAACTTTTAGAACTTGTTACTAACCCCCCTGCAGTAAAAAAATCAAAACTTGAGCAACTGTAAGCAGATTCTGTGATCAGGGAGTGGCTAACATTGATGGGAAGACTTTTTTCTTGAAGGATTTAAACACAGAAAACCAATACTACATCGTGAGATGAAGCTGAACATAAAAACTACATGGAACAAGTTCACATAAGAGACCTAAATGTATTCTTTTTCAAATTCAGCTACAAATGTGGTTGTTTTTTAAAATGGTCCAGATAATTCTCACATGGGACCACGCAGAAGACATTTTAGCCTAGTGTACCAATCTTCCTGACCTAGGTTCTTACACCATTGCACACAATGGTATTCTAATTTCTGAACCAAGATGGTATTTCTGCACTTTGCAAAGCTTTTCACTGGTTTTATATCTACAGAGGATATTGAGGGATCAAAATGAGAGAAAGAAAAATCAGTTGCGACCTACCTTTGAGAAAAGCATCCTGTCCCAGAAATGCAACACCAAATGCTAAGAGTTTAAGCCACAAAAACATGGTTATTTCTGGAAATCAGGCGTATCCTTATGAAACAGCATGTGTCTTTCTCTGGAAAGCAAAATAAATGTTATCTGTCTGCAAAAGAATTTCTTCACAAAACTTGAACCCAGAAGGAGACTAACTAGGCACATACATTGCACTGCCTGCTTATCTGTGAAGGAGCTGCTTCCTCTGTTACCCTAACTAACCACTGACAAACTCGCAATGCACTGTAGTGATGTCAGAGACAATTAGTTCTTCAAAAAAAACTTCTTTCAGTTTCCAGGAAGTCAAAGGGGTTTTTCTTAGGTTCCTGCAGTAATACTTAGCTTCCTTAATTCAGCTAAAGTAGATTATTTTCAGCTATTTCTTCCTTTGAACTACACCGTTCCTAGGAGCTACACAGGACTCCACTTTCCATAAGGCTGGATTTAGCAAAGTCATTTTTTCCCTTCATGTGCACTTTCCTGCATACATTCACTGATTCCCATATATGTTATGTATGTTTCTTGAGATTTCTGTTGAGAGAAAGAGAAACCCTAACCACAAGTCACCAAAACACTTCTTCTGACAACAAGGCCTTCATAAAAATGCATCCTCAGGTGAAGTTACTGATGATTAAACGAAAACCAATTAAAAATGGTTTTCATTTAATAATAAATTTAACTTGATGATCTCTACAGGTCCATTCCAACCCTATTTTGTGATTTGGTGGGATATATTTCTGAATCTTTCTACAAGGATATCTTTCTGGGTATGACAGTAATACACAACAAATGGATAGAGGCAGTCTAATTCTACCTTCTGTAATGTTTAGAATTGGAGAACTCAATACAATTCTTTACCATAATGGTGCAGGAGGATTGTTGCTGCTTTCATGGACTTAATACAAGGTACAGCAAAGATATTTTCCCTCATTGCATGCACTGAGGCAGTTCTCAACAACTTGGTAACAAATGTGCCTTACATAGTAGACTACAAGAGGAAGAAATATTTGATTGCTTCTCTTATTGAAGATCTCCAAGGTTCTAAAAGAACCAGCAGAACCCTGTCATAAGACAGATAAAGAAGGGAAGAGAATACTTTTGTGTTGCTTATTCATAAGTCCTTCAGTGACTTCCTAAGCAACACAAGGAAAAAGTTGCACAAATTCACATAATAATTCACAAATGACATGACTGAATCAAATTCCTCATAATATTAAATACTTCTACTATTATGAGTCAAGTCTTAGAACACAGACCAAAATCTTAGCTTAGCATTAAGCAGCATGTCTCCATACAAAGTGGCTGTAATAATAATTATATGTAAATGTGTTCAGAACAAAACTGATCCAATGATATTGCTCTGACACTCCAGAGACTCCAATTTTGATATAAAATAACCTCATCATCCTGGAGTTGTCACAAATTAAATTTGGACTATAGCCATACATTGCCTGCAGCACTGACATCTTAGTCCCTTTTATCCTAGACAAAAGCAGCATACCAGCATGGCTGACATATGCCATCTGATGAGCAGAGTGCATGACATCCCGTGAAGAATCTCTCGTAAAGGTTCTCAAAGAGAACCAGGCTCCATTCCCACCTGACCTTCCCCAGAAGTTTTATACAATCTCCACTCAACTCCTCTAGCTGCGTCCCCAAGACAAATTCCTGCAGAATGGATCTTTTCTGGCTGTGTGATATTTAGCGAGCTTCCACAGCACTCAAATATTGCAACATACCCTATCTACTATTTAGTGAGAACATCACACACCCCAGTGATCCCACTGTTCTAGGTATACTGTGACCATAAACCATCAGCTGTTAAAATTAATGACCGAAGTTACAAAATTACATAAGAAAGACACAGAACTGTTGGAGCAAATCCAGAGGAGGGTCACAAAGTTGATAAGAGGATTGGAGCACCTTCCCTGTGAAAACAGGCTGGGAAAGTTGGGCTGTTCAGCCTGAGAAAGTTGTGTGGAGACCTCACTTGAAGGTGCCTAGAGGGAAGCCAAAGGACTCTTCATCAAGAACTTTAGTGACAGGACAAGAAGTAACAGGTACAAGTTGAAAGAAGGGAAATTTAGGTCAGATATTAGGAAGAAATTCTTTACTGTGAAAGTGGTTACTGGAAAAGGCTGTCCAGGGAGGTTGTGGATGTCCAAACACCGGCAGTGTTCAAGGCCAGGTTGGATAAAGCCTTTTGCAGCCTGGTCTAGTGGGAGATCTCTCTGCCCACTAAAGGAGGGTTGAGACTGGATGATCTTCAAGGGCTCTTCCAACCTTTAACATTCTATGATTCTGTTAGAACTCATGAAGTCTTTTTCCAAACATAAACTGCAGTCTTCTTTCCCAAGTTTAAACCCAAAACTTTCCTTTTGTGGGAATAGGAGAATTAATTCACTCTATTTGCACATTAAACCATGGACTGTTAAAATAAATCCTTTCACAGGACAGAGCCTGAATTTTTAATTGGCCAACAAGATTATGTCCGTATGTAACTAGAGCAGTATACTTCCCCTGTGTCCTGGAAAGAATTAAAGCCAGAACCATCCATTTGTATTAATAAGGATTTCTAAAATTACATTAAAAATGTGCAGCTGCTTAAGTTATCCATTTCTTTGGAAGTCTTTCTCTTTTGTACTCATCCCCTGGGTAACCTGGGAGGGAGAGTCTGGTTCTCTCACTGCTAATAGGACCACAGCATTGGAGCCAGGAGCTGTGATCCTCAAAACACTCCACACACCCATCTCCGTGCACGGCCTCTCATAAGACATCAGACAAAACTGCTGTAGGTGCTCAGTGACTGATGTTAGACAGTGCAAAAGCTCTGCCCAGATCCCAAACACTCTTAGAGCTAGCTGAGAGACACCAAGGTCTCTCACAGCCTTCACAGTCCCTGCTAACTTGCTTTCTACCAGGAGGTGTTTCTGTAACTCTGTTTTGTAAGTGGTGCAGCCCAGAGGCATCAGATTGCAGGGTGTGACAGAGAAAGGGAGGGAGCAAGTACACATGCATGACATTTCTGCCCCAGAACAACTCCACCATATGCTAATGCAGCTACAAAATACCTTACTGTTCTTTGGGGAGAAGCCAAGGAGCTGCTTCCTATTCCAGTGAAGGGCAGAGCAAAATACAGAACAGCCATAACACTCACCACTATTTACCCTAAAGGAAGGGAGAGCATGAATTTTTCAACCATGTGGTATTATTCTGAGATTCCCTTTTTCTTCTCCAAGAGTGTTCCCCAAACCATTCCCTATCTCTGTCTGGTACTACCAAGCCAGGAGGAAATAGACTGGAAAGATTAAAGGAAGGCAACAGTAGCAGTAATCAGGGTATAAACAGCATCTTCATACAGCCACAAGCCAAATAAATCTGTGTCTCAGGTTGGATTGTCACCCAAAGATGGGCCCAACCTGTATCTGCCACCAGATATCAACAGCCACACTTCCCCTACACTCTGACACCTACGGGGCCTGTGCCACCCAAAAATGACCATTCCCTGTGCTCACTGTGTTTAATGCCATAGGAACCAGGACTGAAAGATACCAGTGAAACCTCACTCTGTTGTCTCTTCATATTATTTCATGCTGCTCAGTTTCACCCTAAGTGTTCATTTCCCTAACAGTTTAGCAGCATTCACATTCCTCACACAACACAACTTCCAAGTCCAGATTATCAAAGTCATTATGGTTTCACTTTGGCATTTATCACCAAGAATTTTAACTGGGATTTATTTGTTCTTCAGAGGGTATAATGTTGTGGAAGGTAAGGGCTAATTCAGGCAATGGTGTTCTTCACTGGTACCTAAACCTAATGCTGTTTTGTGTTAATGTGTTTCCAAAATGCAGTATGAATTAGTTTTCTCAATCAGTGTATTCTCAAGTACTCACCTGTGTTTTCCTTTTGTTCAGAGGCCTTGAAAGAATAAATTACAAAGCATGTAACTAAATAAAAAATAAATTCTCTACATACTCCATACATCATTTATATTTAAAGTAATGCAGACTTCTTTTTGCATGATTTCCCTTGCATTGAAGTCATCTCATATGACTCAGCTCAGTTACAGTGATACTCAGCACATCAAATATCAGAATTAAGCAGTTCACAGAAACTGAAGTCACATGCTTTTTCAAACACTAAGGGACAGAGGATAAATTTATCCCAAGGGCAACTCTGTTTAAATCAAGGGGGTTACCTGCATTATGCATTTTATCCAGTAAAATTAATTTGACAGTCTTACTGTGAAAACGCTGTTCATGCTAGAGAATATATCTCATAACAGTCTTCATGTTTCACTGAACATTTGCTAAGGAATCTATTTTTTACATACTTTTTCAGGCTTGTTTTCAATTGCCAAGAACTATTTCCTGAAGAAAGAAAACATTTCTACTTAATGTGTCATATTGGATCAAATTATTTTAAGGTCGAGAGTAAACAATAGAGCTCTTTGTGCAAGCATACTGCTCTGCTGCTATCAACCCTCAGGCAACGATGATTTGACATCTTCACTTCATATGTTGCCTGCATGATCTGTGCTGTACCTGCTCAGGACAGAGAACGTATTCTGGTATCCCTCAGGCACTCTTCACAATCTGGCCCAAAATGAGCAATAAGCCTAGGAGAAGCTCTTGGAAGTGCCAGGCACCTACTTCTTGCTCACATATAAAATCAGTGCAGGATAACAGTGGGCTCAGTTATTGTGAAATGAATGTTCTTGAACAGCTCCCTTTAACATGCCCACTTAGAATCTGCTACCCTTAAACAGTGTCAGCATACCCATAAACCCTGGGATTTGTTAGATTTGTGCTGAACATCTGCTCTGCCTCCTGGTTCTGAATGAGTGCTGGATGCTGAGAACAGCTCAGGATTTAGCTTTGTATAAAGTGTATAATATATAATATTTGAATATTGCACAGTGGATGAGATAATTTTTGATTATTAAACATCAAATAAACATTTTTACCCATAGCACCTTTTCTTTGTATCCTTCCATCATTCACCTTGAAAGGGAAAATAAAATAAGGGATGACAATTAATTGAATATTTGCTTCCCCTGGACCACTTCTTGAACTCTCATCCAGAAGAGCTCTTCGACAGTGGCAAATTCTTCCTCCTCTTAGTCCAATTCTGCTTTTCCCCCTCCAGTTTCATCTCCTAGTACCACCTTCTGGGTTCTATAGGCATTCATATGACTGTTTCAACAAATGAAGAACCACAATTTTAAAGGGCAGTGAGCTGAATTCCAGGCAGGGCATTGTCCTCTGAACAATCAGGCTGAAATTCAGGAATACCATCCCAGCTGAAGGTACTAAACCAGCTCCCTCTGTGCAGAGTCTCCCCTATTACCTTCACAAAATCCACCCTGCCTTCAGCTAAACTGGTTACTTATTTGCTGATGGCTTGGAACTAGCTAATCTATACCTGCTGGTTAATTTTCCCAAATTATATGCAGAATTATACTTAATTACATAACACTCTGCAATAAATGCTGTCTTACCTGCACCATAAAGTCACAGTTGGGCCATGTTTGCAGAAGTCCTGACAGAACATGAGTAAAGCAATAGTAGCACCTGCCAACATAAACGAGCCCACACAGTAAAAGAAGAAAATGCTTACAAACAGTCTTTTTCAAAGTCTTTACATTCTGGTTTTATTGCAGATCACTGGGTATTCCATTATCTCTTGAACAGTGCTTCCTGTGTGCTCTGCACCAAATATAAAGACCAGTCTGTTTATTCTGAAGTAATACACAGAGCAGGCTTTATTTTTTTCAACTTTTTTAATGCTCAAGTTCAGCTGAAGCAGGCCAGGACCAGGGTCAGGGTAGGCTACTGAACCCATGTTTCAGGCTATCTTCCTACAATATGCTACTTCTGAGCTAACTGCTCTCTAGTCTCTGTTGTAAATGAGCAGGCCAGCTTGCTTTCTGTGAGTTCTCTGTCCCCTTTTCTGTTCTTCCCAAGCAGGTATCTTCTGTGATTTTAACTTCTGTATTCTTTGCTTCTACCACTGTATCCTGCTTCCACCCAGACTGCTTCTCACCTGGGGTGCCAGATTGATAGTCATACCCTATTAGCTGTGGTCTACAACTTGTCCTGGTATTTCACTATCTGTCAGATGACAGTGCTTATAGCCAAGAGTATTTGTGTGCATTTTTCCAATAAAACACAGGATTACTCTATAGCAAATGCTTTTCTAACATCCCAAATATGATTATGTTTTGGATGGACATGCAGTCCCACAGCTGATTGTAATCATTACTGTATAGAAGCACAAAATGCCTTTGAGCAAGGTATTTATAAGCATAAACCACAAATCTTTACCTAGAAGGCTGGTCTGCTTACAGTGATGCTGTCAGTCATCTTCTGATAGCCCATCTCCTGCCCTTCTTCACATTGTGACATGATTTTTCTCTCTGGAGCTGTCCAAAAGGGTTAGAGAGATGTCTCCAAAGATAAGCATGTGGCAGGCATTACTTCTTCCTCAGGGGCTTGTCAAGAAACTACTGCTATAAATCTACAAGAGTCTGGAAGATTTCTATAATCTAAAGTCACAATAATCATCTTTGAATTTGAAACAGTTAGGAAGCCAAACTGATCCCACTGATTTATTTACCTTGTACATCAGGGTCTATATCTCCCTCCCTCAGTTTCCATGCCTTTAAGTCATTCAGTTTATTTGTTTCACACACACTACAAGCCATCTTAAAATGTGACAAGTTCATAGTGCTGATACTCTGTTATAAAAAAAAAGTCTGTCTAAGGATGCACTGTATGTCTTGGTTTATTCTCACACTAAAAAAACAACAGAACATTTAGCAAAGGCAGTAAATTTTAAACTTTAAAGAAAAAGAGTAATGCAAAAGTCATTCATGTAATTGAAAATATTTCTGTATCACTTCTTGTTAATGGGCATAATTAGAGTCAGCTAACAGAGGTGCAAAAATATTGGCTATATGCTTTTAAAGTAACAATCATGTAAACAGTAGACTCGTGCAAGATAAATTTTGGCAGAGTCAAGCAAATATTTGAGTGATTTACAACAGGTAAGAGAAAAGACAGCATTGGGAAGCCAAACACTGAAATAAATAGATTTTTTTTTTTTTTGGTATTTGGGTTTTATAGCTAATTTCTGTTTCACTATAGGACATTTCATAATAAGCACACAAAGACATTTAGCACAAATTGGCTATTTTAACTGGGTCACAAAGCTCAAGAAACATGTTGCTGAGGCCTTATAAATACATACAATCTGTGCATACAGTGCAATGGAAGAGCCAAAAATAACCAAAAAATGATGGTGGAAAGGGAGGAGGGGAAGTTGGTAATCCCATTCTGTGGTATTCTCCAAACACCTGGAATTCTCAGAGTGTAAACCACTGAATCACAAGAGAAGCAAAACAACATCAGATTCATTTGTTTCAAGAAAAAAAAAACCCCTTCTACATTTCTCATAAAACAGGACCCTAAGAAACACCACGATTTCACAACTGTTTTATAATATGTGTTCATGTGTACACTGCCAAAAATCTAGTCTCTGTCAAAAAAAAAAAAAAAAGGCAAAAAACATAGTATCAGTATTGTTTCTTAGGTTTCATTATAAAAAGTGATAAAATGCTAGCAATATAAATTGTTAGCAAGAATAGCTCATTTTTTCCCATACCAAACTCAGGCTCATATACTAATCTGGTAATGTGCTCTCACTCCCCAGATCAGCACAAAATATTTGCACATCCTCTTTCTGCCTTACAGCAAGTGTTACTTCCTACACTTAGTATGTTAGGAAATATCACAGAAGATGAAACTTCATGCAACAATTATTTAGCAAGAGTGTCTGTCTGTTTTTTGCCTTCTTCTCATAAGAAGATCCTCTTTAGAGTTTATGAGATTCTGTGTTAAAATACTGAGGTTCTATTTAAAATTGATTTTGATGCAAGCTAAATATTAAGTGCTGGTTCCTAAAACAAAGTCAGTCTGTCAAGCCTACAACCTGGTAAACAAAAATTAAGGCTTTTCCTTCAGACAAAACTATGTTAGCTATCTGAACCTCATTTTAGTTTCATATCCCAACTTAATTTTCAGTTTATTGAGGTTCAGAAAGTTGCTCCATCCACACTGATCAATAGAGACACATTCTGAAGGGGTGAATTTTCTGAGAGACTTTACCCACTCCATCAGCCCACTGTCCTTTTAGGTAGAGGAGACCATGGAAAAATACAGATTCACAAATAAATTTGTCTAAGAAAGGCAAATAACCTGTTCATTTTCCTTTCCTTCTTCTACTGCAAACAGGAACAAATTAAAGACAGATGATAGCAAACAAAACATGACCTGCCTGCCCTCCACTGTCCCTGATCAAAAAAATCCTTGGTGCTATTCCTTGCACTCAGAACCTTCCTTTCTCCAAATTTCCCACATCAGGCTGAAAAAAATCCTGAACTGTCTCACTACTCTTTACAGACAGTTCACCTTCTCGATTCATGAATCTGTAAGGTCAGACTTACATACACTCTTTTCTACTTGGAAATACCTTTCATATTCTGCTACAGTTTTTGGGCACCAAAATACCAGTCCTGAGCAAAACAAGTTCCATGCATATTTTTGCATGAGGAACACAAGCAGGGTGAGAAAAGAGAAGTTCAAAAACAAGGTGGGAAGAGCTTTTCTCTGCTGCTTCCACAATGGCCTCTGCTCTACTCCAAGAGGTAACAGCAAGTAGAAACAGGATTTTGAGAAAGCCTGGGTTTTATACATGTCCTAGCTCATGTTAGAAAGTTGAGCAGCTGAAAATGAACATATTCTTTGTATAACCATATAACTATGGGATCTCTCTGAAGATCATGCATCTATTCTTATTTACCTATTTTAAATAGTTCTATGCTTTCATTAACATTCAGATTCATTAAAGGGCAAAATTGTTTGGTTTTCATGACCTACAATAGTTAAATTATGTGAAACCAGTTTTATAAATTATCTACCAATCATCCAAACCACCTACAACAGTTTATTGAACAAGTAGGAGCTCAAAAGGAAAAACAAAATCCCAAAGTCCTCTCAAATTGATTATTTCACTTGAATGCCAGCAAATACCCACTTAAACTACTGACAGTACTTTTTATGCTGTATTTGTAAAAAATGTATGCAGTTGAAGCAAGTTTTGTTTAACTGCAACATCAGATGTACTTAATACCTTTACTGTCATGAAAGATCATCAGCAGTGTTTTCCAGGACTGTCAGATTAAGACTATTAGACCAAATAAAGCTATAACTGAAAACCAATAAAAATTTCTGACTGTTGCTTCTTGCTCTTGCCTCAGCTTGCCCCACAAATCGGTGCTGCTCTCAGCTTTCCAAGCTGGTTTCACTTTCTGGTTCCTGTATAATAATTACCAAGGCCTAGAAATGGTGAAGAGCTGCAAAATTCATAACTGAGGAACTTAATATAACCTTCTTTTCCAGCTAAGTGAAATTCCAGCTACATCAGTGAAGCCATAATTTCTTTTATGTTGTCTCTTTGCAGATGGACTTTCTGGAGATCAGCTAAGGCATTTTGATGCAGCCCACTGCAAGTCCCTGAAGTAAGGAATACTTTGGGAGCTGAAAACAGAAGTACTGATATCCTGGCCCTCAATCCCCAAACCTCAATTTAACATACTGAAACGCTTGAGATGAGTCCATGCCTTCTTACCTTTGGACTGTCTGGATGAAAGGATTGATCCTTTGGGGACAACCTATCTGACATCTCAGCTTTCATTCTGTATATCGGAGGTACCAAGCTCCTCTTCACCAATCTGGCTGCCAGAGGTGCCAGTACTTTCTTACTGAAAGCAGAAAAGTACAGAGACAGATAAATACCATCCATATTCTCATCTAAGGATTACATTAAAGATTTGGCAAAACCTTTAGAGTCAGATGCCTCTGGTTTTCCTCAATTGAAAAGCTGAGTTCTTAGCTCTTGTCATGATACACTGGGTGATTTGAAGCTTGCACTGAACTAAAGCACACATGACACTGACTTGCAGGTGCTGCAGGACCTACAAACCCTGCTCTGGGGCAGGGGAGAGGTTGCAGAAGTATGCAGACATTTGAAGTTCTGTCCAGTCCATGTGCTGAGAGCACATCTCGCTCCTCCTGGCCCCAGCTGCTCTTTCAGCTTGTCAATACCTCCCTTTTGACAGGATAGGACTTGCGCACGTTGTATGGAGCAAAATGATCCACTACACAGCTCTCCCAATAACACTTTTGGGCAGCAACTTTGATAGGATACATTTTACATCTCACTGTGTCTTGGCTTGCACTTTAACCACATATTTTAGTCTACCTATGGTATACACTGTTACCAGTATCTCTTCCTCCTCTTACATGCTGAAGTGTGATGTTGAGTTTTCTACATTTAAAAAGATACAGCTGTTGCTTTATGGCCATTTCTGCAAGATTATTTGGAATAATTTGAACACTTTCATCATTGGATGACATACACTTCCAGTGCAGAGATTTGTGTTGTCCTTCTCCTAAGCTGGGGACAAGCACTGACAGAGGCTTTCTTTTCTCCCCTGCTGTCCCTTGACATAGCAGTGCTCAGGGAAAGGCACCCTTTGACAGCCAGCTCTGTGCAGCAACTCGTGTTCTGGTCGAGCAATGCAATTGTGAGTGGGAGAGAGAGAGAGGGAAGAGGAGAGCAAAGGAGAAAAGCAGATCATGGAGCAAGAAGTGGTGGTCACTGAGAGCTCTGCATATGCAAGTAGGATGATGGTAAAAATCTCAGCAGAGAAAGCAGAGACACCAGTACAATGCAATGTGCTTTTACTACATCCAGCTCCACCTAGATGTCAGGCTGCTGTGTCCTACCCTCAGTTCTACAGGCATTTGTGAAGTCCCAAGGAGTGCTCCAAAAGGGCAATGATCCACAGGATTCTCAGTGTATCTGTAGGTACATACAGGAACATGTACCTGAGTATGTAAGGTTGGATGAAGTTGCAGAATAGTTGCTGTTTTTCGACGGAAGGGTTATCAGGCAAAGAGGATCCTTTAAATGTTTTGTGTTCCATGCTGCATAAAAACCTTTGAGCATACACTTGTTTTAAGCAGCTCATACTGCCCAGCTCAGCAAGGGTAATGCTCAAATTTGCTGCTAAAATTAATGTCAATAGCATTTAAAGGGTCTCTTCTTGGAAGCTTTTAGCTCTAAGAACCATAGCAAATACATATCTAGCAAGAGACACAGCAACTCAGATTTATAACTTGACCTTGAATTATGGGAAAGTATCTTAGAACATTCCAGATTTATGACTTTGTTTCCTGGAGACCCTGACTGTAAAAATGAGGCTGGACTTAAAGAAGAATGTTCACTTCTGGTTTTCTTAACAAGGTGTCCTTGAGCTGTATAATCTTGTAACATAAACCAGACAATCTTTTAAGAAATCGATGTTCTTCCTTAATTGTCTCATAGCTAAAGGCTTTAAAACCAAGATGAGGTATGTACTTCCTGACACCCACAGATGAAGAGATACTGAGCATAATTCTAGCTTTTATTATGTAAATTTCTTGAGAGTATGATATTCTTTTTCTCCATATCCTAATTTTACAAGTACCTTTTCTCTTTCTTGATTTGTAGCCAACACAATCTTTGCATCATAGCATTTCCAAATTTTCAAATTTATATCAAGCAAAATATTCTTAGCTACAATAAAAATTCAGAGGTAAATGCTTTAAAGTCTTATGGCCTCACTTCTTCAGTGATGTGTAAACAAACCACTTGTCCTGCAATCATTAAAATTTTCTAGAACAGGATTTTTACTATAGAAAACTCAAATATAACTGTTATTCACTTGACAACTTAGACTGATAATAACACACATGCTTATACTTAATTATTCCTTCTGAGTCAAGACCAAAACCTGCCTTTAAGTTATTGCATTATTTTCTGTTACAGTTTTTCACTTCTCACTCATCTTACAAAAATATAGGGAATGGGAGCACAAAATAAAGAAGCAGAGAAAGCAGCTTCAAAAATTGGAAGTTTACTTTAGAGTTACTTCCCTTTTCCTGGTTTTCAGGAGTAACTATAAAAAAAGCTCAGATTTTTATTCTTTTCTTCAAAGGGTTGCTGGGAATAGAATTCAAATTATCAGAGGTTCCCTTTCTTATTTAGGGCCACTGACTGACCCTAAGAAAAATGTATTGAGGCATTCAATGTATTTGTTTGAAATACTTGATATTGAAATTCAAACAGTTCTTCAAGCAGAATTCCTAACAAGAAGGATTTGTGACAGGGAGTCTACAAGATTTACTTTGAAGAAAGAAAATGTGTGTTTAAGAGACCCTCAAACCTTCAAAAGAACACCTCCTTCAAAAGGCCCCACCTCACAACTATAAGGCATTTTCAGAAGTTAATGTATTTACATAAAGTAGAAAGACTTGCAAACTGTACAAGGCAATTACTGAAAACAGTGGTATAGTATTGAACAAAATGATCCTGATTTTCCTTGGTTTTTTTTTTTTCAAAGAAATCCATTATTTCTTTCATCTACACTAAAACTATAGACCAAATCCTACAGTTCTTACTAAAAAAAAAAAATTTTACAGACTTCCTGCTGGTCTTAGGTGGAAAGAAATTGAATACTCCAGTGAGGTGAAGGACAAAAAGAAAAGGAACTTGAAAATACAGTCCATATGAAAGAAAAATTGTATTTAAAATGTGCCAAATAAACACTAAAGACCTATTACCATGTATTTGAGCAGCTTTTTCTGACATTACATGACTATACCTATGTCTATTCAGACACATATATATGCTTGTATATTCATATACCATTCCACACAGAGCTATCCAGATGAAAAGCCTGTCCCATCCTTCTCTAATTTTAGTTAGAATACATTGCAACCAACACACATCAGCTAAGACTTCCCTGAGATAGGACTCCATGGTGTCTTATGCTTTAAATCAGCTTTGTGAACTTACTAAAATTATATTTCAGGAAAAGAGGGGTAGAACAGCTAGAAGACACACATAAGCAACAGGTCTAGCTAGGTAGTTCAAAGTGATCAATGTATTTATTTTGTTGGGGTTTTTAAATTTTATTTTAAAAATATTTTCCCCCTTCTAGTTTATGAACAACTTTTGCCTTCTGAACCCCACCTTTATGTTTCTCCTTATCTCTGGAATCATCCTGAAGATGTTTCAGAGAGAGGGCTAGAGAATTGAAAATTATTTTCGCAACAGAGTAGGACTGGTAGAGCTTTTCATCAACATTGCTGTGGACATGATGCATGAGCACATGCACACACCAACCACCACACACCCACTGAAGATTCTTCCCTGATTCATAACTGCCCAGTATCAACTAAAAAAAGATTCCACATTGCAAAGCATGGTAGAATAAGTGTTTTTGTAAGGAAGCTCTCTAGACTTCACCAAAGAAATCTCTTCCCACTAAACACTGCAGTATCATTCAGCCTACACACAATAACATATTTTAATCTGGCAATGCCTGTCCATGTGGTAAAAACGCCCAAGAAGTAAGATGAGCCTATACAATATCTGAATTCATTTCCATTCACCTTCTTCAGTAACAGGGAATCTATATTTAAATAAAAAATTGTATTCATTTTTGAAACTATCTTAAATAATTCAAATACTGACCATCAATCAGCTCCCAATACATTAATCACTCTGGCTGAATGCTTGAGACTGTTTAAAATCATGTTGTATATTTGAAGGAAAAAAAATATAGGAATCTTTTTTTCTACACATTCACCAGAATGTATCTCCATTGATCAGTGTGAAGCAACTTTCTGAACCTCAGTAAATTGAAAATTAAGCTGGGATATCAGACTAAAATGAGGTTCAGATTGCTCAGCATATCTTTGTCTGAAGGAAAAGCCTTAATTTTTGCATGCCCAGCATACAAAGCTATGAAAGACTTAAGGTTCTGTAGCTGCAAAAACTATATAGCTGACCAGAAAGGTTACAGACACAAGCATCTCCTAATTATTCTCAGCAAGATAGCTCTGAAATTCTAGGACTCCAAAGTCATGTTGCCTCTTGTAGACACTTGGATGGTGAATTCTGAAATTTTAAAAGTGAAGCAAAGACTTCCATTTATGCCACTTTGGAGTGATCCTGTTTCCTATTTATATGGGAGTCTGAAACACTTCTGCTGTGAAACATTCTTTTTAATATGAGGGTTTCCCCCAAACACAGAGCCTACTGCCACCTCACCTACTATTAAAACTCTGAACTTTCAGAGTCTGTAAATGCAATGAAACCTTCAAGCCATTCCCCAGTACTTAGACTTTCCTCTGTTGGACTTTTAAAGCCTGCTGCTGTATGGTTGCTGTGCAGAGCTGTGAGTCAGTAACATGACCAAAAAACATGGGCCTGAAAACACTTAACTGAGCTCTTGGTAATTACAGAGGAAGAAATAGTCTCTAAGGCTTCTCCATTTTCCCACATGGATATTACTGCAAGCTAGAAAACACTAACTCTAACAGTTACAGCCTAGATGTATGCAGGAGTTTTTCCTCTTTATATGCCTTGAACAAACCTTAGAAATGAAACTTCACCACTTTTCCCCCACTGCTACCTGCAGCTGTTGGACAACCTGAGAGACATCATGGGGTGCAGGAAAGGGCTGGGTCATCTCTGTACCCTCTCTAGGCCACGACACAGCCAAGGCTGTCCACAAACTGCAGTACAGGCCCTGTCATTCCACAGCACTTATGGCTCTTGACCCTGGGGGATGAGGATGTCTCTTTGCTGCTGCCTCAGGGGTCAAGCAAACTGCTGGTAGGTGTGGAACTAAAACACTTTCATTCTCAAGTAGGAGTCAGTGTGTTCAAATCATGCTCCTGCAGAGAACTCTGGGGGTTTTCCTTGCAAAATTATTATTTAGGTCAGTTTTCTAAAACAAACAGATTCTTTGACAAGGTAGGCTGCAAAGCTAGTATGAAGATTTGTAAGCCAAATAACAGGATAACACACACCTAACCACAAGCACAAGCATATTTTCACACAAACCTTTGATTTGTTGGTAGTAACCTTATCAGATACTGTCTGAGGAAGGGAAAGTTCCCATGGCCAAGTCATCCCTTTATATATTTAACCTGCAAACTTCAAAACAGCAAGATTTTATATAGAGGAAGTCAAAGTTACTGTAAAGAGTCAGGTTTCTGAACTTCTTACCGTCAGCTCCCCTCCCACCCTTTAATTCACATACCTATTGACACAGGTTTCTATGCTGTAGGAACCTTGTTATTTCTTCAGTATCATCAATACTTATAATAACAGGTGTTTCACATACTGCAGAACTGCAAAAACAGAAATGTGAGAAAGTCAGAAGAAAACACTGATACCAAAGATATTACAATAAAAGGGGGTCATTTATACTTGGAAATTTCAAGGAAATGATAGTGCTTTACCTGTAATGCTTCAGAGCAGTCCCCAGGGTAACAGCACACATTCCTGTTGGGGTTTTTCTTGGGCGTAAATATGGTTTTTCCTGGGACATAATATGCACATTATGAAAAATATATCAACCTGTTGCTATTACATTCCGTTTGCAAAACATCCACACTTGACACTGCAGCACATTTATTTGACATACGCTGGTGAGTGCCTGCCCCTGTACCTCACTGAAGCTCGCAAGGTAAAAGCCTTGTCTTTTCACCACCACATCTGTCCCTCTTCTTCTCATGTGGGATTCATTAAAACACGGCTGTAGGAGCCAGCAAAAGGGCTGGCAGTGCTGCACCTGCAGCTGGGGGCAGAATCCTGCCTGAAGGCCAGACTCAGCCTGAGGCCCTGGGCAGCAGCACAGAGGGAGCTGCCGGCATGGGCAAAACGCAGGAATGGCTGCTCCTACTGTCACAGCTCATTTTATAAAAGCAGAGCTGGTTTTGAAGGTGAAGAGGAGTCAAGTGGCCAGAAAGAGGCAGAAAAAGAGTCATTTCTGAGACTCTCAGGACTTTGCATACAGTGTTCACCCCTACCTCAAAAAAGGGGAGAAGTGAAATGAACAGATGAACTGCTGTAATGTTGTGGATTCTGGGACACATATCTACAATCAGCTCTGCTATTAAGAGGAGGATCTCAGGTGGCTTGGAAAGGAAAGATCCAGTAGGCACACTGACAGAATAAAAGCTACTACTTCTTAGGCTTTTACTAAAGAATTTCAATGGATTTAATTTAATTTCAAGAGTGTTTTGAGAGCCAAGACTGTGTAGCCTTTTATCAAGGGTTACCATGCCCATAAGCATGAAGCTTCTTTTTTTAATGTATCTTTTGAGGCTTTTCAAAGCAATGATTTTTTCTTTTGAGAGACTTCTATTACAGCCTATGCCATGCTCTGTGAGAAAAGTTTAATCCATGCTGCTTCTCCTATTACCCATAGTGTCAAAAAAGAGCAGTGCAAATATTCACAATATCCTCAGACAGAAATAGAGAAAATACTTTTGTGTTTTGTAACCTAATTTTAACCTAACCTTACTTTTGTAACCTAATTCAAATTTTTTCTCAGAAAAAAAAAATCCAGGCATTTATTTCAAAGATAAAATAGGCATCTGCTCAGAATTGCCAAATTGATAATAATTTGACTTTATTTTTGATTCCAGCAGCTCCTATCAGACCACATATTTGCTAGAGCAAACTTTTCATATTAACATTAACTGCATGTAAATGAAGTTTCATTTCATATTAAAAATATTTGTTTTTTTAAGTCATTCACCTTGTTCTTGTTATGACTTCAGAATAGCACAGATAGCAGTGAAGCTCCCCTTTAAATGCTGTGTGATAGCAAAAATCCTGTGGCTCTCTGCAGAGCCAGAAAATATTCCCTGGGATAGACAGGAATCTTCCAAAATGTTTTTCTGTAAAATCTTTTGTTCCTCTTTGTTCTCCCAGACAAAGTTTGACCCCTAGAACTCTTGTGGCACAAGCACAGAAATGCAGAGCCAACTCCCCCCACAGGAGCTGCGAGGGAGGCCCACAGGGAGCTCTCCCACGGTGGCCCACGCTCCACGGTTCACCGTTGTAAGCATAGTTGTTGTCAGAAATGCACCTTTTCAGTCTATTCCACTTCCAGGACAACGACACCAACCACCCCTGACCTATCCTTGGATCACCACTCCTGTTATTTCCCATCCCACGCCACGAGAATTTCAAACAAGCCGGGGGCTAAAGCACACTTCGGAGCCGAGGTTGGCCCCGCCTGCAGGGGGGCGGTATGAGGGCCCCGCTTGCCGGCGGCGGCTCCGCTGCCCGGTGCCAGCGGCCGCAGCCGGGCCCAGCCGCGGCTCTGGCTGCCTTCCCCGCCTGCTCCTCCCCGGCAGGCCAGCCCCGGGCCAGGGGCTCGGCGGGGCCACGCGGGAAGGGCGCTCAGGGCACGGGAGGGAGCGGCGGCCGCGCACGCAGCCGTGTGGGCAGCCAGGCTTCCGGACATGTTTAACGCGCTGAAATGCTGCTCAGCTTCCTAAGCTCTGACGGTACTGGCAAGTGAAGCCTTTGAAAGAAAAGCAGAACTAAGCGTGAATTCTGACCTTCTTCTCAAGGCTGTAAGAGGCTCTACGTTAAAACATACAGACATCCTCACCAGCAGAATTACCTTCTGCAGAAGAAAACCCAAGTCCCTCTGAGCTGCCCAGAGAATGGCAGGGAAAAAAAAAAAAAAAAAAAAAAGAAAAAAGAAAAGTGCTCTGCATAAAGGCTTGACAATAAAAATCCTTCCCCCTCTAAAATGAGGAACTGCCTGAAACAAGACTCACTACTCTCACAGCCACATGACAAGCAAGAGAAACAAGGAACAGAAACACCAGAGATGTGATGTAAAGTGGTGGATAGGCTAAAATTAGTTAATGTTCTGATTTCTTTTATGAAAGGACGATAAGTTCTATTCTTATTTTTTTAATTATACCAAAAATCCTAGAGGTTGCTGGAAAGTGGTGGAATAGAGATATTTAAATCTCCATTCACATATGTAATAACATCAATACATATACATGTTTGCATTTAGGACCACTAATTACAAGTTGATTTTGTAAAGTAAGGAGAAAAACACCCTATTCACCTTCAGAATTGTATCAGAATAACATCAGGAAAATTTACAGACTACTTTAGCTAAAGCAATTTCTACTCTAGTCTTAAGGGAAAGGTTGCCAGTATTTCTCATTTTTTCCTTTCCATCTTTTCTCTCTTACCTTTCCAAATAAAGCCTTCCTTCTTCCTATTGAGGTATTAATATTTTCATTACAAGAAAGGAAATGCTTATTCCTTTTTTTCACTTTTAGTTTAAGCTGGTGTTGCTCAGAGCTGGAATGAAATGCAATGAAATGACTGAGTAGAAAATTAAAGTTTTGTTTCAAGTTCGGAAATTGATTAAACAGCCTTAAGCTATACACAAAGCAACAGCGCTTAAGTACAATGCAGAGGACCACAGGTTCAGCTCCTCTAGGCTGCAAAGTTGAACTATTTGCTTTGTGTTATCTTTGTTGATCTTGTTAAGTCTAATTTGAGACAGAGCTGAACTTTTCTGATATAGTACACTCAGTTTTCTTCAAGTGAATGTTGAGCTGTGACACAGATATGAGTTGTTGGTTAGCCTGGACAGTTCAAAATATACTTACATGGCTCTCCACTTCCCCTCCCTGTGTGCACAAATACACTGCTGACGTTACAGACTTCTTTTGGGAAAGGCAGCAATGTGAAGAATCAGAGAGAGGTATAGTAAGGGAGGAGGCACTATCATGGTGCAGAAGAATGGAAAAGAAGACAGCAAATAGCTGCACTGAGGGGAAAAAAAGAAAACTCCCTGAAGTGAAGCTGTGTGCCGGGGCTGGCTGCGATCACAACTTGCACCTTGCCAGCTTGCAACTAAAATGGTGCTGATAGCACACCAGTGCTGGAGGTGTTGCTGAGCAGGGCTTGCAGGGTGTTAAGTCTTTCTCTGCTCCTCAGCTCTGGGGGCTGGCAGGAGGCTCGAGTGGGCACAGCCAAGACAGCATCGTGGGCTGACCAAAGGGGTGCTGCCAGGCTCAGCCACGGAGCTGGGGTTTGCCCCTTCCTCAGTACCCCCTCTTTGGAGGCTGACTAGGCACTGGTCTGCTTCTGGGAGGTGAGAAGTGACTCCTTTAGCATCAGTTTGTGTCCCCCTGCCCTTTCCCCTCATTTTTAAAACTGCTTTTATACCTTGACCCACAAGTTTTCTCACTGTTGCTCTTCTGATTCTCTGCCCCATGCCACTGTGGGGGAAGGAATATGTGATCTGCTGGGTGGGGATTTGCCAGCTGAGGTGATCACACCATAAACTGAGAATAATGACAGTGAAATTATAAATTATCTGGAAGTTACAGACACAGAAACTTTTTCTGTGCTTTTTCTTTTGCACGTTTTTTAAATGAATATTTGCTCTACCTGAACTTTCACATGGGTAGTGAGATTTATAAAAAAGGACACTTTTTTTTTATTCTTAACTTTTCTCCTGGATGTTGAAGAGATCTTCAGGAAAATTAATTAAATATACAGGTTAACACTGGCTGTCTCTGAATGTGAAATCCCCTATGGTTGCAAAAAAAATTATGCCCATTAAGACACTGGCCAAATTTAGGAAAAAATATGAGCAGGTTTAAAGTATGTGTTCAGTATAAGGTCATCAGAGTGCTACACCAGCTGAAGCTGGGGCTGTGTTGCAGGCTTGGCCAGCTGTCAATAAGCTTACCCAGACAGTGTGGCAGCAAGCTGCCTCTAGCAATATTTTAATATTTATTCATCTTTGCATACCTTTTTGTTCCCATATTTTTCAGGCTGATGGATGAAATTCAGGCTGCTGAGGTCAACTGTGGTGATGTCAGCAGAGTGAAACTGTCAGTGTCAGAAAATGGCTGCAGCAAGAATCTTAGCTTGCAGACATAATTACAACTTCAGAACAAAGTTCATAACTTTTTCTTCTAATGTAAACAAACAGGGGTTTATAATTCAGAGAGAAAAGGCCAGGATTTTCAGATATGTGTGATGGTTTTCACTGCATCACCAGTTTCACCAGTTTGTGTACAAAGAACTTCTGCTGTTGATGCTAACAGGAGCCCATCACTCTTTCTCAGCATGACAGATCCTACTGCATCTGAAGGTGCTCCATTTTCACAAGGGGCAGTCCCCACCGTGCTGCAGGAAGCCATGCAGGTGTGCACCCTGCTTTTCCTCGCTTAGCCTTTTCTAGAGCAACAAAACAAAAGGCACACAGACCTATAAAAGCACCTGAGGCAGCTGCCCTGCCTGACACACTGCTGATCTTAAGGCTTTATCAGTGAATCAACATTGCTGCTTCGAAGCTGCAGCCTGAACAGGTGTGTGCTTAGCAGTCAGAGCGGCTCATTTGGAAAGAATGCTGTTCATAATCATAAAAAAAAAAAAGAGATTTAAAAAGTGTGTGCCTTGGGAAGTACAGCCACAGAGACAATGCATGGGAGACCTTCAAATTAAACACATTTCAGTGGAAACTCTTGCCTGCTGCCCTCCTACATACACGAGAGTCTGTGCACACTTAAACTGCAATAAAAGATGCCATAGCACTGCCTTTACTGCTCAGTAGTAGGTGGATTGAGAAGGTGGTAAACTCATGATAGATAAGGCTCAATCTGAGCTACAGCAAGCAGATTTTTCCAAATAATCTGAATTACCTGGGGTGAATTCAGCCACTGGCCCTGGCCTTCCCACTGCAGAGATGAAACAGCAGCTGCACAGCCTGCATCTAATCTCGAAATGCCCGATTTAGAGTGTTTCTGCTGTTCAAGCTGTGGGTCAACAGGGAGAGCTCAGCAGGGTCTCTTATCCCTTGTAACACTCTTCAAGAGCTCTTGTTCCATAGCTTTGCTTTGAAGGAGTAAGCATGCCAGAACTGAGCCCATTTTTCCCTTTCTGTCAGTTGGGATAACCAGAAAAGGCTCAGGAAATTCTGGAGGCCAAGATAGATGGACAAAATGCTGAGAAGAAAAAGGAGACTTTAAAAAAAAAAAAAAAAAAAAAGCCCTTTCTCTGCCCTCTCTTGCTGTGGTAACACCTCTCCTGCCCCCATCACCAGTCACCACATCAGCTTCTCTTTTCTAATTAAATGAGTCTGGAGCTGACTTGGAAAGAAAGCCAACAACTATGACACAGAGAAGTTTCATACTGGTTTGTGTGATGAAGTAGGAGACTGTTTGGCCAGTCCATGGCTTAACCTACTTTATTTTAATGAATTATCCATGAGGTGGGATACATAGAAGTGCCAAGTCAGCATAGTCTGAGGTCATCACCAACATCATCAGACAAGCTTTGAAATTACTTCTAAGTGGCAGTACGTCGTGTGGAGTCTAAAAAAATGTGTATAAGCACCAGCCAAAATAAATTATCATCTTCTCCCCTGCAGATGTGCGCTAGTACCTGCCTGATGCCATGAGAGCCAGCATGGCATGCCACCCCACTTTATGGAAACCAGCCACAAGGAAAATTATAAACTGAGACTTTTTTTAAATTCAGAAAAATATTAAAAGTGTGAACTGTGACATGTGCAGCTCAAATGATCTACATAAGGAGTATATTAATTTTTTTCTTTAATGGAAGAACTTTATAGTCTCTTGAAGATTGTGTATTTTTCCAATAAAAATTCATCATATATAACCATTTTCTCTTAAATATTAATTGATTGTAAATATCAAAGTTCAGATCATTAGTGAAGCCCAAATATTATAATTATAGTATTGAGAACTGCTCTGAAAACTCAAAGGGTCTCACCCATAATGCTTTCAGCCAAGTCCAGAAACTGAAGCAGTTTAATTTGCCAGTAGTTTTGCAACATTTCTCGCAGCAGTGAGATTTGCTTGACAAGACCCTTTGCCTGAAAAGGGATATACTTTTGATGTCTGAGACAAGCCTGACATTTCCACTTCCTATTTAATTTTTAAGTCACTTCTGCTTTAAAGTTCTGAGCTCAAGTTTCCTGCCCCAAGTAAAGCAGATCTCTTCATTTTTTACTTTCATTTTCCACTTCTGCTTTTCTTTGCCAGTAATATCACTTGTAGTTGAATCACAGTGGCAAATGGCTTCCTAACCCTACAGTTTCCACATTTTCTGTAGACTTGATCGTCACTTCTTCTGTGTCTGAATAAAATAAACTTCAAGGCTATGCATTAAAATCTTCTAAAAACAGTGCCATGGCTGCTGTCCTGCAGTTAGAGTGAACCTCTGGTTTCAGTGCTGGAGATGAGCAAGCATCTCACACAGCTTCTGGATGAAGAAATAAACTCAGTGATTGATGTGAAATTTCACTCAGCATGAGTGAAATTTGACTTTGCAATAGCACAGAATAGAAAACAAAAGAAATTTCTTTTCCAGGTCATTCAGGGCACTGCCAAAGACACTAATAGGGCAAGAGGCTTCTCCTTCCATTTTCTCTCAAACCTACAACTATTTGGCAGGGAAAAGAAGACTTCATAGCAGTAATGCACATTTCCTTATCAGGATCAGGTAACAGCCTAGCACAGCATAGTAGCAGCATGACACAGCTGCCCTGGGAAGCCCCAGAAAACAAAGGGCCCTAGAATAAGAACCCCTAACAGAGCACCAAATAATTTTTATATAAATGTATTTTATGTATAATATATGCAGAAATCATATAACACTTATAAATATATAATTATATATATAAAATTGCAGCACAAAAAAACCATTTATGTCAGGAGGTGATCTCCAGTCCTGGCAGAGCTCTATCAAGAATCTGTAATAAATATACTTTATTCACACTCTGAGGTTTTTTTTACAAAAAATAAATCTGTTTTAATTGTGCAGTTTAACGTGTCCCTCTGCTATGCAATGGCTGAACTACCTGTAACCAGTGGGATTTTTTGGGTTTTTTAACGAGGATTCAGAAGATGAACATGCTGTTCATTCGTGCAGTAGCTCACAAACCACTCTTTCCTTCTGTAAGGAATGGGATGTGCATTTACAGCCATGCACAGGCATTCATTTGACTGTTGTGTGCATTATGACTTGAGAGTAAAACCTAGCCCACCATTCATACCTGGCAAGAGTCTGGATCTTAGAGCTAATTCCTTAGTTTCTCAGTCCATCTCGTCTCCACTCACCTCCGTCATGGCAGATTACAAGGTATTGAGGTATTGAGCATACCTCAGTCACTACATGCTTTTTCAAACTTTAGTCCCCAATGAATTAATCCCTATTTAATTTTTTTTAAGTGAAAACCCTAATAAATAGTGTTAAGAAGTAACACTAAACAGAAGCCTACAAGCAGTTCTTGGTGTTCAACCAAAATTAACTGTTGACTGAGCCTGATTCTTCACTTTGAGGGGAAGTTTTATTTAAAGGTAATGCCAAGAAAGAATTTTTCCCCTCAGTTCCTAGACAAGATTAACTGTATTCTGCTTCAGAAATAAGAGCCAAAAAAAAAGAAAAAAATCTCCATTAAAATACAAGCCACTTGAAGTGCTTTTTTTTGCCCCAATGTGTTAATCAGAGACTTCAAGTAAACTGTGACCCTGAGGAGAGGAGGACATTCCCTTCAGCCTCAGTGCTGTGTTTTTCTGACTGCACTCCCAGGCCTGTGTGCCCAGCAGCAATCCAGGCACAGCCAGCTGGGTTGGTACAATCTGGAAGCTTGTTGTAATAACACACAGAACAAAAAACACAAGGAAGAGCCTGGCAGCTGTATAAAACTCCCTCTGAGCTCCAGTCTTCACAGAAGTTCACCAGCCCCAGCAATCAGCATGACCAGCCAGTCTCAGGGAATCCAGCAGCTTTTGCAGGCAGAAAAACGTGCCAAGGACAAACTGGAGGAAGCCAAAAAAAGTAAGTAGTTGGCCTGTTTTTACTGTACTTCTCAAGTGCAAGCCCTTCAGAATTACAGTAGCTCGCAGGAAAAGATTATTTCATCTGTATGCATTCACTAGTGCTGTGCCTTTACTGCAGGCAGGCATTAACTCAAACCTGAACAGAGTTTGCTTAAAATCCCATGTGCTTGTGCCTACGTGTACATGTGCCTCATTACATTAAAAAATGTTTTCTTTGTTATAGTCATCCTGTCAGCTGCATTTGTTCTTCCTTTATCTCAGTGTTGATAACGCCATTACTGCCTTGCTATTTAAATTAAAATCCTATGTGCCTTTGGCTGCCAGCTCTGAAGGACCAGACTCTAAACTCTTTATTTTTCTTAATAGGTCTTGCTAAGATTTTTCACTGTTCCTCTTTACTTGCAAAATCCAGTAACTTGTCTCCTAATTGAAGCTGAGCTTCAAAAAATTATATGAAAACTAAGGGAAGACTTCAGCACCCTGATAGTAATCAAAGTCACAGTAAAACCATGAGCACTCTCAGTACTGTAAAAGATCATTCACAGAAGTTTTATGACATGGTACAAGTAATTATTCTCCTGAGTGCAGGTACAACCACATGAGTCATTGACCTGCACTAGCACTGAAACATTAATACTGTTTTTTGGAGTGATCTTGCTTCAGAAACCAGCAGCAGAATGCAAAGAAAATGGATGATGATGTCATGTGGAGCAAGAACACAATTAAAGGAATATATTTTGTTTTCCAGGGAGGAATGGAGGCTAAACAGAATAATTTGTGTAGTTTCCATATGCCTTCTACACGTGAATCAGCATTGTTCTGTGCTCATTAATTTTTAGTGTGACATGTCAATTTATACAGCAGCGCACAAAAATAAGTAGAAAGGCAAGTTCCCTCCCTAAGCACCCAGGCACTGCCTGTGCCTTGCAAACACAATAGAGATTAAAACAAATCCTCCCACCTTCCTAAAACAGAACTCTCTCAGGCAGAAACCTGAAGGCAAGAGATAGTTAAGTAGTGTTGTGACCTCTTACACAGCCAAGCTAGGAGCTCTAGGAGGGATGCTTTTTCCCTTCTCATGTAGGGGAGCAGAGGAAACACACGGCTCCCTCAAAGCAAGAGAGCACACAACCTGGAAAGGCACAGCCTCAGTGGAAGGAGAAGGAGTTTGGCCTGAACAGAGACTGCAGAATCAGGCCTTAGTTTGAAGTGGATTACTTTTGGGTTTGGATTGGGTTTTTTCGTTTTGTTTTGTTGTTTTTTTTGTTTTGTTTTTGGGGTTTTTTTGTGTTTGTTTTTTTTTTTTTTTTTGTTATTGTTTTGGGTTTTGGGTTTTCTTTGTTTGTTTTTGTTGTTGTTGTTGCTTTAGTTTCATTTGTGTTTGTTTTTAAAGCCAGAAGAGTCACTTTAGCTTTTTCTATAGCAGTCAGTTAAAAAGGAAGCTTCATAAATTTAGGAACTCCAAAAATGAAAAGAATAATTATAACATAAAAGTGATGACCAAAGATGAATGATTTGCAGAATCCAGACACAGTTATGGATGCATGAGGCATTTGCTCTACTCTGCAAAAGACACACTCCCTTGTCATCACCTCAGCCTCACTTGGAGTGCTTGTGATAAGAACAGGATTTCTTACAGATAAAGTATCTTCAGACCCCTCTGAGTCAGAAACTTGAATTAAACCTCTACCAGTGTTTACCTCAACCCTAACACACTAATAGGAGTTATTAACCAGCTACAGAAAAACAGCTATTAAGGATTTTGCTATCATAAAATTATTCAGAGTAAAAATATATAATCACTTTGGCTTTCTTTTCTATTACTTTTAAGATAACTTTTTTTTTTTAATTTATGAAAATTATTAAGGAAAATTAAAGTTTCAATACACAAATTTAAACATAAGAAAACAACCCAGTGACTGCAAGGGAGGAACAGGCTGCCCAGAGCTGGGGAATCTCCATTCTCAGAGACATTCAAAACCCCCTGGATATGGCCCCAATCAAGCTGCCCTTGCTTTCATCAGGGAGTATATCCTATAGGCTCCTTCCAGCCTCAGCACTTCAGTGTGATTCCATGAAAAACCTCTAGAATTTCCAAAATTAGCAGATCAAGAGCAAACTGTTTAAATAAATCTGCCCTGGATTTTGTTCTAAACCAAGCATTATAGGTAATCTACCAGCATAATTATACCTAGACAACCATTATATTCAACATTGCAAGAAGTTTGCAATGAAGCTACAAAACAAAATTTAAAATTTCCATGTTGTCCCTAATTTAAGTATTTTTCATAGCACTGTCACTACACTGCCTTAGATAACTATGCCAGCATAAGATAAATACTGTGGGACAGGGGCAAAAGGGATTCTTTTAGAGGCAAATCTGGCTATTCTAAATTGGGATTACTTCAGCAGTTAGATCAAAACAAAGGATTGCAGAATTTGTCTCTGAGCATAAAAGCTAAGCTGAAAGGCAGTACATGAAATGCAACAGATCTGAGTAGTGCAGCTGGCTGACCTGTGCACACACGGCTGGGTGGAACAAGGAGAGAGGTGCTGCTTCACCCCAGAATGGGCAGCTCAGATCCACCCAGCACCAGCTGGGATCAGCAGCTGCTGCTCAGGGCCTGCACTCTGCTGGGCTGGGCTGCCAGGGAATGCTCTGAACCCTCCCAGCCCTGTGACCTCCTTTGTCACCCCAAGCAGGCATTGCACAACACCACTGCACCGATGGTCTGGCTGCTGTGCTGACACTGGGACATCAGCTGGCAGCTTGTTCATGGGACACAGCAGGAACAGGCATCTGCAAGGAAGTGTGACTAGCAAAACTACCCTGATGCAAAGCCTTCCGTGTTTACAGTTGATACTCACATAACCAATCAAAATGTAGTGTAAACACACATAATATTGTATATAAACAGTTAATGGGCCTAGGTTTTGCTGACATATGTGCAGTTGTTGGTAATGCAAAAGCCACTTGAAGTAACTGAAAAAATGAGTAAATAAAATTATATTGATACACACAAAACAAAGCAAAAATATAATGCTAAAGTTCCTCTATACATGCTTTTTCTTACTTCTTGCTCAATACCCTTTTTCCTGTCATATCATTAGCTGATAAAATTATTATTATTATTAGCTGAAAAATTATTAATATTTTAAAATTTTAATTAAATTAACACATGCAAGGCTGAAATTATTAGATTGATTAAACACAAGCCAAACCAGTCTGCAATCCTTTGACCATTTGAACATGGTGCTGCTTTATCTATAATTTTTACTTTAAGCACAATTTGGATCCCAGAAATAACTGGGCATTATCAGCGCCAAGACAACAATTCCTGAAAATCCTTTTGGGTAAAACAAGGGAAACAAATGTGTCATGAACACTGGGCTTAGCAAAACTTGTTCTCCTATCGATTTTTATATCTTCCCTTGAATTTCTCATGCCTAATAAAAAGAAAACTCAGATGAAAGATTATAGAAAATCAGATTAAAACCAAATGTTAATCAAAATAAGATACTGTAAACAGAATTATATCCATGGCGCTCTCTTGGATAATATCCAAGACATGTTTTATCTACTGAGAAAGCTATATATAATGTTCAGCTGCCTCTATTCTATTTTATTAAAAGTACAAAATAGTTTGCTCACAGTGCAGATCCCCAAATCCCATTTTCCAGACAATTTAGCAAAGACAACTGAAATGGTTCTATTTTAAGAAAATATTATTATTTTTTTGGCAACTTCTTCAAATGACTTGATTTCTATACAGAAATTCAGCTAGAAGCCCAGATTATACGTTTGAAACAAAACTCCAACTTCAGCATTGCAGTTTTTGGAAAGTAAGATAACTTAGTGTTTGAACAAATTAGAATGCAACATTTTTGCCTCCTACTGTCTTTCTTACAAGATCTAAAAAACTCCAACAACCTAAAAGACACCAATTCTTGTGGATCTAACGAGAGCAAAGTGTTTCTTTAACATCACAGAAATACCTAGAAAGAAGAATTCAGTCTTTCTCCATGCTAATAACACCTTCCCATGTTAGGCAAGAAAATCCTATACGGTGCTGACTGGTCACAGCAAGTTTTTTAAAATTTGGTCAATTTAAAATGATGCCTAAAAATTAATAGGCTGTGGACAATGAAACCAGGCACAGCACTGCTGCTTGCTTCTCCCCATCTTCAAGGATGGAAGGAGAGACAGAGAGCCAGCAGCAATCCTGGCCCCCACAGCATGACCTTTGTGGCAAAATCTCTTCAAACTTGGGGCTTTCTGTACCTCGTCTCTATGATCCTGATGAAATGTCAAAGGGCCAGGCTGGTTTGCCCATCCTCCTGCACTTCTTGCATGATTTTGGCTGAATTTCAGTGCTCCACCACCCTTCAGCATGTAAGGGTTGATTCAGCTTGGCTGTGCTCTGCAGAGAACCCAGCCCAGCAGATCAGTAAGGCTTTGAAAAGGCAGGCCTGCATTGCACGACTACAGTAGCAGACAAGTGGTTAACAACAGACTGATTAATTAATTTTAGTTTGTCCCTAGTGGAACAGCAGGTTAAGCTCTAGTTTCTGCTTAACTTAATCAGGTGCAGCATATGCACCAGCGCATATGTTGGCAGTTGCCGATTCTGTCCACAACGTTGTTGGACTAGCAGTAATTTACTCACAGCTTTTCCACTTAATTAAATAGGAAGCAGCAGGTTCCTGCTGTGCCAATCCTAAAGGCATCATGGAAAAATGAAATGGCTGCCACCCTACAGTGACACCCTATGTATTGTGCTTACTCCAGAGCACTGTCAAGAGCTGACACATATGTATATATATACTCTTTAGTTCACTATCTATGTTGTCAGAGGCAAATGAACTGTTGTTTTGTAGTTAATCTCTTTCCATTTTGTGCATTTTAAATGGATATATTTATCTATCTGGTGGCCAAATATGCAACATATTTACTACAGATGGCCCCCCAGATGGAATTTGAAATTAAAATCCCACTGATTTTGAAATAATTTAATTTGCTATAGAGATCCAGTTCCTCAGCTGGTGAAATTGGCAAAGCTTCATTGTAGTCACTCCCCCTGACTGCCAGCTCCAGAGAATCACCCCCCAGCTCCACTCCTACAGAGTGGAAACTCTACAAAAGGCTGATCAGCTCCAAATTTGGAGAGGAGAATAAGGGAAACTTCAAAACACAGACCTGAACCTAGTTCCAAATTCTGTTGTCCAGACTTATGTCAGGCTCTTACACAGATCTGTCAGTTCACTCATCCTGGTCCCAAAACTTCATACAGTGAGTGGCAGAAGCTGGGTGAAATCAGCCTATTTCAAACAAACACAAACTCTGGAAAAGTACCCACTAGGTTTAAAACGGCCTCTCTCCACTTTATACATAAGCACAGTGGTTCAATGGGAGAAGGATTCAGAAATATAATTTCCCACACACAAGAGCCCTGCACTGATGGACTGGGAGTCAATGAAGCTATCCAGTTCCTCAGTAGGCTGCTCCTTCCTGTTAAAAGCCTGTACATGCCACCCCAAATGTTCCACAATAAGCAAACAGTCCAGGAATTAAGACTTAAAAGGTAACTCCCATTCTGTGCATCTCTCTGCTTCTACTCACCCATCTGCAGATAATTATTTTGGAAGGAGCAATCAGCTGGAGAAGTAATTTCCTGATGAGTCAGGTAGTTTACCCCAGATTTTGCTGAATCTCAGGTGTATTAAAGCAGTCTTCCTCCCAAGTTCCAGCTTCCTCATTATGCCATGCTCAGCGGGAGAAAGTTTCTATATGATAAGGCGCACCTGATAAGGCTTGAGAAGCCCAGCTCAGGTGTAACCAAACCAAAATGTTTATGTTTGTCTTCCTAGCCTAGACAAAGAATGAGAGAATGTTACCTAGGATTTCAGGAAAGGAGGAAAGGTATCTTTTGTCTTCTGTGCTTGAATTAAGAGCCCAAAAAAAAAAAAAAAAAAAAAAAAAAAAAAAAAAAAAAGTTCTTATTGCTCAGAGGTGTTAAATAGGTTGCTACCATAAAGAAATAAATCAGTGTGCCACAAGAGATCAAGATGGCTCTTTCAGCTGCCTAGGCCGCTACTCTCACATTCTTGTGATATCCTAATTTAAGCAACTAAGCAATTTTTCAGCGACCGAAGATACTTCTGTTAAGAAAAGAGAGCAACCTTATTCCCCCCACTCCTAAAATCCTAGCTGTACAGCAGAAAGAGACCCCAAAAATCAGCATCAGCCTAGGTGTCTCAAGTATAACATACCAACATTCCATGCAAGAGGCTTACAGTTAGAAAATTACTGTTTCCTCACAAGGTGGTGTAGCAAAATCCTGAGGAGATCCATGCAACTTTACTGATTTTATGAATGACAGAGAAGTCCTTAGGGGATTTATGACACACTCGCCAGCTCCTTCATGTAAAACCTTAAACATCACATTTCCACCAAAACATTTACCCTTTTTCTTTACATGAAAGCCCTACTAGATCCAGGAAGGACCTTATGTCCAGTCCTGCAATGACTTACATGCTCTTGATCTGACAAGCCCATAGTGTTTTACCTAAAACAAGCTATTGACAGCAAACAAAATTAGGTATGTAAGCAAGCCTGGTGAGGAGGAAGGCTCTAGTTTCCACTACACCCTAAAGTGTCACCTTACAGATCACCTTCTTGTTTAAAATGAACCAAAAAAAAAAAAAAAATTTAATGCCTTTCATGGTTTCTGTGCACTGGCAAAGAATTGACCTCCTTCTCTTAATCATTCAGCTCTGCATTTAACAAAGGTTGGCAGAAAAGGCTGGGGGAGGAAAGGACAAATGCTGAAAGTTGCAACTCAGTTTGGTAGTGGTTAAGACATCTTGCATTATTTTGGATATCTGCCAGCTCTAAGCAGAATCCAGTTGGTGTGGGATGAAGGGATTCTGGCAACCAATCAATACAGGAAATCTTACAGAATAACGTCTTCTCCCATCCGTGACAACTAAAATCTGTTATCTGGCTGCTACTATTGCTGATGAAGAAAAGATAGATATTTATTTAAACACCAAGCTGTGATTAGAAAAAAATGCATTTGTGTTGTGGGAAGATGTCTACTTGCAGAAGGACTTCTGTTGTCAGCAAACCAAGATCTTCTCTTGATGTGTGCTTCTGCACAGGAAGTTGGTCTCAGAAGAGGGGTACTTGCATGACTGGCTAGCAGTCAAAAAGTGTTCTACGTAAATCACTTCATCTCTTCTGACCATTCTTGTGCAAATAAATCTGATGGACAAGACTTTCAGCCAAATCAGTGCTCTACTATGGCAGCTAAAATATCTCTGATTTGGAGAGCTTCATCTTTGGGGATACGGGGATGGTATGAAATAAATGCCTCTCTCTTCCCCATCTAGGAAAGGGTAAAAGGCTGAAGCAGGCCAAGGAAGAAGCCACAGCTGAGATAGACCACTACAGACTACAGAGGGAGAAGGAATTTAGAAACAAGGAAACAAATGTAAGTAAGAAACCTGCATGTGTTCTTTTGTCTTACCAAACTGCTCAATGGTAAACCAAATTGTTTCCAAGAGCACTACCTGAAGACTTCTGCAAAGCAGTGTGGTTGTACTGATTAAACACAGGGGTGTCATCTACAGTGTCTACATGCTTCATTTGGACTTTTTCACAGGCTTTGAGTGCATTTGTAGAATAAATTGTGGATATTCACCACTAAAATGGTCCAGATTCCATATTTGGTTCATGCTTATACTTTGAAGACGTATGTCCCTTAAGGAAAAATACTTTTGGGTCCTTTTTCTATAACCACAGACAGACCTAGTTCCTGTCCTGAAACTGGAGGATTCAGAAAGGTGGATGTGTCAGTAAAAGCAAAAGTTTAAAATGTTTCTTTCCATTTCGTTCCACTTTAGCTGTCTCTTTTCATTACATATAAGACCGCATCCCTTGTCAACTGAAGTCACCAAAACTTGGAGTTTTTCACTGTTTCTATAGTAAAAGTGGTCTAACTCGATATTTTCCTATCTGAACAAAGCTGTTTTATACGTTTATGGTATCTTGCATTTTTCTCTAGTATTTCCATGAAATTCACAAACCATTCTCTTTTTAACAGGTGACTTTCCTCTTACATTCTTGGTCTTGTTTTCTCCCCCAGGTTGTATCATGCAAAGACAAGGAAAGTACTTGTGCAAAAGCAGACACAAAAAGAAAAAAAAAAAAAAAGTCAAAGAGGTCAAACAAAATCTGTTCTACCAACCTGTCATTTCAGTCACACTTCACATAAAACATTTTCCAGCAGGGCTCACAAGCCTTAGGAACACCTATACACACAAAGTGTTGGTATCATACCCTGCTAACCCCCAGACACACTGTCACAGAGGCAGGCTGGGTGGAAATGTCTCAAATGTATAGTTTCAGTTGTTTACTGACACCAAAATAAAGTATAAACACCTCTAACATTTATTCACCTTTTCAGTCAAGCCAGACTTCTTGTTCTAGGTCTTGATAGCAGAAGAGTAAAGATGTTGCTTTTTTGTGAACTCCATTTTGTCATCACAACCAAATTAAAGCTGCAGGGAAAGGCCACTATTGATTGACAGAATGTTTCACACGAGCAGGACAGAGCACATATGGCTCCTCAAATGACAACATGTTGTACACAATCGTTGCAGTCCTCCTCCGTGTCCCCTGACCTCATTATGTCAAACATTCACCTTCCCAGACCAATGCCATCATTATTTACCTGTGTCTGGGAGGCAGTCAGGAGCTCCAGCAAAGCCAGTGCAGAGGGAGCTCTGATGTCCGGTTCAGTTTACTTTCTCAGGTATTTGGACACAAGTATTTTTATTTCTCTGTCACAGTCTCCTCTAATGCCATTCTTCCTCCTACTTTGTGTCACTTGTATCCAAACAGGAGCAAATTTTCTCATACTATGAGAGGCTTCATATCCATCCAGAATTAAGAACAGCAACAGAAAAATAAAGATTGAGGTTAGAATGACAATATGCAAAATCTTTTTTCAAAACATGCAAAATTTTTTGCTTGGATCTCAAACCAATTTCACTTTTTCACTCATTGTCTGAAGTCACCTGACTCTGGAGACATGCAGCCTAGTTCTGAATTTTGTGGCTTCTGAGCCAATATAATATTTTAGCAGCTTTGAAATGACACTAGCATAAAACCTGTATGGGAAAAATAAGGGAAAAACCTTCAAGTCAGCAGAAATCATAAATTAAGCAGAGTGTTGCCTGCATTCTGTGAGAAAAAGGTCCTCAAATTCAGAAGCTGAAGAAAGGGAAAAACACATAGATGAGTAAGAGTTTACTATCTCAAATGACATTAGCATGAGCTGAGAAAGCAGGTCTGCAGAGGCTCTTCTTAAAATTATAATACTTTTCTTGAGGCTTTTCAAAAGTAATTAGTGGCTGGATAACATGCAACCATCTGGGATCTCAAGAAAGCTACTTTCCCCAGTGGAAAAATTCAGTTCCATAAATCTGGTCTAAGCTGTACAACCTTTCCCACACCCAACCCTTGCAACTTGTCTAAAAGTTAAAATAAAATGTCAGCTAAAAATAGTTATTATAGAAAACTATAATCTTTTCCCAATACTTATTATTATGTCTATAACCTACATTTCTTCCAAACTGAAAAATGGTGTACATGTGGATTATGGACAAATGTCTTACTACGTTGCCAGGTACTGATAAACGGAACAGGGAAGGTGACCTATGCAAAAGATGCTTTTCCTTCTTTTAAGAACTAAGTTGGGCTGAAACCACATGGAAAATAGAGTTAATGACCCCTCCCTTGTTTCTGGTCATGCTCTAGGTACCCCACTAATATACCACAGGTTAGCTCCACCTGCTAGTTCACCCCAGAGAACCATGGCAGGAACAAGAACAGTATTTTACTTACTCCTTTCTTATTCTGCCAGCATGCAGAAATGTCTTCTTCTCTCCACATGGAATTCTTTAGCTGGAAATCAATTTCTCTGCTGGTATCCAAAGGACTTTTTCATAAGGGAAGAATTCAAGGGATGTTGGGGCAATGGGGGAGGAGGGAGCACAGTCACAGATTTGGAACGTGTACATCTGTTTATAACATAACCTTGCTAAAATGTTCAGTGAGTCTAGAGTCAATTAAATTCTAACCGAATGTCCTGATATTAACTGTGCCAGAAGCTGTCTGGTATTTCGCCAGATAAGAAAATGTAACATTAAAAGACCTTGTCTGAGGCCTGTTGAGGGTTATACATCACTAACTGCTGAAGACATTTCAAGTACTCTAAAACTGTAATTATGCATTTTCAGGAAGGTTTTTCCATGTTTGTTCCTTAGCTGCACTCACAGGCATTCTCAGTGAGGCCAAATGAAGGCACACAGTGATAGAACTTAGCTGCCTAGTCATTAAAATGAAAACAAATTAAAATGAGCCATATAAAAGACAAAACATACACAATGTTTTTCCCATAGTGAGCTGGGAAACTTTCATTACATAGGGAGATTCCCATTGCTAATGAGCATGTGAGAGTTGCCTTTAATCCTGTTTTTATGCCTACAGTTGAACCCAGATCAAACCCTCACTGTTTGGAAGCACTGTGATGTGTTGGTGTTATGATTGTGCCACATGATGAAGAAAAGTACAATAAACATGGTTATATATAGCCTCTCATTTTGCTCAGAACTGTTCTGCTTTTCAGGTAATGGGCTCCCAAGGTAACCTCTCTGCCAAAATAGAAGAGCAAACAACAGAAGCCATCAGGAACCTCACAAGCAGCTACCACAGGAACATGGAGGGCATGATGAAAAAGCTCTTGAGCACAATATTTGACATCAGCCCTGAAATTCACCCAAACTTCAGACCTGCAGTTTAAGATTCATTGATGTGCTGTGTTTGCAAAGCAAAGTAGCCTTCTTTCTTGATAAGCATAAATACTTCCTCATGTATTGTTTCTGTATGTGTGAGAAAAAAAGAGCACTGAAGCCAAAAGCACACAATTCCACACAGGCTTTTGATGTGACAGGAATTATACAGGGTTTCACAAGCATTTGTTGGAATATTGTTTCCTGTAGCTAAGCCCCTGTCATTTAGGCAGGGACAAGTCAATAACAGCAAAATAAATTATTATTTGACACCAGCAGGTTTTCAGTGGGAGTCTTTGTTCCTTTTGTCTTATAAAATGTGCTGTACTTGGATGTTATGTTGCATAAGGTCTGTTTATCCTAATCTTTACTGTACTTCAAGTCATATGAAATAGAATATCAGAAAAAACTAAAATGGAACATTTCTGTTTTTCTTGTGACACACAGAGTGGTCAGGTTATGGACCATACAGGAACATTTGATTTCGGTCAAAAAGAATAGGTCAAAGCATTTTCAAATTTTCTATGTTAGTTTAAAACTAAATGTGGTTAACTTGTACAAAACTATGCTTAAAAGCCATACTTAAATTATTATACTAAAATTTAACTACACCACAAACTTTATATAGCTTTGTTAAGTCTGAAAAATGAGAACAGGCATAATCATTATTTACAACATTGTTATGATGCAAGGGCCAGGCTAGCACATCTATTCTATTCTATACAGTTACCCTGAAAGCACAAGAACCCAAGGGCTCAGACTCTACACCAGTTATCCTAAATGGTACCTGAATCCACAGGTTGTCTGCCAGAAATCACATCAGCTACAGCTCATTTCTGTTACCCTAAGCGATCTTGGGTAATATTTCCCTCTGCAGTAGCACAGATTTCCCTTGGAATGAATTCTGCTGAAGTTAGGAAAATACAATATGATCTGTGCCCTCAAGGTGAAGCCCATTCAGTCTGATGGGAGGCTGATGGGGGGGCACTGATGTAGTGGGGATCTGACACACACCTGCGATGTGAGCTCCTTTAATACCTTGTCTCCACAACAAAATTACACCAAATTAGAAAAGAAGCTTGAGAAATGGCAATGACTAGCAAACAATAGCCATGATTTCCAGTCCACGTAGACACAGACAAATCATTTCCATTTCACAGCAGCTAGTCATAGGCAATCTCCTGTTCCAGCAAGGTTTACACACTTGATGTGCTGTCATGTGTAAAATGACCGTAAAGCTGTAGTCAACCTAATGTCAGCAAACATGACTCCTCAAGGCTGTGCCTGGATACTACATAATCTCCAAGCCCTGATTGTTACAGTCTCCTGTGCCTGATCATATTCTCTGGGGACCCAAGGACGCTGAGGAATGGGAAAGAAACTAGAAATCCTATTGACAGCAGCTGAAAGGCTCATTTATTTAGGAGTGCTTTGAATCAATGTGTGATAGGTTTTGATTTGCTAAGGGGATGAAGGCACTCCAGTCCCAGCCCATGTGCAGGACCCAATGCAGGCACCTTCCTGCGCAGCTTGGGACAGCCAGGGCTGTCTCACAGCCCAGGGGCACATGTCTCCAGCTTGGGTCATGGCTGCAGCCCCAGCGCAGTGCTCAGCTGTGAAACACAGAATTTTTTAATCAATAAATTCTAAATCCGCTGATTAAAGTATCTCAATTAACCAGTAGGTCATAAATAACAACAAAAGGTCATACCAGTGGAAAGTACAAGAACTGTTTTATACAACTCATGACATGGATTGGGCTGAATTCCTCTGGCTGTTCTCTCTCAAAATTCTCTTTTGAGTTATAATATATGAGGATGTATAATATAATATATGAGTGATGTGGTTCCCATTCATGGGTGATGAGGGGAGATCTCTGAACTCATGCCAGTAAGACAGAATATCTTTCAAGTCTAAATAAAGTAAAATGAAACAGACATGAAGAATTAATACTACGCTCTGTGCTGAAGCTGTCTACTGACTTTCCCATTAATTTCTGAAGAGTTTGGAAGCTGGGGTTTGGGAAATCAGAACCAGATGTTAATCCATTACATGGATTATGATATTAACTGAAATTTTTCCATATTAAAATATACTTGGAAGTTCATACAATCTGTAAAACATAAGTTGTTCTTGTAAATCATCAAATGTGTAGGGTATAAATGTGTGTGTATGAAGTTTTAACAGAACAAAATATTTCAGTCCCTGACTTAAAAGATTTTGTAGCTCTAGGGCTATGAGGAATGTTTCCCTCTAAGTTAGGACAGGATGCTCTGCTGTTGCAGAGCTCAGGAACCACCATAGGGCAGGTGACAACAGACTGCCATGACATACAAACACAGGAGATGTGAACCTGCAGATGCATACTTTCACACACAGCCTTGCCCAGAACCATCCTTAACTGCAGACAAAGCAGGAAAGATGTCTATGAGAAAGGATATATTGGGCATCCCTGCAGCAGGGGACAGTGTCAAACTTTGGGTACAAATTGGGGCAGGGTCAGACATCAGACTGAGTCTGGGGCTGAAATTTAAAGACATTGTTAGGCTATTAAGCTACACCTTCCATCATTTACAGCAGCACTGGCTGTTAGCTGTACTGACAGGCAAGTAATACTGCCATCAGTTAAAGACGTGAACAGTAACAGTTCTTACAAAAGGAAAAATCAACCTTGCCCCTGTGGTCCATCAATGGAAATAAATTATGTTCAACTGGAACTTCTCTTAACTGGGTGTATCTTTCAACTATGGATTTGGTTTTTTCTCTAAATAACAGCATTCAGACTAGTCAAATGTTGTCAAGACACAATTCTTCAGTCTCAGCCACAAGTCAGGCTTGCACTCTAGTATGTCCTCACCAAAAGACTAACTCATGGCAATGGTACCCATGTGGCATTTCATCATGACCTTCTCCAAACTCTGGGGCAAAGAACATGGCCCTGACTGTCCAACAACTCAGTGCAGAGCCAGGTGCTATTGAAAATAAACACAAGGGGAGCAAAGGACACCAGGCAAAGATTTTGGGGTGACAGCAGCAATTCCATGTCTTTTCTGTTCCCAAAGCCCCCCATAGCCACATGTTGATTAAGTAGGAAATTTGAACATTATGTAAAATTACATTCTGCTTCATGTATACAATGCATATTCTTTAAAATAATTTCCTCCAGCTCCTTATTGAAATAGAGGGAATGCCTGTTCCACAATACACAAGCATCATGTATTCCTGTCAGCTTCACTGTGGCCTGTCCTTCACAGATTTGATTATTCCACGTTTTATGGTACTATAAGGCACTTATACTCTGAGTCTTCCCTGAGGAACATTAATGCTTGTTAGAAATACATGACCCAACCAGTATTACTACAAAACACTTGGAAAATGTTACATTGGAGTACTATTAATACACTCTATTGCACATGCACTACATGACTGCATGTGGAAAACCTGATGACTTGCAAGCTTATTAACTTACTGAAATTCCTCATTGCTTTTATGAAAGATATGCCACAACTGAACTACCTGACCCTGGGTGATTCCTGGAAGTTCCTCTGGCCCCAGATCTGATTTATTTCCAGGGACATCAGACTCCAATATGCTGCCAAATTTGATATCACTTTTGTAAATACAGAATTTTTGAGTAGAACTGTGCTCCAAAAACAAGCTTTCCACAAAATATGCCAGGAAAATTACCTCAAAACTTGCTATTAAAATAGACTTTGCTTTAAGAAACACAGTATTTATAATTCACCTGTAACAAACCAAAGAGCATAAATATTAATATAAAACAGATAATCAATGTCAATATAACCTAATTTGTATAACCTTCTCATGAAAATATCTATTTAACAATCTTGCGGCACTGATTTATTGTAGAAAAGAGACAGATAGATAAAAACAGATATATAACATAAATGTAATCTAACCAGGTATGTGTATTTTGCAAATAAATCCAGCATTTTGTGTCAGTGTCGTTTCCATGCAGACTTACTCACGGGAAATGAGCAATCCCATTGCTGGCAGCAGGATGACTCACACCTATGTTTTAAATGGAATAAAGGTGAAGTGTGGAGGCAGCTCCAAGTGCAGAAATGAGATGTAGCAGCAAGGACAGACTGCCAGGGCACTGCCAGATGCTCAGAATTGCTCCTGCCATGAATTCTGATCCACATCTCTTCTCCAAGGGTGGCTGCCCTGCACTTCACACCAACACTGCTGTTTCTACCAGCCCATGAACACACAGCCTTGACTTTCCAAACACCTGGCTCCCCAAGCATCAGGAGGATATGTTTTACCTCTTACTCATGGTTTCCCAGCTGTTAGCAGCAGCAAAGAAAGTTTAATAAATTAAATAATTATGTCTTATAACAGATTTACACTTCTTAACAACATATCTACTGAGATGAGTTTCAAGGAAAAAAAACAAAATATTGTTTCCTATTAACACTTAACTGCTCTGTCTGCATGTGCTATGGGTAATGTTTGTTATGGCACAGGCTGCCAAACCCATTCAGAGTATTTTCCCTAATGCCTTTTCCATTCAGCTCTGGAGTAAGCAAATTAGCATTCAGCACTTTTCTCCTGTTTTTAAACCATTTTTCTTCCGCATCCTTTGGAGTCACCCACAAAAGTGACATTGAGACAATAATTTACTCCAAGGTAGAGTCTGGAGAGTCCTCACCGATTTCCAATTCCTACTAACTTCTACAATTTCAACTGATACATTTATATATATGAGCAAATATATACCTCCCATATGTATCCTTTGTATTCAAGAAGTTAAAGTAATTTTCATTATTCATTCAGTTTCTTTTTCTGAACATAAGTATTTATCTATCTTGGAAAAACAAACAAAAACTACTTTCCTACTTTTTTTGTGTCAAATTCAAGCCTGAGTGATTCACCAGTTTCCACTTAATCACTGCCTAAAAGAGACAATATTCACCATAAAGGGTTTTAGACCTGGAAATATTCCTTCCAAACTTTTATTTATGCAGAACTATTGTGAGAAAACCACTGAAGGCTTGACTGTCAGCTGCTGGGAATCTTCATAAGTCAGATGATACCAACAGGGTAGCAATCAACACAGTTTTGTGAAAATCTGTGAGCTCTGCATCTGTCTCAGGCACTTTCTGGGCTGTTCCACAATGTCCCAGCACGTTTGCTGCTCGGCTGATTCTATTGCTCCTATCTGAAATTAGATTCAGTGAGAAAAACACCTTGTGATGGAGGGGGTCGCCAGCCTAACAAGGCAGAAGAAAGATGAGATGGTCACAGTTTGTGCCAGGTCTGTGTGCAGCCTCTGCTGCCCAAAATAGCCCACTGTCAGTGACAGGCTGCAGGGTACACTGGAGAACTAAAGAGAATTTCAAAAGGGGAATGCCTCTCAGGAAAATTGGTACTTTCTGAGAGAACTTTCCATGAAAAGCTTTTTAATCAGCTTAAGCTTAAAATTATGCTGCTCTATTATCTTCAATGAGAGTAGCTTTAATAAAGAGAACTCATTCTGAAACACAGTGCAATACTCTATGGACCAAGTCTGCTTAACAGAACAAATGGATACAGCCATGTTCAGTGAAACATGAAAATTTGTCACAGCTTTGATCTGCACAGAAATTCAGTAATTCCACAGTAAAGCATGGTGTTTAGAAATGATTCACTTGTTTGACATGTGACTCGTTCAAGCACTGAGACCAATATTTATACTCTTTGGTGGTTAAGAAAGATGTTGTATTCAGAAAAGAATATGTTCTACACAGAAGCATGTGGACTTGTCAGCAAACACCAAATGTAGTCATATATACTAATATGTTATTAAGTGCTTTATGGATAGTAAAATCAAGTCCCTGATGTACTTCAGAGTGAAAATATCTTTCCTCTCCTTGAAATGGAGAGCAAACTTGTATCCTATGTGCTAACATGGATGCCAGCATTCCTCAAAATCTTGTGCAGCTATTAAATTAAACTTGAGATTCATTCTCTATTTCCATGTTGAAAAGGTAAGATTAAATGTGTACTAGTTAAGACAGCATGCAATTAAAAGTCAAAGCATTAACAAAAATGGCACTATGCAGTTTACAGTTGACTTGCAGACAAAGTTTAATGAGCCTCTTTGTTTTCTCACACCTCTGCAACTGGCTCCAAGTCTTTGAACTATTCCTTTGCCTTGTAAATTCAGGTCCATGTAAGGTGAAGATCAGTGTGAAGGTGCATGTAACCTAAGGAGCCTGCCCGAGTTTGTGTTTCAGTGTCCTGCTTCCCTTCAGCAGCTCGTGTAAGACTGCAGCATGCAGAGCACCAACACCAGCCGAGAGCAGGAGTCAGCCCAGGAACTGGCACTGCAGTGTTTTCAAATGTTTGTGGAGAAAAGAACATCAGTGATCCCTACAGAGGCATTTGCTGACCTTATAGGCTACTCCTGGTGTTCAGACTTAAGGGTGTCTATGGGAGAGGTGGGAATTGAAAGAGCAATCTTAACCCAGACCTATAAACAAGAGGAGGCACACTCCAACATCATGGGTTTGTCGGAGGTCCAGTTCTTGACTTAAAGCCTCAGGCTACTGCCCTAAGGAAAGTGTTAGATGTGCAATATGCAGCTCCTGTGCACAGTGGGGGCTGTCAACAACCATTGGGGTACCCTATATTTGTTCTAGTAAAAGAAGGCAGAGAAGGCTTATTTACAAAGATCACACTTCTGACATAACTGAAAAACTTGAAGTCATCTCTTCATAATTCTGTATACAGATTTCATCTGCCTTTCACAGGATCTCTGCACAAATTAAGCATATCTACCTCAAAGGAGTAGTGAAGGTATGCTGTAGTAATGGTTTGTTGGTTAGTTTCTTTCCCACAGCCACAATTGTGAAGAGTGAAAAACCCCAAAAATATAAGGCCCTCCAAAACATTCCTTGCCTCTGACTTTCATCAGGCCAACACTTTTCTCACACAAAATGCAATCTGCTTTTTTTTACATCTAATGTGTACCCTAATTTATTCCCACCATAACCTTCTTAATTTCCACTTACCTTATGCATCCAGTTTCCAATATCCTCTAATTACTTTTTAAAATAATTATCTTCATGCTTTCTCCTTCTCTGATAGGAATTCATCATAGACACACATCACATTGTTTCATTTTCCTTCTCTACACTCCTAGTAATCCTACCAAAAGAGCATGGCAACCTTAAAACAAATTGTATTTTGAAGCTACTACCCAATAACAGACAGGAACCATCCACCCTTCTGACCTCAGTTCCAAGTCCCACCCTCACTGCAGTCCAGCTCCTCAGCTGTGGTACCCAGGAGTCATCAAACACAAATTATTCCTATTAATCAACAGCATTTGTATAGTGTTTGATACAACAGAATGACTGAGGAACATTTTAAACTAAGAAGCCACAGGTAATTCTAACTTGTCCCTCTTACACTCAGTAGAAAGCAAAAAATATTCCATGTGTTTATCCCTGGGGTAGGATTAAAAAGGCCTACTATAAAAAAATCCCATTTGCATTGTTTTTACTGAAAGACTTTAATTTAACAGGTCTGACCTGGATTAAAAATAATGAGCCTCCAAATTCCAAACATTTTTCATGTAAATACTGGCCATCCATTTCTAGCATAATTCAAACTTGTTTTTGCAGCTGGCTCACCACCACCTGCCATTAACAGCTTGTTCAAAGTTGAACCTAATTGTACAAAGAGATAAGGAAACCTTCAAAGTTATTTCTTAACCAATCCATCATCATTTATGCCCATCTCTAAGCATGCCACTACACTGCTGGTAGGCAGACTAATCTCTCAGGTATATAAAGGGAAGGGACTTCTGCTTTACCATTACTGCTGGCTAATCCTATTAAAATAACAATATGTATACAATAATTAGATGTCAGAAATAATGGGTGCTGCTCTAGTCCTACCTCTCCTTTTTTTATTTGACTCTGTATTTCAAGAGAAAGTGATCTGGTGGCCTCTAGTTCTGACCTTTATCAAGTATTCCTGAGATCTGCAGCTCAGCTTTTCTAATCTTACCTTGACTTCTCTTCAGTGACCCCCTGTTCCCTGTTACAGACTTCTCCAATTACCTCAATATTCACAGAATTCCCTAAAGCACTGCTACACGGAACACTATTATCTCTTATCTATTTTATCTATTAACCTTAGGAACATGGGCAAGCTATTATGAACAATCACTGTGCTTACAGAAAAAGGACAGAAAAGGGGCTGTGCTTTAAAAGCATACATGGAAAATGTTTGCCATTTTGAATACATTTTGTGTTTTCTTCTAAAAGAAAAATAACCAGATACTTCAGAAGCAAAACCAAAAGTATCTCAATTAAGCCTCTCAGTTCTTCTGCTTTCAGTGAAGCACTTATATTTTTTAAAATATGTTTCCCCTTGATTCCCACACATTTTCTATTGCTCACTCTTCATAGAGAGCCTGTCAAAAGACAACAGCAACCTGGGGATGGAGGTGTTCTAGATCTCTAACTCTAGCCCCGTACCCTGTTTTCCAGGTTGACTGCCAGACTTATAGGTTGGCAATGCTGTGCACCTGCCTGGAGACAGGAAAAAAACTCCTGAAGAGCTGGCTGCTTCAGGAGAAATCGATAGTTTGGGAGAGAAGGAGCAGTCAGCTCAGAAAAGACAATAATAGCATGAGACAGCTGGAGGGGAGATCTGCAGGAGCAAAGCTCATCCCTGTTCATGTACCATCAGTAGAACCGGCAAATTATTTATTTGTTTCCCAGTCAAGAGGTTTGGGGCTTTTGGAAATCTGAAATTTAGAAATAATGTATGTAAAGTCAGCCAAGATCAATTTTTCCTCACTCACTGATGGTTTGTTTGTTTGGGGTTTTTAAGTTGCAGATTTGCCCATGTGCTCATATTGTGTAATATTGCTGATTTCAGATAAAAGGGAAAATAATTTGTAAGCTTCAAAAACAAATTCAAAGCATACATTTAGATATGCTGGGTTTTCTTACTGCTGGTTTTTTAAAAAAGGGAAAAAACATGATCTTCCCTTTTTCCAAAAAGCTCAAATGTTTTTGAAAGCTATTTCTCAGTCTGAGGGGGAGAGCGGGGGCAGAAGTATACAAATGCTCTGAGCACAGGGGCAAGGAGAAATCCTTTGGCCTCCATTGTAGTTTTGGAATGACATTTCGCAGGTACAGATCTTATTCCAGCTCCTCCAGAGGCAGGCATATATGCCAAAGTACTCTAGGCAATTTAGAGATGCTGAATTTTTCTGGTGAGGAAAAGAAAATCCACATATTTTGTGTTTTTCATGTTTAAAAATGTTGCTTAATCACAATTAAATTCTATTTTGAATTGTAGTGCAGAATACTATTCACGACCGGGATTCGGTGCTAATTCCATCTCTAATCAGCAGATGGCACCAAGAATTCGTCAAACAGGATGGAGACCAGAAAGAAGTATAAATTTATCCCCTAAAAGGAGGGGGGAAAAACAGAAGGAAAAAAACATACACCCAACTTGACACACATAAATCAGGAATTAAATTCAGAGGGTGTAACTTTCCCCTCATGCCACCTCTCCAAAAATAAAATGGGCTCTGGAACACGCTGCGTGACACCCTGATGCGCAAAGAACAGCTACACCTATAATGTCCCCAGCCTTGCCCTGTCACTGACCTATATTGTCTCATGGCAGACTGTGAGACTGTAAAAAAAAAAAAAAAAATCAGAAATATCCCAGCTTCTGACCTCCCCTTGCACTGAACAGAACCTCTGGAGTAGAAGGCCTCCCCTGGGCTGGAAGGGGGACCCAGGATCAGCACAGCAGGGAGCTCAGGATAGAAGCTGCAGGCAGAGTTGCAGATGCTGCTGCAGCATGGGTTCAGAGTCACAGATGTCCAAGCCACCCAGGGAACCACGGGCTGAGAACAGGCAAGTGCACAAGAGTTTGCAAGACTTTTTTCTTCCACTCAAACAGCAAGATTTCTGCTTGGAAATAAAATCATGGTAGAGGCAGCCGCCCCATATCCCTCATCATCATCCGACATCCCTGAAGGAGCACAGCATGAGCCCACAGCTCCACCAGAGACAAGAACCTGGGCCGGCCAGTTTCCTTTCCCAGGGAAAAGGCTCGAACTTTGCCTCCAGGGGGCTGAGGCCTTGAGTGACCGGACAGCTCCAAAAACTTCGAACGATTAAGGACCTGTCCCAGATCCAAGCTGCCCCACCTCAAACCTGTGCTGCCCTGGCAGTGCCAATGGAACCCTACAAACTGACATCAGGAAACTGGGCTGGCCACTTTCCTTTTCCAGGGAAAAGGGCCAAAATTTATCTCCAGGGGCCTGTGGTTCTAAGTGGCCGGGGGACCCCAAAAAATCCAAATCATCGAGGATGTGTCCCAGAGCAAAGCTGCCCTGACCTCAAATCTGTGCTGCCCTGACAGTGCCAAGGGAACCCTACAAACTGACATCAGGAACCTGGGCTGGCCATTTTTCTATCCCAGGGAAAAGGGCCAGAGTTTGTCTCCATAGGCTTGTGCCCTGACTATCCAGACACCTCCAAAATATCTGAACGATCGACGATGTGTCCCAGACCCAAGCTGCCCTGACCTCAAATCTGTGCTGCCCTGACAGTCCCAAGGGAACCCTACAAACTGACATCAGGAACCTGGGCTGGCCACTTTTCTTTCCCAATGAAAAGGGCCAAAATTTGTCTCCAGGGGCCTGTGACCTTTGGTGGCCGGCCGACCCCAAAAAATCCAAACAATTAAGGATATGTCCCAGATGCAACATGCCCTGACCTCAAACATGTGCTACCCGGACAGTCCCAATGGAACCCTACAAACTGACATCAGGAACCTGGGCTGGCCACTTTTCTTTCCCAGGGAAAAGGGCCGGAGTTTGTCTCCAGGGGCCTGTGGCCCTGAGTGGCCGGCCGCACCCAACAAATCCAAACGATCAAGGATGTCACAAAGACCCAAGCTGCCCCCACCACAAACCTGTGCTGTTCTGACAGTGCCAAGGGAACCCTACAAACTGACATCAGGAACCTGGGCTGGCCACTTTTCTTTCCCTGAAAAGGGCCAAAATTTGTCTCCAGGGGCCTGTGGCCCTGAGTGGCTGGGCGACCCCAAAAAATCCAAATCATCGAGGATGTCTAAAAGACCCAAGCTGTCCCCACAGCAAACCTGTGCTGCCCTGACAGTGCCAAGGGAACCCTACAAACCGACATCAGGAACCTGGGCTGGCCACTTTCCTTTCCCAGGGAAAAGGGCCAAAATTTGTCTCCAGGGGCCTGTGGCTCTGAATGGCCGGGCGACCCCAAAAAATCCGAATGATCGAGGATGTCTAAAAGACCCAAGCTGTCCCCACAGCAAACCTGTGCTGCCCTGACAGTCCCAAGGGAACCCTACAAACTGACATCAGGAACCTGGGCTGGCCACTTTTCTTTCTCAGGGAAAAGGGCCAAAATTTGTCTCCAGGGGCCTGTGACCTTTGGTGGCCGGCCGACACCAAAAAATCCAAACAATTAAGGATATGTCCCAGATGCAACATGACCTGACCTCAAACATGTGCTACCCGGACAGTCCCAATGGAACCCTACAAACTGACATCAGGAAACTGGGCTGGCCACTTTTCTTTCCCAGGGAAAAGGGCCGGAGTTTGTCTCCAGGGGCCTGTGGCCCTGAGTGGCCGGCCGCACCCAACAAATCCAAACGATCAAGGATGTCACAAAGTCCCAAGCTGCCCCCACCACAAACCTGTGCTGTTCTGACAGTGCCAAGGGAACCCTACAAACTGACATCAGGAACCTGGGCTGGCCACTTTTCTTTCCCTGAAAAGGGCCAAAATTTGTCTCCAGGGGCCTGTGGCCCTGAGTGGCTGGGCGACCCCAAAAAATCCAAATCATCGAGGATGTCTAAAAGACCCAAGCTGTCCCCACAGCAAACCTGTGCTGCCCTGACAGTGCCAAGGGAACCCTACAAACTGACATCCGGAACCTGGGCTGGCCACTTTTCTTTCGCAGGGAAAAGGGTCAAAATTTGTCTCCAGGGGCCTGTGGCTCTGAGTGGCCGGGTGACCCCAAAAAATCCAAATCATCGAGGATGTGTCCCAGACCCAAGCTGCCCGGACCTCAAATCTGTGCTGCCCTGACAGTGCCAAGAGAACCCTACAAACTGAAATCAGGAACCTGGGCTGGCCACTTTCCTTTCCCAGGGAAAAGGTCCAAAATTTGTCTCCAGGGGCCTGTGACCTTTGGTGGCCGGCTGACCCCAAAAAATCCAAACAATTAAGGATATGTCCCAAATGCAACATGCCCTGACCTCAAACATGTGCTACCCGGACAGTCCCAATGGAACCCTACAAACTGACATCAGGAAACTGGGCTGGCCACTTTTCTTTCCCAGGGAAAAGGGCCGGAGTTTGTCTCCGGGGGCCTGTGGCCCTGAGTGGCCGGCCGCACCCAACAAATCCAAACGATCAAGGATGTCACAAAGACCCAAACTGTCCCCACCACAAACCTGTGCTGTTCTGACAGTGCCAAGGGAACCCTACAAACTGACATCCGGAACCTGGGCTGGCAACTTTTCTTTCGCAGGGAAAAGGGCCAAAATTTGTCTCCAGGGGCCTGTGGCTCTGAGTGGCTGGGTGACCCCAAAAAATCCAAATCATCGAGGATGTGTCCCAGACCCAAGCTGTCCCCACAGCAAACCTGTGCTGCCCTGACAGTGCCAAGGGAACCCTACAAACTGACATCAGGAACCTGGGCTGGCCACTTTTCTTTCGCAGGGAAAAGGGCCAAAATTTGTCTCCAGGGGCCTGTGACCTTTGGTGGCCGGCTGACCCTAAAAAATCCAAACAATTAAGGATATGTCCCAGATGCAACATGCCCTGACCTCAAACATGTGCTACCCGGACAGTCCCAATGGAACCCTACAAACTAACATCAGGAAACTGGGCTGGCCACTTTTCTTTCCCAGGGAAAAGGGCAGGAGTTTGTCTCCGGGGGCCTGTGGCCCTGAGTGTCCGGCCGCACCCAACAAATCCAAACGATCAAGGATGTCACAAAGACCCAAGCTGCCCCCACCACAAACCTGTGCTGTTCTGACAGTGCCAAGGGAACCCTACAAACTGACATCAGGAACCTGGGCTGGCCACTTTTCTTTCCCAGGGAAAAAGGCCAAAATTTGTCTCCAGGGGCCTGTGGCTCTGAGTGGCCGGGTGACCCCAAAAAATCCAAATGATCAAGGATGTGTCCCAGACCCAAGCTGCCCTGACTTTAAATCTGTGCTGCCCTGACAGTGCCAAGGGAAGCCTACAAACTGACATCCGGAACCTGGGCTGGCCACTTTTCTTTCGCAGGGAAAAGGGTCAAAATTTGTCTCCAGGGGCCTGGGGCTCTGAGTGGCCGGGTGACCCCAAAAAATCCAAATCATCGAGGATGTGTCCCAGACCCAAGCTGCCCTGACCTCAAATCTGTGCTGCCCTGACAGTGCCAAGGGAACCCTACAAACTGAAATCAGGAACCTGGGCTGGCCACTTTCCTTTCCCAGGGAAAAGGGCCAAAATTTGTCTCCAGGGGCCTGTGACCTTTGGTGGCCGGCTGACCCCAAAATATCCAAACAATTAAGGATATGTCCCAGATGCAACATGCCCTGACCTCAAACATGTGCTACCCGGACAGTCCCAATGGAACCCTACAAACTGACATCAGGAAACTGGGCTGGCCACTTTTCTTTCCCAGGGAAAAGGGCCGGAGTTTGTCTCCGGGGGCCTGTGGCCCTGAGTGGCCGGCCGCACCCAACAAATCCAAACGATCAAGGATGTCACAAAGACCCAAACTGTCCCCACCACAAACCTGTGCTGTTCTGACAGTGCCAAGGGAACCCTACAAACTGACATCCGGAACCTGGGCTGGCCACTTTTCTTTCGCAGGGAAATGGGTCAAAATTTGTCTCCAGGGGCCAGTGGCTCTGAGTGGCCGGGTGACCCCAAAAAATCCAAATCATCGAGGATGTCTCCCAGACCCAAGCTGTCCCCACAGCAAACCTGTGCTGCCCTGACAGTGCCAAGGGAACCCTACAAACTGACATCAGGAACCTGGGCTGGCCACTTTTCTTTCCCAGGGAAAAGGGCCAAAATTTGTCTCCAGGGGCCTGTGACCTTTGGTGGCCGGCTGACCCCAAAAAATCCAAACAATTAAGGATATGTCCCAGATGCAACATGCCCTGACCTCAAACATGTGCTACCTGGACAGTCCCAATGGAACCCTACAAACTGACATCAGGAAACTGGGCTGGCCACTTTTCTTTCCCAGGGAAAAGGGCAGGAGTTTGTCTCCGGGGGCCTGTGGCCCTGAGTGTCCGGCCGCACCCAACAAATCCAAACGATCAAGGTTGTCACAAAGACTCAAGCTGCCCCCAACACAAACCTGTGCTGTTCTGACAGTGCCAAGGGAACCCTACAAACTGACATCAGGAACCTGGGCTGGCCACTTTTCTTTCCTAGGGAAAAGGGTCAAAATTTGTCTCCAGGGGCCTGTGGCTCTGAGTGGCCGGGTGACCCCAAAAAATCCAAATCATCGAGGATGTGTCCCAGACCCAAGCTGTCCCCACCACAAACCTGTGCTGCCCTGACAGTGCCAAGGGAACCCTACAAACTGACATCAGGAACATGGGCTGGCCACTTTTCTTTCGCAGGGAAAAGGGCCAAAATTTGTCTCCAGGGGCCTGTGGCTCTGAGTGCCCGAGTGACCCCAAAAAATCCAAATGATCAAGGATGTGTCCCAGACCCAAGCTGCCCTGACCTCAAATCTGTGCTGCCTTGACAGTGCCAAGGGAACCCTACAAACTGACATCAGGAACCTGGGCTGGCCACTTTTCTTTCTCAGAGAAAAGGGCCAAAATTTATCTCCAGGGGCCTGTGACCTTTGGTGGCTGGCCGACCCCAAAAAATCCAAACAATTGAGGATATGTCCCAGCTGCAACAGGCCCTGACCTCAAACATGTGCTACCCGGACAGTCCCAATGGAACCCTACAAACTGACATCAGGAAACTGGGCTGGCCACTTTTCTTTCCCAGGGAAAAAGGCCGGAGTTTGTCTCCAGGGGCCTGTGGCCCTGAGTGGCCGGCCGCACCCAACAAATCCAAACGATCAAGGATGTCACAAAGACCCAAGCTGCCCACAACACAAACGTGTGCTGTTCTGAAAGTGCCAAGGGAACCCTACAAACTGACATCAGGAACCTGGGCTGGCCACTTTTCTTTCGCAGGGAAAAGGGTCAAAATTTGTCTCCAGGGGCCTGTGGCTCTGAGTGGCCGGGTGACCCCAAAAAATCCAAATCATCGAGGATGTGTCCCAGACCCAAGCTGTCCCCACAGCAAACCTGTGCTGCCCTGACAGTGCCAAGGGAACCCTACAAACTGACATCAGGAACCTGGGCTGGCCACTTTTCTTTCCCAGGGAAAAGGGCCAAAATTTGTCTCCAGGGGCTTGTGGCTCTGAGTGGCCGGGTGACCCCAAAAAATCCAAATCATCGAGGATGTGTCCCAGACCCAAGCTGTCCCCACAGCAAACCTGTGCTGCCCTGACAGTGCCAAGGGAACCCTACAAACTGACATCAGGAACCTGGGCTGGCCACTTTTCTTTTGCAGGGAAAAGGGCCAAAATTTGTCTCCAGGGGCCTGTGACCTTTGGTGGCCGGCTGACCCCAAAAAATCCAAACAATTAAGGATATGTCCCAGATGCAACATGCCCTGACCTCAAACATGTGCTACCCGGACAGTCCCAATGGAACCCTACAAACTGACATCAGGAAACTGGGCTGGCCACTTTTCTTTCCCAGGGAAAAGGGCCGGAGTTTGTCTCCAGGGGCCTATGGCCCTGAGTGGCCAGGCGACCCCAAAAAATCCGAATGATTGAGGATGCCTAAAAGACCCAAGCTGTCCCCACAGCAAAACTGTGCTGCCCATACAGTGCCAAGGGAACCCTACAAACTGGCATCCGGAACCTGGGCTGGCCACTTTTCTTTCCTAGGGAAAAGGGTCAAAATTTGTCTCCAGGGGCCTGTGGCTCTGAGTGGCCGGGTGACCCCAAAAAATCCAAATGATCAAGGATGTGTCCCAGACCCAAGCTGCCCTGACCTCAAATCTGTGCTGCCCTGACAGTGCCAAGGGAACCCTACAAACTGACATCAGGAACCTGGGCTGGCCACTTTCCTTTTGCAGGGAAAAGGGCCAAAATTTGTCTCCAGGGGCCTGTGGCTCTGAATGGCCGGGCAACCCCAAAAAATCCGAATGATCGAGGATGTCTAAAAGACCCAAGCTGTCCCCACAGCAAACCTGTGCTGCCCTGACAGTGCCAAGGGAACCCTACAAACTGACATCAGGAACCTGGGCTGGCCACTTTTCTTTCGCAGGGAAAAGGGCCAAAATTTGTCTCCAGGGACCTGTGACCTTTGGTGGCTGGCCGACCCCAAAAAATCCAAACAATTAAGGATATGTCCCAGATGCAACATGCCCTGACCTCAAACATGTGCTACCCGGACAGTCCCAATGGAACCCTACAAACTGACATCAGGAAACTGGGCTGGCCACTTTTCTTTCCCAGGGAAAAGGGCCGGAGTTTGTCTCCGGGGGCCTGTGGCCCTGAGTGGCCGGCCGCACCCAACAAATCCAAACGATCAAGGATGTCACAAAGACCCAAGCTGCCCCCACCACAAACCTGTGCTGTTCTGACAGTGCCAAGGGAACCCTACAAACTGACATCAGGAACCTGGGCTGGCCACTTTTCTTTCCTAGGGAAAAGGGTCAAAATTTGTCTCCAGGGGCCTGTGGCTCTGAGTGGCTGGGCGACCCCAAAAAATCCAAATGATCAAGGATGTGTCCCAGACCCAAGCTGCCCTGACCTCAAATCTGTGCTGCCCTGACAGTGCCAAGGGAACCCTACAAACTGACATGAGGAACCTGGGCTGGCCACTTTCCTTTCCCAGGGAAAAGGGCCAAAATTTGTCCCCAGGGGCCTGTGGCTCTGAATGGCCGGGCAACCCCAAAAAATCCGAATGATCGAGGATGTCTAAAAGACCCAAGCTGTCCCCACAGCAAACCTGTGCTGCCCTGACAGTGCCAAGGGAACCCTACAAACTGACATCAGGAACCTGGGCTGGCCACTTTTCTTTCCCAGGGAAAAGGGCCAAAATTTGTCTCCAGGGGCCTGTGGCCCTGAGTGGCCGGCCACACCCAACAAATCCAAACGATCAAGGATGTCACAAAGACCCAAGCTGCCCACACCACAAACCTGTGCTGTTCTGAAAGTGCCAAGGGAACCCTACAAACTGACATCAGGAACCTGGGCTGGCCACTTTTCTTTCCTAGGGAAAAGGGTCAAAATTTGTCTCCAGGGGCCTGTGGCTCTGAGTGGCCGGGTGACCCCAAAAAATCCAAATCATCGAGGATGTGTCCCAGACCCAAGCTGCCCTGACCTCAAATCTGTGCTGCCCTGACAGTGCCAAGGGAACCCTACAAACTGACATCAGGAACCTGGGCTGGCCACTTTTCTTTCCCAGGGAAAAGGGCCAAAATTTGTCTCCAGGGGCCTGTGACTTTGGTGGCCGGCCGACCCCAAAAAATCCAAACAATTAAGGATATGTCCCAGATGCAACATGCCCTGACCTCAAACATGTGCTACCCGGACAGTCCCAATGGAACCCTACAAACTGACATCAGGAAACTGGGCTGGCCACTTTTCTTTCCCAGGGAAAAGGGCCAAAATTTGTCTCCAGGGGCCTGTGGCCCTGAGTGGCCGGCCACACCCAACAAATCCAAACGATCAAGGATGTCACAAAGACCCAAGCTGTCCCCACCACAAACCTGTGCTGTTCTGACAGTGCCAAGGGAACCCTACAAACTGACATCCGGAACCTGGGCTGGCCACTTTTCTTTCCTAGGGAAAAGGGTCAAAATTTGTCTCCAGGGGCCTGTGGCTCTGAGTGGCCGGGTGACCCCAAAAAATCCAAATGATCAAGGATGTGTCCCAGATCCAAGCTGCCCTGACCTCAAATCTGTGCTGCCCTGACAGTGCCAAGGGAACCCTACAAACTGACATCAGGAACCTGGGCTGGCCACTTTCCTTTCCCAGGGAAAAGGGCCAAAATTTGTCTCCAGGGGCCTGTGGCTCTGAATGGCCGGGAGACCCCAAAATTCCGAATGATCGAGGATGTCTAAAAGACCCAAGCTGTCCCCACAGCAAACCTGTGCTGCCCTGACAGTGCCAAGGGAACCCTACAAACTGACATCAGGAACCTGGGCTGGCCACTTTTCTTTCTCAGGGAAAAGGGCCAAAATTTGTCTCCAGGGGCCTGTGACCTTTGGTGGCTGGCCGACCCCAAAAAATCCAAACAATTAAGGATATGTCCCAGATGCAACATGCCCTGACCTCAAACATGTGCTACCCGGACAGTCCCAATGGAACCCTACAAACTGACATCAGGAAACTGGGCTGGCCACTTTTCTTTCCTAGGGAAAAGGGTCAAAATTTGTCTCCAGGGGCCTGTGGCTCTGAGTGCCCGGGAGACCACAAAAAATCCAAATCATCGAGGATGTCTCCCAGACCCAAGCTGTCCCCACAGCAAACCTGTGCTGCCCTGAGAGTCCCAAGGGAACCCTACAAACTGACATCAGGAACCTGGGCTAGCCACTTTTCTTTCCTAGGGAAAAGGGCCAAAATTTATCTCCAGGGGCCTGTGACCTTTGGTGGCGGGCCGCCCTGAAAAAATCCAAACAATTGAGGATATGTCCCAGCTGCAACAGGCCCTGACCTCAAACATGCGCTACCCGGACAGTCCCAATGGAACCCTACAAACTGACATCAGGAAACTGGGCTGGCCACTTTTCTTTCCCAGGGAAAAGGGCCGGAGTTTGTCTCTGGGGGCCTGTGGCCCTGAGTGGCCGGCCGCACCCAACAAATCCAAACGATCAAGGATGTCACAAAGACCCAAGCTGCCCACACCACAAACCTGTGCTGTTCTGACAGTGCCAAGGGAACCCTACAAACTGACATCAGGAACCTGGGCTGGCCACTTTTCTTTCTCAGGGAAAAGGGCCAAAATTTGTCTCCAGGGACCTGTGACCTTTGGTGGCCGGCTGACCCCAAAAAATCCAAACAATTAAGGATATGTCCCAGATGCAACATGCCCTGACCTCAAACATGTGCTACCCGGACAGTCCCAATGGAACCCTACAAACTGACATCAGTAACCTGGGCTGGCCACTTTTCTATCCTAGGGAAAAGGGTCAAAATTTGTCTCCAGGGGCCTGTGGCTCTGAGTGCCCGAGTGACCCCAAAAAATCCAAATGATCAAGGATGTGTCCCAGACCCAAGCTGCCCTGACCTCAAATCTGTGCTGCCTTGACAGTGCCAAGGGAAGCCTACAAACTGACATCAGGAACCTGGGCTGGCCACTTTCCTTTCCCAGGGAAAAGGGCCAAAATTTGTCTCCAGGGGCCTGTGGCTCTGAGTGGCCGGGCAACCCCAAAAAATCCAAATGATCGAGGATGTCTAAAAGACCCAAGCTGTCCCCACAGCAAACCTGTGCTGCCCTGACAGTGCCAAGGGAACCCTACAAACTGACATCAGGAACCTGGGCTGGCCACTTTTCTTTCTCAGGGAAAAGGGCCAAAATTTGTCTCCAGGGACCTGTGACCTTTGGTGGCCGGCCGACCCAAAAAATCCAAACAATTAAGGATATGTCCCAGATGCAACATGCCCTGACCTCAAACATGTGCTACCCGGACAGTCCCAATGGAACCCTACAAACTGACATCAGGAAACTGGGCTGGCCACTTTTCTTTCCCAGGGAAAAGGGCCGGAGTTTGTCTCCGGGGGCCTGTGGCCCTGAGTGGCCGGCCGCACCCAACAAATCCAAACGATCAAGGATGTCACAAAGACCCAAGCTGCCCACAACACAAACCTGTGCTGTTCTGACAGTGCCAAGGGAACCCTACAAACTGACATCAGGAACCTGGGCTGGCCACTTTTCTTTCCCAGGGAAAAGGGCCAAAATTTGTCTCCAGGGGCCTGTGGCTCTGAGTGGCCGGGCAACCCCAAAAAATCCAAATGATCGAGGATGTCTAAAAGACCCAAGCTGTCCCCACAGCAAACCTGTGCTGCCCTGACAGTGCCAAGGGAACCCTACAAACTGACATCAGGAACCTGGGCTGGCCACTTTTCTTTCTCAGGGAAAAGGGCCAAAATTTGTCTCCAGGGACCTGTGACCTTTGGTGGCTGGCCGACCCCAAAAAATCCAAACAATTAAGGATATGTCCCAGATGCAACATGCCCTGACCTCAAACATGTGCTACCCGGACAGTCCCAATGGAACCCTACAAACTGACATCAGGAAACTGGGCTGGCCACTTTTCTTTCCCAGGGAAAAGGGCCGGAGTTTGTCTCCGGGGGCCTGTGGCCCTGAGTGGCCGGCCGCACCCAACAAATCCAAACGATCAAGGATGTCACAAAGACCCAAGCTGCCCACACCACAAACCTGTGCTGTTCTGACAGTGCCAAGGGAACCCTACAAACTGACATCAGGAACCTGGGCTGGCCACTTTTCTTTCGCAGGGAAAAGGGTCAAAATTTGTCTCCAGGGGCCTGTGGCTCTGAGTGGCCGGGTGACCCCAAAAAATCCAAATCATCGAGGATGTGTCCCAGACCCAAGCTGCCCTGACCTCAAACCTGTGCTACCCTGACAGTGCCAAGGGAACCCTACAAACTGAAATCAGGAACCTGGGCTGGCCACTTTTCTTTCCCAGGGAAAAGGGCCAAAATTTGTCTCCAGGGGCCTGTGACCTTTGGTGGCCGGCTGACCCCAAAAAATCCAAACAATTAAGGATATGTCCCAGATGCAACATGCCCTGACCTCAAACATGTGCTACCCGGACAGTCCCAATGGAACCCTACAAACTGACATCAGGAAACTGGGCTGGCCACTTTTCTTTCCCAGGGAAAAGGGCAGGAGTTTGTCTCCGGGGGCCTGTGGCCCTGAGTGGCCGGCCGCACCCAACAAATCCAAACGATCAAGGATGTCACAAAGACCCAAGCTGCCCCCACCACAAACCTGTGCTGTTCTGACAGTGCCAAGGGAACCCTACAAACTGACATCAGGAACCTGGGCTGGCCACTTTTCTTTCCTAGGGAAAAGGGTCAAAATTTGTCTCCAGGGGCCTGTGGCTCTGAGTGGCCGGGTGACCCCAAAAAATCCAAATGATCAAGGATGTGTCCCAGACCCAAGCTGCCCTGACCTCAAATCTGTGCTGCCCTGACAGTGCCAAGGGAAGCCTACAAACTGACATCAGGAACCTGGGCTGGCCACTTTTCTTTCCCAGGGAAAAGGGTCAAAATTTGTCTCCAGGGGCCTGTGGCTCTGAGTGGCCGGGTGACCCCAAAAAATCCAAATCATCGAGGATGTCTAAAAGACCCAAGCTGCCCCCACAGCAAACCTGTGCTGCCCTGACAGTGCCAAGGGAACCCTACAAACTGACATCAGGAACCTGGGCTGGCCACTTTCCTTTCCCAGGGAAAAGGGCCAAAATTTGTCTCCAGGGGCCTGTGGCTCTGAGTGGCCGGGCGACCCCAAAAAATCCGAATCATCGAGGATGTCTAAAAGACCCAAGCTCTCCCCACAGCAAACCTGTGCTGCCCTGACAGTGCCAAGGGAACCCTACAAACTGACATCAGGAACCTGGGCTGGCCACTTTTCTTTCCCAGGGAAAAGGGCCAAAATTTGTCTCCAGGGGCCTGTGACCTTTGGTGGCTGGCCGACCCCAAAAAATCCAAACAATTAAGGATATGTCCCAGATGCAACATGCCCTGACCTCAAACATGTGCTACCCGGACAGTCCCAATGGAACCCTACAAACTGACATCAGGAAACTGGGCTGGCCACTTTTCTTTCCCAGGGAAAAAGGCCGGAGTTTGTCTCCAGGGGCCTGTGGCCCTGAGTGGCCGGCCGCACCCAACAAATCCAAACGATCAAGGATGTCACAAAGACACAAGATGCCCACACCACAAACTTGTGCTGTTCTGACAGTGCCAAGAAAACCCTACAAACTGACATCAGGAACCTGGGCTGGCCACTTTTCTTTCGCAGGGAAAAGGGTCAAAATTTGTCTCCAGGGGCCTGTGGCTCTGAGTGGCCGGGTGACCCCAAAAAATCCAAATGATCGAGGATGTGTCCCAGACCCAAGCTGCCCTGACCTCAAATCTGTGCTGCCCTGACAGTGCCAAGGGAACCCTACAAACTGACATCAGGAACCTGGGCTGGCCACTTTCCTTTCCCAGGGAAAAGGGCCAAAATTTGTCTCCAGGGGCCTGTGACCTTTGGTGGCCGGCTGACCCCAAAAAATCCAAACAATTAAGGATATGTCCCAGATGCAACATGCCCTGACCTCAAACATGTGCTACCCGGACAGTCCCAATGGAACCCTACAAACTAACATCAGGAAACTGGGCTGGCCACTTTTCTTTCCCAGGGAAAAGGGCCGGAGTTTGTCTCCGGGGGCCTGTGGCCCTGAGTGGCCGGCCGCACCCAACAAATCCAAACGATCAAGGATGTCACAAAGACCCAAACTGTCCCCACCACAAACCTGTGCTGTTCTGACAGTGCCAAGGGAACCCTACAAACTGACATCAGGAACCTGGGCTGGCCACTTTTCTTTCCTAGGGAAAAGGGTCAAAATTTGTCTCCAGGGGCCAGTGGCTCTGAGTGGCCGGGTGACCCCAAAAAATCCAAATCATCGAGGATGTGTCCCAGACCCAAGCTGTCCCCACAGCAAACCTGTGCTGCCCTGACAGTGCCAAGGGAACCCTACAAACTGACATCAGGAACCTGGGCTGGCCACTTTTCTTTCGCAGGGAAAAGGGCCAAAATTTGTCTCCAGGGGCCTGTGACCTTTGGTGGCCGGCTGACCCCAAAAAATCCAAACAATTAAGGATATGTCCCAGATGCAACATGCCCTGACCTCAAACATGTGCTACCCGGACAGTCCCAATGGAACCCTACAAACTGACATCAGGAAACTGGGCTGGCCACTTTTCTTTCCCAGGGAAAAAGGCCGGAGTTTGTCTCCAGGGGCCTGTGGCCCTGAGTGGCCGGCCGCACCCAACAAATCCAAACGATCAAGGATGTCACAAAGACCCAAGCTGCCCACACCACAAACCTGTGCTGTTCTGACAGTGCCAAGGGAACCCTACAAACTGACATCAGGAACCTGGGCTGGCCACTTTTCTTTCGCAGGGAAAAGGGTCAAAATTTGTCTCCAGGGGCCTGTGGCTCTGAGTGGCCGGGTGACCCCAAAAAATCCAAATCATCGAGGATGTGTCCCAGACCCAAGCTGTCCCCACAGCAAACCTGTGCTGCCCTGACAGTGCCAAGGGAACCCTACAAACTGACATCAGGAACCTGGGCTGGCCACTTTCCTTTCCCAGGGAAAAGGGCCAAAATTTGTCTCCAGGGGCCTGTGGCTCTGAGTGGCCGGGCGACCCCAAAAAATCCGAATCATCGAGGATGTCTAAAAGACCCAAGCTGTCCCCACAGCAAACCTGTGCTGCCCTGACAGTGCCAAGGGAACCCTACAAACTGACATCAGGAACCTGGGCTGGCCACTTTTCTTTCCCAGGGAAAAGGGCCAAAATTTGTCTCCAGGGGCCTGTGACCTTTGGTGGCCGGCTGACCCCAAAAAATCCAAACAATTAAGGATATGTCCCAGATGCAACATGCCCTGACCTCAAACATGTGCTACCCGGACAGTCCCAATGGAACCCTACAAACTAACATCAGGAAACTGGGCTGGCCACTTTTCTTTCCCAGGGAAAAGGGCCGGAGTTTGTCTCCAGGGGCCTGTGGCCCTGAGTGGCCGGCCGCACCCAACAAATCCAAACGATCAAGGATGTCACAAAGACCCAAGCTGTCCCCACCACAAACCTGTGCTGTTCTGACAGTGCCAAGGGAACCCTACAAACTGACATCAGGAACCTGGGCTGGCCACTTTTCTTTCCTAGGGAAAAGGGTCAAAATTTGTCTCCAGGGGCCAGTGGCTCTGAGTGGCCGGGTGACCCCAAAAAATCCAAATCATCGAGGATGTGTCCCAGACCCAAGCTGTCCCCACAGCAAACCTGTGCTGCCCTGACAGTGCCAAGGGAACCCTACAAACTGACATCAGGAACCTGGGCTGGCCACTTTTCTTTCGCAGGGAAAAGGGCCAAAATTTGTCTCCAGGGGCCTGTGACCTTTGGTGGCCGGCTGACCCCAAAAAATCCAAACAATTAAGGATATGTCCCAGATGCAACATGCCCTGACCTCAAACATGTGCTACCCGGACAGTCCCAATGGAACCCTACAAACTGACATCAGGAAACTGGGCTGGCCACTTTTCTTTCCCAGGGAAAAAGGCCGGAGTTTGTCTCCAGGGGCCTGTGGCCCTGAGTGGCCGGCCGCACCCAACAAATCCAAACGATCAAGGATGTCACAAAGACCCAAGCTGCCCACAACACAAACCTGTGCTGTTCTGACAGTGCCAAGGGAACCCTACAAACTGACATCAGGAACCTGGGCTGGCCACTTTTCTTTCGCAGGGAAAAGGGTCAAAATTTGTCTCCAGGGGCCTGTGGCTCTGAGTGGCCGGGTGACCCCAAAAAATCCAAATCATCGAGGATGTGTCCCAGACCCAAGCTGCCCTGACCTCAAATCTGTGCTGCCCTGACAGTGCCAAGGGAACCCTACAAACTGAAATCAGGAACCTGGGCTGGCCACTTTCCTTTCCCAGGGAAAAGGGCCAAAATTTGTCTCCAGGGGCCTGTGACCTTTGGTGGCCGGCTGACCCCAAAAAATCCAAACAATTAAGGATATGTCCCAGATGCAACATGCCCTGACCTCAAACATGTGCTACCCGGACAGTCCCAATGGAACCCTACAAACTGACATCAGGAAACTGGGCTGGCCACTTTTCTTTCCCAGGGAAAAGGGCCGGAGTTTGTCTCCGGGGGCCTGTGGCCCTGAGTGGCCGGCCGCACCCAACAAATCCAAACGATCAAGGATGTCACAAAGACCCAAGCTGTCCCCACCACAAACCTGTGCTGTTCTGACAGTGCCAAGGGAACCCTACAAACTGACATCAGGAACCTGGGCTGGCCACTTTTCTTTCGCAGGGAAATGGGTCAAAATTTGTCTCCAGGGGCCAGTGGCTCTGAGTGGCCGGGTGACCCCAAAAAATCCAAATCATCGAGGATGTGTCCCAGACCCAAGCTGTCCCTACAGCAAACCTGTGCTGCCCTGACAGTGCCAAGGGAACCCTACATACTGACATCAGGAACCTGGGCTGGCCACTTTTCTTTCCCAGGGAAAAGGGCCAAAATTTGTCTCCAGGGGCCTGTGACCTTTGGTGGCCGGCTGACCCCAAAAAATCCAAACAATTAAGGATATGTCCCAGATGCAACATGCCCTGACCTCAAACATGTGCTACCCGGACAGTCCCAATGGAACCCTACAAACTGACATCAGGAAACTGGGCTGGCCACTTTTCTTTCCCAGGGAAAAGGGCAGGAGTTTGTCTCCGGGGGCCTGTGGCCCTGAGTGTCCGGCCGCACCCAACAAATCCAAACGATCAAGGATGTCACAAAGACCCAAGCTGCCCCCACCACAAACCTGTGCTGTTCTGACAGTGCCAAGGGAACCCTACAAACTGACATCAGGAACCTGGGCTGGCCACTTTTCTTTCCTAGGGAAAAGGGTCAAAATTTGTCTCCAGGGGCCTGTGGCTCTGAGTGCCCGGGTGACCCCAAAAAATCCAAATCATCGAGGATGTGTCCCAGACCCAAGCTGTCCCCACAGCAAACCTGTGCTGCCCTGACAGTGCCAAGGGAACCCTACAAACTGACATCAGGAACCTGGGCTGGCCACTTTCCTTTCCCAGGGAAAAGGGCCAAAATTTGTCTCCAGGGGCCTGTGGCTCTGAGTGGCCGGGCGACCCCAAAAAATCCGAATGATCGAGGATGTCTAAAAGACCCAAGCTGTCCCCACAGCAAACCTGTGCTGCCCTGACAGTGCCAAGGGAACCCTACAAACTGACATCAGGAACCTGGGCTGGCCACTTTTCTTTTGCAGGGAAAAGGGCCAAAATTTGTCTCCAGGGGCCTGTGACCTTTGGTGGCCGGCTGACCCCAAAAAATCCAAACAATTAAGGATATGTCCCAGATGCAACATGCCCTGACCTCAAACATGTGCTACCCGGACAGTCCCAATGGAACCCTACAAACTGACATCAGGAACCTGGGCTGGCCACTTTTCTTTCCCAGGGAAAAGGGCCGGAGTTTGTCTCCAGGGGCCTGTGGCCCTGAGTGGCCGGCCGCACCCAACAAATCCAAACGATCAAGGATGTCACAAAGACCCAAGCTGCCCACACCACAAACCTGTGCTGTTCTGACAGTGCCAAGGGAACCCTACAAACTGACATCAGGAACCTGGGCTGGCCACTTTTCTTTCCCAGGGAAAAGGGTCAAAATTTGTCTCCAGGGGCCTGTGGCTCTGAGTGGCCGGGTGACCCCAAAAAATCCAAATCATCGAGGATGTGTCCCAGACCCAAGCTGCCCTGACCTCAAATCTGTGCTGCCCTGACAGTGCCAAGGGAACCCTACAAACTGAAATCAGGAACCTGGGCTGGCCACTTTCTTTCCCAGGGAAAAGGGCCAAAATTTGTCTCCAGGGGCCTGTGGCTCTGAATGGCCGGGCGACCCCAAAAAATCCAAATCATCGAGGATGTCTAAAAGACCCAAGCTGTCCCCACAGCAAACCTGTGCTGCCCTGACAGTGCCAAGGGAACCCTACAAACTGACATCAGGAACCTGGGCTGGCCACTTTTCTTTCTCAGGGAAAAGGGCCAAAATTTGTCTCCAGGGGCCTGTGACCTTTGGTGGCTGGCCGACCCCAAAAAATCCAAACAATTAAGGATATGTCCCAGATGCAACATGCCCTGACCTCAAACATGTGCTACCCGGACAGTCCCAATGGAACCCTACAAACTGACATCAGGAAACTGGGCTGGCCACTTTTCTTTCCCAGGGAAAAAGGCCGGAGTTTGTCTCCAGGGGCCTGTGGCCCTGAGTGGCCGGCCGCACCCAACAAATCCAAACGATCAAGGATGTCACAAAGACCCAAGATGCCCACACCACAAACTTGTGCTGTTCTGACAGTGCCAAGGGAACCCTACAAACTGACATCAGGAACCTGGGCTGGCCACTTTTCTTTCGCAGGGAAAAGGGTCAAAATTTGTCTCCAGGGGCCTGTGGCTCTGAGTGGCCGGGTGACCCCAAAAAATCCAAATGATCGAGGATGTGTCCCAGACCCAAGCTGCCCTGACCTCAAATCTGTGCTGCCCTGACAGTGCCAAGGGAACCCTACAAACTGACATCAGGAACCTGGGCTGGCCACTTTTCTTTCCCAGGGAAAAGGGCCAAAATTTGTCTCCAGGGGCCTGTGACCTTTGGTGGCCGGCTGACCCCAAAAAATCCAAACAATTAAGGATATGTCCCAGATGCAACATGCCCTGACCTCAAACATGTGCTACCCGGACAGTCCCAATGGAACCCTACAAACTAACATCAGGAAACTGGGCTGGCCACTTTTCTTTCCCAGGGAAAAGGGCCGGAGTTTGTCTCCGGGGGCCTGTGGCCCTGAGTGGCCGGCCGCACCCAACAAATCCAAACGATCAAGGATGTCACAAAGACCCAAGCTGTCCCCACCACAAACCTGTGCTGTTCTGACAGTGCCAAGGGAACCCTACAAACTGACATCAGGAACCTGGGCTGGCCACTTTTCTTTCCTAGGGAAAAGGGTCAAAATTTGTCTCCAGGGGCCAGTGGCTCTGAGTGGCCGGGTGACCCCAAAAAATCCAAATCATCGAGGATGTGTCCCAGACCCAAGCTGTCCCCACAGCAAACCTGTGCTGCCCTGACAGTGCCAAGGGAACCCTACAAACTGACATCAGGAACCTGGGCTGGCCACTTTTCTTTCGCAGGGAAAAGGGCCAAAATTTGTCTCCAGGGGCCTGTGACCTTTGGTGGCCGGCTGACCCCAAAAAATCCAAACAATTAAGGATATGTCCCAGATGCAACATGCCCTGACCTCAAACATGTGCTACCCGGACAGTCCCAATGGAACCCTACAAACTGACATCAGGAACCTGGGCTGGCCACTTTTCTTTCCCAGGGAAAAGGGTCAAAATTTGTCTCCAGGGGCCTGTGGCTCTGAGTGGCCGGGTGACCCCAAAAAATCCAAATCATCGAGGATGTGTCCCAGACCCAAGCTGTCCCCACAGCAAACCTGTGCTGCCCTGACAGTGCCAAGGGAACCCTACAAACTGACATCAGGAACCTGGGCTGGCCACTTTTCTTTCCCAGGGAAAAGGGTCAAAATTTGTCTCCAGGGGCCTGTGGCCCTGAGTGGCCGGGCGACCCCAAAAAATCCAAATGATCAAGGATATGTCTAAAAGACCCAAGCTGTCCCCACAGCAAACCTGTGCTGCCCTGACAGTGCCAAGGGATCCCTACAAACTGACATCAGGAACCTGGGCTGGCCACTTTCCTTTCCCAGGGAAAAGGGCCAAAATTTGTCTCCAGGGGCCTGTGACCTTTGGTGGCCGGCTGACCCCAAAAAATCCAAACAATTAAGGATATGTCCCAGATGCAACATGCCCTGACCTCAAACATGTGCTACCCGGACAGTCCCAATGGAACCCTACAAACTGACATCAGGAAACTGGGCTGGCCACTTTTCTTTCCCAGGGAAAAAGGCCGGAGTTTGTCTCCAGGGGCCTGTGGCCCTGAGTGGCCGGCCGCACCCAACAAATCCAAACGATCAAGGATGTCACAAAGACCCAAGCTGCCCACAACACAAACCTGTGCTGTTCTGACAGTGCCAAGGGAACCCTACAAACTGACATCAGGAACCTGGGCTGGCCACTTTTCTTTCGCAGGGAAAAGGGTCAAAATTTGTCTCCAGGGGCCTGTGGCTCTGAGTGGCCGGGTGACCCCAAAAAATCCAAATCATCGAGGATGTGTCCCAGACCCAAGCTGCCCTGACCTCAAATCTGTGCTGCCCTGACAGTGCCAAGGGAACCCTACAAACTGAAATCAGGAACCTGGGCTGGCCACTTTCTTTCCCAGGGAAAAGGGCCAAAATTTGTCTCCAGGGGCCTGTGACCTTTGGTGGCCGGCTGACCCCAAAAAATCCAAACAATTAAGGATATGTCCCAGATGCAACATGCCCTGACCTCAAACATGTGCTACCCGGACAGTCCCAATGGAACCCTACAAACTGACATCAGGAACCTGGGCTGGCCACTTTTCTTTCCCAGGGAAAAGGGCAGGAGTTTGTCTCCAGGGGCCTGTGGCCCTGAGTGTCCGGCCGCACCCAACAAATCCAAACGATCAAGGATGTCACAAAGACCCAAGCTGCCCCCACCACAAACCTGTGCTGTTCTGACAGTGCCAAGGGAACCCTACAAACTGACATCAGGAACCTGGGCTGGCCACTTTTCTTTCCTAGGGAAAAGGGTCAAAATTTGTCTCCAGGGGCCTGTGGCTCTGAGTGGCCGGGTGACCCCAAAAAATCCAAATCATCGAGGATGTGTCCCAGACCCAAGCTGTCCCCACAGCAAACCTGTGCTGCCCTGACAGTGCCAAGGGAACCCTACAAACTGACATCAGGAACCTGGGCTGGCCACTTTTCTTTCCCAGGGAAAAGGGTCAAAATTTGTCTCCAGGGGCCTGTGGCTCTGAGTGGCCAGGTGACCCCAAAAAATCCAAATCATCGAGGATGTGTCCCAGACCCAAGCTGCCCTGACCTCAAATCTGTGCTGACCTGACAGTGCCAAGGGAACCCTACAAACTGACCTCAGGAACCTGGGCTGGCCACTTTTCTTTCCCAGGGAAAAGGGCCAAAATTTGTCTCCAGGGGCCTGTGGCTCTGAGTGGCCGGGCGACCCCAAAAAATCCAAATTACCAAGGATGTGTCCCAGACCCAAGCTGTCCCCACAGCAAATCTGTGCTGCCCTGACAGTGCCAAGGGAAGCCTACAAACTGACATCAGGAACCTGGGCTGGCCACTTTCCTTTCCCAGGGAAAAGGGCCAAAATTTGTCTCCAGGGGCCTGTGGCTCTGAGTGGCCGGGCGACCCCAAAAAATCCAAATCATCGAGGATGTCTCCCAGACCCAAGCTGTCCCCACAGCAAACCTGTGCTGCCCTGACAGTGCCAAGGGAACCCTACAAACTGACATCAGGAACCTGGGCTGGCCACTTTTCTTTCCCAGGGAAAAGGGCCAAAATTTGTCTCCAGGGGCCTGTGACCTTTGGTGGCCGGCCGACCCCAAAAAATCCAAACAATTAAGGATATGTCCCAGATGCAACATGCCCTGACCTCAAACATGTGCTACCCGGACAGTCCCAATGGAACCCTACAAACTGACATCAGGAAACTGGGCTGGCCACTTTTCTTTCCCAGGGAAAAGGGCCGGAGTTTGTCTCCAGGGGCCTGTGGCCCTGAGTGGCCGGCCGCACCCAACAAATCCAAACGATCAAGGATGTCACAAAGACCCAAGCTGTCCCCACCACAAACCTGTGCTGTTCTGACAGTGCCAAGGGAACCCTACAAACTGACATCCGGAACCTGGGCTGGCCACTTTTCTTTCGCAGGGAAAAGGGTCAAAATTTGTCTCCAGGGGCCTGTGGCTCTGAGTGGCCGGGTGACCCCAAAAAATCCAAATCATCGAGGATGTGTCCCAGACCCAAGCTGTCCCCACAGCAAACCTGTGCTGCCCTGACAGTGCCAAGGGAACCCTACAAACTGACATCAGGAACCTGGGCTGGCCACTTTTCTTTCCCAGGGAAAAGGGCCAAAATTTGTCTCCAGGGGCCTGTGACCTTTGGTGGCCGGCTGACCCCAAAAAATCCAAACAATTAAGGATATGTCCCAGATGCAACATGCCCTGACCTCAAACATGTGCTACCCGGACAGTCCCAATGGAACCCTACAAACTGACATCAGGAAACTGGGCTGGCCACTTTTCTTTCCCAGGGAAAAGGGCAGGAGTTTGTCTCCAGGGGCCTGTGGCCCTGAGTGTCCGGCCGCACCCAACAAATCCAAACGATCAAGGATGTCACAAAGACCCAAGCTGCCCCCACCACAAACCTGTGCTGTTCTGACAGTGCCAAGGGAACCCTACAAACTGACATCAGGAACCTGGGCTGGCCACTTTTCTTTCCTAGGGAAAAGGGTCAAAATTTGTCTCCAGGGGCCTGTGGCTCTGAGTGGCCGGGTGACCCCAAAAAATCCAAATGATCAAGGATGTGTCCCAGACCCAAGCTGCCCTGACCTCAAACCTGTGCTGCCCTGACAGTGCCAAGGGAAGCCTACAAACTGACATCAGGAACCTGGGCTGGCCACTTTTCTTTCCCAGGGAAAAGGGTCAAAATTTGTCTCCAGGGGCCTGTGGCTCTGAGTGGCCGGGTGACCCCAAAAAATCCAAATCATCGAGGATGTCTAAAAGACCCAAGCTGCCCCCACAGCAAACCTGTGCTGCCCTGACAGTGCCAAGGGAACCCTACAAACTGACATCAGGAACCTGGGCTGGCCACTTTTCTTTCCCAGGGAAAAGGGCCAAAATTTGTCTCCAGGGGCCTGTGGCTCTGAGTGGCCGGGCGACCCCAAAAAATCCAAATCATCGAGGATGTATAAAAGACCCAAGCTGTCCCAAACGCAAAACTGTGCTGCCCTGACAGTGCCAAGGGAACCCTACAAACTGACATCAGGAACCTGGGCTGGCCACTTTTCTTTCCCAGGGAAAAGGGCCAAAATTTGTCTCCAGGGGCCTGTGACCTTTGGTGGCTGGCCGACCCCAAAAAATCCAAACAATTAAGGATATGTCCCAGATGCAACATGCCCTGACCTCAAACATGTGCTACCCGGACAGTCCCAATGGAACCCTACAAACTGACATCAGGAAACTGGGCTGGCCACTTTTCTTTCCCAGGGAAAAAGGCCGGAGTTTGTCTCCAGGGGCCTGTGGCCCTGAGTGGCCGGCCGCACCCAACAAATCCAAACGATCAAGGATGTCACAAAGACCCAAGATGCCCACACCACAAACCTGTGCTGTTCTGACAGTGCCAAGGGAACCCTACAAACTGACATCAGGAACCTGGGCTGGCCACTTTTCTTTCGCAGGGAAAAGGGTCAAAATTTGTCTCCAGGGGCCTGTGGCTCTGAGTGGCCGGGTGACCCCAAAAAATCCAAATGATCGAGGATGTGTCCCAGACCCAAGCTGCCCTGACCTCAAATCTGTGCTGCCCTGACAGTGCCAAGGGAACCCTACAAACTGACATCAGGAACCTGGGCTGGCCACTTTCCTTTCCCAGGGAAAAGGGCCAAAATTTGTCTCCAGGGGCCTGTGACCTTTGGTGGCCGGCTGACCCTAAAAAATCCAAACAATTAAGGATATGTCCCAGATGCAACATGCCCTGACCTCAAACATGTGCTACCCGGACAGTCCCAATGGAACCCTACAAACTGACATCAGGAAACTGGGCTGGCCACTTTTCTTTCCCAGGGAAAAGGGCCGGAGTTTGTCTCCGGGGGCCTGTGGCCCTGAGTGGCCGGCCGCACCCAACAAATCCAAACGATCAAGGATGTCACAAAGACCCAAGCTGTCCCCACCACAAACCTGTGCTGTTCTGACAGTGCCAAGGGAACCCTACAAACTGACATCAGGAACCTGGGCTGGCCACTTTTCTTTCCTAGGGAAAAGGGTCAAAATTTGTCTCCAGGGGCCTGTGGCTCTGAGTGGCCGGGTGACCCCAAAAAATCCAAATCATCGAGGATGTGTCCCAGACCCAAGCTGTCCCCACAGCAAACCTGTGCTGCCCTGACAGTGCCAAGGGAACCCTACAAACTGACATCAGGAACCTGGGCTGGCCACTTTTCTTTCGCAGGGAAAAGGGCCAAAATTTGTCTCCAGGGGCCTGTGACCTTTGGTGGCCGGCTGACCCCAAAAAATCCAAACAATTAAGGATATGTCCCAGATGCAACATGCCCTGACCTCAAACATGTGCTACCCGGACAGTCCCAATGGAACCCTACAAACTGACATCAGGAAACTGGGCTGGCCACTTTTCTTTCCCAGGGAAAAGGGCCGGAGTTTGTCTCCAGGGGCCTGTGGCCCTGAGTGGCCGGCCGCACCCAACAAATCCAAACGATCAAGGATGTCACAAAGACCCAAGCTGCCCACACCACAAACCTGTGCTGTTCTGACAGTGCCAAGGGAACCCTACAAACTGACATCAGGAACCTGGGCTGGCCACTTTTCTTTCGCAGGGAAAAGGGTCAAAATTTGTCTCCAGGGGCCTGTGGCTCTGAGTGGCCGGGTGACCCCAAAAAATCCAAATCATCGAGGATGTGTCCCAGACCCAAGCTGTCCCCACAGCAAACCTGTGCTGCCCTGACAGTGCCAAGGGAACCCTACAAACTGACATCAGGAACCTGGGCTGGCCACTTTCCTTTCCCAGGGAAAAGGGCCAAAATTTGTCTCCAGGGGCCTGTGGCTCTGAGTGGCCGGGCGACCCCAAAAAATCCAAATCATCGAGGATGTCTAAAAGACCCAAGCTGTCCCCACAGCAAACCTGTGCTGCCCTGACAGTGCCAAGGGAACCCTACAAACTGACATCAGGAACCTGGGCTGGCCACTTTCCTTTCCCAGGGAAAAGGGCCAAAATTTGTCTCCAGGGGCCTGTGACCTTTGGTGGCCGGCTGACCCCAAAAAATCCAAACAATTAAGGATATGTCCCAGATGCAACATGCCCTGACCTCAAACATGTGCTACCCGGACAGTCCCAATGGAACCCTACAAACTAACATCAGGAAACTGGGCTGGCCACTTTTCTTTCCCAGGGAAAAGGGCCGGAGTTTGTCTCCGGGGGCCTGTGGCCCTGAGTGGCCGGCCGCACCCAACAAATCCAAACGATCAAGGATGTCACAAAGACCCAAGCTGTCCCCACCACAAACCTGTGCTGTTCTGACAGTGCCAAGGGAACCCTACAAACTGACATCAGGAACCTGGGCTGGCCACTTTTCTTTCCTAGGGAAAAGGGTCAAAATTTGTCTCCAGGGGCCAGTGGCTCTGAGTGGCCGGGTGACCCCAAAAAATCCAAATCATCGAGGATGTGTCCCAGACCCAAGCTGTCCCCACAGCAAACCTGTGCTGCCCTGACAGTGCCAAGGGAACCCTACAAACTGACATCAGGAACCTGGGCTGGCCACTTTTCTTTCGCAGGGAAAAGGGCCAAAATTTGTCTCCAGGGGCCTGTGACCTTTGGTGGCCGGCTGACCCCAAAAAATCCAAACAATTAAGGATATGTCCCAGATGCAACAGGCCCTGACCTCAAACATGTGCTACCCGGACAGTCCCAATGGAACCCTACAAACTGACATCAGGAAACTGGGCTGGCCACTTTTCTTTCCCAGGGAAAAGGGCCGGAGTTTGTCTCCAGGGGCCTGTGGCCCTGAGTGGCCGGCCGCACCCAACAAATCCAAACGATCAAGGATGTCACAAAGACCCAAGCTGCCCACAACACAAACCTGTGCTGTTCTGACAGTGCCAAGGGAACCCTACAAACTGACATCAGGAACCTGGGCTGGCCACTTTTCTTTCGCAGGGAAAAGGGTCAAAATTTGTCTCCAGGGGCCTGTGGCTCTGAGTGGCCGGGTGACCCCAAAAAATCCAAATCATCGAGGATGTGTCCCAGACCCAAGCTGCCCTGACCTCAAATCTGTGCTGCCCTGACAGTGCCAAGGGAACCCTACAAACTGACATCAGGAACCTGGGCTGGCCACTTTTCTTTCCCAGGGAAAAGGGCCAAAATTTGTCTCCAGGGGCCTGTGACCTTTGGTGGCCGGCTGACCCCAAAAAATCCAAACAATTAAGGATATGTCCCAGATGCAACATGCCCTGACCTCAAACATGTGCTACCCGGACAGTCCCAATGGAACCCTACAAACTGACATCAGGAAACTGGGCTGGCCACTTTTCTTTCCCAGGGAAAAGGGCCGGAGTTTGTCTCCGGGGGCCTGTGGCCCTGAGTGGCCGGCCGCACCCAACAAATCCAAACGATCAAGGATGTCACAAAGACCCAAACTGTCCCCACCACAAACCTGTGCTGTTCTGACAGTGCCAAGGGAACCCTACAAACTGACATCAGGAACCTGGGCTGGCCACTTTTCTTTCGCAGGGAAATGGGTCAAAATTTGTCTCCAGGGGCCAGTGGCTCTGAGTGGCCGGGTGACCCCAAAAAATCCAAATCATCGAGGATGTCTCCCAGACCCAAGCTGTCCCCACAGCAAACCTGTGCTGCCCTGACAGTGCCAAGGGAACCCTACAAACTGACATCAGGAACCTGGGCTGGCCACTTTTCTTTCCCAGGGAAAAGGGCCAAAATTTGTCTCCAGGGGCCTGTGACCTTTGGTGGCCGGCTGACCCCAAAAAATCCAAACAATTAAGGATATGTCCCAGATGCAACATGCCCTGACCTCAAACATGTGCTACCCGGACAGTCCCAATGGAACCCTACAAACTGACATCAGGAAACTGGGCTGGCCACTTTTCTTTCCCAGGGAAAAGGGCAGGAGTTTGTCTCCGGGGGCCTGTGGCCCTGAGTGTCCGGCCGCACCCAACAAATCCAAACGATCAAGGATGTCACAAAGACCCAAGCTGCCCCCACCACAAACCTGTGCTGTTCTGACAGTGCCAAGGGAACCCTACAAACTGACATCAGGAACCTGGGCTGGCCACTTTTCTTTCCTAGGGAAAAGGGTCAAAATTTGTCTCCAGGGGCCTGTGGCTCTGAGTGCCCGGGTGACCCCAAAAAATCCAAATCATCGAGGATGTGTCCCAGACCCAAGCTGTCCCCACAGCAAACCTGTGCTGCCCTGACAGTGCCAAGGGAACCCTACAAACTGACATCAGGAACCTGGGCTGGCCACTTTCCTTTCCCAGGGAAAAGGGCCAAAATTTGTCTCCAGGGGCCTGTGGCTCTGAATGGCCGGGCGACCCCAAAAAATCCGAATGATCGAGGATGTCTAAAAGACCCAAGCTGTCCCCACAGCAAACCTGTGCTGCCCTGACAGTGCCAAGGGAACCCTACAAACTGACATCAGGAACCTGGGCTGGCCACTTTTCTTTCGCAGGGAAAAGGGCCAAAATTTGTCTCCAGGGGCCTGTGACCTTTGGTGGCCGGCTGACCCCAAAAAATCCAAACAATTAAGGATATGTCCCAGATGCAACATGCCCTGACCTCAAACATGTGCTACCCGGACAGTCCCAATGGAACCCTACAAACTGACATCAGGAAACTGGGCTGGCCACTTTTCTTTCCCAGGGAAAAAGGGCCGGAGTTTGTCTCCAGGGGCCTGTGGCCCTGAGTGGCCGGCCGCACCCAACAAATCCAAACGATCAAGGATGTCACAAAGACCCAAGCTGCCCACACCACAAACCTGTGCTGTTCTGACAGTGCCAAGGGAACCCTACAAACTGACATCAGGAACCTGGGCTGGCCACTTTTCTTTCGCAGGGAAAAGGGTCAAAATTTGTCTCCAGGGGCCTGTGGCTCTGAGTGGCCGGGTGACCCCAAAAAATCCAAATCATCGAGGATGTGTCCCAGACCCAAGCTGCCCTGACCTCAAATCTGTGCTGCCCTGACAGTGCCAAGGGAACCCTACAAACTGAAATCAGGAACCTGGGCTGGCCACTTTCCTTTCCCAGGGAAAAGGGCCAAAATTTGTCTCCAGGGGCCTGTGGCTCTGAATGGCCGGGCGACCCCAAAAAATCCGAATCATCGAGGATGTCTAAAAGACCCAAGCTCTCCCCACAGCAAACCTGTGCTGCCCTGACAGTGCCAAGGGAACCCTACAAACTGACATCAGGAACCTGGGCTGGCCACTTTTTCTTTCCCAGGGAAAAGGGCCAAAATTTGTCTCCAGGGGCCTGTGACCTTTGGTGGCCGGCCGACCCCAAAAAATCCAAACAATTAAGGATATGTCCCAGATGCAACATGCCCTGACCTCAAACATGTGCTACCCGGACAGTCCCAATGGAACCCTACAAACTGACATCAGGAAACTGGGCTGGCCACTTTTCTTTCCCAGGGAAAAAGGCCGGAGTTTGTCTCCAGGGGCCTGTGGCCCTGAGTGGCCGGCCGCACCCAACAAATCCAAACGATCAAGGATGTCACAAAGACACAAGATGCCCACACCACAAACTTGTGCTGTTCTGACAGTGCCAAGGGAACCCTACAAACTGACATCAGGAACCTGGGCTGGCCACTTTTCTTTCGCAGGGAAAAGGGTCAAAATTTGTCTCCAGGGGCCTGTGGCTCTGAGTGGCCGGGTGACCCCAAAAAATCCAAATGATCAAGGATGTGTCCCAGACCCAAGCTGCCCTGACCTCAAATCTGTGCTGCCCTGACAGTGCCAAGGGAACCCTACAAACTGACATCAGGAACCTGGGCTGGCCACTTTCTTTCCCAGGGAAAAGGGCCAAAATTTGTCTCCAGGGGCCTGTGACCTTTGGTGGCCGGCTGACCCCAAAAAATCCAAACAATTAAGGATATGTCCCAGATGCAACATGCCCTGACCTCAAACATGTGCTACCCGGACAGTCCCAATGGAACCCTACAAACTAACATCAGGAAACTGGGCTGGCCACTTTTCTTTCCCAGGGAAAAGGGCCGGAGTTTGTCTCCGGGGGCCTGTGGCCCTGAGTGGCCGGCCGCACCCAACAAATCCAAACGATCAAGGATGTCACAAAGACCCAAACTGTCCCCACCACAAACCTGTGCTGTTCTGACAGTGCCAAGGGAACCCTACAAACTGACATCCGGAACCTGGGCTGGCCACTTTTCTTTCCTAGGGAAATGGGTCAAAATTTGTCTCCAGGGGCCAGTGGCTCTGAGTGGCCGGGTGACCCCAAAAAATCCAAATCATCGAGGATGTGTCCCAGACCCAAGCTGTCCCCACAGCAAACCTGTGCTGCCCTGACAGTGCCAAGGGAACCCTACAAACTGACATCAGGAACCTGGGCTGGCCACTTTTCTTTCGCAGGGAAAAGGGCCAAAATTTGTCTCCAGGGGCCTGTGACCTTTGGTGGCCGGCTGACCCCAAAAAATCCAAACAATTAAGGATATGTCCCAGATGCAACATGCCCTGACCTCAAACATGTGCTACCCGGACAGTCCCAATGGAACCCTACAAACTGACATCAGGAAACTGGGCTGGCCACTTTTCTTTCCCAGGGAAAAAGGCCGGAGTTTGTCTCCAGGGGCCTGTGGCCCTGAGTGGCCGGCCGCACCCAACAAATCCAAACGATCAAGGATGTCACAAAGACCCAAACTGTCCCCACCACAAACCTGTGCTGTTCTGACAGTGCCAAGGGAACCCTACAAACTGACATCCGGAACCTGGGCTGGCCACTTTTCTTTCGCAGGGAAAAGGGTCAAAATTTGTCTCCAGGGGCCTGTGGCTCTGAGTGGCCGGGTGACCCCAAAAAATCCAAATCATCGAGGATGTGTCCCAGACCCAAGCTGTCCCCACCTCAAACCTGTGCTGCCCTGACAGTGCCAAGGGAACCCTACAAACTGACATCAGGAACCTGGGCTGGCCACTTTTCTTTCCCAGGGAAAAGGGCCAAAATTTGTCTCCAGGGGCCTGTGACCTTTGGTGGCCGGCTGACCCCAAAAAATCCAAACAATTAAGGATATGTCCCAGATGCAACATGCCCTGACCTCAAACATGTGCTACCCGGACAGTCCCAATGGAACCCTACAAACTGACATCAGGAACCTGGGCTGGCCACTTTTCTTTCCCAGGGAAAAGGGCCGGAGTTTGTCTCCAGGGGCCTGTGGCCCTGAGTGGCCGGCCGCACCCAACAAATCCAAACGATCAAGGATGTCACAAAGACCCAAGCTGCCCACAACACAAACCTGTGCTGTTCTGACAGTGCCAAGGGAACCCTACAAACTGACATCAGGAACCTGGGCTGGCCACTTTTCTTTCGCAGGGAAAAGGGTCAAAATTTGTCTCCAGGGGCCTGTGGCTCTGAGTGGCCGGGTGACCCCAAAAAATCCAAATCATCGAGGATGTCTCCCAGACCCAAGCTGTCCCCACAGCAAACCTGTGCTGCCCTGACAGTGCCAAGGGAACCCTACAAACTGACATCAGGAACCTGGGCTGGCCACTTTTCTTTCCCAGGGAAAAGGGCCAAAATTTGTCTCCAGGGGCCTGTGACCTTTGGTGGCCGGCTGACCCCAAAAAATCCAAACAATTAAGGATATGTCCCAGATGCAACATGCCCTGACCTCAAACATGTGCTACCCGGACAGTCCCAATGGAACCCTACAAACTGACATCAGGAACCTGGGCTGGCCACTTTTCTTTCCCAGGGAAAAGGGCCAAAATTTGTCTCCAGGGGCCTGTGGCCCTGAGTGGCCGGCCGCACCCAACAAATCCAAACGATCAAGGATGTCACAAAGACCCAAGCTGCCCACACCACAAACCTGTGCTGTTCTGACAGTGCCAAGGGAACCCTACAAACTGACATCAGGAACCTGGGCTGGCCACTTTTCTTTCGCAGGGAAAAGGGTCAAAATTTGTCTCCAGGGGCCTGTGGCTCTGAGTGGCCGGGTGACCCCAAAAAATCCAAATCATCGAGGATGTGTCCCAGACCCAAGCTGTCCCCACAGCAAACCTGTGCTGCCCTGACAGTGCCAAGGGAACCCTACAAACTGACATCAGGAACCTGGGCTGGCCACTTTTCTTTCCCAGGGAAAAGGGCCAAAATTTGTCTCCAGGGGCCTGTGACCTTTGGTGGCCGGCCGACCCCAAAAAATCCAAACAATTAAGGATATGTCCCAGATGCAACATGCCCTGACCTCAAACATGTGCTACCCGGACAGTCCCAATGGAACCCTACAAACTGACATCAGGAACCTGGGCTGGCCACTTTTCTTTCCCAGGGAAAAGGGCCGGAGTTTGTCTCCGGGGGCCTGTGGCCCTGAGTGGCCGGCCGCACCCAACAAATCCAAACGATCAAGGATGTCACAAAGACCCAAGCTGCCCCCACCACAAACCTGTGCTGTTCTGACAGTGCCAAGGGAACCCTACAAACTGACATCAGGAACCTGGGCTGGCCACTTTTCTTTCGCAGGGAAAAGGGTCAAAATTTGTCTCCAGGGGCCTGTGGCTCTGAGTGGCCGGGTGACCCCAAAAAATCCAAATCATCGAGGATGTGTCCCAGACCCAAGCTGCCCCACCTCAAATCTGTGCTGCCCTGACAGTGCCAAGGGAACCCTACAAACTGACATCAGGAACCTGGGCTGGCCACTTTTCTTTCCCAGGGAAAAGGGCCAAAATTTGTCGCCAGGGACCTGTGACCTTTGGTGGCCGGCCGACCCCAAAAAATCCAAACAATTAAGGATATGTCCCAGATGCAACATGCCCTGACCTCAAACATGTGCTACCCGGACAGTCCCAATGGAACCCTACAAACTGACATCAGGAAACTGGGCTGGCCACTTTTCTTTCCCAGGGAAAAGGGCCAAAGTTTGTCTCCAGGGGCCTGTGGCCCTGAGTGGCCGGCCGCACCCAACAAATCCAAACGATCAAGGATGTCACAAAGACCCAAGCTGCCCACACCACAAACCTGTGCTGTTCTGACAGTGCCAAGGGAACCCTACAAACTGACATCAGGAACCTGGGCTGGCCACTTTTCTTTCGCAGGGAAAAGGGTCAAAATTTGTCTCCAGGGGCCTGTGGCTCTGAGTGGCCGGGTGACCCCAAAAAATCCAAATCATCGAGGATGTGTCCCAGACCCAAGCTGTCCCCACAGCAAACCTGTGCTGCCCTGACAGTGCCAAGGGAACCCTACAAACTGACATCAGGAACCTGGGCTGGCCACTTTTCTTTCTCAGGGAAAAGGGCCAAAATTTGTCTCCAGGGGCCTGTGACCTTTGGTGGCCGGCTGACCCCAAAAAATCCAAACAATTAAGGATATGTCCCAGATGCAACATGCCCTGACCTCAAACATGTGCTACCCGGACAGTCCCAATGGAACCCTACAAACTGACATCAGGAACCTGGGCTGGCCACTTTTCTTTCCCAGGGAAAAGGGCCAAAATTTGTCTCCAGGGGCCTGTGGCCCTGAGTGGCCGGCCGCACCAAACAAATCCAAACGATCAAGGATGTCACAAAGACCCAAGCTGCCCACACCACAAACCTGTGCTGTTCTGACAGTGCCAAGGGAACCCTACAAACTGACATCAGGAACCTGGGCTGGCCACTTTTCTTTCGCAGGGAAAAGGGTCAAAATTTGTCTCCAGGGGCCTGTGGCTCTGAGTGGCCGGGTGACCCCAAAAAATCCAAATCATCGAGGATGTGTCCCAGACCCAAGCTGCCCCACCACAAACCTGTGCTGCCCTGACAGTGCCAAGGGAACCCTACAAACTGACATCAGGAACCTGGGCTGGCCACTTTTTCTTTCCCAGGGAAAAGGGCCAAAATTTGTCTCCAGGGGCCTGTGACCTTTGGTGGCCGGCTGACCCCAAAAAATCCAAACAATTAAGGATATGTCCCAGATGCAACATGCCCTGACCTCAAACATGTGCTACCCGGACAGTCCCAATGGAACCCTACAAACTGACATCAGGAACCTGGGCTGGCCACTTTTCTTTCCCAGGGAAAAGGGCCGGAGTTTGTCTCCAGGGGCCTGTGGCCCTGAGTGGCCGGCCGCACCCAACAAATCCAAACGATCAAGGATGTCACAAAGACCCAAGCTGCCCCCACCACAAACCTGTGCTGTTCTGACAGTGCCAAGGGAACCCTACAAACTGACATCAGGAACCTGGGCTGGCCACTTTTCTTTCGCAGGGAAAAGGGTCAAAATTTGTCTCCAGGGGCCTGTGGCTCTGAGTGGCCGGGTGACCCCAAAAAATCCAAATGATCGAGGATGTGTCCCAGACCCAAGCTGCCCCCACCGCAAACCTGTGCTGCCCTGACAGTGCCAAGGGAACCCTACAAACTGACATCAGGAACCTGGGCTGGCCACTTTTCTTTCCCAGGGAAAAGGGCCAAAATTTGTCTCCAGGGGCCTGTGACCTTTGGTGGCCGGCCGACCCCAAAAAATCCAAACAATTAAGGATATGTCCCAGATGCAACATGCCCTGACCTCAAACATGTGCTACCCGGACAGTCCCAATGGAACCCTACAAACTGACATCAGGAACCTGGGCTGGCCACTTTTCTTTCCCAGGGAAAAGGGCCGGAGTTTGTCTCCGGGGGCCTGTGGCCCTGAGTGGCCGGCCGCACCCAACAAATCCAAACGATCAAGGATGTCACAAAGACCCAAGCTGCCCCCACCACAAACCTGTGCTGTTCTGACAGTGCCAAGGGAACCCTACAAACTGACATCAGGAACCTGGGCTGGCCACTTTTCTTTCCTAGGGAAAAGGGTCAAAATTTGTCTCCAGGGGCCTGTGGCTCTGAGTGGCCGGGTGACCCCAAAAAATCCAAATCATCAAGGATGTGTCCCAGACCCAAGCTGCCCTGACCTCAAACCTGTGCTGCCCTGACAGTGCCAAGGGAACCCTACAAACTGACATCAGGAACCTGGGCTGGCCACTTTCTTTCCCAGGGAAAAGGGCCAAAATTTGTCTCCAGGGGCCTGTGACCTTTGGTGGCCGGCTGACCCCAAAAAATCCAAACAATTAAGGATATGTCCCAGATGCAACATGCCCTGACCTCAAACATGTGCTACCCTGACAGTCCCAATGGAACCCTACAAACTGACATCAGGAACCTAGGCTGGCCACTTTTTTTTCCCAGGGAAAAGGGCCAAAGTTTGTCTCCAGGGGCCTGTGGCCCTGAGTGTCCGGCCGCACCCAACAAATCCAAACGATCAAGGATGTCACAAAGACCCAAGCTGCCCCCACCACAAACCTGTGCTGTTCTGACAGTGCCAAGGGAACCCTACAAACTGACATCAGGAACCTGGGCTGGCCCCTTTTCTTTCGCAGGGAAAAGGGTCAAAATTTGTCTCCAGGGGCCTGTGGCTCTGAGTGGCCGGGTGACCCCAAAAAATCCAAATCATCAAGGATGTGTCCCAGACCCAAGCTGTCCCCACCGCAAACCTGTGCTGCCCTGACAGTGCCAAGGGAACCCTACAAACTGACATCAGGAACCTGGGCTGGCCACTTTTCTTTCCCAGGGAAAAGGGCCAAAATTTGTCTCCAGGGGCCTGTGACCTTTGGTGGCCGGCCGACCCCAAAAAATCCAAACAATTAAGGATATGTCCCAGATGCAACATGCCCTGACCTCAAACATGTGCTACCCGGACAGT